>NC_090339.1:44668367-45298466 GCF_035084215.1 Heptranchias perlo | reverse complement strand
AGGGGGGCAACGGGTGAGACGTGGAAGCGCTTTGAGTGGCGTCCCCATTTCAATGCCCCCTTTCGCCATCATCCCTCTCCTGGGCTAGGCCCACATCACTCCTACCACCCTGCTGAACGACAGTTTGGAGGACATGTGTGAAGCCTTGTAAGGCCAGTGCTAGTGTATCTGCCTGCCTGTTTAAGGCGGCAGAAAGTTGCTCACCCTGAGTCCGAACGGCTGTTGTGAGGGCCTCAATGGACTCATTGTTGAGCCGTGCTTGAAGCTCGATGGAGGCTAGCCTTCCCTCCATCGCAGACATTCCCGCATTTACCCGCGACACTATCTCAGAGATGCCCTCATGTCCCTGTGACAGTATCTCGGAGATCCCCTCCTGTACCTGTGCCACCATTCCACTCATGCAGGAGTTGGACTCCTCCATCCTCTGCGTAATTGTGGAGAGTGCGCGTGGTACCTGTTCCAGCACCTCGCAAATGTGCTGCTGCCCCTTAATAATTCTCCTTTTAAAGGATGGCTCCCAGGGTTCAGCTTCTGTGTCCAGCTGAGCAGAGCCTGGAGAAGAATGCTCCCACCGAGGCAGACTCTCCACAGCTGCCCCTGCCACCAGTGTCTGCTCGTGCTCACATGTGTGTGGTGACTCACCATGTGCAACCCCAACTAATTGAGGACAGGGATCCACCAAGGTGTGTGTATCTGCGCTGGTGGACGGCTCGCTCAGATGTGACGGTGCCCCCTCAGAGGCCGGCAGGTCCCCTGAGGAATTGCCCTCCGCCATCTCAGCGGTCGCTGAAGGCCCTGTAAGATTAAGCATGATGACAGATGTTGAGGTGCTGAAGATGGCAAGGCATGTTAACATCATTTGCTATTGCGAGTGCTGAATGTTAAAGTTCTGTCACCAGCCATTTGTCGGGTGGCAGTCTCGGCGCCCCCGACGGACAGGCACTCAAGGGTGCGGCTCAATTCAAGAGCCTCCTGCTCCACGTCCGTGAGGATGACCTGATGTTGCCCTCTCGTGTGCATTCTTGGCTCTCTTCTCCTATAAGGGAAGAAAGTAGAGAGGCGTGATTGAGGGACGGTGACATGGCCAACCGCTGAATGCATTGGTTTGGGTGAGGCTGACCTTGAAAGAGATGTATCAGAGGGTGAGTATGAGACAGAGCCATGACATTGTATGAGGATTGGGTTGAGTGGTAGTGGTGGGATGAGTACTGGGGAGGTGAGTAAGTGCAGATAAGTTGAGGATGAGGTTTGAGTGGCTGTGAGGAGTGATGTGATAGAGTAGTGTTGGCAGTGCCGAAGGAGTGTGGGGTGGGGGCGGTGATGTGGAAGACGGAGTGTAGAAGAATGAGTAAGTGTACTCACTTTGGCTGACCTGGTTAGGTCATTGAAGCGCTTCCTGAACTGTATCCAGGTGCGGGAGACGTTGCTGCTGCTGCTAACCTCTGCCATATCGAGCCACACCTTTTTGGTGGCAGAGGCAGGCCACTTCCTCCCGTCTGGGTAGAAGATCTCCCTCCTCCTCCTCACCCCATCCAGTAAATCCTGGAGTGAACCATCATTAAACCTGGGGGCAGCCTTTCCCCTCAGCTGCTCCATGATGCTGTGTGGATCTTTGCTGCAGGATCAGTCATTGGAGGAGTGCCCCTTTAAATAGGGCTCCTCCAGCTGACAGCCTGTGATACGGGTGCGCAGTCCGCCCACTGTGCACGTTTCCGACGGGAAACTCGGAAGCCACGTTAAGTGGCTTCAATTTGCTCGAGATCGCGTGGGGAATGGACGGATTTTACTGGGCGGGTTACCCACGCACCCAGCCGACCCCCCCCCCCCCCCCCCCCGCCCTGCTGCCAACCCGCCTCCCTGGTAATATCGGGGCCAAAGAGAGCGTAAGATTAAAAGACTCAAAAAGAAGAGACAGAAAGAAAAAGTTTAAAGAAAAGATTTTTTTTAATTTTTAAAATCGGGAGTAATGAGACTCCACATTTTAAAAAAGTTAATTTTTAGTGCCATAGAGGCAGTCATTAATACTTACCACACTGATAAAACTTAGTTTAGACCTAAAAAACTCAGTGTACCTGTTTCGTGGTGAGATTAGTTTGTTTCCAGAGGGCAGGAGAGCAAGTTGGCGCTGGTCTATTAATTGCAGCCGGCGAGGTCCCTTTAATGCGAAGCTTTCAGATCACCGACGAACGAGGAAGAGAAAGTTCCGGGTTTCCACGTTTGACTGCGCATGTATGTTCACCAGAACTTGATGTTCGATTTCACCATTAATAACGGTGAGCGCCATTAGGCTCGCTGTTATTTTGAAAGCAACTTCTGGCCTATATATATATATATGTCACGACTGTTTTATTTTATTGAGAATCTTTGATGAATGACTAAGGCTCATTGAGTAGGATACCATCAAGATGGAAAGGAATCAAAGAAAAGACATGGGCCCGGAAATTGCTCATGAAATAACGGCGAGGCTAACAGGGCTCATCGTTATTTCAGGGCAAATGGAAGAACAAGTTCTGGTGAACACACATGCACTGTCAAATGTGGAAACTCGGAAATTGCTCTACCATTTGCCTTGCTCGTTTGAAAGCTGCGCGGGAAGGACAGCTCACTGGCTGAATGAATGGACCAGCGCAAACTTGCTGCACTGCCCAACTGGAAACTAAGTAATCTCTCCAGAAAAATGGAACGCTGAATTTTTTAGGTCTAAACTAACTTTTAACGGTGTGGTAAGTACTAATGACTGCAAAACAATCTCTCTGGCACTGAAAATTAACTTTTAAAAATGTGAAGTCTCTTTCTTCCTGATATTGGTTGTTGTTGGACATTTAAAAGAAAATTAATTTAACATTTTTATTTACTAATTTATTTACTAATCTATCTGACACTTCCTGGTTCTTAGTCTGCGCAGCTTGTGAAGGATGCTTCAAAGCTGATTGTTTGAGGGGATAGAGCGATCCTTTCCCTGCTCTCACAGCTCACAGAAGCCTGGGAAAGACTGCTGCACTTCTTGCAGCTCGCCTTTGAAGCAAGTTGAGGCCCAGAAGCCCTGCGAATAGTTTGTGGGTGAGTTTATAACTAACCAGCGGCAGGTGAGGTTTGTTTGCCGCTCAGCTTAATTTCCGAGCTAAGCTAAATCAAGAAGTAGTGGTTAGTTGTCAACTAGCTTGGGTTTTAAAAGCCTTTATGTTGTAGGAGGGACACAGGACTGAGAAATAAGAGTTCCCCAGTTTTAGGGTCCTGGGAAATAATGAGTTAGAATACACGACAGTGCATTGAGTCTTGATTTCAATGTAGTGAAAATGCAAGGGAAGGCAGGTGAGTGTGTGGGATGGATTTTTTTGACTTCTGCAGGAACTATAGAGAAAAATTCAGGGGAACAGTGACCATAATAGTATAGATAAAATAGAGAGAAACAAGAAAAGTTGTGATGCAGAGCAAGAGAAAAGTTGTAAGCTAAAGGTTAGAAAAGAATCACCTATCAGACAGCAAGCTTTTTCTTATATTCTGCCCAGAAATGTGACAGAAGACCAAGAACGCTCAACAGATAATAGGAGCATTATTCAAGTTGATCATGGACTTCGGCTTGGTGGTCAAACAGAACCATGGCTAGAGCATACAGAATTCAGCTAACCTTACTTACTGATTGGCTGCAAATGATACTTTATATGTCGGCCTTGCTTTACAGTGTTTGAAGCCTAAAATTTGATTGCCATCTCAAAACATTACTTTTTAAAATCATTATAGGGGTTTATTTTATCCTCTAGCACATGCTTTATTCATCCTAAATATAAGGGTGTAACTTCTAAACCAATGATATTTATACAGCATTTAGTGAAAAGACTGCCATTAAATAGGACTATAACATACATTTCCCCCTCTTTCTTCCCTCCTTAAAGCTCCCTCCATCACATCCTTTTCTCAGCAGGAAAGACTGTCCAGAGCCCTGCTCCCAGGTATCCTTCAATACGAGCAGCCCTAAGTGACTAGTTCTCCAATGTCCCTCTACTCCCAATGGAGTGTCACTTGGACTCTGCCTGGTATCTCCCCATTACAGCATAGATAAGGGCAGGAACTCAGTATGTGAGAAATTATGGGCAAGAGCTCAAATTCTACCCTTGGCCATGCCACTAATGTGCTACCTCTTGTACTTCAGCTTACAAACTGACAAGACAGTGAATTTTTAATGAATAGACAATCATAAGATAAAAGTGTGATTAATTT
Organism: Heptranchias perlo; assembly: GCF_035084215.1. Taxonomy (NCBI): domain Eukaryota; kingdom Metazoa; phylum Chordata; class Chondrichthyes; order Hexanchiformes; family Hexanchidae; genus Heptranchias; species Heptranchias perlo. Next base: position 45,294,248 of record NC_090339.1, on the reverse strand, counting down.
ATTGGATATTTATAATGAATGTGGGTGAAATCCATGCAGCGTTAGTAGACAGGCCACCCTTGTCCCTCAACCCAACTGAACCCAAGGAGCTGGAAGAAACAAATTAGTTCAATCCTCAAACCTGCATTGCTCCAAACTCAAGCACAACCATGCCAAAAAAACTTAATATATCAACGTAATCCTCCTGTAAAAACTAAGCAAACAACATGGCTTCATAGAATATATTTAGGAAAATAAATTGTTGAAAATACATTATAAAAGATCAAGAAGCAATGAAAGAAGGCATTCCAGTGTGTGTTACTGGCATAAATTAACTGGTAGTATAAACAATCGACAGACAAGCAGGAAGTAGAAAGGGTCAAAGTTTGGGGGGGATGGGGAGGACATCCAATGCATGTTACTCAATGTTGAGTTAGAAAAAAACAGTCATAGCAAGAGCATTCCAAGATAATGGAATTCCAAAACTCTATAGTGCATTAATGAAAATATTCCAATTATTCTGGTAACAGGCAAAGAGGAAATAATATTGTGGCTGATTTTCAACAACAGTGCAAATTGAAGTAGGCAGGGCATCCACTACATCCACTCAATGGCATGAGTGGGAAGCCAGAAGCATTTTTGTGGTTGGACCTCATTTTAAATTGATCAGCAAGCTGCTGGAGCTCAACGAGCACTGACAGGCAACTAGCCGATCGGGGAGGCAAGAAATCCGATGGCTCTTCTGCTGAGCCGAGCCAGAAGTAAGATTTTGGCGGGGGTGAGGGGGGGGGAATCCCCGGGGGAGCACCAACCAACTAGCAGTAGGAGGACAGATTTATATGGGGCTAAAAGGAGCATTCATTTTTTTTTGGCCCCACGAAAATCAGTGTTGCAGCTTTTTTGGGGGGAGTGTTTTGGTGTGGCTCTCAGTGGTCCCTTTAAGGACCATTAGTTCAGCCGCTCAACGCTCAGTTCTGCTGGGAAAAGCGGCTCTTCGTCCAGTGGAACACCAAAATTGTATTGGGAACTTACAAATGATGTAGGACCTTGATTTAAATATTTTAATAAGGCTCCTGCTTGTTTTGGGTGGGAGCATTGGTTTCCCATTTCAAGGCCCACTCAAAAGTTGATTCAGGTGGGCCTTGGGCAGTAGATTAAAAAAAACATTTCGTCAACCTAGTGCCCCATTTGTAAGCATGAGCAAAGTGGTACACAGCCGCAAATCGGCCATATTGTGTTTTGTGGCTTAAAAAAGGAAGTGAGAAAGAAGTTTGCAAGAATGGAGGGATCGAGGGTGTTTTTTTTGAGGAGTGATGTGATGATGGCAGTTTTGAAAGGGAGAGGGACAGCACCTGAGGTGATGGAACCACTTACCTCTCCACCATATCTATCTTGTGCTCCTTTAGACTCTGTCAGTTTCTTATCATTGAGTCATGCTTTTCATTTTAAGTCTTACTTTCCCCATGAGTTACTTCCCCCATAAGCTAGCAACAACAACAATAACAACAACTTGCATTTATATAGCACCTTCAAATACGTTGAAGGCGCTTCACAGGAGCAATTATCAAACAAAATTTGAGATCAAGCCACATAAGGAGGTATTAGGACAGGTGACCAAAAGCTATTTTTTATTCATTAGATGTGGGCATCACTAGCAAGGCCAGTGTTTATTGCCCATCAGGTGAGCTACACTTCCTGAATGGAGTGGCTTGCTAGGCCATTTCAGAATCAATCACATTGCTGTGGGTCTGGAGTCACTTATAGACCAGACAAGGATAGCAGGTTTCCTTCCCTAAAGGGCATTAGTGAACCAGATAGGGTTTTATGACAATCCAGTAGTTTTATGGTCACCATTACTGATACTAGCTTTTTATTCAATTAACTGAATTTAAATTCCCCAGCTGTCAAAGCAGGATTTGTACTCATATCTCCAGATTGTTAGTCTAGGCATCTGGATTACTAGTTCAGTAACCTAACCACTATGCTACCGCACCCACTGCTCAAAGAGGTAGGTTTTAAGGAGTGTCTTAAAGGAGGAGAGAGAGGTAAAATGGCAGAGAGGTTTATGGAGGGAATTCCAGAGCTGAAGGCATGGCTGCCAATGGTGGAGCAAAGAAAAATAGGGGATGCGCAAGAGGCCAGAATTGGAGGAGCACAGAGATTTCTGAGGGCTCTAGCGCTGGAGGAGGTTTCAGAGTTAGGGAGGGGTGAGGCCCTGGAGGAATTTGAAAACAAGGATGAGAATTTTAAAGTCGAAGAGTTGCCAGACCGGGAGCCAATGTAGGTCAGCAAGCTCAGGGGTGATGGGTGAACGGGACTTGGTGCGAGTTAGGATACGGACAGCAGAGTTTTGGATGAGCTCAAGTTTACAGAGGGTGGAAGATGCGAGGCCAGCTAGGGGAACATTGGAATAGTTGAGTCTAGAGATAACAAAGGCATGGATGAGGGTTTCAGCTGCAGGTGAGCTGAGGCAGAGGCGGAAACAGACAAAGTTATAGAGGTGGAAATAGGCGGTCTTGGTGATGAAGAGGATATGGGGTAGGAAGCTCAGCTCAGGGTCAAATAGGGCACCAAGGTTGCGAAAGTCTGGTTCAGCCTCAGACAGTGGCCAGGGAGAAGGATGGAGTTAGTGGCTATGGAACGGAGTTTGTGGCCGTGACCGAAGACAATGGCTTTTGTCTTTCTAATATTTAATTAGCGGAACTTTCTACTCATATCAGACAAGCAGCATGACAAATCAAAGGCAGTGGAGGAGTCGAGCGATGTGGTTGTGAGGTAGAGCTGGGTGTCTCAGCGTATATGTGGAACCTGATGTTGTGTTTTCAGATGATGTCACCGAGGGGCAATGTATAGATGAGAAATAGGAGGGGGCCAAGGATAGATCCTTGGGGTGCTCCAGAGGTAATGGTGTGGGAGCGGGAAGGGAAACAATCTTAAGGCTTTGTACCAGAGCCATATCTAACTCCCCCATACTGAGTGAGAGTCAGAATGAAATGAGTTACCAAGATTGCAATCACTTTTGTCCTTAGCAACTGTTTACTTTTGTACACATACTTTTATGTTGAGGTGTATTGTGTCCAAACAGGTTTAGCTACTGGGGCCAAAATTCTGTTGGGCCTCCTCCTCTGGTGCAAGTGCAATGGAGCAGAACTCTCATCCACCCAAAGGAAAGGCCACAGACCCCGTCCAATTTCTGGGGATGGAATCATTTGCATGGTTGGGGTGAACCATCCGTGGCTTTAAGGTTGCTTCAGAGGTGCCAGTGAGTGCTGGAGTGGTCCACAGCTGCTCCATTAGGGTGACCCAGGGGTCCATCCCAGGCCAGAGATTAAAAATATTAAAAAATTATTTTTTAAGATTAAAAAGAAAGCTTATAAAAGTAAGTACTTGCATTTATATGCATTGCAGACCTTTCATGTCCTCAGTACATCCCAAAGTGCTCCACAGCCAATGAAGTACATTTGAAATGTAGTCACTGTTGTATTGTAGGTAAATGCAGGCTGCTGCATTGAGCACAGCAAAGTCCCACAAACTGCAATGAGATAAATGACCGATGATCTCTTTTTTAGGTGTTGGTTGAGGGATAAATTTAGGCCAGGATACTGGGTAAACTCCCCTGCTCTTCAAATAGTGACATGAGATCTTCTACATCCACCTGAAAGGGCAGATGGGACTTCAGTTTAATGACTCATCAGAAAGACAGAACCTCCAACAGTGCAGCACCTCCTCAGTACTGCACTACAGTGTCAGCCTAGATTTTGTGCTTAAGTTCCTGGGTTGGGACTATGAACCCACAACTTTCTGACTCAGAGGCAAGAGTGCTATCTATTGAGGCACAGCTGGCACCTAAGGTAGGTTTCAGGCACAGTCCTTATTCATGCTGAATTAGCTGTTCTTGGCCTGAGGGGTGGTAGTGGACTACAATCTGGTTCAAGCCCCCTAGATTGGGATGGGGTGGAGGTGGGGGAACAGAGGTTCCTTTTCCTTATCACTACCCAGGACACACTGCAGGAAAAAGCACATGTGGCTGAAATTCCATGGGAATTCAACCAGAATCCCGCTGTAACTCCGATGGGAGACTGGTGCAGTGGCCATTTTCAGGTATCTATGGGGGGTTCCACCAGTGTCTCATTGGAGTTACAGCAGCAGATCAGTGGATCCCTTGTGGAATTTCAGCCCCAATATGTGATGTCAGGTGAGGACAGGATTGAGCTCAGTTATAATGTCCTTCCTCTCCTCCACTGTCAAATAACCTTCTGCCTATGCTCATACATGAAGAATGGCAACTTCGATGAGGTACCCGAGGCCCATGAATCTAGGACCATACTACAGCAGTGTCTTCAAGAGAAGAGGACAATTGGAAGGAAAAAAAGATGCTAACAAACATGAATTCTGTAATAACCCACTTCTGAATTTATTTCACCTTACTGTAACTGGTAAGAGAACGGGATTGGTGAAGTTCTCCTTAAAACATAATTCTGCGGTACTCTGGTTAGTGGTAGATTGTGACAATTCTACAAGAATTCTACAATTCTACAATTCTAAACGCTCAGAGCTACAAGTTTCCCTCTAGTGAGTCACATGGTTCTTTGTGTTGGTTCTTCCGTCTCTGGAAACAAAGTAATTTAGAAATTCAGACAAATATGCAAAGATTGGCATTCAGAGATGGAATTGAAGCCACTTTTATTTTCCAGGTATTGCTGTAACTTTTTTTTACACTTACTGTCAAATGTGGGAGTTGTTCCCACATTCCCCAAAAGAATTCGTATTATGGGAATTCCTGCATTAAAATGGCATTCTTCGATAATTAACAGCTCTGGCCTTGAGCAATTCAGACTTACACTGGTTATTTGTTATCTCGTGACATGCTAGTAAGAGGCCAGAAAAAACACAGGCAGCATTCCTGGTGTTGTTTCTGATGTCATTAATATATGCATATAGTTTTAGCAAGACGTGTGATTGCAGCCAAACCTACATCAAGTAGTTGGTAACAAATTGATTTTCTTCCCCTCCCATCCTTTTTAAAAACAATTTCTCCCCACCTCAATTTACTGAGTCTTGTCGGGGTACAGTTCTATAGATGCCAAGAGCTCTCTGGCACCTTGCATAAATAGCCATTGTTCACGTGTGAGCCTGGAGAGCAAACGACAAGAGGCTATTGACCATAAAGGAGCATCACACTTGAGCCTGATTCTGTCATCAACCAAAGTACAGAAGCACACTTTCCAGCAGAGATGAATGGATCTTTACCAGGATTGGAAACCTTATCAATTTTTTCCTATTCTTACCAAGGGTGCCAAGGCTAATTGTAACACCCAAACTGCCAACTTGGCTGAGATCAATTAATTCAGTGCAGACCAGGGATCAAATCTGGGTTCTTTCGGTTCTCTAAATGGCTCACTAACACACTGGGTGGTTCTTTTATTCCCAAATCTTCGGGGGAGGGAGTGCCTACAGACCGTTTCTTTCTATATGTTCTGGTGATTTTCTTTAATTGTTTTATTTTGCTGACGCCATCCTAGATATGGAAGAACATTACCAAATAAAGATTTCAAAAAGCTGTCCATCGAGGTGTCAATCCCAATGCTACAAGTTTCAGTTTATCTGAACTGGATGGCTACCATAATAATAATGCCATATGTCATTTATTAATCACAATATAATTTCATGGTAAACCAGCTGCACTTTCCTTCTATTTTTTTTCCAAAATGCTGACCTGAAGCCACTGACTCCTGCAAGGGTACAGCTTCACCGGCACCTGTACCTCACCCAAACGGTCATGCTTCATGTGTGAGATTAGATAGTGAATGCTAGTAGGGTGTGGAGGACATTGCAGCCAAGTCCCGTCCTGTCCTCATCCAGCATTCAACACCCAGCACACATATGGGGCTCCATTTTAGCACCCGCTATCGGGTGCGTTCCTGGCGGGGAGGGGGCTCCGAAAATCGGGGAATCCCGGAGCGGGTCGGGAGCCCGGCTCCAACCCGCCAACTTCCAGGTTCCTCACAGACGCGCCGACGTGCGCGCGCAGCCCCCGCATGTGGGACTCCCGCCGGCAATTAAAGCCAGCGGGGTGCCACTTGACAGTATTTATTGTGCTATTTCAGGTCATTAACAGACCTGATTAAGGGAATATTTCAGGAGGGGTGGGATTTTAGAAACAATTGGGACTGTTTCCCATACTGGGGGAAACACTCCCAGTTCAAATGGACGTGTTGCAGCCATCAGCCAGTGGCAGCTGCAAAGGTCCATTTGACAGGTTGGGGGGGGAGGGGAGACCCTCACTCATTGCAGGAGGCCACTCTGTCACTTTGGACAAAGTTTGGCCTCCATCACCCTCCTCCTGACAATCAAATTCACAAACTTGCACACTTACCCCGGGGTCCAGACACATATACCTACCTTGCGGACCCCCTCAGATGTTCATCTTCCGGATGGGGGCCTCCGTAGCTGCAGTCATGACCTCCTCAGAGGGCGAACAGCATCACCAGCCTCGCCAGCCACGCCGTCTACCTCTGACATGTGGAGCTCCACAACACAGTGCTGTGACACATCCACCTGCACAGCAGGAGGGAGGGCAACCGCAGAGAGAAATGCGTCGCAGAGGGCACTACCCTCGCCACAGGGTCCACAGACCGAGGCTCAGCTTCCTGGACTTCTCTGAGCAGCAGTGCACACGGAGGCTCAGAGTCACTCGACATGTAGTCGTGGACATCTGCAGCCTCCTTCATGCCGAGCTGCTCCCGGCTGGCCCGAGCACCATCTTCTTACCTGTCGCTGTCAAAGTCACCACTGCCCTCAACAACTTCTCCTCCGCATCCTTCCAGGGTGCCACCGGGGACATCGTCGACGTCTCTCAGTCGTCTGCACAAAAGAGCTCTGCAAATACACCTACACCCACTCTGCAGTGACACAATGGGTAGCATCAGTTGTGGGTCTTCATTGTGATCCTCAGGAAAGGGCATTATTGCACAAACCAGACAAGATTCGCAAAGTCATGGCAGTAGTGGTGCCAATATAATATGTGATGTGAGTTGGTCAGAAATTAAATATAAGTAAAAACCATGACAAACCCTCAAACACCCTTGTGCATCCCCTTCATGCTCACGACACGTTTGCCTTACGCTTCCTACTGCACATATGTGATGCATGCCCTGTGGCTGCAGCACAGGTAGTGGCAGGTTGAGTGAGGCTGACCATGAAAGAGATGCATGAGAGGGCGAGTATGAGATAGAGCCATGAGATTGTATGAGGATTGGGTTGAGTGGTAGTGGCGGGATGAGTACTGGCGAGGTAAGTGCAGTTAAGATGAGGATGAGGTTTGAGTGGGTGTGAGGGGTGATGTGACAGAGTAGTGTTGGCAGTGCAGAAGGAGATGTGGGATGGGGGCGGTGATGTGGCAGACGGAGTGCAGGGGAATGAGTAAGTGTACTCACTTTGGCTGACCTACTTAGGTCATTGCAGCGCCTCCTGCACTGTATGCTGGTGCGTGATATGTTGGTGATGCAGGTGACCTCCTCTGCCACCTCGAGCCAGGCCTTCTTGGTGGCAGAGGCAGGCCGCTTCCTCCCGCCCGCTGGGGGGAAGATTTCTGTCCTCCCCCTCCTCCTCCTCACCCCATCCAATGATACCTGGAGTGAGGCATCATTAACCTGGGAGCAACCTTCCCCCTGGGCTGCTCCATGCTGTAATTTTTCCTATTTGTTGCAGCATCAGTCAGTGGAGGACTGCCCCTTTAAATAGAGCTCCTCCAGCTGACAGACCTTACTGTGAATACGCAGTCCGCCCGACGCGCAGCTCAGCAGTGGGGAACCCGGAAGACCAGGTAAGTGGATCCAATTAGGCTGCGATCACGTGCGGGGCAGACTGATTTTGCACCCCCCACCACCCGCCGCGAACCCGCAGCCCTCGTAATATCGAGCCCATGATTTCCAGTGGAGGTCTATGAATAATGATCAGCAACCCCAACTGATTTCCCCCTCCATAGCCTACAGGCACCAAGGATGGCACTAATGCTGCCTGGCCTGGATTATAGAATCATAGAATCGTTACAGCACAGGAGGCCATTCAGCCCAGAGCACAGAAGGAGGCCATTCAGCCCATTGAGCCTATGCTGGCTCTTTGTAAGAGCAATCCAGTTAGTCCCATTCTCCCGCTCTTTCCCCGTAGCTCTGCAAAATTTTTCTCTTCAAATATTTATTCAATTCCTTTTTGAAAGCCACGATTGAATCTGCATCCACCATCTTCTCAGGCAGCGCATTCCAGATCATAACTACTCGCTATGTAAAAAAGTTTTTTCTCACATCGCCTTTGGTTCTTTTGCAAATCACCTTAAATCTGTGTCCTCTGGTTCTCGACTTTTCCGCCAAAGGGAACAATTTCTCTTTATTTACTTTATCTAAATCCGCCATGATCTTAAACACTTCTTTTAAATCTCCTCTCAACCTTCTCTGCTCTAAGGAGAACAACCCCAGCTTCTCCAGTCAATCCACGTAACTGAAGGCCCTCATCCCTGGAACCATTCTAGTAAATCTTTTCTGCACCCTCTATAAGGCTTTCACATCCTTCCTAAAGTACAGTGCCCAGAATTGGACACAGTACTCCAGTTGTAGCCGAACCAATGTTTTATAAATGTTCAACATAACTTCCTTGCTTTTGTACTCTATGCCTCTATTTATAAAGCCCAGGATCCCGTATGCTTTTTTAACTGCTTTCTCAACCTGCCCTGCCACCTTCAAAGATTTTGCACATGTACCCCTATATCTCTGTTGCTGCACCCCCTTTAGAATTGTACCATTTAGTTTAGCTAAATCAACACAGACCTGGTATTGAACCTGGAACCCCACACTGTGCGTTCTAGCTGGAAATCTCATATTGTTCTCACACTGACTTTTTCACTACAATTATCAACAGGAGGAATTTCTACCTCCTAAAAGCAGGAGCCCTAGCTGATATCTCCCATCACTAGCCAGGATGTTGAGGTTAATTATAGCACCAATTGCTGCCCTGATGAAATCAGCTAACTCAGCACAGAACAAGAATCAAACAATTGCATTTCTAAAGAGGGGGTTTGCAGAGAAGGGAATGGTTGAAAGATAATTTGCTGGATCATTGCCAAACTTTCCATTGATACAGCTATATGGAAATGTGCATTCCAGATGGAAATCAACAAGTTACTAAACTTTTATTGCATCAATGTTAACAAAATCTGTATCCTGGTACCACTCAGTGCACCAGTACTTAAGTAATTCAAACTGTGCAATAATTAATCCACTTTTTACATATAATTCCACATGGGATTCAGTCCCAATAAATGTGTTTTTCCTGACACAAGGATTACTGAAGCCCCAGTTGCTAGAAGTAAGTTGAAGTGTAATGATTAAGCGTGAGAATTCACACTGATAACAGAGTGTTGTTGCAGCTCCTTTGCAAGTGTTCAAGTTTTATAGATCACTAACACTGCTGCTATGAGTAAGTTACAATGATCTTTACTTGACATGAAGGATTGGAAAATAAATATGAGGAATGGGAGCATTTTTTTGAGTGCAGTGTGAGTTCATTGAAAAGATTTATCCTGGAATTTATTTGGACATAGTTGTAATGAATTAGGTCAACTGCTTTGAATTTATGCAGCTCTAATGTGTTGACTAATTGCTGTTCAGTTGTGTCCATCTGGTAATGTTTTTATTTCTCAATTGACAAATATGTTTAATCTGGATCAGTAGAATTCCAAGTTCTGGCATGTAGCAATGAGGTTATATTACTCTTGGCTGGACCATAATTGCTTTGTGGCCCAGTGTCTTTTCAGCTAGTGGTCTTGCAGCTGACAACAAAAGACATTTCAAAAGGAATACAGTGTTCATACTGTACTTTGTTTAAAAGTTTTTTTGGTGTAAATCAAGGCGAGAGATGTCAGTACTGGGGGAAGGAACACTTTCCACTTCAGCCACCCAGCGTCAAGCACTCCCACGTTAGTTGCAGAATTTAACTTCCTTTGCTCGTCCAAAATTGTGCTTCAGTTCCAAACAACAGAAGAGCATGCCCAACTGCACCAGTATAACATTTTTCCACTTGGCACATCTGCCATCTTGTGCCTTTTCACAGGGAACCAATTAACCACCAAATTAGGGGTAGTTTTATGCTGTGGGATTTGGTTTGAGACTGTCCAAAATCATTTCATGTAGGATCCTTATAGCTAACAGACAGAGGAGGCTTTTCTTTCCTAACAGACTGTGCTCGATTTGAACCCAAATGTCAGAGTTAAAAAGGCAATGTTTAGCCCATTGTACCTTTAAAATATAACATTACACCAACACAAAATATGGTGATGATTTGAAAACAAGCAATTAGTGTCACTTTATTGTAATACTTTTGTTGTGTTTTAAATGTTTCCTATGTAAAATTGAAATCTTTTAAACATTTCACGACAAGAGCTGATAATTTTATCACAGTTTGATAGACATGAGATGACTGGGTGTTGCGAATGCATCTTCTTCCAGATAAGGATGAGGTAAACTAATTCCCGCTGACATTTGGCACCCGATATTAGGAGGGAGGCAGGTTGACTGGGTGCGTGGGTAACCCGCCCAGTAAAATCGGTGAGTTCCCCACGCGATCGTAAGTAAATTGAAGCCACTTACCTTGGCTTCCGGGTTTCGTGCTAGAAAGCTGCACAGTGGGCGGACTGTGCACCCGCATCATAGGCTGTCAGCTGGAGGAGCCCTATTTAAAGGGGCAGTCCTCCACTGACTGATGCTGCAGAAAGGAGCCAAAATTACAGCATGGAGCAGCCCAGGGGGAAGGCTGCTCCCAGGTGTAATGATGCCTTACTCCAGGTCCTATTGGATGGCGTGAGGAGGAGGGGGAGGACAGAGATCTTCTCCCCGGCAGACGGGAGGAAGTGGCCCCCCTCTGCCACCACGAAGGTCTGGCTCGAGGTCGCAGAGGAGGTCACCAGCACCACCAACATATCACGCACCTGCATACCTAAGTAGGTCAGCCAAAGTGAGTACACTTACTCATTCCCGTACACTCTGTCTGCCACATCACCGCCCCCACCCTACATCTCCTTCTGCACTGCCAACATTACTCTATCGCATCACTCCTCACACACTCAAAGTTCATCCTCATCTTACCTGCACTTCCTCACCTTACCTGCACTTCCTCACCTCCCCAGTACTCATCCCGCCACTACCACTCAACCCAATCCTCATACAATCTCATGGCTCTGTCTCATACTCACCCTCTCGTGCATCTCTTTCACGGTCAGCCTCACCCCACCTGCCACTATCTGCGCTGCAGCCACAGGGCATGCATCACTTATGTGTAGTAGGAAGCGTAAGGCAAATGTGTCGTGAGCATGAAGGGGATGCACAAGGGTGCTTGAGGGTTTGTCATGGTTTTTACTTATATTTGATTTCTGATCAACTCACATTACATCTTATATTGTCACCACTACTGCCACATCTTGGCCATCCTTGACTGGCTTGTGCAATAATGCCCTTTCATGAGGTTCTCCATGAACACCCTTGATGCCACCCATTGGGTCACCCTACAGTGGGTGTATGTGTAGTTCCACGACTACTTTGTGCAGGTGCCTGTTGCGCAGCACTGTGTTGTGTAGCTCCACGTGGCGGAGGTGGACGGCATGCCTGGCGAGGCTGGTGATGTTGCTCGTCCTCCAATGGAGTGATGAATGCAGCAATGGACCCCTGCCATCCTGACGGTGTGAGTGTGAGGGGGTCCACAAAGTAGGTAAATGTGTTTGGACAGCAGAGTTTAGGGTATGATTTAATAATTTGGAGTGTGGAGACAACGGTGTGGCAGGCAAAACTTTGTCTGAGGTGACAGAGTGCCCTGCTGCAATGAATGAGGATTTACCCCGCACCTGTTAAATGGACCTTTGCAGCTGCCACTGGCTGCTGGCTGCAACACGTCTGTTTAAACAGGGAGTTTTTCCCCCAGCACGGGAAACACGCTCTGGGTAGTCCAAAATCCGAATCCTCCTAAAATCTCCAACTAATGAGGTCGGTAAACGACCTCAAGTACCCAGATAATGATCTTAAGTGGGATCCCGCCGGCTTTGATTGCTGGTGGGAGTCCCACATGCGGGGCCTGCGCGCACACCGATTCGCATCATTGGGGAACTCAGAAGTGGGCAGATTGGAGCCGAGCTACGTACCCGCTCCGGGAATCCCCAACTTTAGGAGCCCTCCCACCATGAACGCACCTGCTCGGCCATCCGAAAATTGACCCCTTGTAGTTCAGAACTAATCCATGTGAATCAATACAAAGCATGTGTCAAATGGTTTATATGAAAAATACGCGTTAGGGAGCAGGTATATTACCAAGGCAAATAACCAACAAGCTTGGGTTCATAATGAGTATGATAGGCATAATTGAATTAAGGTATTGTGACACACGTGGTTTATATTTCATAAAATTACTGGTCCCTGATTGTATATTTTGTTTGTGTAATACATTTCTAAATGAAAAATTGTTTCTAGGCTAATTTTTCTTTTTGATTTTTTTTGTCGATTTTAGCAGACTTTTGACAAGAAGTAATGATGTTATGGAAACAAATGGACTTATTGGGGCTGCATAATGACTCACATTGTGACACCTTAAGAACATAACATAACAAAATACAGAGAAAAGGGCTGGATATGATGTAGCTGCAATGAAGCAAAAAACAGGAGAATGTTTTGAAATAGTCTATAAAGCCCTTTCCTTTCACAGACTGAGTACAATTTATTCTTTCATAGGAACAAGAATGTATAGGACCAGAAGGGAACATTGCAGTTCATCTGGCTGGACACAAAGTTAAAAGAAACTCATGCACTAACTCTCATGCCCCTCAGTCACTTTCTCAGCCAGATATTCATCTAGGTGCTCTTTGAATTTACTGGCAACATCCACTATCACAGACCAATTCATCTCCAGAGGGAAAGTCCCACATAAATTCTATGAAACTGAGAACTAATATTAACAATTTGAATTTATATAGTATTTTTAACATAGAAAAATGTCCCACGGCATTTCACAGAGGCATAAATAAAAAAAATCTGAAGCAGGAAATAATAGGAGGGGTGAACAAAATCTTGGTCACAGGTGGGTTTTAAGAAAGAGATGGAGGTGAAGAGACAGAGGGGTTTAGGAAGGGAATTCCAGAGTGGCCTTGGTGGCTGAAGACACGGCCACGAATGGTGGGATGAAGAGAGCTGGGGATGCACAAGAGGCCAGAGTCAGAGGAACAGGTAATTCAGGGGGAAGAGGTTGTAAGGCTGGAAGAGGCTGCAGAGATAGGGAGGGGTAGAGCCATGAAAGGAGTTAAATACAAGAGTGAGAATTTTAAATTTGAGGTCTTGGAAGACCAGGAGTCAATGTAGGTCAGCAAGACAGGGGTGATAGGTGAGTGGAACTTGGTGCAGGATGGGCATACAGGCTACAGAGATTTGGATGAGCTGAAGTTTACTGAGGGTGGAGGATAGGAGGCCGGCCAGGAAACATTGGAATAATTGAGTTTGGAGGTGAAAAATGCACAAATGAGAGTTTCAGTATAAGATGGGCTAAGGTACTGGTGGAGGCAGGTGATGTTATAGAGGTGGAAGTTGCCGATCTTTGTGACGGAGAGGATATGGGGTCGGTCACTCAGCTCAGAGTCGAAGAAGATGCTCAGGCTGTGAACAGTCTGGTTCAGCCTGAGACAGTGGCCAGGGAGGGCGATGGAATTGATGGTAATGAAGATAAACTCCAGAGTATTCATCTGTTCTGACATCTCCACTATTCAACCTTGGCCTGTAGTCCTTCTCAGATAGTGCTGCTTATCTCCATTACAGCAGCACAGAAACCATAATAACCTCTGGAGTATTTTATTATCTCAGTCTCTACCTCCACTCATAATCATCAATCTCATTGCCAACCAGATTTTTATTTAGCTCTCTTAGGTCAAGTTTATCACCTCAGCCATGACTGTTTGTTGGGAGTTTATCTACATATCTACTAGCACTGTGGGAGAACCGTCACCACACGGACTGCAGCAGTTCAAGAAGGCGGCTCACCACCACCTTCTCAAGGGCAATTAGGGATGGGCAATAAATGCCGGCCTCGCCAGCGACGCCCACATCCCATGAACGAATATAAAAAAAGTCTTGCATGAGGCATGTTACTTTGAAAAGAAATGCCCTTTCATTCTGTGCTCATGGGAATGTAGGAAATGACTTTTGCTTGTGGCAGTGATAAGAACATAAGAAAGAACATAGGAAATAGGAGTAGGAGAAGGCCATACGGCCCCTCGAGCCTGGTCCGCCATTCAATAAGGTCATGGCTGATCTTCAACCTCAACTCCACTTTTCCGCTGGATCCCCATACCCCTTGATTATACATTTTTGGAAAGTGTAGTTCAATAGAAGCATAAACTGCTAAGTTTATCATACTTTTTCAACAGATCATTAAATTATGATTAAATGTTAAATTGTTTTATAAAACTTCCAAAATGTAAACCTGAAAATAACTCTGAGAGATACTATCATAAGAAAGTTTAACACATTCATATCAAATTGCTCTGAGTGCTATTTTAATGAAGATATTAGCCTATTTATTTTAAATGGGTTAATGCCTCCATTAAAATAGCTGACATAGTAATTTAGTGCAAATGCAATATTTTTAATTGCTGCAGCTTGATAAACAAACAAAAATCACCCAGTGCATTGTACAGAATGTAGACATGTGCAATTTAGCTCCTCAGGCTACCAGCAATCCAAGGATTCTACACTCCCTGGGCATGCTAGATTTTTTTTAAAATTCAGAATATTCCACACTGATGCTGAAAAATTCCCTAATATTACACTAATAAAGCTACTAAGGTATCAGTAATATTTGTGATATTACTAAAATAAATTCTTAAAAATCTTTGAAAAGTTTTAAAGTGTTTGCCTTTCCTCTTTCTCTTTTTCTCCATTCTCTCCATTTTCCCTAATCTTCTTTCTATTTTTGCTATTTAACTTTTATTTTATATTTGTTCTTGCTTATGCTATTTACTTCAACATTTCTTTTGCTTTGCTTTTTTAAAAATTTTATTTTAAAAACAAATTGGTATTTTCCTTTTTTCTTATATCTCCATGGACTCGATCTCTATTCCTGTCTGGGGATTCAGATCAATATATTTGTCCTAATTGACTGAAAAATTGATCACTCTGGTTTCATTACAGTCAATCAAATCTCAGGATATTAAAGGTTGACATTGGTTACATTGCTGAATTGATGATGGTAAGTTTTCTTGCAGCAACATTAAGCTGTTTGATCACTGAGTGTACACATAAGTAAATTGGTGCCCTGGGACTATAACGGTGTCTTAAAAGCTGAACCATTATATAAATTTAAACATGTTTTATTTCTATTTTTTCTGTTAATTTGTTTTGAATATTTTTGTTTCATTTTTGGGAGTCGACAATTGAGGGTATTCATTTTTTGGGACTGGGCAGATGGACTGCAGAACCTTTTCTGATCTTGTACTTTCCGATGTCCCTAAACAGTAAGAGCTGACTACATCATTGAATAGAAGCGGTCTGGGAGTTGTAACAGAACCCAAAAGGAAGGTGATGAGCTAGCGTTAGGGAGATACAATCATAAATCCTGATTTACTGTGTTCATGTTCATTTGGCCGCCAGAATCAGTTGGAAAGCACTATGTGCAAGGAGCACCTAGCTATACTGACCACTAGTAGGGATGTGCCAGAGGTATGTGTGTGCTCGCGCACATGCACTCACTCAGCGGTTGAATAGAATATTTTATTGACCCCAGTACACTTTCCGTTGGTTGAAAAAGAGCTGACAGGACAGTCTGGGGAAAAGAAATGGCAGCATAAGTTTGAGGGAAAAAGTATAGCAAAAGTGGATATGGTGTCAGCTGCAGTTATACTGCGATTGGCTTAAGGGACATCTGATATAGAATCATAGAATCATAGAAGTTACAACATGGAAACAGGCCCTTCGGCCCAACATGTCCATGTCGCCCAGTTTATACCACTAAGCTAGTCCCAATTGCCTGCACTTGGCCCATATCCCTCTATACCCATCTTCCCCATGTAACTGTCCAAATGCTTTTTAAAAGACAAAATTGTACCCGCCTCTACTACTGCCTCTGGCAGCTTGTTCGAGACACTCACCACCCTTTGAGTGAAAAAATTGCCCCTCTGGACCCTTTTGTATCTCTCCCCTCTCACCTTAAATCTATGTCCCCTCGTTATAGACGCCCCTTCCTTTGGGAAAAGATTTTGACTATCTACCTTATCTATGCCCCTCATTATTTTATAGACTTCTATAAGATCACTCCTTAACCTCCTACTCTCCAGGGAAAAAGTCCCAGTCTATCTAACCTCTCCCTATAAGTCAAACCATCAAGTCCCGGTAGCATCCTAGTAAATCTTTTCTGCACTCTTTCTAGTTTAATAATATCCTTTCTATAATAGGGTGACCAGAACTGTACACAGTATTCCAAGTGTGGCCTTACTAATGTCTTGTACAACTTCAACAAGACATCCCAACTCCTGTATTCAATGTTCTGACCAATGAAACCAAGCATGCCGAATGCCTTCTTCACCACCCTATCCACCTGTGACTCCACTTTCAAGGAGCTATGAACCTGTACTCCTAGATCTCTTTGTTCTATAACTCTCCCCAACGCCCTACCATTAACGGAGTAGGTCCTGACCCGATTCGATCTACCAAAATACATCACCTCACATTTATCTAAATTAAACTCCATCTGCCATTCATCGGCCCACTGGCCCAATTTATCAAGATCCCGTTGCAATCCTAGATAACCTTCTTCACTGTCCACAATGCCACCAATCTTGGTGTCATCTGCAAACTTACTAACCATGCCTCCTAAATTCTCATCCAAATCATTAATATAAATAGCAAATAACAGCGGACCCAGCACCGATCCCTGAGGCACACCGCTGGTCACAGGCCTCCAGTTTGAAAAACAACCCTCTACAACCACCCTCTGTCTTCTGTCGTCAAGCCAATTTTGTATCCAATTGGCTTCCTCACCTTGGATCCCGTGAGATTTAACCTTATGTAACAACCTACCATGCGGTACCTTGTCAAAGGCTTTGCTGAAGTCCATGTAGACCACATCTACTGCACAGCCCTCATCTATCTTCTTGGTTACCCCTTCAAAAAACTCAATCAAATTCGTGAGACATGATTTTCCTCTCACAAAACCATGCTGACTGTTCCTAATCAGTCCCTTCCTCTCCAAATGCCTGTAGATCCTGTCCCTCAGAATACCCTCTAACAACTTACCCACTATATATGAGGTGATGTCCAAGAGGTATTCCTGTTAGAGTCAAATTGAGGCCAGAAACACCAGCAGCATTATGTGACATTTAGAAGTCTGACATGAGAAAACTGTGGTATGCAACTGACTCTAGAAGTGCAGTAAAATGGGACATTTTTGCTGCCATGCACAGTCATTTTTACAAACCAGTTTACCTGCTGATGACGTCAGTCCAACCTGCACCTAATCTATCTGGGCTGGGGTAAGTGGGTGTGTACCTAAAAGGAGGGCGTGCATTCCATATAAGGTAAATGGAAACTCTACATGTGTGGCGTTTTCAGTAGTTTGGTTTGGAGACTCTTTACCATGGCAATGGGATTCTGTGCTTTCACACACCCAGCTGACCAAAGGATAAATGTCATCAGTTTATATCTACAGAAGTAATGAAAAACATGTTAAAATTAAATATAATTTTTGAAATGAATAATTATTTGTTAAAGTTTCATTTTTAAAAGAGAGAGTGATCCTGACACTCCCAACTCAGTAAGTATGTGATCTGGGCCAAAACCAATACCAATTACTAAGCTAACAAAAGGGAATTCGTAGGGGTAGATAGGATATGGTTTTGAGATTTCAATTTGTATTTGCTGAAGAGTAACATTTAGTAAGTGGAATTGTCTACACTAAACTTTATTGTGTTTGGCCTTATTAGTCATTGTGGTTTTAATCACTTACTGTCCAGCGTCACGTGTGTGGTTACGTACAAACTGTACGTTCAGATTGAACCACAGACATGTAATAGTTATCGATGTCTCAGGGTGTGAATGCACCATGTGGTATGGCACTGAGCCATGCAGACTAAGAAGGTCCCAGTTTTGATCTTTACTCATGCCTGAGCTAGCCAATCGAAGCCATTTCAGCATCAGGAAAACTACAATTGGTTAGGAAAGAGAAAAGTCAACAAGGATCCCCGCTCCTGTTTGTTACCCAGCAATCTCTTCTTGAGCTGCACCAATGTAGACGTCAGAAAAGGACGGGGCAGGCTGGTGACTGTCCCCATAGTTTACCAGCAAAAGAATGGCCGCTTAGAACAAGTGACTGACCGTCCAGTGTTCACTGTGGAATTATACCTAGTAGGAAGTGTTGCCTTAGGTAAGGGAGAAAATTGGAGAGAAAAATATACGTACTGTTCATATTTATAGAATTATAGTTTATGATTATGGAGGAGATGCAGTTTTATAGCAATATGGGTGTTCAAGATATGTAGGAGATAACATAAGGGATATTGATTTACAGTGAGTGAATAAGTGTATTGCCATCCTGAGACACAGCACCATCTTGTGTAGTCATTTCTGCCATGTCAGTAATATTAGTTACTGTCTCCACATGGCAACATATCCACAAGATAATTCTAATGTGATGTGATAAAGCGCCTTGTGATGCTTTTCTGCAATGAATCCCAATGCTTTTATAAGACCATAAGAGATAGGAGCAGAAGTAGGCCATTAGGCCCCTCGAGCCTGTTCCGCCATTCAATGAGATCATGGCTGATCTGATTTTTACCTCAACTCCACTTTTCTGCCTTTTCCCTATATCCTTTGAATCCATTGCTGATCAAAAATTTGTCTAACTCAGCCTTGAATGTATTCAATGACTCAGCCTCCACAGCTTTTTGGGGTAAAGAATTCCAAAGATTCACGACCCTCTGGGAGAAGAAATTCCTCCTCATTTCCGTCTTAAACGGGCGACCCCTTATTCTGAGACTATGCCCCCTAGTTTTAGATTCCCCCATGAGGGGTAACATCCTTTCAGCATCTACCCTATCGAGCCCCCTCAGAATCTTGTATGTTTCAATAAGATCTCCTCTCATTCTTCGAAACTCCAATGAGTATAGACCCAACCTGTTCAATCTCTCCCCATAAGTCAACCTTTCCATACTCGGAATCAACCTAGTGAACCTTCTCTGAACTGCCTCCAATGCCTTCCTTAAATAAGGACACTAGAACTGTCCGCAGTACTCCAGGTGTGGTCTCACCAGCACCCTGTACAGTTGTAGCATGACTTCCCTGCTTTTATACTCCTTCCCCCTAGAAATAAAGGCCAATATTCTGTTTGCCTTCCGGATTAACTGCTGCACCTGTATGTTGACTTTTTGGGCTCGATATTAGCACCCGCTATCGGGTGCGTTCCTGGCGGGGGGGCTCCAAAAATCGGGGATTCCCGGAGCGGGTCGGGAGCCCGGCTCCAACCCGCCCACTTCCGGGTTCCCAACAGACGCGCTGACATGCGCGCACAGCCCCCGCATGTGGGACTCCCGCCAGCAATTAAAGCCGGCGGGGTGCCACTTAAAAGTATTTATTCTGGTATTTCAGGTCGTTAACAGACCTGATTAAGGAGATATTTCAGGAGGGGTGGGATTTTACAAACAACTGGGATTGTTTCCCATACTGGGGGAAACACTCCCAGTTGAAATGGACGTGTTGCAGCCATCAGCCTGTGGCAGCTGCAAATGTCCTTTTGACAGGTGGGGGGGGGAGACCCTCACTCATTGCAGGAGGCCACTCTGTCACTTTGGACAAAGTTTGGCCTCCACCACCCTCCTCCTAACACAAAAAATCACCAACTTGCACACTTACCCCGGGGTCCAGAGACATGTACCTACATTGCGGACCCCCTCAGATGTACATCTTCCGGATGGGGGCCGCCGTAGCTGCAGTCATGACCTCCTCGGAGGGCGAATAGCATCACCAGCCTCGCCGGCCACCTCTGACACGTGGAGCTCCACAACAGAGTGCTGTGACACATCCACCTGCACAGAAGGAGGGAGGGCAAAGGCAGAGAGAGATATGTCGCAGAGGGCACTACCCTCGCCACAGGGTCCACAGACCGAGGCTCAGCTTCCTGGACCTCTCTGACCAGCAGTGCACATGGAGGCTTAGAGTCACTCGACATGTAGTCGTGGACATCTGCAGCCTCCTTCATGCCGAGCTGCTCCCGGCTGGCCTGAGCACCATATTCTTACCTGTCGCTGTCAAAGTCATCACTGCCCTCAACAACTTCTCCTCCGCATCCTTCTAGGGTGCCACCGGGGACATCGCCGACGTCTCAGTCGTCTGCACAAAAGAGCCCTGCAAATACACCTACACCCACTCTGCAGTGACACAATGGGTGGCATCAGGTGTGGGTCTTCATTGTGATCCTCAGGAAAGGGCATTATTGCACAAACCAGACAAGATTCACAAAGACGTGGCAGTAGTGGTGCCAATATAATATGTAATGTGAGTTGCTCAGAAATTAAATATAAGTAAAACCATGACAAACCCTCAAACACCCTTGTGCATCCCCTTCATGGTCACGACACGTTTGCCTTACGCTGCCTACTGCACATATGTGATGCATGCCCTGTGGCTACAGCACAGGTAGTGGCAGGTTGAGTGAGGCTGACCGTGAAAGAGATGCATGACAGGGTGAGTATGAGATAGATCCATGAGATTGTATGAGGATTGGGTTGAGTGGTAGTGGCGGGATGAGTACTGGCGAGGTGAGTAAGTGCAGGTAAGATGAGGATGAGGTTTGAGTGGGTGTGAGGGGTGATGTGACAGAGTAGTGTTGGCAGTGCAGAAGGAGGTGTGGGGTGAGGGCGGTGATGTGGCAGATGGAGTGTAGGGGAATGAGTAAGTGTACTCACTTTGGCTGACCTACTTAGGTCATTGCAGCGCCTCCTGCACTGTATGCAGGTGGGCGATATGTTGGTGATGCAGGTGACCTCCTCTGCCACCTTGAGCCAGGCCTTCTTGGTGGCAGAGGCAGGCCGCTTCCTCCCGCCCGCCGGGGGGAAGATCTCTGTCCTCCCCCTCCTCCTCACCCCATCCAATAAGAGCTGGAGTGAGGCATCATTAAACCTGGGAGCAGCCTTCCCCCTGGGCTGCTCCATGCTGTAATTTTTCCTATTTCTTGCAGCATCAGTCAGTGGACGACTGCCCCTTTAAATAGAGCTCCTCCAGCTGACAGACCTTACTGCGCATGCGCAGTCCGCCCGATGCGCAGCTCAGCAGTGGGGAACGCGGAAGACCAGGTAAGTGGCTCCAATTAGCCTGCAATCGCGTGCGGGGCAGACTGATTTCACCGGGCGCGTTACCCACACGCCCAATAGACCCCCCGCCACAAACCCGCCGCCCTGCTAATATCGAGCCCTTTGTGTTTCATGTATGAGGACACCCAGATCCCTCTACCACAGCATTTTGTAGTATTTCTCCATTCAAATAATATTTTGCTTTTTTATTTTTCCTCCCAAAGTGGATAACTTCACATTTTCCCACATTATATTCCATCTGCCAAATTTTTGCCCATTCGCTTAACCTGTCAATATCTCTTTGCAGACACTTTGGGCTCGATATTAGGAGGGCGGTGGGTTCGCAGCGGGGGGTCGACTGGGCCCGTGGGTAACGTGCCCAGTGAAATTGGGATGCTCCGCACGCAATCGCAGCTTGATTGAAGGTACTTACCTTTGCTTCCGGGTTTCGCGCTGGAAAGCTGCGCAGTGGACATGAGGAAAAGGTTTTTTACACAGCGAGTGGTTAGGATCTGGAATGCACTGCCCGAGGGAGGCAGATTCAATCATGGCCTTCAAAAGGGAATGGCATAAGTCCATGAAAGGCAAAAATTTGCAGGGCTACGGGGATTGGGCAGGGGAGTGGGACTAGCTGGATTGCTCTTACATAGAGCCGGCGTGGACTTGATGGGCCAAATGGCTTCCTTCCATGCTGTGACCTTTTTATGATTCTATGATTCTATCTTTATTATGAAGAAGGATAGTAGTCAGAACAACCATGTATCATTTCCATTTTTGTAACACAATGACATATTTTGACTTGAGTTATATCATCACATTCTGGTATTTCCCAAAGAAACAAGAAAAGTTTAGTAATAAGGATAAAGGCCCTTTCAAGAATTTTATGCTGATGTTGATAACTTTAAGCAGTTAAATCTGCAAGCTACTTTTATCTGAATTTTTTTAATAACTCCCAGCTGCAATCTGGGTTTTGATGATAACATTTTAATTTTAAAATCGATGAATTTACAGACTACATTCTGACCATTAATGTGCCATTAACTAGAGAAAATATTCACCTTGGTACAAACACAATCTGCACAGGTAGCACATCATTTTCCAGTTATATATAAACACACAATGCTGTGTGTTTATTGTGCTGAATTTTTCACTTCAGACTTTGCTCTATAGCAAACTTTGCTCCACAGACTATTTTAATTGAAGCAATTGGTGCATTCTGTGTAACACACCACCAAACAGACCTGTCGGGTTTCATTTTTTTGTAGTGACATTTGCTTATTTAACTTTAAAAATGTAGCCTAATTTGAAGTCTCACACCCCCTTTAAAAAATAAGCGCAGTTCCATTTCTTTACATGGTCTTGCAATCCATTACACGTTTTTTAAAAAATCATTAAATTCCCAATGGGAACAGCTTAGCAAACAGACTCGACGAGTTTATCCAGGAGTAGTTGGGATATTCAGGCCAGGAAGACTCCAGGTTCAACCCTGTCTGATCTCAGCTGACCAGCTGTACGGAGCCTATAGTTGATTTCGGTACCCTAAGTTAGGGAAGGAAATAAAAAATCAGCCAGTGTTCCCATTTCTGATTTTTATCCAGTGAGCCTTGCTGGAAGTGTACATATATGGATATTAGGTGATGATGCAGGAATAACCATGAATAATAATCACTTGGGTGAGGTACCAGGAAACAATTGCCACCTGTGAAACCAGCAGGGCATGAACGCCTTCAGGAAAAAAAGGATAGGGGAAAAAATTTGTTGGAAATAACTAGGAGAAGAGGGGGGTTGGAAAGAGGCATCAACTCAAAAGCAGACCAAACTGCGTACAGGAGTGGCTAGAGGCTAACTGATCATCCTGTTGGAAGTTGAAAGGAGATGTATATCTTGGCCCTGACTTAGTTGCCTGACCTTGTCGAATGCCTGAATGAGCAAATTCCAAGCACATTTTGGAAGTGGGTCAGAGGTTACCAGTGTCTCTGAGGTTAATTTCTGGGCTCAGCAGCTAGATTACTGGGCCTGCATTAGTCAGGTTATTGCTGCATTGATCAGTTGACCATGTTTCTTATACTGGATTCGCTATGACCTAGAAATAGCAACTGCAAACAAATGAGATTTTTACGGTATAGCTGCAGTTACTTGGGTAAGGGATGCAAACAACTATACACATGTAGAACTATATGCCCACAGTATTAAACTTATTGCAACAAGAATGGGTTTATTCCACATCATATGAAAATTGCTTGTGATAAAACACATCATTACATATTTGTTTGATTCTTATCCTAGTTCATCGGGAGTAGAAATTGCTCGGAGCGGTGAACCATCACTCCTCACCGCTCCATAGATTTATACTAACCCGCTAACTTACTGCGGTCTTTTCTTCGGCCACTTCCTCAAATAGGAAGCGGAGAAGAGCCCAGCGTCAGTTCAGGCAAAGCTAGGACCCTGGGAGAAGCATTGACTGCCTCTGCCGGCTTGCAGCGTTAAACCAGGAAATGAAAGGTACAACATTTTAAATCAATGCAAAAACAGTTAAAGACACCGACAAAAGAGAGGGTAAGAAATAATTGAATTAAATAAGAGTCAGAAGGGAAAAGGAAAAAAAAAAAATTTTTTAATTTAAAAAAGAAATTTAATGACCAAAACCTATTAAAATAAGGAGTAATGAGACTCCACATTTTTAAAAGTTAAGTTTTAATTGGTTGGTAGTCATTAAGACTTACCGCGCTGTTAAAAAGTTTAGACCTGTATTTTTAAGCTTACTTGTTTGGTGGCGTAGTTAGTTACTTTCCAGCTGGGCAGATAAGCAAGTTTGCACTTTTTCAATGATTTCTCTGATTGCAGCGTGCAATGTCCCTTTAATTCAAAGCTGTCATATCACCAGCGAACCACTAGGAGCAAGTTCCGGATTTCTGGGTTTCACTACACATGTGCGAACGCCGGAACTTGCTCCTCCATTTCGCCACTAACAACGGAGAGCGCTGTTGACTCTGTTATTTCGGGAGCGATTTCTGCCCCATTTTATTGTTATAATCTCTTCACGGGAGGTTTGACCTGATCCAATCCCACCGAGAGAGCTGTAAAATTATGTAGTTATGGATCCAAACCATGACTGATGACTCGACTGCTACATCAACAAATGCCTGCTGAAGGGATATCAGTCAATTTGTAGCATAATAGAAATGCCCTTTGGAACACTGACTTTATGGTGTTGGAAACCCGCCAACTTCTGGGGCACAATTTCTGCCAGTTCAGCCAGAGGCCTATTTAAAGCAGGGGCCAGCCTCTTAAAGGAAGGTTGCATTCTCCTGTGGCTTGTTTCGTTTGCAAGGTGGTGGAATAAGAATCTTCTCAGAAATGAGTAGGAGGCAGATGCCAAGGTTCTCTGAAGCCTCCCCGGAGGTGCTTGTGGAAGAGGTGAGGATGAGGAGTGAACTCCTGTTCCCTAGCAGTGCCAGGAGGACGGCCACTCTGTCAACCAGGCATGGGAAGAGATTGCAGAGGTCATCAGCTCAGGGATGTCATCCTCAAGACCTAGATACAGTGCAGGAAGTGCTTCAATAACCTCATTAGAGTAGCTAGGGTGAGTACTGCTCTTCATTTATTCCTCTCTCTAGAACTGTCCCCCACCACTCTCAACGCTTCTCTTCCCTCCATCACTTTCTTCACTACCCAGCACAAAGCCACACTGCACCATCTCTTATTCTCATTACAAGCACACTCTCACCTATTCCTTGCTCCCCGTCACACCAACCATTAGCAGATTTCTCCTCTCACTTGGTAGCCTTTTGCAGAATCAACAACTTCTCTCAGGTCTGTTTCCTCATTTCACACTCCACACACTTGCTTCCCATTTAGCACCTCCTCATCCTGCTTGCACCTTGCTGCTTCTCCTTCTCAGCATATGCACTAGCAGCCCAAGCCCCACACATCTGCACTCTCCTTTCAGTAACCATTCACTAACTCTCATCATCTCACTTTCTGCAGGACAAAGGAAAACAAGGAGAGGGAACGTACAATCATTGGAAAGATGCTGAAGGTGTGGATGAACAGAGATCTATGGGTTCAAATACATAATTCTCTGAAAGTGTGCGTGCTGGTAGACAAAGCCATAAAAAGGTCAGTAGCATTTTGGGTTTTACAAAAAGGGGCATAGATTACAAGGGAGACAAAGCTAACCTAGGAAATTACAATTGCAGTTCTGATGAAACGACATCGACCTGAAACATTGGGCTTCATTTTAGCACCCGCTATCGGGTGCGTTCCTGGCGGGGGGCTCCGAAAATCGGGGAATCCCGGAGCGGGTCCGGAGCCCGGCTCCAACCCACCCACTTCCAGGTTCCCCACAGACGCGCCGACGTGTGCACACAGTCCCCACAGGTGGGAATCCCGCAGGCAATTAAAGCCAGCGGGATGCCACTTAAAAGTATTTATGTTGCTTGTTCAGGTCGTTTACAGACCTGATTGAGCTGTTTTATTAGGAGGGGTGGGATTTTACACTGAACTGAGACTGTTTCCTATACTGGGGGAAACACTCCCAGTTCAAACGGAGGTGTTGCAGCCAGCAGCCTGTGGCAGCTGCAAAGGTGCATTCGACAGGTGGCCACTCCGTCACATTGGACAAAGGTTGGCCTCCACCACCCTCCTCCTAACAAGAAAATTCACCGACCTGGAACCGCAACCCCGGCGTGAGGACACACTTACCTACCTTGTGGACCCCCTCAGAAGTACATCTTCTGGATGGGGGCCGCTGTAGCTGCAGTCATGACCTCCTCGGAGGTCAAACAGCCTCACCAGCCTCGCCGGCCACGCTGTCCACCTCTGGCACATGGAGCTCCACAACAGAGTGCTGTGACACATCCACCTGTGCAGCAGGAGGGAGGGCAACCGCAGAGAGAGATGCGTCGCAGAGGGCACTACCCTCGCCACAGGGTCCACAGACTGAGGCTCAGCTTCCTGGACCTCTCTGACCAGCAGTGCACACGGAGGCTCAGAGTCACTCGACATGTAGTCGTGGACATCTGCAGCCTCCTTCATGCCGAGCTGCTCCCGGCTGGCCCGAGCACCATCTTCTTACCTGTCGCTCTCAAAGTCACCACTGCCCTCAACAACTTCTCCTCTGCATCCTTCCAGGGTGCCACTGGGGACATCGCTGACGTCTCTCAGTCGTCTGCACAAAAGAGTCCTGCAAATACACCTACACCCACTCTGCAGTGACACAATGGGTGGCATCAGTTGTGGGTCTCCATAGTGATCCTCAGGAAAGGGCATTATTGCACAAACCAGACAAGATTCGCAAAGACGTGGCAGTAGTGGTGCCAATATAATATGTAATGTGAGTTGGTCAGAAATTCAACATAAGTAAAACCATGACAAACCCTCAAACACCCTTGTGCATCCCCTTCATGCTCACGACACGTTTGCCTTACGCTGCCTCCTGCACCTTTGTGATGCATGCCCTGTGGCTGCAGCACAGGTAGTGGCAGGTTGAGTGAGGCTGACTGTAAAAGAGATACATGAGAGGGTGAGTATGAGATAGATCCATGAGATTGTATGAGGATTGGGTTGAGTGGTAGTGGCGGGATGAGTACTGGCGAGGTGAGTAAGAGCAGGTAAGATGAGGATGAGGTTGGAGTGGGTGTGAGGGGTGATGTGACAGAGTAGTGTTGGCAGTGCAGAAGGAGATGTGGGGTGGGGGCGGTGATGTGGCAGATGGAGTGTAGGGGAAAGACTACGTGTACTCACTTTGGCTGACCTACTGAGGTCATTACAGCGCCTCCTGCACTGTGTGCAGGTGGGCGATATGTTGGTGGTGCTGGTGACCTCCTCTGCCACCTCGAGCCAGGCCTTCCTGGTGGCAGAGGCAGTCCACTTCCTCCCGCCCGCCGGGGGGGGAAGATCTCTGTCCTCCCCCTCCTCCTCACCCCATCTAATGATACCTGGAGTGAGGCATCATTAAACTGGGAGCAGCCTTTCCCCTGGGCTGCTCCATGCTGTAATTTTTTCTATTTGTTGCAGCATCTGTCAGTGGAGGACTGCCCCTTTAAATAGAGCTCCTCCAGCTGACAGAGCTTACTGCGCATGCGCAGCCCGCCCGACGCGCAGTTCAGCAGCGGGGAACCCGGAAGAGCAGGTAAGTAGATCCAATTGGGCTGCGATCGTGTGGGGGGCAGACTAATTTCACTGGGCGCGTTACCCACGCGCCCAATAGCCCCCCCCCGCCGCGAACCTGCAGCCCTGCTAACATCGAGCCCATTAACTCTGTTTCTCTCTCCACAGATGTTGCTTGACTTGCTGAGTGTTTCCAACATTTTTTGTTTTTATTTTAGGTAATTACATGCCAGTTAGTTTAATATCTGTGGTAGGGAACATTTTGTAATTGTTAATTAATGATGAAAGTACGAAATGTTTAGATGAGCAGAAAATAATTAGAAGCATATTTCAGAAAGGAAAATCATGCTTGATAGAGTTCCTTGAGGAGGTTACAGGTGAAAGGGGGAAATGCAGTGGATGTGTACATGTACTTTTTGAAATCCTTTGACAAGGTAACACGCAGGTGGCTATTGGAAAAGATGAAAGGGTATGGAATTAGGGGGAGGGTAGCAAATTGGATTAACAGCTGGTTAGAAGGGAGGAATCAGAGAGTAGGAATTAAGGGCAATTTCTCAGAGTATGTAGGCTGCAGTGTCCCATGGAGTTCTGTTCTGGGACTGTTTCTGCTCACTGTGTACATCAATGATTTGGATATAGGGCTAGAGGGAGTGGTGTCCAAATTAGCAAACAATACTAAAATAGGAGGTTGCATAGTAAATAATTCTGAAGACTAAAGGAAGCTGCAAAGGGATATTGCTAAGATGGTGGAATGGACAAAAAAAGAGGCAGATGGAATTCAATGTCAATAAATGAGAGGTGGTACATTTTGGTAACAACAATAATAGTAATAATTATATTTTGAATGGGGGAAAGCTGGACGATATGAAAGAGCAGAAGGATTTGGGGACTTAATAAGACAACAATTGTGTGCAGTTTTGAGTGCTCTGTTATAAAAGGTTAGTAAAGCTATACAGAATCTACAGTGTAGATTCACCAGGATGATTCCAGGGATGGGAAACTATAGTTATGAGGAGAGATTTTAGAAACTGAGACAAAGCTAAGAGGTAAAACTAGAACTAGGGGGCATAATCTTAGAATAAGGGGCTGCTCTTTCAAAACTGAGATGAGGAGATGAGGAGAAACTTCTTCACTCAGAGGGTGGTAGGTCTGTGGAATTTGCTGCCCCAGGAAGCTGTGGAAGCTACATCATTAGATAAATTTAAAACAGAAATAGACAGTTTCCTAGAAGTAAAGGGAATTAGGGGTTATGGGGAGCGGGCAGGAAATTGGACATGAAGCTGAGTTCGGATCGGTCAATGCCCTGTGGGTGGCGGAGAGGGCCCAGGGGCTATGTGGCCGGGTCCTGCTCCGACTTCTTGTGTTCTTTAGATTTGTGGTTGGGATCAGATCAGCCATGATCTTATTGAATGGCGGAGCAGGCTCGAGGGGCCGATTGGCCTACTCCTGCTCCAATTTCTTATGTTCTTATGTTCTTATGATATATAGAAACAGAGGCCTAGAAATTAGTCTAGGTCCATTTTTGGATCCAGACTCATCTCTGCACGACCACTGCGCACCCGAATGGAGAGGCCCGACGACCGATGGAAATTGAACCTCAGGCCTCATCAACATACTTGGCGTGAGCTGCCAACGCTGGTCGTGCTTCCATAGGCAAGTCGCCTGAGCGAAGACATCAATATCGGGCCACCTGCCTATTGGCAGTGGCCCTCAGTTACGTCCCGGGAGGGGCAATTGGATTGGGCTACGGGGTGGGGGAGGCGGTGATCATGACTCCTGTGGAGCACTCCTACTTCTCCTGACTCCACAAGGTTTTTTGAAAAAAGAAAAATTTTATCAATTAACTTTTCATTGGCAGCCACTGGGGCCACTGAAAATTCCTAAGTGCGGCAGGCCCGACACCTGGCCCACTCACTGAACTTTGAAAAGAGATCGTTTAACAGGCGTTAGGACCCCAACTTACAAATTTAAAGGCCTAACCTGTAATGCCTAAAAACGAGCCCCACAAATTTAGCAGTTTCTACCACAGAGATTTTTAAAATTATGAAAGATTTGGATAGTGAATAGGGCAAGACTATTTGCTCTGGTTAGGTACTTAGTGATGAGGTGTCATCAATTTAAAATTGTCACTTAGTGCGAGGAAAGAGGTTAGAATAAATGTCTTTATGCAATGAGTTGGAGCATGGAATGCTTTACAACAGAGAATGTTTCAGGCAGATACCATCGATTCTCTTAAAGAAAAACTGGATAAATATTCGAAGCAAAGGAAGAGGCTACGGGAGAGCACAGGGCAATGGGGTTAGTCTTGGTTTATGCTGGCACAGACTTGATGGGTTGAATGGCTTCCTTCTGTGCTATAAAGTTCTATGGTTCTAAATAGCTTATAATATATGTGTGGTGGCAAAAGAGAATGGAGGAGTTGATGTTTTGTTACTGTTAGCAGATATGGCATTCTTGGACATTTTGGATATGAAAAGCAATGGAAAAGGGAGTTTTTGGCTGAGTTTCATGAGGCTGTTTTGATCCAGGCCATACGCAGCTGAATGTATGAACGGCATTTAGTTGACTCCCTACTTTTTGAGTCAACACAACAAGTAAGTTAAAAGAAAATAATTATTTATGGTTACAAAAATAAAAAGCAAAATGAAAAACTGCAAATGCTGGAAGAAAAACAGAAAATGCTGCAAACACATAGCAGGTCAGTCAGCAGATTTCGTAGAGAATGCTCAAGGCCCTTCTTCAGAACTCTGAATTATTCATCAGACATATTTATGGGGATCACTCTCTCCATTCACAGTTAATAAAGAGCTTTGCCTTGATTATATTGTAAACCATTGCCAATACTCACAATCTAGAGGATGACAAACATGCATCTTTATTGTATAATTTTTTTCAACATCTGTGGTCAGAGCACAGTAACATTTAAGATTTTCTGGGAATGTACAAGTGAGAGGAGATTGGTCCCAAGATAATAATACGAGGGACTCAATCTAGGAAACGCCCCACTCAGTAAAGATGAAAAATATAAAAATTATTTTTTAATGTAGGGTGGGTTACGCACTTAATTAATTCATCACACAGTATGCTTTCCATATCAAATGCAATTAAAGGACGAAAAAGTAAATATAATCTGCTTGAACTCTCCTAGAAACCAAATCAAGCTATAAAAGGTAATGATATAGAAATATATGGAAAACCGGAAGTGATGAGATATGAAATGTCTATGTTCTAACAAGGTCTGACAGTTCGCATGTGCCTCCACTTAATCCTTGTAAACAATTTTACAACACCAAGTTATAGTCCAGCAATTTTATTTTAAATTCACAAGCTTTCGGAGATTTTCTCCTTCCTCAGGCAAATGTTTTTGCCTGAGGAAGGAAAAAAACATTTGCCTGAGGAAGGAGAAAATCTCCGAAAGCTTGTGAATTTAAAATAAAATTGCTGGACTATAACTTGGTGTTGTAAAATTGTTTACAATTGTCAACCCCAGTCCATCACCGGCATCTCCACATCATCCACTTAATCCTTATCACTGATCAGGCAACAAAATTATTACAGCTTGTGTAGCCTCAAGCAAGGCTGACCTCTAGTGGGGTTTCTGATTATTTTCTTCAGAGGCTGAATTTGTTTTTGGCCAGTTTTCTCCCATCCCAAAGGTATGGCTGCACAGGCCCTGAGTGCTTTCCAGTAACTCACCCAAGTGGTCAGTATTCATGTGTGAGCCTAGACTGCATATTAGCATGATTATCAACCATGGGAAGGGGGCTTAGTACTAAGTCCAAGCCTTGTCCTGGTTTAATCCCATGCCAGAAGCTGGTATTGCTTCCTTCCTTGGTTTGCGCTGGGGCTGTGGCATGCACAGAAGCAACATGCCACCTCGTTTACTCTACCGCCCTGCCTTTTTTTCTCTCCACATAAATGCAAATATAAAAATATAACTAAAATTCTGATAAAAACCAACTCGGACTTGTTAACCATTATCTTTCCAATGAATGAAAAGTAAAATACTGCGGATGCTGGAAATGTGAAATAAAAACAGAAAATGCTGGAAATACTCAGCATTGTACTTGCTGACTATTTCCAGCTTTTTCTGTTTTCTTTCCAGTGAATGATATTGTATCCAGCTGTATCAGGTAATCCTAAATTGTTCCAGAATTTGCAACTTTTCTTTCCAAGAATTTTCTTGGACGGCGTGATGTAAAGATACGTGGGAATTTATGTCCGTTTTTACGCTGATTTTGCTGGCAGAAATTTACGCTGAAATTTCTTGAAAATCTCATTAGCATATGCCGGAACTAAAAATGGGCCTAAAACAAGTGGAAATCATTGTAAGCAATCAGGACCCTGAGAAAGCACAGAGAGAAGGCAGCATTGCGGGTATGCCATTTAAGTCCCTCTTTATCTTGCTGATGTTATTAAAGTTAAAGCTTGAAGCCATCAGACCATCATTTATGCACATTAAACACAGCATGTTTAAGAAAATGCAATCGTGGAAACTTTTCTCTTTGTAATGTAACAGATACTGATGCCATAAAAAAGCATTCAAAGATATAGAAAACACAGTGCAGGTCTCAGTGAGGATAAATTTTAAAAATCACCATAAAACACCAGAAATATGACTTTTGGTCTGCTGCTAAAATTTTGGGCGTAAATTTATGCCCATTCAGAATTGGTACGAATACAGAAAACTCGTGTTATCTAGTCTTTTGCATGGGGACAAAGCTATGTCAATAAGTTAATTGGTGTTTCAGCAGACATAACTCGGGAGCGTCGCAAATGATCAAGAATGTTTGCGTCTAGCGAGCTCCGGTGTACAACCAGCGTAAGTCTCTTACACGTGAATTTCTTCAGAAAAAATAGGTGCAACTTGGCAAATTTCCTGCAACTAAATATTGGGAAGACTGAAGTCATTGTCTTCAGTCTTCAGTCCCCGCCAGAAACTCCGTTCCCTAGCCACCGACTCCATCCCTCTCCCTGGCCACTGTCTGAGGCTGAACCAGACTGTTCGCAACCTTGATGTCCTGTTTGACCTTGAGATGAGCTTCCGACCATATATCTGCTCCATCACCAAGAACGCCTTCTTCCACCTTCACAACGTTGTGTGTCTCCGCCACTGCCTCAGCTCATCTGCTGTCGAAACTCTCATCCATGCCTTTGTTACCTCTAGACTTGACCATTCCAAAGCTGTCCTGGCCGGCCTCCCATCTTCCAACCTTCATACACTTGAGCTCATCCAAAACTCTGCTGCCCGTATCCTAACTCGCACCAAGTGGCGTTCACCCATCACCCCTGTGCTCGCTGACCTACATTGGTTCCAGATCCGGGAACACCTCAAATTTAAAATTCTCATCCTTGTTTTCAAATCCCTCCATGGCCTCGCCCCTCCCTATCTCTGTAACCTCCTCCAGCCCTACAACCCTCCGAGATCTCCGGGCTCCTCCAATTCTTGCTTCTTGCACACCCCTGATTTTAATCGCTCCACCATTGGCAGCCGTGCCTTCAGCTGCCTAGGCCCTAAGCTCTGGAATTCCTTCCCTAAACCTCTCCACCTCTCTACCTCTCTCTCCTCCTTTTAAGACACTCCTTAAAATCTACCTCTGTGGCTAAGCTTTTGGACACCTGTCCTAATATCTTCTTATGTGGCTCGGTGTCAAATTTTGTTTGATAATCATTCCTCTGAAGTGCCTTGCGACATTTTACTCTGTTAAAGGCATTATATAAATGCAAGTTGTTGTTGTTATGCCATTGTTGCATCGGAAAGTACAGGCATTTATGTAAAACTTGGATTTTGCTGCTATCTCACTAGTTACTCCCTTAACAGAGAAACTAAAGTTAAATTAGGCTCCTATATTGTAATATCTCTACATTCTGAGGGAAGCATAAAATTTCATTTTGTTTTTATTTTAGCAGGTATACCAACCAATTCTAAATGGGACCATTAGCACTCGAATTTCCCCTTCGATTTTCTTCCCTTAACCACCATTTTCTCCCCTTTTACAGGCAGTAAACCTTGCTGCTACAAGGTTCAACAATGCAGCCATTCTTCATGTAATGCCTGAATAGTGAGTGGTGATGGACTATTTGACCGTGTAGGGTATCACATCCAAACCCAAAACTGTCCTAACCAGTGATTTCATCTCTAGTCTGTGCTGCCTTACCCAATCTTAGTTGGGCCAGCTGAGGAAGTGCATTTCTGAGGTATGGAAGGGGGGGGGGGTAAGGGTAACGGGGGATACGCCTCCTCTTACCTCTCTTCTCTTGTTACACCAGGCAGCTGTAGGTCCTCAGCCTGTGTATTTCAAGGAGAAACCTCTTTTGGAAGTGATAGTGGGGAGGAATGGGGTGCAATTGAACACCCACAGAATCCCAACCCAAGACTCTGATACCAGCCTCAGAGCTGCAGTATGGTTAAAGGCGGGGTCCTAAACCCTCTGTGATACCTATTCGTGGATCGGGTCTAAGCTAAGCTGAGTGTCTATGTGTTTTGGCAGCTGTTTATTTATGAAACTCATAAATTTCCATTATACAAACATTTCTGATTTGGGTCTCATCAATCATCTCACTGGTCTTGTCAGCCTTGACATACCAGCCATCTGTGATTTATCCTTAATGAGCTAGGTAACAAAGAAGGTTAAATCCATCCCTAACCACGATCCCTTTCAGCAGCACTGTGACATATGGATTGGCATCCCCCTGCAGGCAACACTTGGAATTACTTTTCAAATCCATTAGTCAGAATTACTCCCACGGATGGGCATTCTGTCACAAATTCACACTTTTGTTGCAAAGTTAAACATAAAAAATGTGAATTTAAACATTTAAAAAATATCTACAGTACTGCCTATATTTTGAAAATAATACAAGGTTGTGACAGTCTCATGGGAGTAGGAGACTGAGTGGGCTAAATTGAGCCACGTAGCACCTGTTCTGTAGGCGCTACGTGGACACCTAAGCCTCCAAAATGGCGTCCAATATGCGTGCGCACACTTCCGGCGCGATGTGGAATTTGCCATAAAATGATATTCTAATAAGTGGGAATCATTGTCTATGTTATGAGAGCACATGAGTTAAATGTCCTCCTAAGCTACGTTCTTGTGGTTTATGGCTGACCACCCTGTATCCATTATATGGCGGTAAGCTGTGCAATTTTAGCTGATTAAACTCCAACAGTATCCTTATGCACACTTGGAAGTCCATAAGATTTATCACTTGCAAACTGTGCCTGAGTTCTCTGGCCTTAGATAAGTGCAGTGAGTTCCTTCACAGAGAGAGTCTGCACTCCATAACAGACAAACAAAAATTCTACTAATGCAGGTTTCTCAGTAGTTTGATTTGGAGACTCTTAAGCATTGCAATTGGTTTTTGCTCATCAGATTCCCAGGTAACTGAAAACAAAAATCCATTATGGCAGGGCTTATACCATTTTCACACCAATAAAACAGTCTCTCCCAGGGTTAGGTTTAACCTCAAGGTCGTCGCTACTCTGTCACACAGGCGATGTAAAAGTTTGTCATCATTTCCTGTGGGCAGGTCTGTTTATCTTTAGTTTGTGGCTGCCCAGCAGGAATGCTTCCCTTCCTTGTTGTGCCTGACATTTAATGCAAATGCAGCTGCCTCTTGTCTGTAGCACGTGGCCTGTTTATTTTAAGTGCTACTGTCTAAGAGAAACCAATAAAGGAAAGGGTAGCTACCATGGAGGAAAATTGGACATCAGTATGGATTTCTGTGTTACCAACTATAACTTCATCTACTCCACTCCATTTCTCATCTGTCACACTACTGGGGAATTTTCTGGCTTGTTTTTTTGCTTGTCCAGTTTCTCCCTTTTCCTGACGTCATTGGTTCCTTGGTGGGATACAGTACCATGGACACCAGTCACCTTCTCTTAACTTGCCCAAGTGGCCATTCTTCATGTGTACACCATTCTTTATGCTCTGGCGATAAGTCAAAAATTACACCCCAGATTATATTGCACGGACTCAAAGTGGTCCCATAATGAGATTTGGCAGGCAGGATCTTCCCCTTCACAAAATTGAATCTCACTGTATTTTCTTTCCAAACTGAGGCAGTGAATTTAAGGCCCACACTTCACTATAGAAGACAGATGAGCTATTTGATGCTCACACAAAAGCATGTTTGTGCATCAGCCCCACATCAAAGAGGTGAATGTTCTGTTTGATATTCGCCTTGTCTTACAAAGGATCAGGCCCATGATAAGCAAATCATTAGAGGTGAACAATACTGGCCACTTCTTACTGCATGTTTTCTGCTGCAAGGATTGGAAATTGGTTTATTCAGGTTGTGCTTGAGGGAAAGACCTGATGTTGCCCCAGTACAAATCAAACAATTTTCACAATCCATCTGGATATTACTGCACGCTCCAGGAGGCAATATCCTACATATATATTTCTATTGCACTTCAACTGTATTCAATTTGTCCTCTTGAACTGTTCTTGAGTTAAGATTGTCTCCCAGTTAACTCACATTTCCTGTCTCTTACCTTAAGTAAGTTCATGTGTTAGGAAGCATTCAATTATATGCCTGAGCCATGTATTGGCCTTATGGCACTATTATGTTATAAATGTGGTCCTGGGGAGCAGCACTCAAACAGAGATCTCCATCCTCCATGGCACTCTCTTCTATTTATCTTTCTTCCTGTCACTGCTCCCAATCAAGCCCAGTGACCTGTGGTTCCCAATGCTAAAAGAGAAGCAATCTGGCACCAAGCTTTTAGATTTAGCTGGAGACCTGACAGCACATGAGAATGTGGGTCTTGGATGCCATTACCTCTCTGAGGTTAAGCATATATATTAAAGACTGATGTTAATGGAAGGAATACCTTTGGGTTAATTTTAACCTAACCCGCCCAGCAGGAAGCTGATGAGATCGGGTCAGCCGCCCATTTTATGCCTGTTAGGAACACTAGAAGGAAAGGTTGTACTAAAGAATTATAGAATCATAGAAAAGTTAAAGCACGGAAGGAGGCCATTCGGCCCATTGAGTCCGCGCTGGCTCTATGCAAGAGCAATCCAGCTAGTCCTACTCCCCTGCCCTATCCCCATAGCCCTGCAAATTTTTGCCTTTCAAGTACTTATCCAGTTCCCTTTTGAAGGCCATGATTGAATCTGCCTCCATCGCCCCCTCTGGCAGTCCATTCCAGATCCTAACCGCTCGCTGTATAAAAAAGTTTTTCCTCATGTCACCTTTGTTTTTTTTGCCAATCACCTTAAATCTTCTGGTTCTTGACCCTTCCGCCAATGGGAACAGTTTCTCTCTCTATCTATTCTGTCTAGACCTTCATGATTTTGAATACCTCTATCAAATCTCCTCGCAACCGTCTCTGTTCCAAGGAGAACAACCCCAGCTTCTCCAGTCTATCCACGTAACTAAAGTCCCTCATCTCTGGAATCATTCTAGTAAATCTCTTCTGCACCCACTCTAAGGCCTTCACATCTTTCCAAAAGTGCGGTGCCCAGAACTGGACACAATACTCCAGTTGTGGCTGAACCAATGTTTTATAAAGGTTCATCAAGACTTCCATACTTTTGTACTCTATGCCTCTGTTTATAAAACCCAGGATGCTTTTTTAATCACTTTCTCAACCTGCCCTGCCACTTTCAACGATTAGTGTACACGTACCCCCAGATCTCTCTGTTCCTGTACCCCTTTTAGAGTTGTGCCCTTATATCCATTTTATGTTAAAGACTCCATTTTGTTACAAACAGGCAGCTTTTCCAGAATCTGCTGGCAACAAGATTTTGGAAAATGTCCAAAAAAACCGCCTAGACACTCATGGCCCCTCCATGGCTGGTATTGTAAAGGTATTTGCTTATTCTTTGTGTAGATTCAGCATCCATGTGGTTACACTTACCTGTATTACTGTCTTAAGGCCAGATGAGCAAAGGCCATGGAACCTTCACCCACTGATACTACCTAGACAGCGAGTCTTTGGAATGCTGAACTGATGTATGTTAGCGCAAACCAAGGATAAAGATCATGGAAGAGGTATGACGTAATGGCCTTTTAGCTGAGGAATAAAAGCGAGACTATTGTAACAAGAAGTTGGAAGACTCGGGGCTGATCACCCTGCTACAGAGCTCAGCAACTGTAATGTGAAGTCTCCCACAGCCTTTGCACCATCATGTGTGTTTTCTGTGAATATAATTTCCTCTAATAAATCTATAAGCGTACAACTGCATCTAGAACTCTCATTCTGGCACAGAGATAACAACTGTAAGCTTGTCTCTCTAGCAACATACCTAACAACACCCACCCATTTTCAATGGAGAGTAAAATTGGGCGGGGTGTAAAACGAGCAACAAACCTGAACCTGCCTGGAAAGTTAGGTTAAAGTTACCAAAATGTGTCTGTGTCAGTTGGCACCCTTTAATACCATTACTGATATTAGCAACACTGCATAGGCGCTTCCCCATTGAGGCTAATAATGCTATTTAGAATGCCTGAAGTGCTTTAGCACTTTGAGCACTTAGGCCCCACATTATCACTATGTTCATAGTCAGTATGTAGAGCTAGCGAAATAACTTAATAGGACTCCAGCTTGCATGCCAATGAGGCTGAAGTCTCATAACGTGTCTGGAATGCCTGAGTGGTGCTTCAGACAGTAAGATCCTGTTTGGAACGCGTGCTTCAGAGGGGGCTAGCAAGAAACAAAATGCTCCTAGGAGGTCCTCTCCTTGATCTAGGACAACCCATCCTTTCTACTCCTGTTTATTTTTTGCTTCCAACAGCCAAAACCTGGAAGAAAATTTAAGTTCCCTATACCTTTAGAGAAAAAAAAAGGTGCTATAAGGGTGCCAAATAGCCTTTCACATGGCATTCCCATCACATCATGTACTACATGCTGAGAGTGCCAGAAAAATATTTAAACAAACTAACCTTGCATTATCTTGCGGGGTCAGTTCATTTGGGTGCAGGAACACAGAGTACCTCAGGAGTGGTGGTCCCAGTGGCACACTACCATCACTAGTAGGCATTTGCCCCTAGAGCTCCTCCTGTACCATCACTAATAGGCACTCACCCCTGAAGTTCCTCCTAAACCATCACTAATAGACACTCATCCCTGAAGTTCTTTCTGAACCATCACTAATAGGCGCTTACCCCTGGAGTTCCTCCTGTACCACCACTAATAAGCACTCACCCCAGAGCTCCTCCTGTACCACCACTAATAGGCGCTTACCCCTGAAGTTCCTCCTGTACCACCACTAATAGGCACTTACCCCTAGAGTTCCTCCTAAACCATCACTAATAGGCACTTACCCCTAGAGTTCCTCCTAAACCATCACTAATAGGCACTCACCCCAGAGGTCCTCCTGTACCATCACTAATAAGCACTTACCCTAGATTTCCTCCTGTGCCATCACTAATAGGCACTTACCCCTGGAGTTCCTCCTATACCATCACTAATAAACACTTACCCCTGGAGTTCCTCCTGTGCCATCACTAATAAACACTCATCCCTAGAGTTCCACCTGTACTGTCACTAATAAGCACTTACCCCTAGATTTCCTCCTGTACCATCACTAATAAGCACTTACCCCTAGAGTTCCTCCTCTACCATCACTAATGGGCATTTACCCATATAGAATTCATCCTGTGCCATCAGTAATTGACATTTACCCACAGAAATATTTTTGTACCATGTCTGATAGGCACTTACAAACACACCAATCTAGAAATCTATCAAAAGCTGACCAACAGCTCCAAAAAAGGTTAAACAGCCCCCAAAAAAGCTGACAACCCAAAAACAGTCCTGCATATAAGCTCATGACATGTGAAAATGGATAATTACATGGAAACCACAATAGGACACGGGCTTAAAACTTAAGCTACACATATACCATGTTTCCACTTGTGGGGGAGATCAAAACTAGGTGCTATAAATATATCACTCATCAATCCAATAGGAGAATTCAGGAGAAATTTCTTTACCCTGAGAGTTGTTAGTATGTGGAACTCGTTACCACAAAGAGTAGTTGAGGCGAATAGCATAGATGCATTTAAGAGGAAGCTAGACAAACAGATGAGGGAGAAAGGAATAGATGCTTGTTCTGATAGGATTAGATGAAGAGAGGTAGGAGGAGGCTCATGTGGAGCATAAACACCGACATGGACCAGATGGGCTGAATGGTCTGCTTCTCTGTTGTACTTTCTATGTAATTTTATGTATACCAACATTCCTTTATTTGTTTTGGAGCAAATAAAGCATGGGGTAGATTTTAAAACTTCTTTCTCCCAGCAAAAGTAGTTAATCTAATACTGGGGTGGGGGAAGGTGTTGATTAATTATCTTTTTTTAAAAAATTAACCTTTCACAGAGAAAGTCATCTCCCCCCTTCATTGAGGCACATTTCTCTGCCAACCCCCGGCACCCTACCTCCTCCAATATCACCCACCCAAGTTCACAGAGGCATCATACACATCCCTCAGCTCAAACTAGTGCATGTCTTCCCTTCCAACTTCCTTAGTTCAACCTGGCACTCTTCATTAATGGACAGAGAATTTTGTGGAGTGCACTCCTGCTCCTCCTGGCTCCACATTAAAGTAAGTTAAAAAGAAAAAAACTTAACTTTATGTTGGTGGCCTGCAGCAGTCCCTTTACAGGTTAGGCAGCAGATTAAACCAGAAAAACATGCATGCTCAGTTTCTGACCAATTTTGAAGAGGGATCCTTAAACAGGTGTTAAGCCTGATATTAGCATATGTAAGAGACCTCATGCCCGTTTAAGGCAGCCATGAGAGAAGTCTGAATATCACTCGAGCCAATATGGTGGCGGATGTATTTCAGGCGCCTTTGGGGCACGGAACATAGCCCCGCGAAATTGGATTTATCTCCCCGTTTTGCGCCTGAGAAATGGGCACATTTTGTTTGTTTATTCTGAGACTTTTTAGGCAACTTAAACTACGAATATCATTTTCTAAATAAATGGTACAAAAAAATCTGTAACTTAGAATGTTCCTGTAAACTGAATGCAGCAGCTGAGTGTGTCCATAACTCACACCGTTTTCTGCAAGTGATCAAGTTCAGTATAGTGAGAGGATTTGAAATTCAAAATTCCATGACTCAGGTCATGCCAATATTGATCTGCTTATTTAGTTCATTGATGCAGATGGGGTAAGCCATTAGTTTCACCACATCTGAGGTCCCTGATTCACCATTATGTTCATTGTAGTGTATTCAAATTATTTTTCCAGGAAATTTTGTAGTAAGTCTGCAACGAGAAGATCAGGACACGAAATGGCGAAATTTACGGCATAAGTCGCAGAAATGATAATGGTATTTTATAATTTTAAACATTCCACAAACCATTACCTTAATTGCAATTTATGTTATCCTTCATGCAAACAGTGGACCAAGATTTTATTTCTCTTGGGGCTAATTTAACTGTCACCACTGGAGCTCAATGTATTGCCAAATACTCTAAATTGAGAAATGTCTGCACCAAGAATATTTTCCGAAGCCTGAAGCTGCCTGCACTTTCATGTAAAATTAATTTGGAACAGACACTTGTAGCAAATTTAAATTTGAGAAAATACTTACATTTATTGGACAGCAAAAAATGTTCCTTTGCAGTATTCAGCTTTTCCTTAGTACACCTGGCAAGTAATAGCTGTTCTTTTAACTGTGAGACTTGGCAGCTATGCAAGTGATGAATCTGACATTGGTGTGTGAACACTCTAAACTAGTGCTAAATGGATGCTGGGTGGAGCAGGTATATGCACAGCAGCCTTCCCTATTGTTAGTCACATACCAAAATGCTGTATTGACTATTGTTAGATAATGGCTTCTCTTTCTTCTCCACAATTAGAGTTCATCTGAAGTTTTTCTATGCTTTGCTTTTAGATGGCCATCACTTCCTATTGAGGGTCAGCGCCAGGTCATGACTTCTTACACTAGGTTATGTTGTTCGTACTTCCCCTTTCCCTTCTAGCAAACTACAAAGTAACATGTAGACTCTGCATTCTCTGTGAAGGGTAAATCCTCCACTCAAGGCTCTTTTGCATTGTGGAAGAGTAACACCAAAGTCACCTGTGTGCACTTTCCCGTGTTCATACTAATGCAATGCCTTTCCTTCACTATGGGCCTGTTGGATGCAGATTCAGAAATCAGATACCCGAGGCTGCAAATTCCAGCCTCTGGGCTGGTAGAATTCCAGGTTGGGGTGGGGGGCTGTCACATTTTGGGGTAGAACCTAGATCTGCTGTTTTTTTTCCCAATTTCCATTCCAAACCCCAGTGGCAGAGTGGATGCTTTTCCTGCCCACCCCTGTCACGTCCTGGCAACTATTTGGTAGCGTATCTACAGGCATTCTTGAGCTACTCCGGGAATTCCACACAATTCACCACTGTCATGCCCAGCGATTTCCACAACTGCTGGGAGCAGGCACAGGTTCCGCCGGGGGGTTTACTGCTGGCCCACCATTCACTGCCAAGAATAAATTTATTTTTTAAACTTGTGTCTTTGGTCTAGTAAGGGCTTTGAGCTCTCCCCTTCGGAGTAGCGCTGGAACAGCAGTGTGCTGCTCCTTGTTTCCGGTGACAAAGTTGGTCAGGCATCTCTATTGCCGCTCTATTGGTGCAGGCCACTGCCGCGAATATTTAGATGACCCTATGCCCAGAATTTGGAATAGGGCTACAGGGAGGTCATAAACTTCAGCTCATTCAAAACTGCTACTTGTATCCTATTCTGTACAAAGTCCAGCTCACCCATCCCATCTTTCCTTTCTGATCTAGTTTGGCTCCTCGTCCCTCAATCTCTCAAATTTAAACTTCCCATCCTTGTGTTTAAATCTCTCCATGACCTTGCCCTTCCCATCTTTGTATCCTTCTCTAGCCCCATAATCTTCCCCACCCGAACTCTCAGTTCCTCTGACTCCAGCATCTTGTGCAGCCTCCCCCACTCACAGCCAAATCTTCAGCTGCCTAGCCCCCACACTTTAGAATTCCCTCTCTAACCCCCTTTGCCTCCCCATCTCTCATTTCCTTTAAGAGTCTACTTAAAACCCACCTTTTTGATTAGGCTTTTGGTCACCCTTGCTAAATAAATGCAAGTTGTTGTTGATCTGCGTTTGACTGGGCTAATGTGACAGGTTAAAAAGCCTTCTGGTTAA
Source organism: Heptranchias perlo (assembly GCF_035084215.1). Lineage (NCBI taxonomy): Eukaryota > Metazoa > Chordata > Chondrichthyes > Hexanchiformes > Hexanchidae > Heptranchias > Heptranchias perlo. The sequence continues at coordinate 45,251,677 of NC_090339.1, read as the reverse complement.
GTTGGTATCAGTTCAAAGAGGGCATGGTATAAAACGATACCAGGTACCAGCTAGATCTCTGTAAAAGGCTATAACCAAGGCATTCTTTAATCTCATTTATCAGTGCTGTTTTGATTGGATTGAAATGTCCCTTCTATAGTCGCAGTTTCTTTGGTAGTTTCAAAGACTTAATACAAAAGGCATTTTGATACTTACCTTTTTTTTATTCCAGTCTCTAAGAAATTACCTTCGTGGTGCCACTTTGCCCTGTTTAGATTTGGGTGCTGATCCTCATAGGCCTGCTGAATGTAATGATGTGGAGATGCCGGTGATGGACTGGGGTGGACAAATGTAAGGAATCTTACAACACCAGGTTATAGTCCAACAAATTTATTTTAAAATCACAAGCTTTCGGAGATTATCTCCTTCGTCAGATGAATGAATGAAAAGGTTCTCAAATCGCATATCTTATACTATGTTGGGACAGCATCACACCAATCAAAAGGTGTCGTTGTTATTCAAACAGGCCAGTCACGGAGAACAGCACGTCCCAGTACACTAGATATACATTGTGTCTATTACACAGGCAGGCAGAAAGAAACTCAAAACGGCAGAGAGAGAGAGAGAGAATTTTAAAAAACATATAATTTTTTCCCCCTTTTTGCTGGTGGGGTTACGTGTAGCGTGACATGAACCCAAGATCCCGGTTGAGGCCGTCCTCATGGGTGCGGAACTTGGCTATCAACTTCTGCTCGACGATTTTGCGTTGTCGTGTGTCTCGAAGGCCGCCTTGGAGAACGCTTACCCGAAGATCGGTGGCTGAATGTCCTTGACTGCTAAAGTGTTCCCCGACTGGGAGGGAACCCTCCTGTTTGGCGATTGTTGCGCGGTGTCCGTTCATCCGTTGTCGCAGCGTCTGCATGGTCTCGCCAATGTACCATGCTCCGGGGCATCCTTTCCTGCAACGTATGAGGTAAACAACGTTGTCCGAGTCACAGGAGTATGAACCATGTACCTGGTGGGTGGTGTCCTCTCGTGTGATGGTGGTATCCGTGTCGATGATCTGGCATGTCTTGCAGAGGTTGCCGTGGCAGAATGTAATGCAGAGACTCACTTCTTTACAGGTGCAACCCCCATAATTAGCTTGTGTGACGAGAATGACTTGCTCCAATTGCAAATTTATACACACAGGATTCTGCAGGTTGGGTCATTTATATTCAGGAGTGCAGCTGATGGTGAGAGATCTGTGTGTTTGCTGTTAGCTGTATTCTTCTAATGTGAAGGTTCCTCTACACACAAACATATGTGTACACACACACACACAGAGAAACAAACACATCGGCAACAAATAAAATCAAGTGACTCACAAGTGACATGACCAATGCCAGGTGGGGGCATGAGCTAATTCCTTTGGCCTCAATCAGCAGGAAGGGCAGCTGTGTTAGTTTTTTTATTTGTCTCTCGTTATGTGCTTTAATGACAGAGTTGCTCAAAAGCAATTATTAGCATCTTAGTTCAGGGATGAGACTGTGTTTGATATCCAAATGAAAGTGCGAAGAAACTTAGCAGTAATATTGTTTTGCGTGCTCAGTAACTGCACACTCTCCTCAGCTGGAGTGTCTGATAGGGCAGCCTTGTTCCCTTGGTGTTTCTTAAAAACTGATGTTATCTATAAGGGCTGATTCCCCAATTAATCTCTCCTGGCAATGGGTCAGCGCTTGCAGAGAGCGCTGGTTGGTAACTCGTGGACCCACTTGCCTGATTTTCTGTAATTTAAATGGATGGAAAATCAGGTACTGCGGGCCTGTTATATCCTGAGCAGTGCGCCCTTGCGAGTAGCGTTCCTTGACAAGAGCACCTGATCATGGAATCAGACCAAAATCTGAAAGTTTCTCACTTTGACATGAAAGAGGATAGATGGGTGGCTCAGAATTAACTTAAAATCATTTAAATTTTTTTAAAAAAGAATAAGTTACACAAGTCCAAAAAAAGCAAATAATTGGATCATACAACTAGGTGGCACATTTTTTTCTCTAACTTTTTTCCCTTTTCTTTTCTCTCCTGAAGGCAGTGATGCCTGTTGGGTACAGTTCCACAGGCCCCACATCCCTCCAGCATCTCATCTGAATGAGCAGGGCAGACTTGGCCTGCCCTTTATTATTGGCCTGCCCTTTATTATTATAGCTCATGCCTAGTGGTCGATACATCTCCTGATTAGTACTGGTAAAGCTTCTTTCCACATCTTGTTCTATTTTAATAAAATTGATGTTTACTAATTGTAATGCTTACTCATTTTCCCAGTTCCACATCCATTGCACATACAATGTTGCATTCCCAAATGCTGCTGTGGGATCATGTTAGGGCCTTGTGTTTATTACTGACGGTAACCTGTTATACTTTCAAGGGCTTTTAGTGGTACTTTCAATTTGGTTATTCTCAATCTGATGATCCTTGGTGCTTTTCATCTGTCGCCATCAGTATCTTTCACCCATTTCAGGGCAAAGTTATGCACCACTATCCTCGACACTCTCCCAAGATTGTACCATAGGGAGCTCCCAAGCAGCGGAATTGTAGTTGCAGCACCACCCTGGTCTGCTCAATGACTTCTCTGGTTGAGCTATGACTGCTGTTGTACCTAATCTCCACTGGCATCCTTGGGTTTCGGAGCAGGGTCACCAGCCAAGTCTGCAAAGGATATTGTTTGTCTTCTAGCAGCCAGCCTGGGTCGGGTTGCTCCTCATCAAAGAGAGGGGGAATGCTGGACTGTTGCAGGGTGTAGGCATCATGACAACTGCCTGGAAAGTGGGCACACATCCGCATGAACCACTGCCACTGGTCACAGAGCAGCTGTATGTTAAGGGGTGAAACTCGTTGTGACTCATGAAGGTGCCAGGCTGGTTGGCAGGAGCCCTGATGGCCACATGCATGCAGTCAGTGGCACTCTGTAGTTGTAGGAATCCTGCAATGGCTGCAAACCCCACAGGCCTTTCCTGCTGACTCCTGGGGTGCATGGGGAACACAATGAAACCATTACCCCTGACAAGCAGCCTGTCAGTGACCTGCTTTATGCAGGAATTCACTGCACTCTGGCGGATGTTAAGTATGTGTTCAGCTGCAGGGTGAAATGACCCTGATGTATAGAAATTCAGGGTTGCGGTGACCCTAAATACCACAGGCAGTGCAGTGCTAGTAATGGTAATGGGCTGGAGCTCCCGCTGCAGATGTCAGCAATAGCCTGCTGTGGGAAGCACAATCCCCTCCTACGCTGCTCCTCACTGAGAATCAGGTAGCTAAGTCTGGGCCTGTAGACCTTATGAGCAGGTTAAGGCTGTCCGCGAGCAGCCCTCCTCTTTCCTGGACTCCTTACAGGGCTATGTGCTACTTCCTGAAGCTCCCCCACCTGTTGCTGCTGCTGCTCCTGTTCCTCCTCCTCTTGCAGCCAGTAGCAGGTGGCCAGTATCACTCCCATTTTCCAATCTTGCAAGCAACTCTCTGTGCTTAGAGAATGGTTGAAATGGCAAAAAAAGCAAAATTAAGGCATAATTTCAGCCAGAAAATAGTGTCAGTAAACCTCCTTCAGCTCTCCAGATAGTTACCAATGATCTGACTATTTTCAGGTGAGTGCCCCTTTAAATACCGCTGGAAATTTCCGTTTCAGACCTTTACTGCCCAGTAGTACTGGGTGGGCCAAGCACTGATCGATCACCATGCTAAAGTGCATGAAAATGGCATGAGGGCCTAATAGGACCCCGATTTGCATACTTTAATGAAACTCCCACCTATTTCAAGCAGCTGTTCTGGACACCTTTGTCTAGGTGCTGATGGAAATGGTGGCAGATTGGCAATGGGAATGGGGCAGTAAGTTCTGGTTTTCATAGCGCTACTGGACCATTCCTGCCTGAGAACAGGGACAAAAACCAGCCCCTCTATTTTTAGTTCAGATTTCAGGCATTTGCAAATATTTAAAACTTTTTATCTCGACTTATTTAACCTGTCTATAGATATCAGGATATTATTTAACATCAATTAATTAAAACACGGAATACTGCAGTTTGCATCTGGATGGATTAAATAGAAATACCATGGCTGTGGATTTGGAAAGCCAGCAGTATAAATTAGGGAGGCTCTGCTCAATTGGATGACTGAACTTGGATGAGAGCTCTGGGACACAGCATAATCAAGACATCAATTGGCTTATTGCATGAGTTTTAAATAAAGCAGATATACTGTGTGCAATGTAGTTGAAATGCAGCTCTGTAAATTCATGGTGCAATAGGTTTGCCTATTTCAGTGGACTAAATATACAGAAGAAATCTTCCGGATGTTCCCTAATACTGCCTGCGAGATAAAATGCTTTGGAGAGCAATAAATCCCAGACAGCTGTCAGTAAGTTCCTACCCTGAAGGTACACTGAATGCTTATTACTCAAGATGGAAGTTAGATAACGCATTTTAGAGAATATCCTGAAAGGAAAATTCCTAGTAACAGACCTCTGAGACCTACAAAGAAAGAAACCATTACCCTTCACTGGCCAAATGGTGGAAACTGGGTCTAAAGCAACTAAAAACTCTTTTGTTTGTTATTTCATATAATTTTATTAAAATTTTGGTTACTGTAATTATTCTGAATGTATACTTCATCTCCAGAACGCCACTTAGGTTTTGAAATTCCCTTCAATGTGAAAATGTCTGGTGCAGGCTCGATGGGCCGAATGGCCTCCTTCTGTGTCATAACCATTCTATGATTCTATGATTCTCTCAATGTGCCACTGAGACAACAACAACTTGCATTTATTTAGTGCCTTTAACATAGATAAACGCCCCAAGGCGCATACATATCAGGTCTCAGGTTCAGTCCCTGGATCTTCCTTTTTCTTGCTTGTACTGCATAAAATAAAGGATGAAATTAGAAAAGCCATTTGGCCATCAAACTCATTCCTCTGCATGCTATGTTCAATCTGTCCTATCTTGGACTCTACTCCACCCATTTTATCTCCTGATGGGTGAGGGTTCCCATGAATTACAGTAATCCCTATGAAGATGGCAATGCTGGGAATTGTGGACACTACCCTGTGTTCTATAAATCCATAGCATGTGTCATGGATTCAAATATCTCAAAATGTGTCACTGAACAAATATTTTGCTCTGTATCATTTTTTGTATATGGACTAATACAGTTAGATTTTCACATGGGCTGAAAAGATAGATTTTCACATGTGTTTTATAATTTGGTGAACAAAATTAGTAGGATGTAAGACAGCAAAGTGTGCCTGTTAGATAAGAAAAGGTGATTTAATGTTAAAATAAGGATATCTCAGTGAATCGGTGAGTAAATGCAAAGTGTGGTACTGAGCATACAGAGCAAGAAGGTCACAGATTCAATCCCTGGTCTATGCTGAGTTAGCTGCATTTGGGTGCACTTCCTGTTTGTCACACTTACTACCCGTGTTATGTTTTTGTTATGCCTTGATGGGATGCTTTGATATTACTTTTATGTATGTGAACTTACCATTAAACTTATTTTTCAGTGTGCCATCACCAGGTGGAGCTGCATTGCCCTGGTTTGTACCCCTAGGTGGCACTACAAATAAGTTTTAGTTACATAGAATTACATAGAATGCACAGCACAGAAACAGGCCCTTTGAATCAACAGGTCCATGCCGGTGTTAATGCTCCACATGAGCCTCCTCCCTCCCTACTTAATCTAACCCTAACAGCATATCCTTCTGTTCCTTTCTCCCTCGTGTTTATCTAGCTTCCTCTTAAATACATCTATGCTAGTCGCCTCAACTACTCCTTGTGGTAGCAAGTTCCACATTCTAATTACTCTCTGGGTAAAGAAGTTTCTCCTGAATTCCCTATTGGATTTATTAGTGACTATCTTATATTTATGGCTCCTAATTCTGGTCTCCCCCTGCAAGTGGAAACATCTTCTCTACATCGAGGAAGCATCTTCTCCATGGCTAGGAAACATCTTCTCCATGGCTAGAAAACATCTTCTCTACATTTAGGAAACATCTTCTCTACATCTTGGAAACATCTTCTCCATGGCTAGAAAACATCTTCTCTACATTTAGGAAACATCTTCTCTACATCTTGGAAACATCTTCTCCATGGCTAGAAAACATCTTCTCTACATTTAGGAAACATCTTCTCTACATCTTGGAAACATCTTCTCCATGACTAAGAAAAGTCTTCTCCATGTCTAGGAAACATCTTCTCCATGTCTAGGAAACATCTTCTCTACATCTAGTTAAATTTCATATTTATTTTGAACTTCTCTGAATGTTAGTACTTATTTTACATTTGAACTTTTATTATTTCCAGCAAAGTTTTATTTTAATGGCCACTCCGTTTTAAATTGAAACTTTTATTTTATTGTTTCTGGCCACCCATCCAACTTTGGGCCTTTGGCCACCTGCCCCACTGGCGATGTTCACCTGCCCTCCGCCCACTGTGTCCATCTCCAGCTCCCTGTTCCCCACTCCCCACCCAAGTCCTGGGCCCCTGACCACCTGGCCTTGACCTGTTGTCCCTGCCTTCCTCCCTGTTTCCTGTCTTCATTGCTTTTCCAGCATTATTTCTATTTATAGATGGGTGAGAGATAGGCGAGGGGATGGGGTAGAGGTAGGGAGAAAGGGGAGAAGTGTAATGGGGAGGAGAGCAAATGGGGTGAGGAGGAGGATAGGGTGGAGGAATGTGTGAGGGGTGGGGATGAGGGGATGTGCGGGGGAAGGAGAGAAAAACAAGTGACAAGCAGAAAAGAACAGAAAGGCACAGAGAGAACCAGAACGGGAAATTAAGGAAGAACTAGCAACATGAAGACGACAGCGACAGATAAAAAAAAAGCTTATGCTGCGACTAACCGTAAGCAAGGCAACGCGCAGACTCATGGAAAACTTATTTTTAAAATTCCATTATATCGAGCTATTAACTTTCTAAAAATACGGCCCTCACCTTAAATTCTTTCTTTCCCTTCTCCACCAGAAATCGCAAATGCTTCCCATTCCAACTTGAAAGCACTGACTGATGCTGGGGTACAGCTCCACTGTACCTCATCCAATCTTAATGTATCACAACAACAAACAACAACAACAACAACTCACATTTATATGGCGCCTTTAACATAGTAAAACATCCCAAGGTGCTTCACAGGAGCATTATCAAACAAAATTTGACACCAAGTCATAAAAGGAGGTATTAGGATAGGTGACCAAAAGCTTAGTCAAAAAGATAGGTTTTAGGAGCATCTTAAAGGAGAAGAGAGAGGTAGAGAGGTGGAAAGGTTTAGAGAGGGAATTCCAGAGCTTGGGCCCTAGGCAGCTGAAGGTACGGCCGCCAATGGTGGAGCAATTAAAATCGGGGATGCGCAAGAGGCCAGAATTAGAGGAGCACAGAGATCCCGAAGGTTGCAGGGCTGGAGGAGGTTTCAGAGACAGGGAGGGACAAGGCTATGGAGGGATTTGAAAACAACGGTGAGAATTTTAAAACTGAGGCATTGCTGGACCGGGAGCCAATATAGGTCAGCGAGCACAGGGGTGATGGGAGAATGGGACTTGGTGCGAGTTAGGACACGGGCAGCAGAATAAGGCTGCTTAAGCATCTTACCCGAGTCTGATCCTGTCCTCTCCTGACATCCACACGTGCACATTTTCCAATTGGAGTTCCTGGACAACTATCCGGAGTAAGAACATAGGCCAATTTTTGCCCTTCCTAACTCAAGGGCATTGAGACCGGCTACTGTGCCCATACTGCCAGCCCAGCTAACTCAGCATAGGTCAGGGGTCAAACTTGGCAATTTCCTGATCTGTATGATTCAGTTCCACCTCGGGCAGGAAATTATGGAATTGGGCCATCGGAAGCCTATTGTGACATCACATGATTGTCAGAAGGGAACTATTTTGCGCTCTGAAGCAGAGTTACAATAGAACTAACAGCCCAATCTACCCTGTACAATTAGTAATTATTGGAGTCATTGGCAGGTTATCTTTGCTCTGAATCTGAGCAGGTTGTTGATTATTCAATTTGTATGACAAAGTTCAGAAGTGTTGTGACAATCCATTATTATTATTTTGTATTTGTTCATAGGAACAGCATATCTTTTTTTATTCTAGATGGAACAAGAGTCTCTCTCAATTTATGGTCACTGGGGAGCTGTTCAGAAGAAAGTAATTGTACCATCAGTTGGAGCAGACAAGATCTGAGTGCTCTTATATGTCTGGACCCAAGCAGATGTTTAGCAGTTTGTCCCCTCTTGCAAGGAGGAGCAGAGATGGGACGGGGGTGTTCCTCTGCTTCTGCCACGTATTTTTACGACACATAATAAATCCCCACAAGTCGGAACAACCTGTTGTGCACCTGTGCCACAGAGCAGCTCGCTAATCAAACGCTGTTCTGAGACGTGGCTAGAGGGGTGATAATAACAGAGTAGAGAGCTGAAACCTTGAGGCTGAACCCGGGGGAGGGTGAAACCTTGATGAAATGTTTCACTGCACGAAGACTAAATACTTAATTGTTTTCCCCTAACGTTCTTCCGATGTTATAAACCAGATAATTAGAGCAAGGATGTCAGATTGTGGTTAATTCAAAATGAAATAAAAGTACCTCAGAGAATTAGATAAGTAGTTGATTGTACTGAGGTGAATAGCTGGTAAGTAAATAAAGTCTGAACAGTTCAATCCATCTTCTATTTATTAAATGTGAATGTTTTAAGTTAATGGCTGTGAGAGAGAGATTTTATCCCCACCAACTCAATCACACATTACTAATATGTTTACAGCCACGTTGCAAAATCCATACACCATACTTCCCTGCTGTAGCACTTTCTACTGAATAACAACAAGCTAAAATTAAAGTCTATGATACAAACAGTATAGTCAACTTTGAAAACTGAAACCCTTTGTTAGCTTTTAAAATATGCCACATAATCTTCTTCCATTTAGTATCTGAGAAATTTATATTTTGTAAATGTCTAATTCTGATTATTTACATTGGCTTCCGGTTCACCAACACCTCCATTTTAAAATTCTCATTCTCGTGTTCAATTTGTTCCTTGGCCTCACCCCTCCCGATTTCTGTAACCTCCCCCAGCCCTGCAACTCTCAGAGAACTCTGCGTTCCTCCAACTCTGGCCTCTTGCGCATTCCCCACTTCGTTTACCCTACCATTGGCGGCCGTGCCATCAGCCGTTTGGCCTTAAACTCTGGAATTCCCTCACTAAACCTCTTTGCCTCTCCATCTCTCTCTCCTCCTTTAAGACGCTCCTTATACCTACCTCTTTGACCAAGCATTTCATCACCTGACCTAATGTCTTCTTCTTTAGCTCTGTGTCAATTTTTGTTGATCACGCTCATGTGAAGCATTTTGGAATATTTCACTATGTTAAAGGTACTATATAAGTGCAATTTGTTGTTGTTGATTGTCTGGTTTGTGTCATAGGAAAACACACAGGCTAGAATATATACATACAGAGTAATATACATGCATCACATACAAGATAATATTCAGGTTGAAGTGTGTCACATACAGAATAGCAACCATAGGTGGAAATCTGCTACATAAGGATATTACATAGGCCAGAGTGCGTTACAAGGCAGTAACACAATAATTGAGAGGTTCAAATAACATCAGAAATCAGGTGGGTGCTTCATTACCATATTCAAGGGGGGGTGTGGACAGGCTCCGCACCATTTTCTGTCCCAAGGGCATGGTGGATGGTGAGCCTCCAACATGTCAGTCAAACCTGGTGGGGGATAAAGCCTTGGGCAGATCTGCTGCAGAAAAACATTTAAAAGGCTCATGCACTTTCATGTAAGTGCATTAGGCTTTTTAAAGGCCCTTCTTGTGGTTTTTTTTTAATTTCCAGCCGGCACTTAGGCTTTCATGAGCCTTAGTGCCAAGCAAAATTATGTATTTATTTATTTTGCCCTGAGCTCCCTCTGTTAGCACCAGAAGGTTAGTCGCCAGGAATTCTTTAGTCTGATGTGCTTGGAGGAAAAGGACAACCAGCAGGAGAATGCCAGGCAGGTAAGGCTGCCCGAGAGGCCCTCCCGCCTGCACCCGCACCCCAACATCTGCAGAGAGAGGTAGCAAACCTCATCTTGGCAGATGTTGTTGATGGAGTATCCTCGGGAGGGATGGAGTATCCTCGGGATGGCATCACATTCATATCTGATTGTGATGCCATCGGGAGGGCTGCGCCAGCCCTCCCGATGGCATCACAATCAGATATGAATGTCCCTTATGCTGGAAGGTTCTTCAGCTGCATTCCAATCACAGCATGTCATGCCTTCCATGGTATTGTATGAAAGAAGGCGTGCCAGGGTGATCAGGAGCCAGCGTTGCCTGTTTGGCCGCACATGCCAAGGTGCCACTAACCATTTCTGTAGGCCCTCCCAACCCACCTGATGACCTGCCTTCTTGGAGTCTGAATCAGCACAGGGAAAGATGCCAAGCACCGCCATCTGCTGCAAGTACTCCAGCGACTAACATGGAGCACACAGCCTGCACATTTGCAGGGACAGTAACAGCCACCTATGGCTTGAAACTTGGCTGCACCTTCTTGGAGATATGCTGTAGTGCTGACCAATGGGATGGTGTTGTAGAGTGACACAAAAGTCTCCTCGCAAGCATCTGATGCAGCACCAACTCCCATTCAGCGCTCAAAGGGGAGGCCAAGTGCAAGGCTGTACCATCACTTGTCTGCAGACCCATGCCTGCACCAATGGGCCCTTTTCCCTTCATCGGCAGCCCGTCTTACATCTTTCCCGATTTTTATTTCCATTGGCGTCAATGGAAATAAAAATGGGGTGAGATGTATAACAGTCTGCCGATTCGCTATCACCTGTTTTACACTATCGCACAAAATCACAATTACACTTCGAAATGTGAATTATTGTGCAAATAAGGTTAGTCACAAAAATTGAATGCTATTAGCACTTGGGATTCTGCTGGGTCTGAAAGCAGTGTATCCTAGAATAGAGCTTTTCTCTACCTCTCTCTCCTCCTTTAAGACGCTCCTTAAACCCTACCTCTTTGACCAAGCTTTTGATCACCTGTCCTAATATCTCTATGTGGCTCGGTGTCAAATTTTGTCTGATTACATTCCCGTTAAGCACCTTGGGATGTTTTACGTTAAAGGCGCTATATAAATGCAAGGTGTTGTCATTGAAGACGAAAATCACCCACATAAACTCAAGTAGTGTATAACCATCATCTGAACTTTTGAGATGAAACTAATTATGAAGTTGATTCTGTGGAGCCAATGTTGGGGCCTTTATATTGGTTTGGATACAATTTACAAGCAGTTGATCCAGCAGTGGCTGTTGTCAGTGGGGCCAGTGCGCTCTTAATAAGTGATGGGGCAATTTTCACGTGGCCCATCCATCAGGCTGGCAGTAGGTGGAGCAATTTCACTGCCTGCCTGATATAGATCAAAGGACACCCGAACCATTTTCACGGTCAGGCTTCATATGAATAGAATCAACGAGCTGCTCATTGTTGAGTAGAATGGGCCTATTCTCTCTGGAGTTTAGAAGAATGAGAGGTGATCTCATTGAAACATATAAGATTATGAGGGGGCTTGACGGTAGATGCTGAGAGGTTGTTTCCCCTGGCTAGAGAATCTAGAACTAGGGGGCATAGTCACAGGATAAGGGGTTGGCCATTCAAGACTGAGATGAGGAGGACGGATGAGGGTTGTGAATCTTTGGAATTCTCTACCCCAGAGTGCTCTGGATGCTGAGTCATTGAATATATTCAAGGCTGAGATAGATAGATTTTTGGACTCTAGGGGAATCAAGGGATATGGGGATCGGGTGGGAAAGTGGAGCTGAGGTCGAAGATCAGCCATGATCTGATTGAATGGTGGAGTAGGCTCGAGGGGCCGTATGGCCTACTTGTGCTCCTATTTCTTATATTCTTGTGTTCTCATGCTACACAAAAGGTGATAGGCAGCGTGCTGATTAGGGGGCTGGGAAATCCAGCGGCCCATCCGCATAGCTGAACCGGCAGTTCACCCTTAAAGGGGGATGCCAGTATGATCAGCAGAGAGCAGCGGAAGGTCAGGTAATGGTTGGTAGGATTTTTGTGGCGGTGCAGAAAGAGCACACAAGCTCCTCCTGCCCCTGAAAATTGACCACACATCTGTTTTTTGGCCCTGTCTGAGAAGCCTCCAGCAATCTCTTTAAGGGGCACTGGTGTGGCCATGATCTGTGCAATGTGAGTGGACAGGTCTTGCATGTTGTGCAAGCTCTCTTTTGGATATCAAAATTGTATCAGGGTCCTATATAAGACCCCAATTTAAATCCATTAATAAGGCTCTCGCCGATTTCAAGGCCCCCTCTAAAACTGCAGCGGCCATGAAGATGGCAGTAAGTTCTTTTCTGCAGTTTTCGTCTCACTACTTGTAGAAAAACTAGACGGTAGTGAGATGAAAGTCAGCCTTATGATGTCCACACTGAAGTTATAATTTAATGACTGTAAGTTTATCAAGTAATAATTAACAATGGAATGCTGACAATCACTGTACATGTACTATGTACTCTATTAATTTTAGGAAATGGCTTTAATCAGTCTTGGGTTTATTATTGAGACAACATTGGCAGTAAATGGTGACTGCTATTGTGCGTCAGGGCCATTGGTTTATGATTAGATTCACAGTGAAAGACTGATGGGTGCTTGTTTTTGCTTTTTTGTCCCCAAATTTCTTGTCTTTAATGCCGTCCACCTCTCCCGAAAGGCAACGACTTGCAATGACCTAGGTAGTGAGAGCAAGAAACCTGACCAAGTTTCCACTCCCTAAACCTGAGGCCAATTGTAGCGTCCCTGTCAGTAATGCAGGCAAGATCAACTAACTCAACACACAACGGAACTTCCTCGTTGGCGTGGCTCAGTGAGTCATTGAAGAAAGTAAGTTGAAACAGGTTCTTAAACACAGGTGCAAGCATTTATGATGCCATTGACTAGATGTGTTGCAATTCCTTGTCTGTCCACTGGGTGTCTGTATAGTCTTACCTTCAAACACATTTCAAAGAGATGCTTTCATTCAGACTGTAGAACAGCTTGTTATGAAAACCAAGCTATAATGCCTCCATGTTGGATGCTGTGGCAAATTTTCAATGCCTTTTTTAAAAATATATTTTTTATCAGAATTATAATGTTTTAAAATAATATGTTAGCAGCCTGAGACCTGATAACATCACCATCTTTATTGTCAATTTGCACTACCCCCCTTCACCCCAAGGTGCTGACTAACTCTAAGATATGGGTTCCACAGATGCCAGGCACTGTCTGGTACTTCGCCAAAGTAGTAACTTTTCATGTCTGAGCCTTGACAGTGAGTGTTGGCAGGTTATTCAACAATGGAGGGAGTTCAATCCTGTTCTCACTCAATATCATCAAACATGCACTGTTTAACTGGATGGCGCATCACTCTGGTCCATGTGTAATATCACTTTTATGCAGACATAAAGCAATCATCGCGTTATGAGTTATGTCATTGTTATTCCATTCAAACCATGCGTGTAAATGTATCACAGCAGAAAGCACGTGATAGCCTCCTTAGGGGGTGGGGGGTGAAATTCCTCCTTCCCTTCTTTTACAATATTCCAAAATCGCTAATCAAACACAATTTTGTAATATGTGATTCCTGTGAAAAAGATTTTGAAATCATATCAGTCAATCACAAGGCATCGACAATAATGCTCCTTCAAATCCTTTCAAGCACCTCTTGTGCCACTTACCTGGTAAAAATGTTGAAGAGCTTGTTAATCCAGCTGTGCAGTACACAGTTCTAATACAAAAACGCTCAGGTGCCCAGTATCAATCCTCTCTTCCCTCCTCAAGGACGTTTGAAGTGCAACAATGATAAAAACTGTTATTTTTGACACTGGTAGTAGTTTCTACACAGCAGCTTGATCCAACTAGACGTTATTTTTTGAATTTTAACATTTTAAGTTACATAAAAGTGAATGCTAATTGTCATTTCAGCCACAGAGAACATCATAACCAAGATCAATCCTGTCCTAGCTTCACGTTTACATCCAGCAGGGGTCACTGGATAGCAACTGAAATAGGAACGTGGCAGAATTCATCCTCCCTAACTTAGGGCACTAAAACCAATTATACCTGCCCTTCTGCCACCATTCTGGGATTAGCTAACTAAGCACAGATAGAGGATTGAACCTAGAACCTATCTAGCCTGTTTAACTCAGCTGAAGTACTAAAAGAATACTTTGCATCGGTCTTCACTAGAGAAGAGGATGTTGAAGTAAAGGAGGAGGTAGGAGTGATATTGGCTAGGATAAAAATAGACAAAGAGGAGGTATTTAAAAAATTGGAAGTACTCAATGTAGAAAAGTCACCCAGTCCAGATGGGATGCATCTTAGGCCACTGAGAGAAGGAAAATTGTGTTTGACTAACTTGATTGAGTTCTTTGATGAAGTAACAGGGAGAGTTGATGAGGCTAGTGGGATTGATGTGTACATGGACTTTCAAAAGACATTTGATGAAGTACCGCATAATAGACTTGTAATCAAAATTAAAGCCCATGGGATTAAAGGGACAGTGGCAGCTTGGACACAAAATTGGCTAAGGGACAGAAAGCAGAGAGCAGTGGTTTTCAGACTGGAGGGGAGTATGCAGTGGTATTCCCCAGGGGTCAGTATTAGGACCACTGCTCTTTTCGATAGATATTAACAACCTGAACTTGGGTGTACAGGAAATAATGTCAAAGTTTGCAGATGACACAAAACTCGGGAATGTAGTAAACAATGTGAAGGATAGTAACAGGCTTCAGGAGGACATAGACAGACTGGTGAAATGGGCAGATGAAATTTAACGCAGAGAAGTGTGAAGTGATACATTTTGGTAGGAAGAGTGAGGCGAGGCAATATAAACTGGATGGTACAATTTTAAAGGGGGTACAGGAACAGAGAGACCCGGGGGTGTATGTTCACAAATCTTTGAAGGTGGCAGGAAAAAGTTGAGAAGGCTGTTAAAAAAGCATATGGGATCCTGGGCTTTATTAATAGAGGCATAGAGTACAAAAGCAAGGAAGTTATGCTAAACTTTTATAAAACACTGGTTAGCCCTCAGCTGGAGTATTGAGTTCAATTCTGGGCATCACAAGGATGTCAAGGCCTTAGAGAGGTTGCAGAAGAGATTTACTAGAATGGTACCAGGGATGAGGACTTCGGTGATGTGGAGAGACTGGAGAAGCTGGGATTGTTCTCCTTAGAACAGAGAAAGTTAAGGGGAGATTTGATAGAGGTGTTCAAAATCATGAACAGTTCTGATAGAATAAATAAGGAGAAACTGTTTCCAGTGGCTGAAGGGTCAGTAAATAGAGGATACAGATTTAAGGTGATTGGCAAAATAACCAGAGGCGACAATGAGGAAACATTTTTTTACACAGAGAGTTGTTTTCATCTCGAATGCACTACCTGAAACGATGGTGGAAGCAGATTCAATAATAACTTTCAAAAGGGAATTGGATAAATACTTGAAGGGAAAAAATTTACAGAGCTATGGGGAAAGAGCAGGGGAGTGGGACTAATTGTGGATAGCTCTTTCAAAGAGCCGGCACAGGCACGATGGGCCGAATGGCCTCCTTCTGTGTTATAACATACTATGATATTATGACACTCACTGCGTTAAGCAGCTAAACTGTCAGAGGAGATCAGTGTTTCATTTTAAAATGGAGACTATGGCCTAAAAATGGCCAGCGCAAACTGGACGCAAAGAACGATCCCTGCACCTGAATGGTTAGGCCCAATGCGCACCCGATATTGGGCTCAGGCTTCATTTAGACGAGCTGTACTCACCTGCTGGGCATCTTCAGGCAGCTCACCAGTGAAGAGGTTTCCCATTTCAGGCTGAGCGGCCCTAAGGGGAAGAGGATGCGATCGGGAGAGGGGCAACCAGGAAAGGGAGGGCGATAGGGAGAGTGGTGACTGGGAAAGGGAGGACAATCGGGAGTGGGAGCACGAAGCAGGACATCAGGAGAAGGGTGATTGGAACGGGTGGGGGGT
This sequence comes from Heptranchias perlo, assembly GCF_035084215.1. Classification (NCBI taxonomy): domain Eukaryota; kingdom Metazoa; phylum Chordata; class Chondrichthyes; order Hexanchiformes; family Hexanchidae; genus Heptranchias; species Heptranchias perlo. Next base: position 45,235,667 of record NC_090339.1, on the reverse strand, counting down.
GTGGTCGAGGCAGTGGGTTTGGGCGGTGGGGGGTTGGTGGCAAGTGGTGGCTGGCAACAGCCCGCGGTTTTATTGTGCAGTTTTGAGGCGCTTTTGGATATTTGGATTTTCAAAAGGCCTTCAATAACCACATTGTAGACTCATGGCTAAGGTCTGAGTATGTGGAGTTAGGGGACAGGTAGCAGAATGGAGTGCAAGTTGGCTATAAAACAGAAAACAGAGTGTAGGGGTTAAGGGTGGCTACTGAAACTGGCAAAAGGTGGAAAGTGGTTTTTCACAGGGATCGGTGCTGGGACAGCTGGGACTGCTGTTCACAATTTACATAAACAATTTGGATTCAGGAATTGGACAATTTCAAAATTTGCGGACGACGCCAAATTGGGGGGCTTAGTTAATACAAAGGAAGAATGCGTCAAAATGCAAGAAGATATTATTAAACTTGCAGAATGGGCGTGTAATTGGCAAATGAATTTCAATATAGATAAATGTGAGGTGGTGCATTTTTGTAGGAAGAATAAGGAGGCCACATACAACTTGGATAATAAGAGTCTAAATGGGATAGACAAGCAAAGGGATCTAGGGGTACAGATACACAAATCACTAAAACTACTGACGCAGGTTAATATGGCCATAAAAAAAAGGCAAATCAAGCACTAGGGTTAATTTCTAGAGGAATAGAATTGAAAAGCAGAGAAGTTATGTTAAACTTGTGTACAACTTTGGTTAGGTCACACTTGGAGTACTGTGCACAGGTCTGGTCTCCATATTATAGAAAGGTTATAGAGGCATGGGAGAGGGTACAAAAAGATTCACAAGAATAATACCAGAACTGAAAGGATATACTTATCAGGAGAGGTTGAACAGGCTGCAGCTTTTTTCTCTAGAAAAGAGGGGTGACCTGATAGAGGTCTTTAAGATAATGAAGGAGTTTGATAGGGTAGACGTAGAGAAAATGTTTCCACTTGTGGGTGAGTCCAAAACTATAGGTCATAAATATAAAATAGTCGCTAATAAATCCAAATGGGAATTCAGGAGAAACTTCTTCACCCAAAGAGTGGTAAGAATGTGGAATGCGTTACCACAAGGAGTAATTGAGGTAAATAGCATAGATGCACTTAAGGGGAAGCTAGATAAGCACACGAGGGAGAAAGGAATAGAAGCGTTTGCTGATAGGGTTATATGAAGTAGGAAGGGAGGAGGCTCGTGTGGAGCATAAATGCCGGCATAGACTAGTTGGGCTGAATGGCCTGTTTCTGTGCTGTAATATCGATGTAACTTGATGTAGCACTGCTGCTCCTCCCAGTTTCACGTTCATGTTAGTATTTTTTACCACCTTGTCTTTTTGGTAGCAACCTGCAATGGTCCCTTTAAGGACCGTCGGTTAGGCCACCTGCAGACCTGATTTTGTTTAACGCAGCTGGCCCAATGCTGGCTGCATTCAGGGTCACCCAATTTTGCACAAGGGGGCCTCAAACAGGGGCGGGCCCTGGACGCTTATTTTTTTGCCTACAGCAATAAGGCAGGTGGTGCACTTCAGACTCGTAATGAGCGCACGCTTCCTGCCCCCCATATTGGAGGCTCAGGCGCCCATTTTGTGCCCAAAAACAGGTGCGGTGCCATTGAATTTCTAGGCCTGTAGCAAAAATGGATACCTCCAGAGGTCCTCTTTTACACTGTCAACTAAAATAGTGTTAAATAGGTTATTTATGAAAGAAAAGGAGGACATTTATGGTGATGTGATCACCTGTACTTCCTCTTGAAAGCTGTCTGGGCCTGTTGTAGATTAATTCTTAGATTGATTGCCCTGATTAGTCAACAATTCCATTATTGTTGTATCATGTGACCACTATCAATGTTAGAAGATGAACTAGATGGATCTTAGCCCTTTTTTGTTTAGCAATTTCAATGCCAAAGGTCATGGTTCCAGATCACGAAGTATGATGGGAGAAGCCATCAAAAATGAGTCAATGGTTCAGTTGATAAATGCAATACCCAATGCAGAACTGAGTCATACAGAACAGGAGGTTCCTAGATTTGATCCCTCTCTGTAGTGATGTCATGATGGAGATGAAGCTTTCCAGTACAAAACTAGCCAGGTTCAATGGGTACTCTGCATTTGTTACTTTTTGTTTCTCTGCCAGCTTGGCCCAGTGGTAGCACTCCCAACTCTGAATCAGAAGATTTTGGGTTAAAGCCCCATTCTAGGGGACAAATGTATAATCTAGGCTGGCACGTCAGTGCAGTATTGAGAGAGTACTCCATTGTCAGAGGTGCTGTTTTTTTGGATTAGATGTTCAAGTGAATGTTAAAGATCCCATGGCAGTATTCGAAGAAAAGCAGGGGATTTCTGTCAGTGTCCCAGCCAAAGTTTATCCTTCAATTAACACCTCCAAAAACTGACTATCTGGTCATCTATTTCATTGCTTTCTGTGGGACCTCACTGTGCAAACCGACTGCCAAGTTTGCCAGCAAAACAACATTGACAATGCTTCAAAAGAATTCATAAACTGTGAAGTGGTTTGAGAGATCCTGAGGCTGTGAAAAATGCTTGATAAAGGCAAGTTCTCTCTGTGCATGTGTTCTAGCTCTTTTTCATGTTAACAAATTACTGAAATTATTAAACACGTTATAGAATCAATAGGCTTGTTCTTCTGAGTGATCAGTCCTTTGGCTGGCTTAATAGCATTATGACAGCCCGGGTGCATCACTCAAACCTTTCACATTAAAGGTATTATGAGCAACCTCAGATGTTATTGCTGGCATACATTCAATTTCTGAATGAGATTCAGAGCTGCTTTGAGTTTCACACCAATCTTCTGTCTCATCTGATTGGATCTTATTTCTGTTCCGCTCTATGTTGGAGGCATTCGTTTCAGGCATTATGTCTGGCACTTCCAAATATTCAAAATGGCTATTCATATCTTCTGGCTTTTACTGCTGCACTCATTGTTCAGTTCAGGTTCCACTATTTTCAGTTTGTACTCCTGGCTCTTTCTCCCATCACTCTCTATTTGGACTTTCTCCTGTCATTGAATTTAGACTGTGGCCATTTCCCCTCTCACTGAAAGGAAGGAAATTAGTTTGCCTCAGAAGGTTCCTGTGTATTTCTTTTTATTCGTTCATGGGATGTGGGCGTCGCTGGCGAGGCCAGCATTTATTGCCCATCCCTAATTGCCCTTGAGAAGGTGATGGTGAGCTGCCTTCTTGAACCGCTGCAGTCCATGTGGTGAAGGTTCTCCCACAGTGCTGTTAGGTAGGGAGTCCCAGGATTTTGACCCAGCGACGATGAAGGAACGGCGATATATTTCCAAGTTGGGATGGAGTGTGACTTGGAGGGGAATGAGGTGCCAACCTGGTGAGAATGACTGCCCTTGATATCAAGGTGGCATTTGACTGAGTGTGGCACCAAGGAGCCCTCGTAAAATTGAAGTCAATGGGAATCAGGGGGAAAACTCTCCAGTGGCTCGAAGGAAGATGGTAGTGGTTGTTGGAGGCCAATCATCTCAGCCCCAGGACATTGCTGCAGGAGTTCCTCAGGGCAGTGTCCTAGGCCCAACCATCTTCAGCTGCTTCATCAATGACCTTCCCTCCATCATAAGGTCAGAAATGGGGATGTTCGCTGATGATTGCACAATGTTCAGTTCCATTCGCAACCCCTCAGATAATGAAGTAGTCCATGCCCGCATGCAGCAAGACCTGGACAACATCCAGGCTTGGGCTGATAAGTGGCAAGTAACATTGGCGCCAGACAAGTGTCAGGTAATGACCATCTCCAACAAGAGAGAGTCTAACCACCTCCCCTTGACATTCAACGGCATTACCATCGCCGAATCCCCCACCATCAACATCCTGGGGATCACCATTGACCAGAAACTTAACTAGACCAGCCACATAAATACTGTAGCTACAAGAGCAGGTCAGAGGCTGGGTATTCTGCGATGAGTGACTCACCTCCTGACTCACCAAAGCCTTTCCACCATCTACAAGGCACAAGTCAGGTGTCTGATGAAATACTCTCCCCTTGCCTGGATGAGTGTCGCTCCAACAACACTCAAGAAGCTCGACACCATCCAGGACAAAGCAGCCCGCTTGATTGGCTTCCCATCCACTACCCTAAACATTCACTCCCTTCACCACCGGTGCACAGTGGCTGCAGTGTGTACCATCGACAGGATGCACTGCAGCAACTTGCCAAGGCTTCTTCAACAGCACCTCCCAAACCTGCAAACTCAACCACCTAGAAGGACAAGTGCAGCAGGTACATGGGAACAACACCACCTGCACGTTCCCCTCCAAGTCACACACCATCCCGACTTGGAAATATATCACCGTTCCATCATCGTCGCTGGGTCAAAATCCTGGAACTCCCTTCCTAACAGCACTGTGGGAGAACCTTCACCACATGGACTGCAGCGGTTCAAGAAGGCGGCTCACCACCACCTTCTCAAGGGCAATTAGGGATGGGCAATAAATGCTGGCCTCGCCAGCGACGTCCACATCCCAAGAATGAGTAAAAAAAAGGTGATGTTGTTCCCATGTGCCTGCTACCCTTGTCCTTCTAGGTGGTAGAGGTCGCAGGTTTGGGAGGTGCTGTTGAAGAAGCCTTGGCGAGTTGCTGCAGTGCATCCTATGGATGGTACACAGTGCAGCCACTGTGTGCCGATGGTGAAGGGAATGAATGTTTAGGGTTATGGATGGGGTGCCAATCAAGCAGACTGCTTTGTCCTGGATGGCGTCAAGTTTCTTGAGTGTTGTTGGAGTTGCACTCATCCAGGCAAGTGGAGAGTATTCTATCATACTCTTGACTTCTGACTTGTGCCTTGTAGATGGTGGAAAGGCTTTGGGAAGTCAGGAGGTGAGTCACTCGCCGCAGAATACCCAGCTTCTGACTGCTCTTGTAGCCACAGTATCTATGTGGCTGGTCCAGTTATGTTTCTGGTCATTGGTGACCCCCAGGACATTGATGGTGGGGGATTCGGCGATGGTAATGCTGTTGAATGTCAGAGGAGGTGGTTGGACTCTCTCCTGTTGGAGATGGTCATTGCCTGGCACTTGTCTGGCACGAATGTTACTTGCCACTTATCAGCCCCAGCCTGGGTGTTGTCCAAGTCTTGCTGCATGCGGGCACGGAGTGCTTCATTATCTGAGGGGGTGTGAATGGAACTGAACACTGTGCAGTCATCAGCGAACATCCCCATTTCTGACCATATGATGGAGGGAAGGTCATTGATGAAGCAGCTGGAGATGGTTGGGCCTAGGACACTGCCCTCAGGAACTCCTGCAGCAATGTCCTGGGACTGAGATGACTGGCCTCCAACAACCACTACCATCTTCCTTTGTGCTAGGTATGACCCCAGTCACTGGAGAGTTTTCCCCGATTCCCATTTACTGCAATTTTTCTAGGGCTCCTTGGTGCCACACCCAGTCAAATGCTGCCCTGATGTTAAGGGCAGTCACTCTCACCTCACCTCTGGAATTCAGCTCTTTTGTCCATGTTTGGACCAAGGCTGTAATGAGGTCTGGAGCCGAGTGGTCTTGAGAGAACCCAAACTGAGCATCGGTGAGCAGGTTATTGGTGAGTAAGTGCTGCTTGATAGCACTGTCGACGACACCTTCCATCACTTTGCTGATGATTGAGATTAGACTGATGGGGTGGTAATTGGCTGGATTGGATTTGTCCTGCTTTTTGTGGACAGGACATACTTGAACAATTTTCCACATTGTCAGGTAGATGCCAGTGTTGTAGCTGTACTGGAACAGTTTGGCTAGAGGTGCGGCTAGTTCTGGAGCACAAGTCTTCAGTACTACAGCTGGGATGTTGTCGGGGCCCATAGTCTTTGCTGTATCCAGTGCACTCAGCCGTTTCTTGATATCACATGGAGTGAATCGAATTGGCTGAAGACTGACTTCTGCGATGGTGGGGATATCGGGAGGAGGCCGAGATGGATCATCCACCCGGCACTTCTGGCTGAAGATGGTTGCAAATGCTTCAGTCTTGTCTTTTGCACTCACGTGCTGGACTCCGCCATCATTGAGGATGGGGATGTTTACAGAGCCTCCTCCTCCCATTAGTTGTTTAATTGTCCATCACCGTTCATGACTGGATGTGGCAGGACTGCAGAGCTTTGATCTGATCCGTCGGTTGTGGAATCGCTTAGCTCTGTCTATAGCATGTTGCTTCCGCTGTTTAGCATGCATGTAGTCCTGTGTTGTCGCTTCACCAGATTGGCACCTCATTTTTAGGTACGCCTGGTGCTGCTCCTGGCATGCTCTTCTACACTCCTCATTGAACCAGGGTTGATCCCCTGGCTTGTTGGTAATGGTAGAGTGAGGAATATGCCGGGCCATGAGGTTACAGATTGTGCTGGAATACAATTCTGCTGCTGATGGCCCACAGCACCTCATGGATGCCCAGTTTTGAGCTGCTAGATCTGTTCTGAATCTATCCCATTTAGCATGGTGGTAGTGCCACACAACACGTTGGATGGTGTTCTCAGTGCAAAGACGGGACTTTGTCTCCACAAGGTGGTCACTCCTACCAATACTGTCATGGATAGATGCATTTGCGACAGGTAGATAGGTGAGGACGAGGTCAAGAAGGTTTTTCCCTCGTGTTGGTTCACTCACCACCTGCTGCAGGCCCAGTCTGGCAGCTATGTCCTTCAGGACTCATCCAGCTCGGTCAGTAGTGGTGCTACCGAGCCACTCTTGGTGATGGACATTGAAGTCCCCCACCCAGAGTACATTTTGTGCCCTTGCTACCCTCAGTGCTTCCTCCAAGTGGTGCTCAACATGGAGGAGGGCTGATTCATCAGCTGAGGGAAGGCGGTTGGTGGTAATCAGCAGGAGGTTTCCTTGCCCATGTTTGACCTGATGCCATGAGATTTCCTGGGGTCCGGAGTCAATGTTGAGCACTCCCAGGGCCACTCCCTCTTCATCATTGAGCCATTGTATTCTTTGTCATTGAGCCATATTTTATTCTGTGCACTGGGATTTGTTTGTACTTCCCATTGATTAGCTAACTTTCTTTTCCTTCTTTCCTTTTTATTAGCAAGAAGTACTCAATTGCCTACTTCTTTTGATGTGGAGATGCCGGTGATGGACTGGGGTTGACAATTGTAAACAATTTTACAACGCCAAGTTATAGTCCAACAATTTTATTTGAAAATCACAAGCTTTCGGAGGCTTCCTCCTTCCTCAGGTGAATGTCAAGAAATCCTCGAACCTTTCGCATTTATAAATCACAGAACAATACCCGGTGATTACAGATAATCTTTCCAACTGCCCGTTGCCAAGGCAATCAAAGTGTTCAGACAGAGAGGTGTTACCTACAGAACCACCGAATATACAAACAACCAAAAAAAAACAGAGAGAGAGAGGCAGAAACATAGAAACATCCGGAAGGAAGAGAAAGACAGCAAATGACCCGTTATATTAAAAACAGATAACTTTTGTTCGCTGGTGGGGTTACGTGTAGCGTGACATGAACCCAAGATCCCGGTTGAGGCCGTCCTCATGGGTGCGGAACTTGGCTATCAATTTCTGCTCAATGATTTTGCGTTGTCGTGTGTCTCGAAGGCCGCCTTGGAGTACGCTTACCCGAAGGTCGGTGGCTGAATGTCCTTGACTGCTGAAGTGTTCCCCGACTGGGAGGGAACCCTCCTGTCTGGCGATTGTTGCGCGGTGTCTGTTCATCCGTTGTCGCAGTGTCTGCATGGTCTTGCCAATGTACCATGCTCTGGGGCTTCCTTTCCTGCAACATATGAGGTAGACAACATTGGCCGAGTCACAGGAGTATGAACCATGACCTGGTGGGTGGTGTCCTCTCGTGTGATGGTGGTATCTGTGTCGATGATCTGGCATGTCTTGCAGAGGTTACCGTGGCAGGGTTGTGTGGTGTCGTGGATGCTGTTCTCCTGAAAGCTGGGTAATTTGCTGCGAACGATGGTCTGTTTGAGGTTGGGTGGCTGTTTAAAGGTGAGTAGTGGAGATGTGGGGATGGCCATAGTGAGGTGTTTGTCGTCATTGATGACATGTTGAAGGCTGCGGAGAACATGGCGTAGTTTCTCCGCTCCGGGGACGTACTGGACGACGAAGGGTACTCTGTTGGTTGCGTCCCGTGTTAGTCTTCTGAGGAGGTCTATGCGATTTTTCGCTGTGGCCCGTCGGAACTGTCGATCAATGAGTTGAGCGTCATATCCCGTTCTTACTAGGGCATCTTCCGTATCAGGCAACAGAACCCTGTGTGAGAACCTCTCTGGATACATCGAGGACATCCTGAAACCCATCGTACAGGGAACCCCCAGCTTCTGTCGCAACACTACAGACTTCCTACAAAAACTCAGTACCCACGGACCAGTTGAACCAGGAACACTTCTCACCACGATGGACGTCTCGGCACTCTACACCAGTATCCCCCACGATGACGGCATCGCTGCGACAGCATCAATACTCAACACCAACAACAGCCAATCTCCAGATGCCATCCTACAACTCATCCACTTCATCCTGGATCACAATGTCTTCACCTTCGATAACCAGTTCTTTACCCAAACACACGGAACAGCCATGGGGACCAAATTCGCACCCCAATACACCAACATTTTCATGCACAAGCTCGAGCAGGACTTCTTCACTGCACAGGACCTCCAACCAACGCTATACACCAGATACATCGACGACATTTTCTTTCTATGGACCCACGGCGAAGAATCACTAAAGAGACTACACGATAACATCAACAAGTTCCATCCCACCATCAAGCTCACCATGGACTACTCCTCAGAATCAGTTTCTTTCTTGGACACACGAATCTCCATCAAAGACGGGCACCTCAGCACCTCACTCTACCGCAAGCCCATGGACAAACTCACGATGCTCCACTTTTCCAGCTTCCACCCTAACCACGTCAAAGAGGCCATCCCCTATGGACAGGCCCTGCGAATACACAGGGTCTGCTCAGATGAGGAGGAACGCGATGGACACCTACAGACGCTGAAAGACGCCCTAGTAAGAACGGGATATGACGCTCGACTCATCGATCGACAGTTCCGACGGGCCACAGCAAAAAATCGCATAGACCTCCTCAGAAGACTAACACGGGACGCAACCAACAGAGTACCCTTCGTCGTCCAGTACTTCCCCGGAGTGGAGAAACTACGTTATGTTCTCCGCAGCCTTCAACATGTCATCAATGACGACGAATATCTCGCTATGGCCATCCCCACACCTCCACTACTCGCCTTTAAACAGCCACCCAACCTCAAACAGACCATCGTTCGCAGCAAATTACCCAGCTTTCAGGAGAACAGCGTCCACGACACCACACAACCCTGCCACGGTAACCTCTGCAAGACATGCCAGATCATCGACACAGATACCACCATCACACGAGAGGACACCACCCACCAGGTCATGGTTCATACCCCTGTGACTCGGCCAACGTTGTCTACCTCATACGTTGCAGGAAAGGAAGCCCCAGAGCATGGTACATTGGCGAGACCATGCAGACAACGGATGAACGTACACCGCGCAACAATCGCCAGACAGGAGGGTTCCCTCCCAGTCGGGGAACACTTCAGCAGTCATGGACATTCAGCCACTGACCTTCGGGTAAGTGTACTCCAAGGCGGCCTTCGAGACACATGACAACGCAAAATCGTCGAGCAGAAATTGATAGCCAAGTTCCGCACCCATGAGGACGGCCTCAACCGGGATCTTGGGTTCATGTCACGCTACACGTAACCCCACCAGCGAACAAAAGTTATCTGTTTTTAATATAACGGGTCATTTGCTGTCTTTCTCTTCCTTCCGGATGTTTCTATGTTTCTGCCTCTCTCTCTCTGTTTTTTTTTGGTTGTTTGTATATTCGGTGGTACTGTAGGTAACACCTCTCTGTCTGAACACTTTGATTGCCTTGGCAACGGGCAGTTGGAAAGATTATCTGTAATCACCGGGTATTGTTCTGTGATTTATAAATGCGAAAGGTTCGAGGATTTCTTGACATTCACCTGAGGAAGGAGGAAGCCTCCGAAAGCTTGTGATTTTCAATAAAATTGTTGGACTATTACTTCTTTTGAGGCTCCTTTTACATTTCAATCATACCACTTTCTCTGGCATTGATACTCATCAATAACATTCTTCAGATAGCTTCACAGAGGTCATCACATCAATTTTTGTTATATGCACCATAATTGACACTGTTCGCATCCTGCAGAACATAACATTTACAAAGCGTTTTGGAATCTTCCTGAACATAAGCATGGTGCAAATCCAGTTACTTCATGTATGGTCAGGTTATAAGCAAAGTTAAATATCATCAACATCTGAGGCCACTTACTCTTGCAAAAAAGAGGCAGGGCTCGCGTCACACTGCCAGGCATCCGATCAAATCATTCCTTTTTGTGTTGAGTTGACTGATCTTCACTGAGATGCTGCAATTGGCCCCAGCATGTTATTGTTATGGTGGGGAAAAATCAGCCCTGTTGTCCACTTCTGAATACCAGCCAGTAAACTATGCTGGAGAGTGTGGATTTGTGGATGTCAGATTCACACTCAGCTATGATGATGGGAAAACAGTCCACTTAAACTTTAACAGCCCATTTAAAGGCCTGCCTGAAAGTTGATTCAGACAAATGAATGCACTATGTCCCCACAGACTTTTAATTGCCAGTTGCCCATTTTTCAGACAAGAAGCAGGCAGTTCGTGGTTGAGAGTCTCCCCCATTATATTCTCTGAAATATTTTCCATCTCAATTTCTCTCAGTTGAATTTGTGTGCCAACAAATATAGAATTCCACACCAGTTATCAGAAAAGAATTACCGGCCTGTGTGGAGGCTGTTTGGAGCAGAAGCTACTGGACAGACTGAGAGTTGGGACCTTAAAGTAAAACAGCTTATTCACTCAATAGCTATTCCTTGTTCTGCTACTAAAGTATTATAGCCAGGGTTTGAATACAAGCACTGTAAAGAGGGTGGACATCTGATGTAAGTGTTGTGTGCCGGATTGGAGCAAGGACAGTTTGGGAATCCTACCTTTGGAGAGGTTTAGAGATGACTAGCAAACGTAATTCTGGACATAGCAATCTAAGTTATGAAAAAAGATTCACAACACCGGCCTTATTTTCATTGGAGAAAAGAAGATGGGTGAAGGGAGAGGGGACATGATGAGATGGATTTCTGTCCATCCTTTCAGAGAGATCAAGAAGGAGGAAAAGAAAGAACTTAAAGAAAGAAAGCTCAAACAAGCCTTTAGTATTGGTTTCAGAATGCATCCATAAAGCAGCAAATAGTTCATTTCTGATATCAAAACAATCCCATTTTCAATTTTTTTCTTTTTCAATATTCTCCCGTTCTCTCCTGAAGGTGCTGATTCATGGCGGGGTATGATTCTGTGGACAGCAGACGTTCTTTGGTATCTCGCCCAAATGACCAATCTTCGTGTAGCAGACCAGGCAAGGGCGGTTGGCAGGTTATTCCCCAACTGTAGAGGGATCACAGCCAAGCTCGATTCTTTTCATACTTGATGTCCATATACATGCATTTTCGAGCAGGACTCACTGGATAGTGATCAGGAGTGGGTTTTCCCTTCCTAACCCAAGTGGAGATCAGTTAACTCAGCACAGTCCAGGGATTGAACCACAAGTGATTTTCAATGATAATTAGATATCCTGAATTTGGGGGGTCGAGGTTGGGGGCGGGGGGAACAGAGAAAACTACTCACCAGAGAAATGTACATATGTGACAAAATCAATTTTCTTTTTCAAAGGGATATTTACAGAATAAGATCAAAGTATGTCAGGCAGTCCAAAACAAGGCTGTTCATCTTCATCAGCTGTATGGTTGTTTAAACATTTGCAATAGGCTTGGCACTGGTTGCACTGGAATTGTGAAAGAGATCACTGCTAAGTCTGTCCAGATGTGTAAACAGATATTTGGTAATACTTTGTAACACCCTTCACCATTCAGCCCATCGAGCCCGTGCCGGCTCTTTGTAAGAGCAATCCAGTTAGTCCCATTCCTCCGCTCTTTCCCCGTAGCCCTGCAAATTTTTTCCCTTCAAGTATTTATCCAATTCCTTTTTGAAAGCCACGATTGAATCTGCTTCCACCACCCTTTCAGGCAGTGCATTCCAGATCATAACTACTCGCTGCATAAAAATTTTTTCCTCATGTCACCTTTGGTTCTTTTGCCAATCGCCTTAAATCTGTGCCCTTTGGTTCTCAACCCTTCTGCCAATGGGAACTGTTTCTCTTTATTTACTTTATCCAAACCCTTCATGATTTTGAACACTCCTATCAAATCTCCTCTCAACCTGTTCTAAAGAGAACAACCTCAGCTTCTCCAGTCTATCCACATAACTGAAGTCCCTCATCTCTGGAACCATTCTAGTGAATCTTCCCTGCACTGTCTCTAAGGCCTTTACATCCTTCCTAAAGTGCGATGCCCAGAATTGGACACAATACTTCAGTTGTGGCCGAACCAGTGTTTTCACATTTTTTTCCTCCTAATTTTCTCCCCTTCTCTTCTGAAGGTCTGATTCCTGCTGGGAGATGCTTCCATGGATGCCAGGAAGATGAAGTCACCATTCCTTATGTGTGAGCCTAGATAGTGAGTACCAGCAGGCTATGGTGTGAATCTAGATAGTGTCAGTAGGCTATTCTTTAATGGGTGAGCACAGCCAAGCCTGATCCTGTCCTTACCTGAAACCCACATATAGGTGCATGGGCCAGTGGATGGCAAACAGGAGCAGTGATGTAAAAGTCAGTTGTAGTGTCCTAGCATAACACAATTGAAAATAACTAACTCAGCACAGTCCTGCATTTGAACCAGGAATCGTCCTGGTCTGTGTGGCTCAGTGCCACACCACATGGTACATCTACCCACAGAGCTTCCTGGGGGAGCTCCAATGTGCATTTCTAAACAGAATAATTATTCACAGAATTTTATTTGCTGTTGCCAAGACTCTGGCACTTCAAAAGAGAATATCCTGAAAATTGCACCAAACTGCCTGTAACATGATGTGCTTGATGACCTCATTGCCATGTGGATCGCGCACCACGGGATGTTAATATCACAATTAGTTTAAACATTCAATGTTGCAATTCATTTCAATATTTTTTTTAATCTTTAACAGCCTTAGTGTTTTTTAAATCTAAGAAATCAGTGACTGTAGAGTTATCTGTTAACACGATTGGTTCTGCTAAATGTCCAGCTCTCAGCAAAATTTACCCTTTGGTACAATAACAACTTACATTTCTTACATAACAACTCACATGCAGCTTAAGTTCGATAACCTCCTTATATCCACATTATCCATGCCTGTCAGCATTTTAAAGACCTAGATCATGTCCGCTCTGTATCCTGCATAGTATACACATGCTTGATGTGAGCCATATCCACATACATTACACTACATTTATCCACATTAAATTACATCTGCCAGATGTGGGAACATTCCCCATCACATCTAGATTTGATTATGGTCGTTTTTTTCTCATCTAAGGTCCTAACACTCACTGAAACCTTTATATTATTCACAACTTGCAGACAGTTCCTCCAATGCCTTCATCCAGATAACTAATAAAGATTTTGAACAGCAATGGCCCTAAGAAGGCTCCACTAATAATCAGTCTCCACACAGAACCACTGCCATTAATAAAAACCTTCTGCCCACAAGAATGCAACCAATTCCTTATCCAACCCAAGATCTGTCTGCCAATCCCAAAGGAATTTATCTTATTAAGTAGCTTATTGTATGGCACCTTGTCAAAAGCTTTTTCAAAATCCAAGTATACGATGTCAACTGGGCTACTTTCATCCACCAACCTAGTAACTTCCTCAAAAAATTCAAACAGGTTGGTAAGACATGACCTGCTTTCCCATAAGCCATATTGAGAGTTTTCTTATAACCCCTTCTCTGTCCAGGTGATCATACAGAGTATCTCCAATGATCGCTTCTAGCAACTTGCCTATAACTGAAATCAAGCTAATATGCCTATAATTTCCCAGTTCTGGCTTGTAGCCCTTTTGAATATTGGCACTACATAGGCTTCCCTCCAGTACATGAGAACAGTCCCAGACCCTAGTGAGCTATTAAATATATAGGCATTAAGTGAGGGGAGCATTAAGCATGGGTCTGAGGCTCCTGATGATTGAATAACTTGTCAACATTCATTGTCTAAGTACGGACATGTCAAATGGTTACTTGGGTAAGATATCATAGCACTTTTATACTCATAGAACTATACCTCAACTTAAGACACCACATTTAGAAATACAGGGATGAGAAAATTAGGAGGTATCTGGGGTTCATAAATTTTTTCTTATAGGTGCTCAGAATTTAAAAGACAATATAAAGGATTTTTATTTTTGTAGAATGTACTGTATAAGAGAATTTCTACATGGTGTTTTTGTTAGGATTTTTGGACACTCCTTAGGTTGTAAATAATAAAAACAGAAAGCGCTGGAGAAGCTCAGCAAGTCGGGCAGCATCTGTGGAGAAAGAAACACTGTCAATCTTTCAGGTCGAAGACCTTTCGTCAGAACTGGAAGCTGTTATAAGAGTTAAAATATTTGAGCAAGTACAGAGCCAGGGAAAGGGGGGGGAAGGGGAGGGGAGGGGAGGAAAGAATAAAAGGGAAGGTCTTTGATAGGGTGGAGGGCACGAATGATTAAATGACAAAAAGGATGATGGTGCACGGCAAGGAAAGTGATAATGGGACAGGTTAAGAAACAAAAGATTGATCAGGAGTAGCTGTAAATGGCAACAGTAGAACCATTACCAGCACTAGCAGATCGAAAAAATGGGAGCAGTGATTATGATCTGAAGTTATTGAAATCAGTGTTGAGTCCAGAAGGTTGTAAAGTGCATAAATGAAAGATGAGGTGCTGTTCCTCGAGTTTACATTGAGCTTCATTGGAACAGTGTAAGAGACCGAGGACAGAGAAGTCAAAGTAGGAGTGGGAAGGGGAATTAAAATGGCAAGCGAATGGCAGGTCAGGGTCACGCTTGCGGACAGAGTGGAGATGTTCAGCAAAGCGATCACCCAGTCTGCGTTTGGTCTCCCCAGTGTAGAGGAGGCCGCATTCTGTGCAGCGGATACCGTATACTAAATTGAAAGAAGTACAAGTAAACTGCTGTTTCACCTAGAAGGAGTGTTTGGGGCCCTGGACGGTGGGAAGGGAGGAGGTGAAGGGGCAGGTGTTGCATCTCCTGCGCTCACACGGGAAGGTGCCGTGGGGAGGACAGCTGGTGTTGGGGGTGGTGGAAGAGTGGATTAGGGTGTCGCGGAGGGAGCAGTCCCTTCGGAATGCTGAAAGGGGAAGGGAGGGGAAGATATCTTTTGTGGTGGGATCGCGCTGGAGGTGGCGGAAATGGCAGAGGATGATACGTTGAATGTGGAGACTGGCGGAGTGGAAGGTGAGGACAAGGGGGTCCCTATCATGGTTCTGGGAGGGAAGGGAAGGGGTGAGGGCAGAAGTGCGGGAAATAGGATGGACACAATTGAGGGCCCTGTGAACTACAGTGGAGGGGAATCCTCAGTTGAGGAAAAAGGAAGACATATCGGAAGCACAGGTGTGGAAGGTGGTATCGTCAGAACAGATGTGACGGAGACAGAGAAACTGGGAGAAGGGAATAGAGTCCTTACAAGAAGTGGGGTGGGAGGAAGTGTAATCAAGATAGCTGTGGGAGTCGGTGGGCTTATAATAGATATTGGTTAACAGCCTATCCCAGAAATGGAGATAGAGAAGTCGAGAAGGGGAAAGGAAGAGTCAGAAATGGACCATGTGAAGGCGATGGAAGGGTGGAAATTAGAAGCATAGTTGATGAAATTTTCCAGTTCAGGGCGGTGGCGATGGACCATGTGAAATTGAGGGAAGAGTGGAAATTGGAAGCAAAGTTGATTTCATCAGACTCCCACAGCTACCTTGATTACACTTCCTCCCACTCCACTCTATTCCCTTCTCCCAGTTTCTCCGTCTCCGTTGCATCTGTTCTGATGATACCATCTTCTGCACCACTGCTTCCGATATGTCTTCCTTTTTCCTCATCCAAGGAGTCCCCTCCACTATAGTTGACAGGGCCCTTGACCTTGTCCGTCCTATTTCCTGCATTTCTGCCCTCACCCCTTCCCTTCCCTCCCAGAACCATAAAAGGGTCCCCCTTGTCCTCACCTTCCACCTCACCAGCCTCCATATTCAATGTATCATCCTCCGCCATTTCCGCCACCTCCTGCACAATCCCACCACCAAACACATCTTCCCCTCCTCTCCCCTTTCAGCATTCCGAAGGGACCGTTCCCTCTGAGACACTCTAGTCCACTCTTCCATCACCTCCAACATCAGCTCTCCTCCCCATGGCACCTTCCCGTGCGAGTGCAGGAGATGCAACACCTGCCCCTTCACCTCCTCCCTTCTCACTGTCCAGGGCCCCAAACACTCCTTCTAGGTGAAACAGTGGTTTACTTGTACTTCTTTCAATTTAGTACACCATATTCGCTGCTCACAATGCGGTCTCCTCTACATTGGGGAGACCAAACGCAGACTGGGTGATCGCTTTGCTGAACACCTCCACTCTGTTCGCAAGCGTGACCCTGACCTGCCGGTCGCTTGCCATTTTAATTCCCCTTCCCACTCTTACTCTGACTTCTCTGTCCTCGGCCTCATACACTGTTCCAATGAAGCTCAATATAAGCTCGAGGAACAGCACCTCATCTTTCATTTATGCACTTTACAACCTTCTGGACTCAACACTGATTTCAATAACTTCAGATCATAATCACTGCTCCCATTTTTTCGGTCAGCTAGTATTGGTAATGGTTCTGCTGCTGCCATTTACTCCTGATCAATCTTTTGTTTTTTAACCTGTCCCATTACCACCTTCCTTGCCTTGCACCATCATTCTTTTTGTCATTTAATCACTCATGCCCTCCACCTTATCACAGACCTTCCCTTTCGTTCTTTCGTCCCTTCCCCTCCCCTTCCCCCCCGCCCCGGCTCTGTATTTGCTCAAATACTTTAACTCTTTTAACATCTTCCAGTTATGACGAAAGGTCTTTGACCTGAAACGTTAACTCTGTTTCTTTCTCCACAGACTTGCTGAGCTTCTGCTGTGTGTCTGGTGTGTGCATTCCTTTCAGTTGCACCCCTAAGGCAAGAATAAGCGAAGTGGTTATGTGCTGTGTGTGCCTCTTGGGACCAAGTTGGTTCTCTGTCTCTCTGAGTGGACTCACATGTAGCCAACCTACTGATCCATGTCTGTATCTGCAGGGGCAGCTTGGCCTGGCACAATTGTTTGCATATCTACAGTTATTTTAGTGGGGTGGCAGCAGGGTCCCAAGAGACAGCGCCTTCATCGGTGTCAATTCCAGCCATGCCCCTGCTACAGGGCACTGCCTCACTACTGATCTGCGTGACAGGAAATTTGATAACATCAATGAGATCTCAGAAGCCCGAATGGCTCTCTCAATCCGATCCCCAAGTGTTCAAAATCCAAACGAGAGAGTCGAAGTCCTCTATAACTGCAGCTTGGGCATTTACGAGAGATGCTATGACTAGCCTTTGAGTTTCTCCCAGTGGGAACTCCAATGCAGTTGTCCATGAAATTGCCATATGCTCCATGGTAGCTTGCAGTTCTGCAAATCATCCAACAATTTAAATTCAATTAATTAAATAAAATCTGGAATAAAAAAAAACTAGTATCACTAATGGTGGCCATGAAACTACCGGATTGTTGTAAAAACCCATCTGGTTCACTAATGTCCTTTAGGGAAGGAAACCTGCCGTCCTTACCCGGTCTGGCCTATAGGTGAGTCCAGACCCACAGCAATGTGGTTTATTCTTAATTTCCCTCTGAAATGGCCTAGCAAGCCACTCAGTTGTACAATCTCGCTAAAAAAAGTCTTAATAAGAATAAAACCGGACGGACCACCCGGCATCGGACCACTAGGCACTGGACACGGCAAAGGTAAACCAAGCCCAGCCGATCCTGCAAAGTCCTCCTCACTAACATCTGGGGACTTGTGCCAAAATTGGGAGAGCTGATCCACAGACTAGTCAAACAACAGCCTGACATAGCCATACTCACAGAATCATACCTTTCAGCCAACGTCCCAGACTCTTCCATCCCTATCCCCATCCCTGGGTATGTCCGGTCCCACCGACAGGACAAACCGACCAGAGGTAGCGGTACAGTGATATACAGTCAGGAGGGAGTGGACCTGGGAGTCTTCAACATTGACTTCAGACCCCATGAAATCTCATGGCATCAGGTCAAACATGGGCAAGGAAACCTCCTGCTGATTACCACCTACCGATCTCCCTCAGCTGATGAATCAGTCTTCCTCCATATTGAGCACCACTTGGAGGAAGCACTGAGGGTAGCAAGGGCACAGAATATACTCTGGGTGGGGGACTTCAATGTCCATCACCAAGAGTGGCTCGGTAGCAACACTACTGAACGAGTTGGCCGAGTCCTGAAGGATATAGCTGCCAAACTGGGCCTACGGCAGGTGATGAGCGAACCAACATGAGGGAAAAACCTGCTTGACCTTGTCCTCACCAATTTACCTGTTTCAGATGCATCTGTCCATGACAGTATTGGTAGGAGTGACCACCGCACAGTCCTCGTGGAGATGAAGTCCAGTCTTCACACTGAGGACACCATCCAACGTGTTGTGTGGCACTATCACCTTGCTAAATGGGATAGACTCAGAACAGATCGAGCAGCTCAAAGCTGGGCATCCATGAGGCGCTGTGTCAACAGCAGCAGAATTGTATTGCAGCACAATCTGTAACCTCATGGCCCGGCATATTCCTCACTCTACCATTACCAACAAGCCAGGGGATCAACCCTGGTTCAATGAAGAGTGTAGAAGAGCATGCCAGGAGCAGCACCAGGCGTACCTAAAAATGAGGTGCCAACCTGGTGAAGCTACAACTCAGGACTACATGCATGCTAAACAGCGGAAGCATACTATAGACAGAGCTAAGTTATTCCACAACCAACGGATCAGATCAAAGCCCTGCAGTCCTGCCACATCCAGTCGTGAATGGTGGTGGACAATTAAACAACTAATGGGAGGAGGAGGCTCTGTAAACATCCCCATCCTCAATGATGGCAGAGTCCAGCACGTGAGTGCAAAAGACAAGGCTGAAGCGTTTGCAACAATGTTCAGCCAGAAGTGCCGAGTGGATGATCCATCATGGCCTCCACCCAATATCCCCACCATCACAGTAGCCAGTCTTCAGCCAATTTGATTCACTCCACATGATGTCAAGAAACGGCTGAGTGCACTGGATACAGCTAAGACTATGGGCCCCGACAACATCCTGGCTGTAGTGTTGAAGACTTGTGCTCCAGAACTAGCTGTGCCTCTAGCCAAGCTATTCCAGTACAGCTACGACACTGGCATCTACCCGACAATGTGGAAAATTGCCCAGGTATGTCCTGTCCACAAAAAGCAGGACAAATCTAATCCGGCCAATTACCGCCCCATCTGTCTACTCTCAATCATCAGCAAAGTGATGGAAGGTGTCGTCGACAGTGCTATCAAGCAGCACTTACTCACCAATAACCTGCTCAGCGATGCTCAGTTTGGGTTCCGCCAGGACCACTCAGCTCCAGACCTCATTACAGCCTTGGTCCAAACATGGACAAAAGAGCTGAATTCCAGAGGTGAGGTGAGAGTGACTGCCCTTGACATCAAGGCAGCATTTGACCGAGTGTGGCACCAAGGAGCCCTAGTAAAAGTGAAGTCAATGGGAATCAGGGGGAAAACTCTCCAGTGGCTCGAGTCATACCTAGCACAAAGGAAGATGGTAGTGGTTGTTGGAGGCCAAGCATCTCAGCCCCAGGACATTGCTGCAGGAGTTCCTCAGGGCAGTGTCCTAGGCCCAACCATCTTCAACTGATTCATCAATGACCTTCCCTCCATCATAAGGTCAGAAATGGGGATGTTCGCTGATGATTGCACAATGTTCAGTTCCATTCGCAACCCCTCAGGTAATGAAGCAGTCCGAGCCTGCATGCAGCAAGACCTGGACAACATCTAGGCTTGGGCTCATAAGTGGCAAGTAACATCCGCGCCAGACAAGTGCCAGGCAATGACCATCTCCAACAAGAGAGAGTCTAACCACCTCCCCTTGACATTCAACGGCATTACCATTGCCGAATCCCCCACCATCAACATCCTGGGGGTCACCATTGACCAGAAACTTAACTGGACCAGCCACATAAATACCGTGGCTACAAGAGCAGGTCAGAGGCTGGGTATTCTGCGGCGAGTGACTCACCTCCTGACTCCCCAAAGCCTTTCCACCATCTACAAGGCACAAGTCAGGAGTGTGATGGAATACTCTCCACTTTCCTGGATGAGTGCAGATCCAACAACACTCAAGAAGCTCGACACTATCCAGGACAAAGCAGCCCGCTTGATTGGCACCCCATCCACCACCCGAAACATTCACTCCCTTCACCACCGGAGCACTGTGGCTGCAGTGTGTACCATCCACAGGATGCACTGCAGCAACTCGCCAAGGCTTCTTCGACAGCACCTCCCAAACCCGCGACCTCTACCTCCTAGAAGGACAAGAGCAGCAGGTACATGGGAACAACACCACCTGCACGTTCCCCTCCAAGTCACAAACCATCCCGACTTGGAAATATATCGCCGTTCCTTCATCGTCGCTGGGTCAAAATCCTGGAACTCCCTTCCTAACAGCACTGTGGGAGAACCTTCACCACACGGACTGCAGCGGTTCAAGAAGGCGGCTCACCACCACCTTCTCAAGGACAATTACGGATGGGCAATAAATGCTGGCCTTGCTAGCGATGCTCACATCCCATGAACGAATAAAAAGAAATCCTCTATTTCTATACTCATTAGCACATGGCAACGGGAGTAATCAGAAGATTATTATCTTTGAGGTCCTGCTCATTAATCTCATTCCCAGCTCCCTAAAATCTGCCTGCAGGACCTCATCCATCTTTCTACCTACGTCATTGGTACCAATATGGACAACGACCTCTGGCTGTTTACCCTCCTCCCTCAGAATGTTCTGCAGCCGCTCAGTGACATCCTTGACTCTGGCACCAGGGAGGCAACATAGCATCGTGGAATAACGTCTGCAACCGCAGAAACGCCTGTCTATTCCCCTAACCATTGAATCCCCTATCACTATTGCTTTCCTGACCTTCCTCCTCCCCCCACCTGTACAGCTTGGACACCCCTGGTGCCGTGGACTTGGCTCTGGCTGTACTCCCCGAGGAACCATCGCCTTCACCAGTAAATACTGGTTAGAGAACGAGATGCACTCAGGGGGCTCCTGTACTATCTGCCTGGTCCTCTTGTCTGTCGGGCGGTCACCCATTCCCTCTCTGCCTGAACAATCTTAAGCTGCGGGATGACCACCTCCAGAAATGTGCTATCCACGTAGCTCTCAGCCTTGCGGATGCACTTAAGTGATAACAGCCATTGCTCAATCTCCGAAACCCAAAGCTTGAGCTCCTCCAGCTCTTGACAGTTCCTGCACATGTGGCACAACAAGAATGATATTAGAACAGATAAATTGTTGCAGGAAATGATATATTGGGCAGATGAATATTCATTGGAAATCTTATTAATCTTGATAACCAATTCCCCCACACCTTAAGACACAGTAAATGGCATTTTGAGGATTAATTTTTCAGACTGAACTGGACCAGGTGACACATATTGCACCAGCACCTTACACCTGTAACTCCTCTTCGTACACATGCTTAAAGGATTCAACTAAAGAAAATGTTTCCATCTCAATATAATTGCACAATGCATAAATATCTAATTGTACCCACTGTGGGCTGTATGATGGCACGGGGGTATCACAGCTGGTGCTTCTGACAATATCAAGTTCTCACCTCTTCTCCATTTACACTGGAGCATGCACAGAGCACACAGGAGCAGGCTGTGATGGGAGCAGAGGACCATGAACCTGCTGCCCAAAGGGCCAGTTTTCATCCTTACTCAACTGTTGAGTCCAAGAATCTAAATGTCACGGGGCCTGCTCGAGACCTCAATGGCAGGCTTTTAAAAGAAGGATACATTCTGAGCACAGAACTTTGACAAAGTCATTGGAGACCGTGCGAAACAACTGAAGAAACTAAAGGGTAGTGAGGAGGAATCCATTACCCACATCTGTGAAGTGGTCTTTTTTTCTTATTCCTTCATGGGATGTGGGCGTCGCTAGCAAGGCCAGCATTTATTGCCCATCCATAATTGCCCTTGAGTAGGTGGTGGTGAGCCGCCTTCTTGAACCGCTGCAGTCGGTGTGGTGCAGTCAGTGCTGTTAGGAAGGGAGTTCCAGGATTTTGACCCAGCAACGATGAAGGAACGGCGATATATTTCCAAGTCGGGATGGTTTGTGACTTGGAATTCAGCTCTTTTTTCCGTGTTTGGACCAAGGCTGTAATGAGGTCTGGAGCACTACAGCCGGGATGTTGTCGGGGCCCATAGCCTTTGCTGTATCCAGTGCACTCATCCGTTTCTTGATATCACGTGGAGTGAATCGAATTGGCTGAAGACTGGCTTCTGTGATGGTGGGGATATTGGGTGGAGGCCGAGATGGATCATCCAATCGGCACTTCTGGCTGAAGATGGTTGCAAATGCTTCAGCCTTGTCTTTTGCACCCACGTGCTGGACTCCGCCATCATTGAGGATGGGGATATATATAGCGCCTCCTCCTCCCGGGTACGGTAGCATAGTGGTTATGTTACTGGGCTAGTAATCCAGAGGCCTGGACTAAAATCCAGAGTCATGAGTTCAAATCCCGCCACGGCAGCTGGCGAATTTAAATTCAATTAATTAATTAAATTCAATTAATTAAATAAAAATCTGGAATTAAAATACTAGTATCAGTAATGATGGCCATGAAACTACCGGATTGTCGTAAAAACCCATCTGGTTCACTAATGTCCTTTAGGGAAGGAAGCCTGCCGCCCTTACCTGGTCTGGCCTATATGTGACTCCAGACCCACAGCAATGTGGTTGATTCTTAATTGCCCTCTGAAATGGCCTAGCAAGCCACTCAGTTGTAAAATCTCGCTACGAAAAGTCATAATAAGAATAAAACCGGACGGACCACCTGGCATCGGACCACTCGGCACCGGACACGACAACGGCAAAACACCAAGCCCAGTCGACCCTGCAAGGTCCTCCTTACTAACATCTGGGGACTTGTGCCAAAATTGGGAGAGCTGTCCCACAGACTAGTCAAGCAACAGCCTGACATAGCCATACTCACAGAATCATATCTTTCAGCCAACGTCCCAGACTCTTCCATCACCATCCCTGGGTATGTCCTGTCCCACCGGCAGGACAGACCCACCAGAGGTGGCGGTACAGTGATATACAGTCAGGAGGGAGTGGCCCTGGGAGTCCTCAACATTGACTCTGGACCCCATGAAATCTCATGGCATCAGGTCAAACATGGGCAAGGAAACCTCCTGCTGATTACCACCTACCGTCCTCCCTCAGCTGATGAATCAGTCCTCCTCCATGTTGAGCACCACTTGGAGGAAGCACTGAGGGTAGCAAGGGCACAAAATGTACTCTGGGTGGGGGACTTCAATGTCCATCACCAAGAGTGGCTCGGTAGCACCACTACTGACCGAGCTGGCCGAGTCCTGAAGGACATAGCTGCTAGACTGGGCCTGCGGCAAGGTGGTGAGCGAACCAACACGAGGGAAAAACTTACTTGACCTCGTCCTCACCAATCGACCTGTCGCAAATGCATCTGTCCATGACAGTATTGGTAGGAGTGACCACCGCACAGTCCTCGTGGAGATGAAATCCCGTCTTCGCACTGAGGACACCATCCAACGTGTTGTGTGGCACTACCACCGTGCTAAATGGGATAGATTCAGAACAGATCTAGCAGCTCAAAACTGGGCATCCATGAGGCGCTGTGGGCCATTAGCAGCAGCAGAATTGTATTCCAGCACAATCTGTAACCTCATGGCCCGGCATATTCCTCACTCTACCATTACCAACAAGCCAGGGGATCAACCCTGGTTCAATGAAGAGTGTAGAAGAGCATGCCAGGAGCAGCACCAGGCGTACCTAAAAATGAGGTGCCAACCTGGTGAAGCTACAACTCAGGACTACATGCATGCTAAACAGCGGAAGCAACATGCTATAGACAGAGCTAAGCGATTCCACAACCAACGGATCAGATCAAAGCTCTGCAGTCCTGCCACATCCAGTCGTGAATGGTGGTGGACAATTAAACAACTAACGGGAGGAGGAGGCTCTGCAAACATCCCCATTCTCAATGATGGCGGAGTCCAGCAAGTGAGTGCAAAAGACAAGGCTGAAGCGTTTGCAACCATCTTCAGCCAGAAGTGCCGAGTGGATAATCCATCTCAGCCTCCTCCCGATATCCCCATCATCACGGAAGACAGTCTTCGGCCAATTCGATTCACTCCACGTGATATCAAGAAACGGCTGAGTGCACTGGATACAGCAAAGGCTATGGGCCCCGACAACATCCCAGCTGTAGTGCTGAAGACTTGTGCTCCAGAACTAGCTGCGCCTCTAGCCAAGCTGTTCCAGTACAGCTACAACACTGGCATCCACCCGACAATGTGGAAAATTGCCCAGGTATGTCCTGTCCACAAAGAGCAGGACAAATCCAATCTGGCCAATTACTGCCCCATCAGTCTACTCTCAATCATCAGCAAAGTGATGGAAGGTGTCGTCGACAGTGCTATCAAGCGGCACTTACTCACCAATAACCTGCTCACCGATGCTCAGTTTGGGTTCCGCCAGGACCACTCGGCTCCAGACCTCATTACAGCCTTGGTCCAAACATGGACAAAAGAGCTGAATTCCAGAGGTGAGGTGAGAGTGACTGCCCTTGACATCAAGGCAGCATTTGACCGAGTGTGGCACCAAGGAGCCCTACTAAAATTGAAGTCAATGGGAATCAGGGGGAAAACTCTCCAGTGGCTGGAGTCATACCTAGCACAAAGGACGATGGTAGTGGTTGTTGGAGGCCAAGCATCTCAGCCCCAGGGCATTGCTGCAGGAGTTCCTCAGGGCAGTGTCCTAGGCCCAACCATCTTCAGCTGCTTCATCAATGACCTTCCCTCCAT
The DNA here is from genome assembly GCF_035084215.1 of Heptranchias perlo. Classification (NCBI taxonomy): domain Eukaryota; kingdom Metazoa; phylum Chordata; class Chondrichthyes; order Hexanchiformes; family Hexanchidae; genus Heptranchias; species Heptranchias perlo. Next base: position 45,210,534 of record NC_090339.1, on the reverse strand, counting down.
CATAAGGTCAGAAATGGGGATGTTCGCTGATGACTGCACAGTGTTCAGTTCCATTCGCAACCCCTCAGATAATGAAGCATTCCGAGCCCGCATACAGCAAGACCTGGACAACATCCAGGCTTGGGCTGATAAGTGGCAAGTAACATTCGTGCCAGATAAGTGCCAGGCAATGACCATCTCCAACAAGAGAGAGTCTAACCACCTCCCCTTGACATTCAACGGCATTACCATCGCCGAATCCCCCACCATCAACATCCTGGGGGTCACCTTTGACCAGAAACTTAACTGGACCAGCCATATAAATACTGTGGCTATGAGAGCAGGTCAGAGGCTGGGTATTCTGCGGCGAGTGACTCACCTCCTGACTCCCCAAAGCCTTTCCACCATCTACAAGGCACAAGTCAGGAGTGTGATGGAATACTCTCCACTTGCCTGGATGAGTGCAGCTCCAACAACACTCAAGAAGCTCGACACCATCCAAGATAAAGCAGCCCGCTTGATTGGCACCCCATCCACCACCCTAAACATTCACTCCCTTCACCACCGGCGCACTGTGGCTGCAGTGTGCACCATCCACAGGATGCACTGCAGCAACTCGCCAAGGCTTCTTCGACAGCACCTCCCAAACCCGCGACCTCTACCACCTAGAAGGACAACGGCAGCAGGCGCATGGGAACAACACCACCTGCACGTTCCCCTCCAAGTCACACACCATCCCGACTTGGAAATATATCGCCGTTCCTTCATTGTCGCTGGGTCAAAATCCTGGAACTCCCTTCCTAACAGCACTGTGGGAGAACCGTCACCACACGGACTGCAGCGGTTCGAGAAGGCGGCTCACCACCACCTTCTCAAGGGCAATTAGGGATGGGCAATAATTGCCGGCCTTGCCAGCGACGCCCACATCCCGTGAAAGAATAAAAAAAATAAAAAAAATTGTCCACCACCATTCACGACTAGATGTGGCAGGACTGCAGAGCTTTGATCTGATCTGTTGGTTGTGGAATTCCTTGGTCTGTCTATAGCATGTTGCTTCTGCTGTTTAGCATGCATGTCGTCCTGAGTTGTAGCTTCACCAGGTTGGCATCTCATTTTTAGGTATGCCTGATGCTGCTCCTGGCATGCTCTTCTACACTCCTCATTGAACCAGGGTTGATCCCCTGGCTTGTTGGTAATAGTAGAGTGAGGAATATGCCAGGCCATGAGGTTACAGATTGTGCTGGAATACAATTCTGCTGCTGCTGATGGTCGACAGCACCTCATGGATGCCCAGTTTTGAGCTGCTAGATCTATCCCATTTAGCTCGGTGGCAGTGCCACACAACACGTTCGATGGTGTTCTCAGTGCGAAGACAGGACTTCATCTCCATGAGGGCTGTATGGTGGTCATTCCTACCACTAATGTCATGGACAAATGCGTCTGCGACAGGTAGATTGGTGAGCATGAGGTCAAGTAGGTTTTTCCCTCGTGTAGGTTTGCTCACCACCTGCTGCAGGCCCAGTCTGGCAGCTGTGTCCTTCAGGACTCAGCCACAGTGATGCTACCGAGCCACTCTTGGTGATGGAAATTGAAGTCCCCAGCCCAGAGTCCATTCTGTGCCCTTGCTACCTTCAGTGCTTCCTCCAAGTAGTGCTCAACATGGATTCATCAGCTGAGGGAGGGCGGTAGGTGGTAATCAGCAGGAGGTTTCCTTGCCCATGTTTGACCTGATGCCATGAAATTTCATGGGGTCCAGAGTCAATGTTGAGGACTCCCAGGGTACTCCCTCCTGACTAACTATCACTGTACCGCCACCTCTGGTTGATCTGTCCAGCCGTTGGGACAGGACACACCCAGGGATGGTGATGGAAAAGTCTGGGACGTTGGCTGAAAGGTATGATGCTGTGAGTATGGCTATGTCAGGCTGTTGCTTGACTAGTCTGTGGGACAGCTCTCCCAATTTTGGCACAAGTCCCCAGATGTTAGTGAGGAGGAGTTTGCAGGGTCAACTTGGCTTGGTTTGCCTTCGTCATGTCGTGTGCCTTGTGGTCCGTTCGGTTTTATTCTTATTATGACTTTTCTTTAAGCAAGATTGTACAACTGAGTGGCTTGCTAGGCCATTTCAGAGGACAATTAAGAATAAACCACATTGCTGTGGGTCTGGAGTCACATATAGGCCAAACCTGGTAAGGACGGCAGGTTTCCTTCCCTAAAGGGCATTAGTGAACCAGATGGGTTTTTACAACAATCTGGTAGTTTCATGGCCACCATTAATGATACTAGTGTTTTTTAATTCCAGATTTTATTTAATTAATTGAATTTAAAATCCCCAGCTGCCGTGGCAGGCTTTGAACTCATGACTCTGGATTATTAGTCCAGGCCTCTGGATTACTAGTTCAGTAACATAACCGCTATGCTACTGTACCCAATGTTGCAGATGAATGTGTGGCTGGAGAATGTGGTGCTGGAGAATGGGAGGGCTTTCGGTTCCTAGGACATTGGGACCAGTTCTGGGGGAGGTGGGAATTGTACAAGCCGGATGTGTTGCATCTCAACAGGGCCGGGACCAATATAGTCGCTGTTGGGGAGGGTTTAAACTAGCTTGGCAGGGGGATGGGAACCTGAGTGTAGATTCAGAAGGGAGAGAAGCAGAGCTGGATATGGAAGGCAGAAAATTAGTAAGTGAGTTTGGAAGGCAGAGAAAGCAAGGGTTAGAAAATAGAAAACAAAAGAGTTTGGCAGTGCTTAATGGTATATACTTCAATGCAAAGAGGCTAGCAGAGGGCGCTTATAGACACGAGGAAGTATGATATCATAGCTATTGCTGAAACATGGCTTAAAGAGGGACAGGAATGGCAGCTCAACATTGCTGTTATAGGGTGTTCAGACAAGATAGACATGGGGATTAAAAAAGGAGTGGCGGGGGATGGGTCGCAATACTGGTTAAAGAAACAATTACAGCCGTGAGGAGGGATAATATGTTAGAAGGATCATCAAATGAGGCCATATGGGTTGAACTGAAGAACAAAAAAGGGGCAATCACACTGCTGGGAGTGTAGATAGCAAAGCAAATATGTAGGCAAATTTCTGAGAAGTGCAAAAACAATAGGGCAGTAATAGTAGGGGATTTCAACTACCCTGATATTAATTGGGATTGAATCAGTATAAAAGGTATAGAGGGAGCAGAATTCTTAAAATGAATTCAGGAGAACCTTTTTAGCCAGTACATGGCAAGCCCGGCAAGAGAGGAGGCAGTTCTGGATTTAGTTTTAGGTAATGAAGCTGGGCGGGTGGAAGGATTGTCAGTGGGAGAGCATTTTGGAGGTAGTGATCATAATTCAGTTAGATTTAGTGTAGTTATGGAATAGGATAAAGAAAGACCTGGAGTAAAAGTTCTTAATTGGGGAAAGACCAATTTTACTAAGCTGAGATGTGATTTAGCAAAAGCGGACTGGAAACAGCCACTTGAAGGTAAATCAGTGTCAGAGCAGTGGGAGGCATTCAATTATGCGACAGTGAGTCTTCAGAGCAAATATGTTCCCACAAAGAAATAGGGTGGGACTCCCAAATCTAGAGCCCCCTGGATGTCAAGGAGCATACAGGGTAGGATAAGGCCAAAAAGGAAAGCTTATGTCAGATACTGAGAGCTCAATACTGCAGAAAGCCTAGAGGAGTGTAGAAAGTGCAGAGGAGAAATTAAAAAGGGAATTAGGAAAGCAAAGAGAGGGCATGGAAAAATATTGGCAAACAAAATCAAGGAAAACCCAAAGATGTTTTATAAATACATAAAGAGCAAGAGGACAACTAAGGTATGAGTAGGACCTATTAGAGACCATAAAGATAACTTGCGTGTGGAGGCAGAAGACATGGGTATGGTTCTTAATGAATACTTTGCATTCATCTTCACAAAAAAGGGGGACGATGCAGACATTGTAGTTAAGGAGGAGGAGTGTGAAATTTTAGATGGGATAAACATAGTGAGAGAGGAATTATTAGGGGGATTAGCATCTTTGAAAGCAGATAAATTGCCAGGCCCGGATGAAATGTATCCCAGGCTGTCATGAGAAGCAAGGGAGTAAATAACGGAGGCTCTGACCATCATTTTCCAATCCTCTATGGTTACAGGTGTGGTGCCGGAGGACTGGTGGACTACTAACGTACCGTTGTTTAAAAAGGGAGAAAGATGTTGAGAGGTTGTTTCCCCCGGTTGGAGAGTCTAGAACTTGGGGGCATCGTCTCAGGGTAAGGGATCAGCCATTTAAGACTGAGATGAGGAGGAATTTCTTCACTCAGAGGGTTGTGAATCTTTGGAATTCTCTACCCCAGAAGGCTGTGGATGCTGAGTCATTGAATATATTCATGGCTAAGATAGATAGATTTTTGGACTCTAGGGGTTTCAAGGGATATGGGGATCGGGCACAAAAGAGGAGTTGTGTCGAAGATCAGCCATGATCTTATTGAATGGCGGAGCAAGCACGAAGGGTTGTATGACTTACTCCTGCTTCTATTTCTTATGTTCTTATGTTAAAGGGATAGACCGAGTAATTAAAGGCCAGTCAGCCTAACCTCGTTGGTGGGCAAATTATTGGAAAAAATTCTGATGGACAGTATTAATCATCATTTAGAAAGGCACGGATTAATCAAGGACAGTTAGCATGGATTTTTTTTAAGGAAGGTTGTATCTGACTAACTTGATTGAATTTTTTGAGGAGGCAGCAAGGAGGATTGATGAGGGTAACACGTTTGATGTAGTCTACATGGATTTTAGCAAGGCTTTTGACAAGGTTCCACATGGAAGACTGGTCAGAAAAGTAAAAGCCCATGGGATCCAAGGGAAAGTGGCAAGTTGGATCCAAAATTGGCTCAGTGGCAGGACGCAAAAGATAATGGTCGATCGGTGTTTTTGTGATTGGATGGCTGTTTCCAGTGGAGTTCCACAGGTCCCTTGCTTTTTGTTGTATATACCAATGATTTAGACTTAAATGAAGGGGGCGTGATTAAGAAGTTTGCAGATGATACAAAAATGGGCCGTGTGGTTGATAGTGAGGAAGAAAGCTATAGACTGCAGGAGGATATCAATGGACTGGTCAGGTGGGCAGAAAAGTGGCAAATGGCATTCAATCCAGAGAAGTGTGAGGTAATGCATTTGGCGAGGGCAAACAAGGCAAAGGAATACACAATAATGATAGGATACTAAGAAGTGTAGAGGAACAGAGGAACTTTGGAGTGCATGTCCACAAATCCCTGAAGGAAGCAGGACAAGTAGATAAGGTGGTTAAGAAGGCATATGGAATACTTTCCTTTATTAGCCGAGACACAGAATATAAGAGCAGGGTGGTTATGCTAGAACTGTATAAAACACTAGTTAGGCCACAGCTTGAGTACTGCGTACAGTTCTGGTCACCACATTACAGAAAAGATGTGCAGAGGAGGGTGTTGCCAGGACTGGAGAATTTTAGCTGTTAGGAAAGATTGGATAGGCTGGGATTGTTTTCTTTGGAACAGAAGACTTAATTGTGGTGTATAAAATTATGAGAGGCCTAGGTAGATGGATAGGAAGGACCTATTTCCCTTGGCAGAGAGGTCAATAACCAGGGGGCATAGATTTAAAGTGATTGGTAGAAGGATTAGAGGGGAGTTGAGGAGAATCTTTTTCACCCAGAGGGTGGTGGGGGCCTGGAACTCACTGCCTGAAAGGGTGGTAGAGGCAGAAACCCTCATCACATTTAAAAAGTACTTGGATATGCACTTGAAGTGCCGTAACCTACAATGCTATGGACCAACAGCTGGAAAGTGGGATTAGGCTGGATGGCTCTTTTTCGGCCTGCACAGACACGATGGTCCGAATGGCCTCCTCCTGTGCCGTAAATTTCTATGATTCTACCCCGTGTCTCCTGCCTAGTTTTGGGTTTGACTTAAATGTGACAATCCTGGTTGCAAATCTAAGTACCTTTCAGCAAATGGTGAGTTATATTTTGCAGTGAGATATAATCCACACCGAGAAGGACTCATATTTCACCGCTAAATTATTAAACCCAAGGGCACTGATCACACATGAGTGAGCCAGGAGCCTCCCAGAGTGGGTGGCTGACGTACAGGTCTCCATGCTTACGCAGCCCGCCTCCCAACGTCAGTTCCTTTCTTCTATTTCCCCCCTTCTGAAAGGATTAGGTGAAGAGAGTGAGTCTCCAGTTTAAAGATTGTTAAATGTGCATTTAACGATATGGCGATTGGCAGTTTAGTGCAGAACGCGGTTTGAATGTGTGTTTTTTTTTTGGAGGGGGGAAAATCTGTGTTTTGAAACGTTTGTTGGCGAAAGAATGGACTTTTTCTGTTCCTGCTCAATCAAAAAAGGACTCGTTCGACTTTGGTAATTCCCTCCCACTTTGCGGAAATATTCTACAGGTAAGTTTCAGGCGCAGCCAAACCCCGAGTTTAAACGGCGCGTAGGTTGGTGGTGTTTTGCCGGCTGGTCTCTGACTCGGGTACTGTATTTTTAATTTTATTATTGTTGCTCCAGCTCTTTGTTCTGTAGATCGATGGCGATTGGCGTCAGCCAGGGAAATGAGTTGAGCTGCAGGTAGAGAGGGAGGGACATTATATGTTAGCGCGGACTGCTGGAGCATGAAATGACCGGTTGTTAGTGCCAGGCTAACAACTCATTTAAAAAAATAATTTACAGCACTGGGATTTTAAAAAAAATTCCAGGACCCCAAACAATGAGATTGTGCTGAAATGACAGCAGGGAGTGAAAACACAGTCCAGAGTCCGAACTGAGCGATTGTGTTGGAATTACAATAATGGGACATTGAAATCCCAGACATTAGGATCGGTTTGGATTTATTGCAACGATAGGACTGACATTAAGTATAAATTCGTTGTAGGATAAATCGAATTTGAGTGTTTAACTCGGATATTATGTTCACGGTCAAGTTGGAAATCACAGGTCCGATGGCATCGAAAATTCAATATTAGGAGTTTGGTATTTCCATCCCATTGAATTACAGTTCTGGGCACCGAGACAGGAGATTCTCGTTGATAACACACGTTAGTGCGAAACCATAATTCAATTGCAGTTCAAAAGCAAAATACTGCAGATGCTGGAAATTTGCATCATGCCCTCACTTGCTGAACTTCTCCCTCATTTTCTGTTTTTAATTCAATTTTGTACTGAACAGCCAGACCAGTAAAAGCTGTCCGAAGCTTTACAGACTGTTGATCAGAGTATTTACTGTTTAAACGGCATGGAGACAACAAACGCCGATCGAATGCTAATTGGTTCTGGCCGAGGCGGGGGTTTCGCTCTACATTGGTTCTATTTTTGTACACAATTTTACAACACCAAGTTATAGTCCAGCAATTTTATTTTAAATTATTTTAAATCAGGTGAACGATGTCGAACCTGAGGAAGGAGGAAGCCTCCGAAAGCTTGTGAATTTAAAATAAAATTGCTGGACTATAACTTGGTGTTGTAAAATTGTTTACAATTGTCAACCCCAGTCCATCACCGGCATCTCCACATCTTGGTTCTATTTGGGGAGGAGAGGTGATTCAATGTGTACCGGATCTCTGGGGAAGTCAGGCAAGTAGAACAGGTTACGGTGCAGGATTCAAGTCCAGGGTTTATTTAAAAGCAAAATACTGCAGATACTGGAAATCTGAAATAAAAACAGAAAATGCTGGAGAAGCTCACCAAGTCAGGCAGCATCTGTGGAGAAAGAAAGAGTTAACCTTTCAGGTCAATGACCTTTCGTCAGAACCGGAAGATGTTAAAAGAATTAAAGTTTTTGAGCTGGTACAGTGCCAGGGAAAGGGGAGGAAAGAATAAAAGGGAAGGTCTCTGATAGAGTGGAGGGCGCCAGTGATTAAATGACAAAAGGCATGATCGTGCAAGGCAAGGAAAGTGGTAATGGGACAGGTTAAGAAACAAAAGATTGATCAGGAGTAGCTGTGAATGGCAGCAGCAGAACCATTACCAGCACTAGCTGACTGAAAAAATGGGAGCAGTGGTTATGATCTGAAGTTATTGAAATCAGTGTTTAGTCCGGAAGGTTGTAAAGTGCCTAAACGAAAGATGAGTTGCTGTTCCTCGAGCTTACGTTAAGCTTCATTGGAACAGTGTAAGAGGCCGAGGACAGAGAAGTCAGAGTAGGAGTGGGAAGGGGAATTAAAATGGCAAGCGACCGGCAGGTCAGGGTCACGCTTGCGGACAGAGTGGAGATGTTCAGCAAAGCGATCACCCAGTCAGCAAGTGCTGGTAATGGTTCTGCTGCTGCCATTTACAGCTACTCCTGATCAATCTTTTGTTTTTTTAACCTGTCCCATTACCACCTCCCTTGCCTTGCACCATCATCCCTTTTGTCATTTAATCACTTGTGCCCTCTACCCTATCACAGACCTTCCCTTTTTTGTTCTCCCCCCCCCCCCCCCCTTTCTCTGGCTCTGTACCAGAGTTAATTTATATTATGGTTACTCTGCCAAATCTACATTTTGTTATTCAAATATTTGGAATGTCCCTGAAAGCGATGTTTTTCACGTTTTTCTTTGTAATACTGTATCCCATTTATATTGTAGAACCAGTTCACCATTGTGTAACTGGTGTTCTGAATTCATTCTTTACACGAAGGGTCGCACACCAGAAACATTATCTCGTCTTTTCTCTTTACAGATGCTGACTGACCTGCTATGTATTTCCAATCTTTTCTGTTTTTGTTTCACATTTTTAGTTTACGTTAATGGGCTGTACTCAAAGCAGCATTGGCAACAATGCTGCAACTGCGCATTTGCAGTTACTCAAAAGTTATATTCGCTGGTGTAAAGATGTTTTTACCTTGAGTGCTGCTGATTGTAGGCACACCGGTCCTAGTCATGGTGGCAGTCACAATAAAGATGGTGACCTCCAGAAACCTAATTCCATTGAAGAATTGTGTGTGTTTTTGTGAGCTGCTGTCAGATTAGACATCTTTTGTGCTTGCCTGCTAAACATCTGGAACCGATCCCATGTATCTGTATGTTTGCATCAGAATGCTTTTTTGTACCATGACATGAGCCTGCAGGTGTGCAGAACCGCCTTGTGGTCAATTCCTAGACTCTGCTATTTATATTGCGCTAAGAGTTGGGGCACTTTGATTTGGGAATATTATTTCAGGTGTCTGGTTTGTGTATTTTACTAATTTTGCATTTGGTTTTAGTATTTCATATATAATGGGCATATATCTGTAACATATGTTTAAATGTATGAAATAGGCCCCATGAAACAAATGGAAAAAATATACATCCACAGTGTCTGGGAAATCAAGAAACCAAACAGCAATGGGTCTAAATTTAAAATATTCATAGGACAGCACAGACCGGCAGCATGCTCATGCACGTAAAGTCTATCAAATAACAGGTTTCTGTGTTAGAAATTGACCTCCAATGACCGACAGCAGGATGAGTAGAAGGTCGTAAAGTAAACTGCGGAGAGTGCTCCATGGAGATTGCAAATCTCTGTTTCAGCACTTCTTCTGGGATTTTAAACATAAAAGTGAAGTACCGTGCATTTCTGGTTTCTGTCCTTTCCTGATGTCAGAAAAATGTCCATACAGGACAGCACTACCAATGGCACTTGGTCATTTTCCCCTGGGTAGTTTGACATATTCCTGGAGGTCTGATCATGTGACACCCAAACACGTGACATTGAATAACATTGCATTATTACTCCGCAGTTTTTAATGCAACCTACGCAAGTAGATGATTCATACAATTAGCAAGACTTGGATTGTAGCATTCATTTATTTTTGTTTCTGATTTCAAAACTTGGGGTCTATCACTTGAGATGATATTGTTTTTCAAAATCAGGGAAACTGTATCGTCAGTTAATCAGGCTGTGCAATTTCAATGCTAAGCATTCAGAGCAGGATTAACATTCTTGGCCATTACTTTAATATTTAAATAGCCATCAAACCACTTGAGAAGTGCAAAATGAGTGTTGTGGCAGGTGAGTCCTGTGACCAGATTTCTGTTGGTAAGGCTGGTGAAATCATATAGGACCAAATTTACCTAGCAGAAACTGAAGTAGTTAGCATTTGTATTAGTTATCATTAAAATAAAAGTGGCAAGATTACACTCAAATTTCCAAAAATAGAAAAAAATCCTGTTAAATTGCCAATCAAATTTCAACAGAACAGTGCTTTCACAGGTGGGGGTTTTCTCTCCCACAGCGACCTCTCTCAAAGTCAATCAGGGAAAAAAAACTCTCGCTTTATCGTTCAGATATCACAGCACTAAGAACAACAGGCTGATCTTTCTTAAATGTCTGGTAATTTGCCCATTGAAGCCATTAGCAGTCTCTTGAAAATCATTACCTCCTTTTTTCAAGAGTAGATTTAAATGCTCTTACAATTTTGAAATTCTTTTTCTTGAAATGTAACATTTTCCTATGACATATTATAACTATATTTAGTAGATTTTTTTTTGTTATGCAAGGTTTCAACTGACTCCAATTCTCTTGTTGAATAAAGAAAAACAACTTCCTAAATTCATCTTACACACTGAAGTTAAATATGCCTTATTCTCCATAATTATAACAGCTTACCATCCTAATGTTGCATTTAGTCAATGCTGGTTATTATATATTTTGTGAAACTGTCCATATAGTCAATAAGTTAATACATACTTGCTGCACTGGTGAAGTGCATGTTTCTTCAACACATAAAGAGCCCCTTCTGCAGCTGTGTGCTGGTTTCCTCTAAAATGGATAGGGTGTATTCAAGCAAGCAATGCATTCCAGGTAGGGACATCTGACAATAAGCCACAGAACTGCGGAACGGATCCTATTCCGTACACACATCTTTGAAGGTGGCAGGACAAGTTGATAAGCTGTTAAAGCATACGGGACCCTTGGCTTTATAAATAGAGGCAGAGAGTACAAAAGCAAGGAAGTTATGCTAAACCATTATAAATCACTGGTTAGGCCTCAGCAGAAGAATTGTGGTGTCCAATTCTGAGCACCACAATTTAGGAAGGATTTCTAGGCCTTGGAGATGGTGCAGAGGAGATTTATTAGAATTGTAACAGGAAAGAGGAGAGACTATTGATGCTGGGATTGTTCTCAGAGCAGTGAAGGTTAAGGGTAGAGGTATTCCAAATTATGAAAGGTTTTGATAGAGTAAATAGGGAGAAACTTTCCACCAGCAGGAGGGTTGGTAACCAGAGTACACAGATTTAAGATAATTGGCAAAAGAAACAGGGGAGTTTTTTTACGCAGCGAGTTATGATTATCTGGAATGTATTGCCTAAGAGGGTGGTGGAAGCAGATTCAATAGTAACTTTCAAAAGGGAATTGGTTATATACTTAAAAATGAAATAATTGCAGGGTTATGGGGAGAGAGCAGGACTTGGGACTAATTGGATAGCTCTATCAAAGAGTCGGCACAGGCACGATGGGCCGAATGGCCTCTTTCCGTGCTGTATAATTCTTTGATTAAGATTGGGGTCGGGAATTCTTAAATTAATTATTACAATAAGTTCCCTCGCTCCAGTTTTGACCCGTCTCTAACCCTCGAAGTGAGAGTGCCCAGGCGCAAATCACTAATGTAAAGTACTTTTCTCTCTGACTGCCATAGTGCTCGGGAGATCAATCCTCCATTCCCGGAGACTCCCGGACAATCTGGGACTGTTGATAACCCTACCTCTGGATCCCCTTGGAAACCTATGTCAAGATGAATTTGAGTGCCTCCAGTGGTACTGGCAACATCTTGTTAATTTTACATTGTTGCCTTTGAAGACAGTACAAGAAAGAGCAGGTTGGGGCTCCCCTGATGACTCAAGTCTAGTATGTAGGTGAGTCACAAACCAGGAAGGTTCCAGGCCATTCCTGTGTTGAAGTAACCATTCTCAGCTGGGGGGTGGGATGTTACTGTTGCCTGTATCGCCCTTTGGCTAGGGCGTAGAAAATTCGCCTGGATCCAACTCCTGCTATCCAGTAACTCCTGCTGGAAGTACATACATGTAAATAGTCAAATTGCCTACTGACACCATTATATTTGGATAATGGCTTCTTGGGCAAGGTACTGGAGAAATATTGGTGCCTGTGAAACTGTAGCCCAGTGAGGAGTTAAAGCAGTTGGGAAAGGGAAAGAAGGGGAGAAAATTTATGAACCAGATAATCCAAATTATTCCTAAAGTCTTGCTTCCTTGTGTTTAGGTTTGAATGCATTACTAGTAAAATGCAAATATATTAGAACTGCATTTTATCATGACAATATATAAAAGAGTCATTTGCTACATGCGGTGACATCATGAAAGATTTGTTCGTACATTGTCGGGTGGGGCTCAGGAATGCAAGAATTGTGCAGCAAGTTCCACTGATTCATGAGCTCACCTCAAGGAATGGGCTGAATAATTTTTCAGGGATTGTGAAACAATTGCATTTAGTGATGGGTGTAATGTCTGCATGCAATACAATGATGTTGTAATGTGTTTAATATATTTTGTTGTGCTATTTGATCTCCAGTTAGGTCCTTCTGTGTTGCTCAGCAAATCTTTCATAGTAACTCCACCTTGTAATTTGTTTTGACTGTTGTGTTGTTGCCATCACAACTGAGTAAAACCCAGTATGGACAAAGTGTACCTGATAAGTTGCTACATGTATTGTGCAGTGTGATATCCAAAAGAGGATGACCCCAGATTTGTTTGATTCCTGATCAGTGCTTAGGCTGGGGATGAGAAAAATAAGTCAGAGTTCCCACTTCTGATTATTGTCTTCTAGCTCCTGGTGTAAAATGGTGTTTACATTTGGTACGGGCAGTGTTGGGCTTGGCAGTGATCCCTCCTGCAGTCAGGCAATTCGCTGGCAGTCACTGTCTCACAGGTGGGAAGTGGCCCTTTGGCAGTATACTAAAGGGCTTCCTGCCAGGACTTATGGAATCATATCCAAATATGGGTCACTGCCTTAAGGAGAGAAAATTGAAGGGGCAGGGGGAGGATGGCCCCCAAAATCAAACAAAGAAATTGAATTTTTTGTTTCCTCCAATTTTTGCTGCCCTGCTGTAGGAGTTGACACCCTTGGTTGGATCCGTGGACAGCAGTCACTCTCTGGTACCGTACCAAGTGGTTATCGCTCATATGTAAGCTTTGAGAGTGAGTGTGGAGGACATCACAGCTGAGTGTGCCCTTATCTTCAACTTGTAAAAATGAATTATCTGAAATTGAAGCCAAACTGCATTAAAGCGAGTAATTTTTCTTTCTAATTTGCACCACAAAACCTGTTGGTATAATCAGGATTGAAACAACATAGCTTATTGATTCTGAAAGCATTAAAACTTGCCTCCATATAGTTGGTTCCACTCCAACAGTAGTCACTGTCAAGCAGGGGTCATTGGATTGTGGTCAGGAGTGGAATGAAACCACTACTAATTTTTTGCTAACTCAGGGGAACTGAGGTTAGTTGTAGCATCCTTGCTCTTGTCTTAGCTCAGATCAGCTAACTCAGCACAGATTGAGTCTGGGACCTTTATGGTCAGAGATGATACTTCACCTTTGAGCTATTGTGGAAGGTTAATTTTGATTGTTACTGATATCTGAATGATATAAAATTCAAGCTTGGCTTCGTTTCTGTAAATATAACACTTTTTAGTGGGATGTGGCTCCACTGATGGCTCGGTGGAGATCCCAGGTTCACACCCAGTCTATGTCAGAGCAACGTAAGAGAATTACATAAGAGTACAGCACAGAAGTAGTCCATTTGGCCCAATTGGTCTCTGCTGGCCTTTATGCTCCACACGAGCTTGCTGTAATTGGCTTCAGTACCTCAGAGGTTGGGAGGGAAAAATCAGCCAGCATCCTTGCCCCAGTTGCTATCCAGAAGACCTTGTTGGAATTATGTATGTACTTTGGGTTGGCAAAAATGGGTTCGGCAGTGATTTTTTTTCCCTCACGAAATAGTCTGCTGGCGCTCACTGTCAAGAATCATATGTAAATAGTAGCCGTTTGGAAAAACTATTAGGGGATGCACGATTCCCATGAAACTGTAAGAGTCAACACCTTTCAGGAAGGGAGAGAACAAAATCGGAAATGGAACATAATGTCCATCCTCAAAATATAAACTTAATCTGGTGTGGCATCACAAAGCACAAAGTGAGATCATCACAGTCTTAACTGTTGGCAGAAATTAAAAACAACACAAAAATACTAAAACTTCTCGAGTATATTGATCATGTCGTAGCCAATAGCAAACTATGAGAAATATCTTAATTTGCGAGGTGGCCATAATGAACTTGTAACCATATTATTGTACTCACAAGTTGCCCTTTCAGCCCCACCTGCAGTGATATTTATATTGTCACACTTTTAGTGAGAACCTCAGGCCTTAATTACTAATGGCAGCAGATGGTTAAGAACATGTATTAAAAGTTGCAAAGTGGGTGTGTCAACTTCATGTAAGGACAGGCTTGTCTGTGATGCCCTCTGCAATTGATTAGCTGAAAGGTGGAGAATGACCACTTTGGTGCGGCACCATGGAACTGCACTTCAGCAAAATTTGTATCTTCTGGGGGCGGGGAGGAAATTAGGAGAAAACCTTGCAGAAAATGACCCATTTGAGTGAAGAAAGGTCCTTTTTGGTTGCAGACATGGCGCAAAACTGACCTCCATCCTTCCATGTATGTTTTAATTCCACTTTGTTTCTATTCCCCCATGGGGTTATTAGAAGCTAGTTCAGAAAATGGTGACCCAGCTTTCTGGACATGTGATCAGCTCTCTCTTTTCTCATTTGGCCTCCAGTGGGCCCACAGGAGAGCAGAGGGTAGTATAGATAATTCTTCGATTTTAAAAAAAAACCTGGGTAAAGTCATTGCATCATCATGTTTGCCGTGTAATGATGCAGTTTTATGATACAAGGTATATTGCCACACTGAACCTGCTTAGGATATTTAATGGCCCAAAAACAGAGGCCGTAGTCCCAGCAACCTATCGAGACCTAGGAAAGGGTGGGTCTCCACTACCATTATGGAGGCCAGTAAGTTTGTATTTGCTCGGGCTGACTGCACAAGACTGTGCGCTGGGAGCGCTAGAGAAATTAGAGTAATGTTAAAGCAGCTTAAAATTTGCTGTACTCTTGTGCTTACAACATAATTTCTTGTATGATAAAGTGTGACTTATTTTCCTACAGCATATTGATACCAGAATGACAAATGAGCACTGTTATACAATCACAGTATTAATGATTTCCATCAATAAACAGAACCAGGTTGAGACAGAAAACAGAAGCTGACCATAACATGTTGTGTATAAAGGTTACAAATGGCTACTTTCTACTTAAATCAAATCGATTGCAGAACTTGTACTGGGTCTAAATTGAATGGGTACGGCAGCTGGAAAGGGCTTTCTAAAGCTTGATTATGTTGAAAGAGGTTTTTGAGCATTATATACTTTTTCTATTGTTTTTGAAACCTGGGTAAGTGGTCTAGCACAGAAGATTGCATCTTCAGAAGTTATGAACAAGATTTAAGATCACATTATTCCTTCTGGTTAAAGGAAAGTAATTTACTGCATGCAGTGGTGTGGTGAATGGAGAAATGACCTGTCAATTAGTTGCTGGGATAGCAGAACCCTGACTGACCAAAGGTCAAAGGCCTTTGTAAACATGGACTTTGATAACACTCCATTCCAGTTAAGTGAATATTTTCTGTTCAGTGAATTTTTAATGGTCAGCTGACAATTAGAAATTCCATTTTGGAATTTTATTTCTGAAAGTGTGCTGCTCTGATACTTTGAATTATAATATTTGTGTGGCATAGTCAGCACTGACGAGGGGGGTGGGGGCGCGGTAGAGTGGGTATAATGTACCAGGGCCCCAAGCTTGGGGTGGGATAAATTTAACAAAAAACATAAATTAATATAAGATTAAGTTTATTTATTAAATGATGAAAATTACAAATACTCTTCCTAAATTCCATTTGAATATAATCTATAGCAGATTTTGAAAAATGAACTTATTGGCAACAAAGCTCGACATATGTGGGGGGCCCAATGAAGATGATCTACTGAGCCCCCAATTTCCTCAACGGGCCTGGGAATAGTACCAGTAGAAATTCTTCAAACCAGATTTACTGTGATGATTAACACATTTAATATGTTGCAAAATCTAGAACAATATGCATTTCATATCTATTGCATTGAATCTGGGTTAACTGTTGCTTCTATATTTAAGCTCCAGAAATTGCAAATTCCATACCTATTCTTACAGCATCACGAACGAACTCCAAGGGAAATTTGCTTGTTCTGACTTTCTGTGGGGGAAATAAAACTCGGGAGATCCACTAGTTTGTATTTTAGAAACATTCCTTCTCCCTCCTCGAAACTTAACTTAAGACTGTGGTTCCATGGACGCAAACAGCTCTCTGATATCTCGGGTGAATGTAAACGATCCCATAGTACTATTTCAAAGAAGAGCATGGGAGTTCTCCCCGGTGTCCTGGCCGATATTTATCCCTCAGCCAACATTACTAAAACAGATTATCTGGTCGTTATCACACTGCTGTTTTGTGGGACCTTGCTGTGTGCAATTTTGGCTGCCGGATTTCCTACATTACAACAGTGACTACTCTTCAAAAAGTACTTCATTGACTGTAAAGAATTTTGGGATGTCCTAAGGTTGTAAAAGGTGCTGTATAAGTCCTTTAGTGTCCTTGGTTTATTTTCAAATGGTCAGTGCAGCATGTGTGATACATATGATTTTGTTGGTGGACCCATGCTGATCGACTGGAGGTGCCAGGCTGCTGTGGAGACCACAAACTATGTAGAAGTAATGACCATGGGCTGACTTAATGACTTGGTTAGTAAAGGCACAGCCCAGTGTATTACCAAGCCATTCAGACCAAGAAGATGCCAACTTAACTCCCAGATCTGATGAGTTAGCTGAGATCTACTGGGATAAATAACTCTGATGAGGTTGGGACACTGGATCGTTGAAATGTATTTTACTTCAGTGCCAAACAGAAGAAAGTGGCAACTCAAAAAAAAACACAAGACTCCATTAACACCAGTGATAGTTTGTTTGCCTACCATCAGTATGCAAAGACATGCTTCAGATGAACTTTTAGAAGGTTGTAATTGAAATGTGAACTATGCTTGTGTGTTATCACGTGGCATGCTCTCAGCCATGATTCATCAAGCAAATCATTACACAATCTGTTAAATTATTAATCATATCCTCTAATAACTGCCACAATGCCCTTTATCTGTCTTCCTTGGAGGTAAACTTCCCAAATCTTTGGAGATTCTATTCATTATTAAATGAAGGAGCTAGACATGGTAATATAAATAAAGCAGGGAGCAGTGGGTAGATCTTGTTCCATTTTCTCAGATGGTTCATGCTGATTAGCATGCAGCCAACAGGCAGAGAGCAGCCGGATGACAAAATGGAAAACCAGTTGACTTGCTGCCAAGCTTCTACCTTGGAATAGGAGCCTATAGCAGAGCTGGCTCTCAGCTACTTGCAAATACATGTCCTGGTAGAGGCTGCTGTTATTAATAATGGGTGGGGTTGTTTGACTATTTTGTACAATGATAGGTGTGGTTTTTTTTGATAAAAGGTATTCTTACCCTAGTTGTGATAACAGAAGTAGCATAGACCCATTGGAGTTATTCTCAAGAGCTAATGCCTGGAACAGTTGGCCAGTTATGACATTTGTTGTTGGATTGTTTTCAGATTGAAATCAATAATATCCATTTAAAAGTATCACATTTTAGTTAGACTTAAAATCAATTTACAAAGATCTCTTGCATACATTATGAGCTCCTTTTAAGCCCATTTATCCAGTGTACAAAATATGCATATCAATAACCTTTATGAATTGCCTGTAAGCAAAACCCAAATGAACAAACTATTGTATTCCTGTATATTCTTCTCCCTCAAAAAAAAATTAAGAATCTTACTTTGCACATGCCCACCCCATTAGAGGTCCTGATGGTTGCTAGGGTAAAGTTTCACAGGCTCTGTCCACCCTTGCCCAAGTGGTCATTCTTTACCTGAATTCAGACAGTGAGTGTCAGTAAGCTATTTAACTAAAGGGGCTACAACAGCTGAGCCTGATTCTGTTCCAACCCAACGTACCCTTTAGCGGGGAGTGACTGGTTGGTGAATAAGGGTAAAAATACTGGCTGAATTTTCTTATCTTAGTCCAGAGGCACTGAATCCCTACTTCTGATCGGAGGAATTCTTTAGGTCGCAGGATAAGGGGTCTGCCATTTAAGACTGAGATAAGGAGACATTTCTTCACTCAGAGGGTTGTGAATCTTTGGAATTCTCTACCCCAGAGGACTGTGGATGCTGAGTTGTTGAATATATTCAAGGCTGAGATGGATAGATTTTTGGACTCTAGGGGAATCAAGGATATGGGGATTAGGCAGGAAAGTGGAGTTGAGGTTGAAGATCAGCCATGATCTGATTGAATGGTGGAGCAGGCTTGAGGGGCCGTATGGCCCACTCCTGCTCCTATTTCTTATGTTTTTATGTAATTCTTTTAGGCAGTTACTTGTAGAACTAAGTCCTCCCTTTAACCTGGCAACAATTGGTCCAGTTTCCGGCAGTCCAGCGAGAGTCATAGCATGTGTTTCACTGCTTTGTAAATTTCCCTGACAGTCTAGTGATGGCTGTAGTCATCGGGTCCCCAGTGGTCTATAGTCATAGATTTTTCTTTTTCTATCCTGCCAATTTTCTTCCTTCCCTTCACCGCATACATAACAATCAATGGGCTCCAAAAGTTAATTCATTGTTTGAAGCATTTTGAGATATTTGAGAAATATAAGTTTCTCTCTCTCCCTCTTTCTCTGTCGCCCGCCCACCGTCCTTCTGTCTGTGTCGCCCTCCCGCTGTCTGTCGCCTTCCCTCGCTCGCCCTAACTCTCTCTCACACCCCCTTTCTTCTTTTACCTGCAGCTAACTTGAACCAAGGGTAGGAACCACTGCTACCTTGATTTGTAGATGCTAAAACTGAGATTTTGAATTTGGCAAACAGAAGTTTTGGCCAGTTGGAGGCTAATTCAAATGTTCATTCCTGGTACTGATCTTACTGTTATTTAGTATTATCAGAATTTCCCTATGTTTTGGAATAGTTATACGGTATAGATGGATATTGTACCCTCAAGGATTCCTGTCACAATAGCTCTGATTACACAAGGCGTAGTTAATTTAGAGAAATCTGATCTAAATGTAGTTACTGATTTTCTTTTGCTTTCTTGTTTCCATAGCAGAAAGTGTCAAAAGCGGAGAACTGAATAGCGAATTAAGTTACAGTAATAGTGACACACAATGCAGGGTATTGTAACAGTACTATACAACGCTGATGTTTCTAGACTTATTGGTCGCCCCATGTCACAGACTGGAACACCACAGAGCACAAGTTTAATAGTTATGCTGCCAGTGCTAATCAGTTCTATTGGGATGGCGTAGGGTGTGGGATCCAGCTCAAATGTGACAGTCTTACGCAGAGAGGCATAAGGTTGGCTGGTGATGGAAAAGTCACTCTTAAGTAGCATGTTTCTCTACCACGCTTGTTGTAATATTCACTTCTGTATCGTGAAGCAAGGGTTTTAAAAAAAATGCTGTTTTGTGCTCCTCAATGTGAGGGGTTTATATACTAGTCAACACACTGGGACAATTTACCCTGCTCTTCTTTGAATAGTTCTATGGGATCTTTGGGCCTCTGTTTAAAGTCTCATCCGAAAGATGTTTTGACTCCGTAACACTGAATAAGCCTTGTATAAAAGCAGAAAGATGACTTGGCTTGGGATGTCCAAATTGTGGTCTGTGAGATATATGCTGCTGAGAACCCACGAATGCCAGGCGACTTAGATTTATATGCACTTATGTTCCTTTCCCTCTGGTTTGTTCTGTTTGAATATTATGGGTGGGAAGCTTTGGATAGGGCTGATTTTAGCACTGTTGCATCATTGAGAGAGAAATCCTAAATCAGAACACCAAGAACTGTTGGTATCAGCTGTTTATATGCAAAAATTAATGGGACAATTCATTTAAACTTTATATGTGGCCTGTGAGGCTCCATGGTATGTACCTAAGTGGCCTATGAAGACAAAAAATCATGGAAAACTGCTGCACAAAAGGACTGGATTTGGTGATTGGTATTGCTATTTACTGTTGTGGCTGCCTGTTGCAAGGATGTCAGTGTTGGATGCATGGACAGATGGGTTGGCACATGTTCCTTTCGCATGGTGCCTTGGACATGTTTGAGGGACATCTGCTGACCACCTGATACAGTTCTCATTTTCAGTAGTTTAGGGAGGCTTACTGCAATAATTTTTGTGAAACAAAAGAGTAAAACAGAAGATTTTTGAGCACATAATTGGAGTAGGATAGCTCGGAGTATGCTGTGGCTTAGCTCCTGGCTCTCTGGTAGAACATGTTTCTGGCTCCTGACTTGGAATTGGAGCATGGTCTGACTCAGTTTGGCACAGGATCCCCCACAGCACACATTGATTCAGATCAGCACAGGTCTAGCCAGATTTGCTGATATTAAGCAGATACTTCTAAATTGTAACAACACAGGACCTTTTTAAATTATAATAGTAGCTGATGGCGATACAAATTTCTCTCTTTCTTTCTACGTCCCTCCCCCTAAATCTTCTCCAGGTTTTGACTATGACACAAATCTGTTATAGTTCAGACTTTCTCCCAGCAATTTTGTCTTGCATTGACAACAATAAAGATGGTTTACATAAGCCGACAGAGTTTACTATGAACCAAGACCTGTGTCCTTACATCTGTCATTCATGGGTTAGGGTGTCCAGGTTTAACAATCCACTTCTAGTTGCAGTATATTAATACTGCGGAGTATGGAATGCTGGGGAGTATGTGGGATGTCTGCCGTGCTCTCCTGTCCTTTCTGAAAACACCACAGCACCAGACCATTGAAATAAACAGGTCTATTTCTTGGTAGACTTTTCACCTGTGATCTGCTATGTGGACAATGTAAATGTCCATTTCATAAACTGAGTTTGGATCTCTGACAGGATAAAACTGAGCAAACCAGAGTGGTGAGTTATGCCATAGGATATCTTTTTATATTGCAACCATTTGCTTGTCGTAAACAAATAGACAAATTTCATCAGATTTCGCACATTGTGAGGCGTTAATGTCAATGCTCAATGCTTCCTGTCTCCACTTCCTTTAACAGCTCAGCAATAAGAAACATTACAATAGTCTATTGCACTGTCAATTCACAAACTAAAAAGAAACGACTTGCATTTATATAGCGCCTTTCACAACCTCAGGACGTCCCAAAGTGCCTTTTGAAGTGTAGTCACTGTTGTAATATAGGAAAGGCAGAAGCCAATTTGCGCACAGCAAGATCCCATAAACGGCATTTAAATAAATGACCAGATAATCTGTTTTAATGAAGTTGGTTGAGGAATAAACGTTGGCCAGGACTCTGGAGAACTCTCCAGCTCTTCTTCAAATAGAGCCGTGGGATCTTTTACATTGACCTGAGGGGGCAGGTTTAATGTCCCATCGAAAGATGGCACCTCCGTATTGCACTGAAGTGTTAGCCTAGCATTATATGCTCAAGTCTCTGGAGTGGGACTTGAACCCATAACCTTCTGACACGACTCACTGCTGACACTACAAACTGGCATATCAAATAGGCTGTTCTAACCTCCAAAGTAGTTTCTGAACGAAGGCAATAAAATAAGGAACGAAAACTCACTTTAGGACACTAAAGCAGAACAGCTGGAAATACTCAGCAGGACAGGCCACATGTATTGAGAAACAGAAGTCGGTCGATGTTTCAGGTCGAAGACCTTTCCTCGCTCTAGGACAGCTGTTTCCCTTTGAACGTGCTGTCAAGGTCTGTTTGTGCAGCCAGTTACATGTATTAGGTCATTGTTGCCATGGAAGAATGAGGTCCTCTTCGAGAAAAGGCTTTTTTTTAACTAATTGTCACAAAATGAAAATACAGAAATATCTCTCTTTTGTCACAATATGCAGTCTGTGTGTGATGAGCTGCAAAGAGCTCTATTGAAACAACAGTAGGTTTCAGTACAACTACCATACAGCCTGATGTGGGAGAAGGGATTTCAAAAGCTGTATGTCAATGGAATTCAGTGATAATGAAACAAAGTGCCACTTTACAGGTGTAACTACTTCATGTGTAGGCTGGATACAGCCCAAAGCTGTCTTCAGTTCTGCGGCCTCCTTGTGTTCAATTCAGTGCTTTAGAATTGGCTTGATGCTGCCCCATTTGTTGTGTACTGTATTAACTCTCCTACAATTTTCTTCTCTCCACCTGAAGGTGCTGACTGTTACGGAGAGCACTCCATCTGGAGAACTGCATTCAGTTCTGGGCATCGCACCTTAGGAAGGATATATTGGCCTGTAGGGGGTACAGCGCAGATTCACCAGAATGATACCGGGGCTAAAAGGATTAAATTATGAGGACAGGTTACATACTCTAGGCTTGTATTACCTTGAATATAGAAGATTAAGGGGTGATCTAATTGAAGTGTTTAAATGATTAAAGGACTGTATAGGATATTTCCTCTGGTGGGAGAGCCCGGAACAAGGGGGCATAACCTTAAAAATTAGAGCTAGGCCGTTCAGGGGTGATGTCAGAAAGCTCTTCACACAAAGGGTAGTGGAAATCTGGAACTCTTTCTCAACCACCCTCGCCCAAAAAAAAAGCTGTTGAGGCTGGGGGTCAGTTGAAAATTTCAAAATTGAGACTGATAGATTTTTGTTAGGCAAGGGTATTAAGGGTTACCGAACCAAGGCGAGTAGATGGAGTTAAGATACAGATCAGCCATGATCTAATTTAATGGCGGAACAGGCTTGAGGGGCCTAATGGCCTACTCCTGTTCCTATGTTTCTATGTACCTTGTCCAATTTTCAGTTCTGAACCTGGACACTGATTCCTGACAAACTATTTGATTATGGGGAGCATCACAGCTGAGCTCGACCTATTCTTTCCTTACATCACATCCACACGTGTTTCCAGAAGGATCACTGGATAATTATCAGGAATCGAATCCCTGGCTGATTCCTCACAGACCTGATTGTCCTGGTGCTGAGATTAATTAGAGCTCTTACTGACATCCTAGCTGATAACTGAGCAGAGACCAGGGATTCAACTTGGGACTTCCTGGGCTGTATGGAGCAGTTCCCCACTGGGAGTATCTTTCACCAGCCCAGCCATTAGGTGAGCCCATGCCATGTTGTGTAAGACAAAAGGATTCTTTTTATTGGATGCCATATACAGCCAACATACTGTAATTTCTAACAGCTTGCTCTCCTGATAAGCTCTGAAACATCTTAGTGTCATGGCACAGAATGTGCTACTAGAGAGCAACACAATTGAAGAAGTTTGCGATGAACAATAGCAAAGTTCACACCGCTTGTAATCTGGACTATTGGATTATCTTACACTCTTGTAAGCAAGCTGCTGTTATAACCAGCACTGTACACAGAATGGAGTTTTATTAAAGGTTCACCACAGCTAGAAACCATTCTTGTCAAATGTGTGGTATTAACAGTTATTTAGCAGCTTGAAAGCAAAGTACCATCCTTTTAATTTCCCTCCCCAGTTATTGATGGTGCTGACAAATACCAATTTAACGGGGTGCAGCAAGCATTGGCAAAGGAATGAAAACAGCCAAAAGAGCACTGGTCTCCACCCGAACAGAGCTGATGATGCTACCTCAGAGTGGTTCGAAGGTGGGCAGACCAGATCAAAGACTTTTAAGATAGTTGAACTTAAAACTAACGTGAAGGTGAGGGATGCATTTGTCAGAGATGACAAATTAAGTAACAAATAAAGGACCAAGGCCTGCGGTACAGGACACCATCAAGGTTGGAAAGAGTACCAAACAAGTTGAGGTGAATCAGAAAGTAGTGGTTAGGTGGTGCCAAACTTGGATTTAAAAGCCTGTAGGTTTTACAAGGAAGAGAACACTAAGGAAGGTAAGTAGTTTCATAGCTTTGAGTTCTTGGGAAAGAATGAGTTATTGGTACAATGAGTTAACCTAACCCACTACTAATGAGCAAGGCCATCAATTTTTAGACTATAATTGACCAAAAATTGTTGGACTATAACTTGGTGTTGTAAAATTGTTTACAATTATCAATTTTTAGAGTCTTCATGTGGAAAATAGGCAGAATTGCACAATTTGATCCCTGGTTTAAAAAAAGTTCCAAAATCCCGTATAATAAACAAAGAGTCTGAGCATTGATCACGCTGAACCAAAATGGACTTCATATTTTCAGTGAACATCTTCAAATAGATAATTTAATTAAGATTAAATTAAAAAACAAAGTCTCTATAGTTAGCTTCAGGTCCTGCATGTTTCAGCTGTGAAGATAATGCTTGAAATGGATCAATTAAGCAATACAAATTGATTTTTTTAATATATGAGTAACCATTTTCCAGGAGATAGTTGCCTCATGCTGATTGATCCACCATGAGGACAAAGGTTTTCTGTATTGAAACCTTAAAGTGTTTGGTGGCTCTTCATATTTTTGTTGGTTAATTTTATACTCCTTAAGGTGATGGATGTTGTTGCTGGGAACAGTGTCCCACTCCCACCCATGGTTTCCATCAAGTGCTACTTCGTCAGGTAGTGGACATGAACATGGTGCTCCTTTAATGTGTCAATTCTTCGATTACTGTGCCACATTCTGGCTTGCATGCAGTTGTATCTCAGGTTTTGTCTATCCTTGACCGATGAATTTACATTCTACTTAACACACATTGTATCCGTTTAAAAGGTTATCCTGAACTACAAACAGGATGTAACTATCTATTCTGGTGAGTCCCATACAGGTTTATTTACCTCATTATGCTAAAGAAATGACTCAAACAGCATTTTAATGTTGTTAATGGTAGGTACATCAAGTTCCTGCCATGCATTATAACATAAAGCAGCTAGAGTTTAAAAAAAAACCTCTCTCTGTAGATTTTTTTGTTTTGGAATTAGCATAGTCAAACACTTCTAGAGGTGAGCCTTCGCCCTTGAAGTCCCATAAGAACATAAGAAATAGAAACAGGAATAGGCTAGATGGCCCCTCAAGCCTGCTCTGCCATTCAATCAGATCATGGCTGATCTTCAACCTCAACCAGGACAAAGCAGCCCAATTGATTGGCACCCCATCCACCACCTGAAACATTAACTCCCTTCACCACCGGCGCACTGTGGCTGCAGTGTGTACCATCCACAGGATGCACTGCAGCAACTCGCCAAGGCTTCTTCGACAGCACCTTCCAAACCCACGACCTCTACCACCTAGAAGGACAAGGACAAGGGCAGCAGGCACATGGGAACACCACCAACTGCACGTTCCCCTCCAAGTCACACACCATCCCGACTTGGAAATATATTGCTGTTCCTTCATCGTCACTGGGTCAAAATCCTGGAACTCCCACAGTGCTGTTAGGAAGGGAGAACCTTCATCGCACGGACTGCAGCGGTTCAAGAAGGCGGCTCACCACCACCTTCTAAAGGGCAATTAGGGATGGGCAATAAATGCTGGCCTCGTCAGCAACGCCCACATCCCACAAACGAATTTTTAAAAAAAACTCCACTTTCCTGCCTGATCCCCACATCCCTTGATTCCCCTAGAGTCCAAAAATTTATCTATCTCAGCCTTGAATATATTCAACGTCTCAGCATCCACAGCCCTCTGGGGTAGAGAATTCCAAAGGTTCACAACCCTCTGAGTGAAGAAATTCCTCCTCATCTCATCTCTTAAATGGCCGACCCTTTATCCTGTGTATGCCCCCTAGTTCTAGACTCTCCAGCCAGGGGAAGCAGCTGCTCAGCATCTACCCTGACAAGCCCTCAGAATCTTATATAATTCAATGAGATCACCTCTCATTCTTCTAAACTCCAGAGAGAATAGGCGCATTCTACTCGACCTCTCCTAGGACAACCCTCTCCTCCCAGGAATCAATCTAGTGAACCTTTGTTGCAATTCCTCAAAGGCAAGTATATCCTTCCTTAGATAAGGAGACCAAAACTGTACGCAGTACCCCAGGTGAGGTCTCACCAAAGCCCTGTACAATTGTAGTAAGATTTCCTTACTCTTGTACTCCAACCCCCTGACTATAAGGGCCTTCCTAATTGCTTGCTGTACCTGCATGCTAACTTTTTGTGTCTCTTGTACCAGGACACCCAAGTCTCTCTGGACACCAACATTTAATAGTTCCTCACCATTTAAAAAATATTCTGTTTTTCTATTCTTCCAGTGCTTTCCTTTGCTCAATCTCTGCATAAGTTTGTAGTGTGTCTAAGGATTGAATAGAGAATTCTCTTTGGTTGATTTTGAGTTAGTTACTGATTTTATTACTTGCCTGTCAAATAACTGTCTTGTCAAAATCTCAAAAGATGTTGTCAATAAGGCATAATTCAAACGGATACTGCAAGATGTTTGTATTTGAATTGAATGGCTTGGCCCCCCCCCCCTCCTCAAACATCTAATTAAGACAAACAATTAATTGTTGCAACCATTGTATCAAAAATAAACTGAAACATGTTTTCATTGAATGAAGCTGGCATTTGAGCTTTTTTTTATTCGTTCATGGGATGTGGGCGTCACTGGCGAGGCCAGCATTTATTGCCCATCCCTAAATGCCCTTGAGAAGGTGGTGGTACGCCACCTTTTTCAACGCTGCAGTCTGTTTGGTGAAGGTTCTCCCACAGTGCTGTTAGGTAGGGAGTTCCATGATTTTGACTCAGCGACAATGAATGAACGGCGATATATTTCCAAGTTGGCATGGTGTGTGACTTGGAGGGGAACGTGCAGGTGGTGGTGTTCCCATATGCCTGCTGCCCTTGTCCTTCTAGGTGGTAGAGATCGCAGATTTGGGAGGTGCTGTCGAAGAAGCCTTGGTGAGTTGCTGCAGTGCATCCTGTGGATGGTACTCACTGCAGCCACAGTGCGCTGGTGGTGAAGGGAGTGAATGTTTAGGGTGGTGGATGGGGTGCCAATCAAGCGGGCTGCTTTGTCCTGGATGGTGTCGAGCTTCTTGAGTGTTGTTGGAGCTGCACTCATCCAGGCAAGTGGAGAGTATTCCATCACACTCCTGATTTGTGCCTTGTCGATGGTGGAAAGGCTTTGGGGAGTCAGGAGGTGAGTCACTCGCCACAGAATACCCAGCCTCTGACCTGCTCTCGTAGCCACAGTATTTATGTGGCTGGTCCAGTTAAGTTTCTGGTCAATGGTTACAGGGATGAGGGACTTCAATTATGTGGCGAGACTAGAGAAGCTAGGATTGTTCTCTTTACAGCAGAAAAGATTAAGGAGAGATTTAATAGAGGTGTTCAAAATTATGAAGAGTTTTGATAAGAGTAAATAAGGAGAAACTGTTTACTGAGGGTCGGTAACCAGAGGACACAGATTTAAGATAATCGGCAAAAGAACCAGAGGGGAGATGGAGATTTTTTTCTTGCACTGCGAGTTATGATGATCTGGAATGCACTACCTGAAAGGGTGGTGGAAGCAGATTCAGTAATAACTTTCAAAAGGGAATTCGATATATACTTGAAAAGGAAAGATTTGCAGGGCTATGGGGAAAGAGCAGGCAAGTGGGACTAATTGGATAGCTCTTTCAAATTGCCGGCACAGACACGATAGGGCTGAATGGTACCCTTCTGTGCAGTAAGATTCTATGTTCTATGAGTTAACTGGACCAGCCATGTAAATACCGTGGCTACAAGAGCAGGTCAGAGGCTTGGTATTCTGCGGCGAGTGACTCATCTCCTGACTCCCAAAGCCTTTCCACCATCTACAAGGCACAAGTCAGGAGTGTGATGGAATACTCTCCACTTGCCTGGATGAGTGCAGCTCCAACAACACTCAAGAAGCTCGACACCATCCAGGACAAAGCAGCCCGCTTGATTGGCACCCCATCCACCACCCTAAACATTCACTCCCTTCACCACCGGCACACTGTGGTTGCAGTGTGTACCATCTACAGAATGCACTGCAGCAACTCGCCAAGGCTTCTTCGACAGCACCTCCCAAACCCGCGACCTCTATCACCTAGAAGGACAAGGGCAGCAGGCACATGGGAACAACACCACCTGCATATTCCGACTTGGAAATATATCGCCGTTCCTTCATCGTCGCTGGGTCAAAATCCTGGAACTCCCTTCCTAACAGCACTGTGGGAGAACCTTCACCACACGGACTGCAGCGGGTCAAGAAGGCGGCTCACCACCACCTTCTCAAGGGCATTTAGGGATGGGCAATAAGTGCTGGCCTCGCCAGCGACGCCCACATCCCATGAACGAATGAAAAAAAAACATAACTAAAGAATACCCTGCTCAATCTTAAGACAAAAATACTTATTTTTCTCACATTGAGCTCTGTGCCTCCAGCAACGACCAACTTCCGATGGAAGTGTGCCTAGCCATAGGAGGCATGGGAAAAAATAAGGCTGCTTCCTATTAATCCTCCAAGAAGTCGTATAGGAGCTGACAGCACATTAGTAAAGTAAAACTAGGAAAACAGCCTTTGGTGTTATTAGGTTTCAGCTTTCTTATTGCTCATCCTGTGTTCTGGTATCAATATAAAAGCTGCATTAGGTACATCACTTGTAGATCGTGTCTACACTCACCATTCCAAAATATCAGTAATCACAGTGGCAGTTGAAGGACACATCAATGCTTTGTGACCGTTTCCTGAAACAAGAAGTACAGGAAGAGCTTGTGCATCACGTGACTGCTAATTTGGACATGGTACTTGAGCAAAGGTGGAATTAATGGGTGTACCATTATTGATGTGTTGTACACATATCTTGAAGAAGTGTCATTTTAAGCTGTAATGAGGAGAATGTAAATCGACAGGCAACTTGCCAGACTTGTTAAAATTACCAGTAATTCCCGTTTGGCTGAACCTGAAATGTTATTTTTAAACTGCACTTTGGTTAATGCTGATGGCTGGGTCCCCTAGTAAACGTTTATGTTTGATTAATGCCATTTTTTTTTCTCTTCAAAATTACCTTTCTACTGCAGTAAAGAAATAGCCGCTGACCAGTGCTGGCCAAAAGTATCCAGAAAGGACCTGCAACACCTCGAGAAGCTCTTAATACCGTGTGGGCATCATGAGTGAGCCCAACCTTGAAGATGCAAGCTCAGCTGTGAATGAATTATGTTGTGAGTGTGGCCAGGCTCACATGGTACTAGAGAACCACCTGTACGATTATCAGGATGAAGTAGACGACGAGCTAATTTGTCACATTTGCCTTCAGCCCTTGCTGCAACCTCTGGACACCCCATGTGGCCATACATTTTGCTTCAAGTGCCTGGAGAATTTCCTGCAAGAACAGGATTTCTGCCCAATGGATCGCAAGAGGCTTCACTTCCAGCACTGTCGGAAATCCAGCCTTCTGGTGCGGAACCTACTTGATAAGTTGCTTGTTTTCTGTCCTTTTCGATTGGACTGTGAGAAGGTGATGCAGCGCTGTGAACTCGACCCACATCTCCAGAATAGGTAAGTGGCGTGTGGTTCAGGTTCAAGGGTAAAAAGTGCTTAGTAGGTATTTTGCAGTGACCTAATTAACCAAACGGAGAAGAGGCACGGAGATTCAGAATTTACTGTGCACAAAATCAAACTGTAAAATATGAAATCTGATCTAGAAAGAACAATCTTGTATTTATATAGCACCTTTCTTATCCTCGGGACATTCCAAAGTGTTTCACAGCCAAAATACTTTTGAAATGTGTTATGTAGGCAAACTTGGCAGCCAGTTAGTACACATATATGTTATAAAATTGGGATTCCCTTCCTAAATGCTACATTACTTCCTCATTCAAACCCACCTCTTTAACTGAACTTTTGATTTCCCCCCGCCTCCGCCAAAATCTCTCCTTTGGCTTGGCATCCATTTTTCCTCATGCCTCTATGAAGTGCCATTGGATATTTTTTCTTTGGTAACAGCATCATAAAAATGCAACAAATTCTCCTTCCTAGTAATCTTCCCTGATGGTTCAATGGGTAAAGGTACTGCTCAGTGTAATATTAAGTCATACCAAGCAGAAAGTCTCAGGTTGGATTTGGTCTGCATTGAGTTAGCTAATCTCAGCCAGGGAAGCATTTGAGCGCTGCAATTAGTCTCCATCCTCCTGGGCTAGGGAGGGGGGAAAGAAAGATCAGCCAAGGTTCTCGCTCCTGATTGCTGCTGAAGCATTCACAGGTGGATGTCAGGTGAGGATTTGCTTTGGCAGTTGATTACCTGGCCTGTCAACACTTACTGTCTTGACTTGCCACCTGACTGAACTACGGGAGGGGTGCTGGCAACCATGGAACCATACCCCATCAAGTGTTGGTGCCTTTAGGGGAGCAGGGGAAAGAAAAGTGGGAGATTAACAACAAAAAAAAAGGTCTACCATGCAGTAAGTTATAAACCACTTTTATACTGGTGCTTGTTCAGTAAGGACTCTGGGAGACTGCTCTGTGAGCTGGTTCCTAGCATTTAAGTTTCTAAATCTGACTCCATTGCCCCAGTGGTAGACCTGGTTTTTCATTCTACAATTCTGCTGTCGAGCTAATAGAGCCAGATTTAGTAGTGTAAACAGGCTCATGAACCGGTTTTCCAAAAGTCAACCGAAACAAGTGCTAGTGTAAAAGTGCCTATAGAGGCAAAGCCCTGTAACTGAATTTAAATGCATCATTCATTATAAACCATAACAGTATATATGCCTTGTAAAGTGGAAACTTAGTTGTTGTTTAACTTCAGCTTGGAACATAGGAACAAGAGTAGGCCATTCAGTTCCACGAGCCTCTTTTGCCATTCTATTAGATCATGGCTGCTCTGTTATTCAACTCCATTTACCCATCTCTCCATATCCCTTGATACCCTTACCCAACGAAAATATATCGATCTCAGTGTTGAAAATTTCAATCGACCCAGCATCCACAGCCTTTAGCGGGGCTTGGTGGGGGGAGTTCCAGATTTCCATCACCCTTTTGTGTGAATAAGAGCTTCCTGATTCCACATCTAATTGGCCTAGCTTTAATTTTAAGATTATGTCCTCTTGTTTTGGATTCCCCCCACCAGAGGAAATAGTTTCTCTGTATCAAAACTATCAAATCCCTTAATTATTTTAAATACCTCCATTAGATTACCCCTCAACTTTCTAAACTCAAGAGAATACAAACCTAGTTTATGCAACCTGTCCTCATAATTTAATCCTTTTAAGCCTGATATAATTCTGGTGACTCTGCACTGCACCCCCTGCCATGTCAATATTCTTGAGGTTCCGGTGCCCAAAACTGAATGCATTACTTACTTCAGATGGGGTCTGGCTAAGGCTCTGTACAACTGAAGCATCACTTCCTCCCTTTTGTACTCCAATCCCATTGAGAAAAAGGCCAACATTCCATTGGGTTTTTTTTATAGCGCATTCCATTAATTATTGTCCATTAAGGAGGATTGAAAGTTTGGCTGCATGGATTCAAATGAGCATGTGCCATTCTTGATCACGCCATGGTCTCTCAACCCCCCAACCCTCCACACACCTTTTGTCTCTCTTCCTGCCTTAAATCCCCATGCATCCTTCCCTTTTAACCCAACCTATTTCTCTTCGTCCACTCCACTAGTCACGGGCTGCTCATTTAGCCACTCTGCTCCTGTCCTCTGGAACTCCATGCCTAGTATCTTCCCTTTGCTACTTCCCTCCTTGCTATCAAAAATCTTTGTTTGACTGTGCCTTTGGCCCTAACCATCTCCATTTCTCTTCTCTCCTACTTGGCATCCACTGCTTTGTCCTCAATGTAAAGCACTTTAAGATGTCCTCCTGCATGTGTGCTAACTAAATGCACATCTATCGTTGTCTATTATGGGCTTCACAGGTCAAAATCTTTCATCCGACCACTGTTTGCTGTTGTCAAACCATGATTTCTGTGAATGTTCCCTTTTTTTAAATTTATGGTACTTTTATGCTTACTTTAAAAGACTGTTTCCGTCTCGGACAAGCAACCTACATGCATCACTTCCACTCTCAATACTTCCATTTGGTGCTGATATCTGTAATGCTGCCGGGCTCTGTTGTGTGACATAGAAACCTGATTGCAAAGAGTCCTGTGCAAAACAAGAGACCAGCTTTGCTCATTTATTTTAATGAAACCAGAGACTTCAATCTGACAGCAGATTCACAGAGCCATGTTTTCTGCTAGGGATAAGGGAGTTGTTTTTTGCAATGTAAATGCAGGGAGCTGACGCAAACATCACTTTACCCAGTTTGAATTACAGAAACAACAAATGTAATTGTGTCTGCCATTTACACTGAGGACTGTAGTTGATGGTAGGAAGACTGTGTGTCTGCAGTTGGCTAGTGCAAAAGTAGCTTGAGTGGTGATTTGAAAGAGCTCTCTGTCAATGTTGTGAACTCCATGGATAAAGCAGAGCAAATTTGCCTTTATTTGCCAGGACTTGAAAATTGTAGCCACGAGGAGAGATTGGACAGGCTGGGGTTGTTTTCCTTGGAGCAGAGGAGGCTGAGGGGTGACTTGATTGAGGTGTACAAAATTATGAGGGGCCCAGATAGAGTAGACAGGAAGTACCTGTTTCCCCTCGCGGAGCGTTCAAGAACTAGAGGACATAAATTTAAGCTGATTGGCGGAAGGATTAGAGGGGAAATGAGGAAAAACTTTTTTATCCAGAGGGTGATGGGTGTATGGAACCCGCTGCCCGATTTGGTGGTAGAGGCAGGGACCCTCAACTCTTTTTTCAAAAGTATCTAGACCTGCACCTAAAGTGCTGTAAGCTGCAGGGCTACGGACCGGGTGCTAGAAGGTGGGATTAGAATGGGCACCTGGTTGTTCTTCGAACCGGCGTGGACAGGATGGGCCGAATGGCCCCCTTCTGTGGTATCTTTTCTATGGTTATAAATTCTCAATCATTTAGTGCTTTACTTTTCTAATTACATTTCAAGGGAAGTTAGAATCAGTGAGACAGTTACACAAGGCTCATTTTTAAAACTTCTCAGCTGCAAAATCCAGGCACATGAAGGAACCTCAGTCGTTATGCAGCATTATGGGAGCCAGGAAAGAGTCTCAGACCTCATTCAGTAGTCCAATATTGATGTAACTGCAATAAGAATTTTTTACTTCATTCACTGGAAGAATTTTATATTCCATTCACTGGAAGAATTTTGACTGTAAAAATATTAATTTTCTTTTGCTAATCTCAATACAGTTGACTTGTAGCTCCTGTTTTTGGTATATGCTATACAATGGCAAACTGACTCATGTTTTCCAGTCTCTATGTGGAGTAGGGCATACAGATGGAGGGCATATTTTCCTAAACAGCCACTAAAACATGAACTTTATTGTCTAGTTTTATTCCCCACAAATACAGAGTAGCCCATCCCAAAACCAAACTTTGTGGTTTAAAACCAGACAGATGATTATGCGACTGAATTTGTGGCACAAAACTGCCAATAATTTTGCATTATAGTGTCTGTCTCGCTCTGATCACAAGGAGGGCTGGTGTGGAAAATGAAAGCGTACATTAGTGCAGTGAGAGTGCTGGAGGGTCGGGGGCATTGCTGAGGTAGACTAGAAGGAACTTTACCGTGCACCAATCCAATGCCATATAGTAACAGTGGGCACAGAAAAATTATGATATTTTTCATTTGTGAAGCACTAATAATAGCTTTCACCTTCACAAGCACATAATTCACCAATTTAAATTGTGTTATTCAAAGAATAAATGAATACTGACTATCAGCTTGTGAGGTGCAGAACTTTATGATACCAATGCAATTAAGTTATTGTGAAATAGGAAAATAGCAATTGGACATACAAGTACA
The DNA here is from genome assembly GCF_035084215.1 of Heptranchias perlo. Lineage (NCBI taxonomy): Eukaryota > Metazoa > Chordata > Chondrichthyes > Hexanchiformes > Hexanchidae > Heptranchias > Heptranchias perlo. The sequence goes on along the minus strand of NC_090339.1, from coordinate 45,176,749 downwards.
GTGAATAATCCATCATCTATTCTGTTCATGTCAATACATCTTTGTGTTTGTATGCCAGATAATCAATGCTACACAAGTACAATGTGCTTTTGTAAATTTTCTATAGGGATTTTTGTCCTCCCCATTTCTCTCTGCTCCCCTCCTTTTCTCAAGGCATTAAATCCATGCTGAGTACAGTCCCACAGGTGCTAAGCATCTTACCAAGTAGCTATTAGTCACGCACCAGCCTTGACTGAGTGTTAGCAGCTACTTGACTGATGAAGGGCATCACCATGAGCCTGATTTTGCTCTTACTAGATGTGTACTTCAGCAGAATGTGGAGTAAGAGCCTTGGGCAATTTTTCCCTCCCTAACCCAGAGATAGTGAAACCTGGCTGAGATTAACAAATTTAGCAAAGACTTCTGATGGAACCTCGGACCTTGGTAGTCTGCATGGTTCAGGTACGTACTGGATAAACTCACTTAAGCCATTGGGAGATAAGTTTTACAACAACAACAACTTGCATTTATATAGCACCTTTAACGTAGTAAAATGTCCCAAGGCGCTTCACAGGAATGGTTGTAAAACAAAATTTGACATCGAGCCACATGAGATAGGTGACCAAAAGCTTGGTCAAAGAGGTAGGTTTTAAGGAGTGTCTTAAAGGAGGAGAGAGAGGCAGAGAGGTGGAGAGGTTTAGGGAAGGCATTCCAGAGCTTATGGCCTAGGCAGCTGAAGGCATGGCCGCCCATGGTGGAGCAATTAAAATTGGGGATGTGCAAAAGCCAAGAATTGGAGGAATGCGGAGATCTTGGGGGTGGGGTGGGGGGGGGTGGTGGTTGTAGGGCTGGAGGAGGTTACAGAGATAGTGAGAGGAAAGGCCATGGAGGGAATTGAAAACAAGGATGAGAATTTTAAAATCGAGGTGTTCCCGGACCGGGAGTCAATGTAGGTCAGCAAGTACAGGGGTGATGGGTGAACAGGTCTTGGTGCGAGTTAGGATACGGGCAGCAGGATTTTGAATGAGCTCAAGTTTATGGAGGGTGGAAGATGGGAGGCTGGCCAGGAGAACACTGGATTGTCAAGTCCAGACGTAACAAAGGCACAGATGAGGGTCTCAACAGGAGATGAGAAGGGGCGAAGATGGGCGACGTTACGGAGGTGGAAGTAGGTGGTCTTGGTGATGGAGCGGATATGTGGTCGGAATCTCATCTCAGGGATTATATCATGAGCAGGTGGTGAACTGTCAAATGTATTGCGAACTGTTAGCATTATTCACATGTGGTGCACCCTTTAACATTTTAATATTTCATGAAGACATTAATACTGAGAGAGGCTCATTTTTTATCTTGACTGTTTTACTCTGGAGCTTCTCCAACTCCATCTTAAAAAGGGCATTACATATTTTAAAAATCTATGTCCTCCTCACTATTCTCCCTTCCCCCCCCCCCCCCTCTCCCACCTGCTGTCTCCATTGGCCCTTCTATTCTGAAATCTGGAAATCTGGTGCTGTGTGTAGTGGATAGATTCAGCCAAACACATGCCATCAAGATTTTAATGTACTGGGTTGCCAACATTGCTGGCTGCAACTTGTGTTGAAATGACCAGACCTCCTTTAGTTTTGTGCATTTATGAGACAATAATGGGAGTGTTTGGACGCTTACACTTTCAGTAAAAAGATCTGTTGATAAACGAGATGCTATCAGAACGACTTATTTATTATCTGGGCGGAGTTTAACTACAGGTTGAAGCTCAGCAAATACATTCAGCTCGTTAATAATTGATGCGATGATCAAGAAATGAAAGCTGGGTTGCTTGGTTGTAAACAAAATATTTTTCTCTGACGCTGATTTAGTGTGGGATTGTGATTGTGTGGCTCAGGGTTAGAAGATGCATTATGTCCCGGACTTGCCAACAGGCAATTCTACTAAAAAAAAATGAAAAGAATGAATTTGTTTCCCTGTCGTATCATAAATGTCCCTCCCCCCCCCCCCAGTCCCAGTGGAGGATCAGGATTAAAATCCGTCTCTAAAGTGCTTTTACTTTATAGCTACAAATATGTGGAGAGCGTAGCCACGCCAACCTAATCTCACCTGAAGCAATTCTTCAGAAATAAGGAGACCTGCTTTTCCATGTAAAGTAATGAGACTGTTTCAGGGTTTCCATTTCAATCTTGATGAATGTAAGGGGTTTGAAGCTATTTGTGTCGCAGCAGATTTATCAAACTGACTCCGCACAAATGAAAGCTCACAAGAACTGTGATGGAACGAGCCTTCACTTCCACTAGTACGATGAAGATCAGGTGGTTTTTATACTTGTGAGGCTAATAACACGGATCCGGGGATCTGTGTTCAGCTGCACTCCTTTAATGTTAAAATGCCTCAAGTGACCAATAATTTTTCAATCCTTATTTACTACTCTTTTATTTATGCTATTTCCAAACATTCTCTCATTGTCTTTGCAAAACCTGTTAATTATACAATTAGCCACAAATCTGTCACTACAGAGAACCAATTCCTCCCCGATTTCCAGTGAATAAATTTAAGCATTTTTAAATCTTACTATTTTGAAATAGCACTTTTCTTTACAATACATTCATAGTTGACCTGAACCTTTACATTTAGTTATTGGGTTTGTCGACATCCTGGCACTTCAGATCCACTTTGCACTGGATCAACAATAGACCCTGTTGGTGGTTGCCACCTTTTGCCAACCCCAAATCGGGCACATTTGTAGATGAACTAGTAATTCGAAGATTAGGTACGGGAGGAAAGGAGCTAATGGCCCATTTAGCTCATTCCATAGTTTTGAAGAATTATCCCTAAATTAAACTACTTCCACTACCGCTGTATCCCTCCAGCAGTCAGCAGTTCGGCTCAAAGGATTATGGAAGCTATTGTCTTTAGATATAAAAGATGTGTCTTCCTTTTGGAACATATCCAAAGTATCTTCATAGTTGACATAAACAATGCTGCTTGTGAGGGAGTTTTGATTGATTTCTAAATATTTTTTCCTATGTGTCCATCACATACATTGGTCCCGATATTAGGAGGGCGGCGGGTCGACTGGGCGTGTGGGTAATGCGCCGAGTGAAATCAGTGTGCTCCGCATGGAATCGCAGGCTAATTGGAGCCACTTAACCTGTGCTTCCGGTTTTCGCGCTGGAAAGCTGTGCAGCGCGGACTGCGCCTGCGCAGCATAGACTGTCAGCTGGAGGAGCCCTATTTAAAGGGGCAGTACTCCACTGACTGATGCTGCAGGAAATAGGATAAATCACAGCATGGAGCAGCCCAGGGGGAAGGCTGCTCCCAGGTTTAATGATGCCTCACTCCAGGTATTATTGGATGGAGTGAGGAGGAGGGGAAGGACAGAGATCTTCCGCCCCCCCCCCCCCCCCCCAACATATCGCGCACCTGCATACAGTGCAGGAGGCGCTTCAATGACCTAAGTAGGTCAGCCAAAGTGAGTACACTTACTCATTCCCCTACACTCCGTCTGCCACATCACCGCCCCCACCCCACATCTCCTTCTGCACTGCCAACACTACTCTATCACATCATCCCTCACACCCACTCAAAGCTCATCCTCATCTTACCTGCACTTACTCACCTCGCCAGTACTCATCCCACCACTACCACTCAACCCAATCCTCATACAATCTCATGGCTCTATCTCATACTCACCCTCTCGTGCATCTCTTTCACGGCCAGCCTCACTCAACCTGCCACTACCTGTGCTGCAGCCACAGGGCATGCATCACATATGTGCAATAGGCAGGGTAAGGCAAACGTCGTGAGCATGAAGGGGATGCACAAGGGTGTTTGAGGGTTTGTCATGGTTTTTTACCTATATTTAATTTCTGATCAACTCACATCACATATTATATTGTCACCACTACTGCCATGTCTTTGCGAATCTTGTCTGGTTTGTGCAATAATGCCCTTTCCTGAGGATCACTATGAAGACCCACACCTGATGCCACCCATTGTGTCACTGCAGAGTGGGTGTAGGTGTATTTGCAGGGCTCTTTTGTGCAGACGACTGAGAGACGTCGGCAATGTCCCCGGTGGCACCCTGGAAGGATGCGGAGGAGAAGTTGTTGAGGGCAGTGGTGACTTTGACAGTGACAGGTATGAATATGGTGCTCTGGCCAGCCGGGAGCAGCTCGGCATGAAGGAGGCTGCAGATGTCCACGACTACATGTCAAGTGACTCTGAGCCTCCGTGTGCACTGCTGCTCAGAGAGGTCCAGGAAGCTGAGCCTCGGTCTGTGGACCCTGTGGCGAGGGTAGTGCCTCCTGCGACGCATCTCTCTCTGCGGTTGCCCTCCCTCCTGCTGTGCAGGTGGATGTGTCACAGCACTGTGTTGTGGGGCTCCACGTGTCCGAGGTAGACGGCGAGGCTGGTGATGCCATTCGTCCTCCGAGGAGGTCATGACTGCAGCTACGGCAGCCCCCATCCGGAAGATGTATATTTGAGGGGTCCGCAAGGTAGGTACATGTGTCTGGACCCCGGGGTAAGTGTGCAAGTTGGTGAATTTTATTGTTAGGAGGAGGGTGGTGGAGGCCAAACTTTGTCCAAAGTGACAGAGTGGCCTCCTGCAATGAGTGAGGGTCTCCCCGCCCCCCCCCCCCCCCCACCTGTCAAATGGACCTTTGCAGCTGCCACAGGCTGATGGCTGCAACACGTCTATTTGAACTGGGAGTGTTTCCCCCAGTACGGGAAACAGTCCCAGTTGTTTGCAAAATCCCACCCCTCCTGAAATGTTATGTTAATCAGGTCTCTAAACGACCTGAAATACCTTAATGAGTACTTTAAGCGGGAGTCCCACATACGGGGGCTGCGCGCGCATGTCAGCGCGTCACTGGGGAACCCGGAAGTGGGCGGGTTGGAGCCGGGCTCCTGACCCGCCCCGGGAATCCCCGATTTTCGCAGCCCCCTTGCCACGAGCGCACCCACTCGGGGGTGCAAAAATCGAGCCCATTGTTTTTTTGGTTACTATCCACTAACAACACTAGGACTATATGCAATCTAAAAAGGGTATCTTAACCCTTGAAACAAATTCAATCTTCATTATTTTATGTATTGTACTTTCAGTGTTACCTGTGTTTTACTGCTTCTGTGTAAATGAATCTATCAGTATTAGCCTGCATCAGTTAGGCTATCTTCATACCTATAGAGGGATTCAGTGTGAAGGGGTAATGGCAGCTCATTGGGGCCTTGGAGCACGGAGCACACTATGGGTGAGAAGAGGCCTTGATGGCACTGATATAGTTAAAGTTTTCTTCCAACACTTTTGTTTGTATCCACAGCCAAAGAGCAGTTTACACGTAAGCAGACTGAGTCTCCTGTGAACCAGATCCTGTGCCCTTATGCTCTGTCAGTGATAGCAAGCTCAGGATTAATAGTTACCCTTTTATTGTCATACTGGCTACTAAGACCATGAATGTCCACCAGGTTCTCCTTACTTTTTTCAATAGTAGAAAACACCACACTGTCAGATTAACTGATGCAGGCTAACACTGATAGATTTGTTTATACAGAAGCAGCAAAACACAGGTAACACTGAAAATACAAAACATAAAATAATGAAGAATGAATTTGTTTCAAGGGGTTAAGATACCCTTTTTAGATTGCATATCTTGCACAGCTAGAAAAGTGACCAAATTCTTGGATGAAACAGTCTTTCGTAGACTGCGGTGATGCGAGGTTGTGTGTGGATAATGTGAATTTCCAATCGACAGAGCCCAGGTCTCCAGATAGATAGATAGAAAGAAAGAACTTATATTTATGTCGTGCCTTTGATGACCTCAGGACATCGAAAAGCACTTTACAGTCAATTAAGTCACTGTTGTAATTAGGGTAACGTGTTGGCCAAATGGCACACAGCAAGGTCCCACCAACAGCAATGAGATAAATGACCAAATCATTTTTTATTTGCTGTTGCTGCCCTGAATTGTATATCGTATGCTGACGCTAACGTCTCTCCCTGCCTTGAGTCCCTAAGGACCACTCTGAGTTCCCAATGTGCAACCACCACCAATTCCCACTCAAAGACCCCCATTGTGCTTGTGATAAAATGGAGGATTTCTGTATTATATTTTTATGTGACTTTGCATGACGTTAGAAAGGCAGGGTAATTGTGATTTTTTTTTTTAAAAATTGGCTTTTGCCAGCAATACTGTCCAGGCAAAATTTATTGCATTGGTGCTAAGTGTGATCAATACATGTAAATAGCTCACAGTCAGCCCATAGCACTCGCAGATGTATGTCCTGAACGAATTCACAGCAGCATCCACAAATGTCAGTGAAATTCCTGCAGTAACTGTAAAAATATTACATAGCATATGGCTCTCTGAATTGAAGTAACTGCTGTGGCAATTTAAATTTGCTTCTGCTTTTAGCCCTTAGCGACATTGGAATGCTATTGTATTGTGGTGTCAGTTACACCCATCATTATTGAAGCGATAATGATGGGAAATTCAGCGTGTGGTGTCACACTGTCATTACCACCTATTTTATTACGACAGTCCATTTTTGGTCAGGCGCTTCTGTAATCTGCCAGAAGTGATGCTGAAAAGTTTGACAGCCTTAAAAAATGTATGGGGATCCAATGTACATGGTCCCTACTTTTTCCTACTCCCAGCCCACCCCACTCAAAGGAAATCCCTGGCCGATGAGGTACTGATAGGTCTTTATTAATGCAGTGTAGTCACTAGGATTTCAGTAACGCAAAACGGTGTTAAATTTCTGTATTATATCCAATTACAGCATAGATACATTTAATGGGAAGCTAGATAAACACATGAGGGAGAAAGGAATAGAAGTTTATGCTGATAGGGTTAGATGAAGAAGGGTGGGAGGAGGCTCGAGTGGAGCACAAACATCGGGATGGACCAGTTGGGCTGAACGGCCTGTTTCTGTGCTGTACATTCTATGTAATTCTATGTACTGTGAGGGACACATAGCAGTAAAATCATGGTTTTTGTCCTTCCAAATGTGGGTTGAGTCTAGAGAAACCATTTTGAGCTGTACAGCACTAGGATGAACTGCTGATTGTGGTAGCAGAAGGAGCCATTTGAGGTAATGAATGAAAGGCACTCTTACACCGTCTATTTCCTATTGTTTCTCTCTGGGGAGAGTAACTTCTTTGCTCTACTCTCCCCCTTATACCTTTTGAGCTAGATGCTGGTTACACTGGACTCCATTGTGTCATGCAGAGATGCAGTTGCATAATGGAATGTAAATGGAAAGAATTCTCTTCCATGTGTTTACGGAAACCAGCTCTTTTAACATGACGGCACATTCATAGACCCATGTTTTGGTAGATCTGCGTTTTCATGAATTGCCGATGCTGTTGATTCTCGAAACATGAAGCTGTTTATACTGTAAAGTGCAGCACACTGACCGAGCACTACATATCAGCCACCAGTGGCACTCTTATTATACATTAAAAAGTAGTTTTGAGTATCACACAACTGTAAGCCTATTGGTTTATGTGTGACTTGTCATAGAATCATAGAATCATAGAAGTTACAACATGGAAACAGGCCCTTCGGCCCAACATGTCCATGTCGCCCAGTTTATACCACTAAGCTAGTCCCAATTGCCTGCACTTGGCCCATATCCCTCGATACCCATCTTACCCATGTAACTGTCCAAATGCTTTTTAAAAGACAAAATTGTACCCGCCTCTACTACTGCCTCTGGCAGCTCGTTCCAGACACTCACCACCCTTTGAGTGAAAAAATTGCCCCTCTGGACCCTTTTGTATCTCTCCCCTCTCACCTTAAATCTGTGCCCCCTCGTTATAGACTCCCCTACCTTTGGGAAAAGATTTTGACTATCGACCTTATCTATGCCCCTCATTATTTTATAGACTTCTATAAGATCTCCCCTTAACCTCCTACTCTCCAGGGAAAAAAGTCCCAGTCTGTCTAACCTCTCCCTGTAAGTCAAACCATCAAGTCCCGGTAGCATCCTCGTAAATCTTTTCTGCACTCTTTCTAGTTTAATAATATCCTTTCTATAATAGGGTGACCAGAACTGTACACAGTACTCCAAGTGTGGCCTCACCAATGCCCTGTACAACTTCAACAAGACATCCCAACTCCTGCATTCAATGTTCTGACCAATGAAACCAAGCATGCTGAATGCCTTCTTCACCACCCTATCCACCTGTGACTCCACTTTCAAGGAGCTATGAATCTGTACTCCCAGATCTCTTTGTTCTATAACTCTCCCCAACGCCCTACCATTAACGGAGTAGGTCCTGGCCCGATTCGATCTACCAAAATGCAGCACCTCACATTTATCTAAATTAAACTCCATCTGCCATTCATCGGCCCACTGGCCCAATTTATCAAGATCCCGTTGCAATCCTAGATAACCTTCTTCACTGTCCACAATGCCACCAATCTTGGTGTCATCTGCAAACTTACTAACCATGCCTCCTAAATTCTCATCCAAATCATTAATATAAATAACAAATAACAGCGGACCCAGCACCGATCCCTGAGGCACACCGCTGGACACAGGCATCCAGTTTGAAAAACAACCCTCTACAACCACCCTCTGTCTTCTGTCGTCAAGCCAATTTTGTATCCAATTGGCTACCTCACCTTGGATCCCATGAGATTTAACCTTATGTAACAACCTACCTTGCGGTACCTTGTCAAATGCTTTGCTGAAGTCCATGTAGACCACGTCTACTGCACAGCCCTCATCTATCTTCTTGGTTACCCCTTCAAAAAACTCAATCAAATTCGTGAGACATGATTTTCCTCTCACAAAACCATGCTGACTGTTCCTAATTAGTCCCTGCCTCTCCAAATGCCTGTAGATCCTGTCCCTCAGAATACCCTCTAACAACTTACCCACTACAGATGTCAGGCTCACTGGTCTGTAGTTCCCAGGCTTTTCCCTGCCGCCCTTCTTAAACAAAGGCACAACATTTGCTACCCTCCAATCTTCAGGCACCTCACCTGTAGCGGTGGATGATTCAAATATCTCTGCTAGGGGACCCGCAATTTCCTCCCTAACCTCCCATAACGTCCTGGGATACATTTCATCAGGTCCCGGAGATTTATCTACCTTGATGCGCGTTAAGACTTCCAGCACCTCCCTCTCTGTAATATGTACACTCCTCAAGACATCACTATTTATTTCCCCAAGTTCCCTAACATCCATGCCTTTCTCAACCGTAAATACCGATGTGAAATATTCATTCAGGATCTCACCCATCTCTTGTGGTTCCGCACATAGATGACCTTGTTGATCCTTAAGAGGCCCTACTCTCTCCCTAGTTACCCTTTTGCCCTTTATGTATTTGTAGAAGCTCTTTGGATTCACCTTTGCCTGATCTGCCAAAGCAATCTCATATCCCCTTTTTGCCCTCCTGATTTCTCTCTTAACTCTACTCCGGCAATCTCTATACTCTTCAAGGGATCCACTTGATCCCAGCTGCCTATGCATGTCATATGCCTCCTTCTTCTTTTTGACTAGTGCCTCAATCTCCCGAGTCATCCAAGGTTCCCTACTTCTACCAGCCTTGCCCTTCACTTTATAAGGAATGTGCTTACCCTGAACCCTGGTTAACACACTTTTGAAAGCCTCCCACTTACCAGACGTCCCTTTGCCTGCCAACAGACTCTCCCAATCAACTTCTGAAAGTTCCTGTCTAATACCATCAAAATTGGCCTTTCCCCAATTTAGAATTTAAACTTTTGGGCCAGACCTATCCTTCTCCATAGCTATCTTGAAACTAATGGAATTATGATCACTGGTCCCAAAGTGATCCCTCACTAACACTTCTGTCACCTGCCCTTCCTTATTTCCCAAGAGGAGGTCAAGTTTTGCCCCCTCTCTAGTCGGGCCATCCACATACTGAATGAGAAATTCCTCCTGAATACACTCAACAAATTTCTCTCCATCCAAGCCCCTAATGCTATGGCTGTCCCAGTCAATGTTGGGAAAGTTAAAGTCCCCTACTATTACCACCCTATTTTTCTTGCAGCTGTCTGTAATCTCCTTACATATTTGCTCCTCAATTTCCCGTTGACTATTTGGGGGTCTGTAGTACAATCCGATCAAAGTGATCTCTCCCTTCTTATTTTTCAGTTCTACCCATATAGACTCAGTGGGCGAACCCTCGGATATATCCCCTCTCACTACTGCCGTGATGTTCTCCCTAATCAAGAACGCAACTCCCCCTCCTCTCTTACCTCCTGCTCTATCTTTCCTATAGCATCTGTACCCTGGAACATTGAGCTGCCAGTCCTGCCCCTCCCTTATCCATGTTTCAGTAATAGCTATAACATCCCAGTCCCATGTACCCATCCATGCCCTGAGTTCATCTGCCTTGCCCATCAGACTTCTTGCATTGTCCTGTAGTGTATTGGTACCAGTTAATCTAAATAAACCTGGTGGCAACACTGCCAAGTGTTTCTGTAATTGCTTGCAGACAATGTTTTTTGCCTATAGAATGCAGCACAATAAAAGCTGTAAGAAACTGTCCGCTGTTCAAGTGAAGCGCGATAAACAACTCAACCATGTTAGGGCAGAGCTGGTCATCAGCCTCAGTAGGAGAGCAAGTCGTTACCAATTTGATATAGTTTCTGTTCAAACTCCTTATGGTATTTTCCACTGGTGAAGGCACAGTTTTAAAAAAAAATCTCCATCGCTTTGAGATCAGTTGAAAAGGAATTACATTCAGCTGCACTCCATGATATAAATAGATCCTAATTCATTTCTCACTAGCTCTAAAAATACACTGCTATTAATGTTACATTTTGAATTCCTCTCAACACTTTGATGATGAAAGTATCATATTTACACAGGACACAGATTTATGGCAATTGGCAAAAGAACCAAAGGTGACATGAGGAAAAGCTTTTTTATGCAGCGAGTAGTTATGAATTGGAATGCACTACCTGAAAGGGTGGTGGAAGCAGATTCAATCGTGGCTTTCAAAAAGGAATTGGATAAATACTTGAAGGGAAAAAATGTGCAAGGCGATGGGGAAAGAGCTAGGGAATGGGACTAACTGGATTGCTCTTACAAAGAGGCTCGATGGGCCGAATGGCCTCCTTCTGTGCCATAACTATTCCATGATTCTATGATATCGTACTGAACAAATAGAATCCACAGTCAGGCAAATACAATGAAGGGCAAAAAATATATATTTACACAGATGTGCAAATTGTAGGATCTAGTTTATACATGCTGAACGGGCAACACTTAGTTATTATTGTAAATGCATCAACGAACTTAGCAGCAGAACACCTGAGAGAGGGAGAAAATTAGTTTATAGTTGATGGGAGGGGCTCAGTTGACGTTCGCAAAAGTACTTTTATACCTTTTTTAAAAGACAAAAAATCTACCAAGAGTTGATCTGCCCCTTTCCCAATCAAATAATCTGCCCCATACAGCACAGACGCATTGTACAGCATAGATATTGGTTCCCTAATTTTGTTGTTAACAGGTAGGTTAATGTCAATACTGGGGCAAACCCTCTACTTCCCATATTCCAAAAAGCATATGATGGGTGCGTATTGGTTTGAACTTTGCGACTAACTGAAAAATTGACTGAAGAGTCTGCCAAATTATAAACCAACTCTGATACTTAATCAGTTTAGCTTCACTTTTATTAATAATTCTCCAATTGATTTTGTTTTCTTATACTGAATGCTATTGAATTTGTATTTAGTAAAAGGTTAATTTGAGTATGGGGTAAGGGAAAAGTGGAAAGTTTACCCATGTTTAGCAACTTACATCAGGAAACCCAAGTGAGTTGGACAGCGTCTGTGCAAGGAGTGAGATTAACGGAGGCAATAGACATTTTTACATTCAGTATTTTCTTGTCATGTCACCGTAGCTGTTAGGAAGTGCTAAGTTGGCTCAGTGGTCATAAGGTCATGAACTTGAGCATATTATCGGTGCAGTACTGAGGGAGTGCTTCATTGTCAAAGGTGCTATCTTTTGGATGAGCTGTTGATCTGAGGCTCTGCCTGTCTGATGAGGTTATAAATCCCGTGACACTAAAAACAGATTCATTAGTCTCATTGCTGTTTGTCGGACTTTGATTTGCACAAATTGGCTGTCACGTTTGCCTAAACAATGACAAAAATTAATTGGCTGTGAAACACTTTAGGACACCCTGAGGATGTGAAGGTGCTATATAAATGAAAATTCTTTTTCTTAAGAGCATAAGTTTTCAAACTGGGTTCTGGGAGATCATAAGATTGCTGCATATCTGGTGCTGGGTATTCCATGCATGGCCAGCACAGTGTCCTGAGAATTGTGGGTACTGTATTTTGTCTGCATTTGACATTAATAATACATATTTTTAGCAACAAAAGTGCTGTTTTCCTTTGGGTTTCTGACACTGTCTTTTGGAAGTTAGAAGGGAGAGGGGGATAGAGACTCTCGAAGAGTGTATCAGTATTTGCAGGGGGTCAGTGTTTTCCATGGGTGGGGGTCCCTGGGAATGTGTTAGTATTTGGAGGTGTCCCCACAGAAAAATGTTTTGAAAACTAGCGGCTTTAAATTTGATTTAAAATTTTGCAGTTTCTTTTGATTGTAACACAGTCTCATTGTATAGCTATAATAGTCTCTCTTTTAATACAGTAATGATTTTTTTTATTTTCTTAGGTGCCCTGGTCTTATAAAATATAGAGTTAAGATTGAAAGCAAGAGACTGTCTAGCTTGAAGAGAAACCAAGACACCGCACCAGATGATGCAACAATAGCAGCAGAAGGTTCAGCAGCAGCTGTTTCACTCCGAACAGCTGAGCCTGGACTTGTTAACCCTGCTTTTGAAGAAGATCATGAAGAAGATGGTAAGCTCTTTTGTCTCCATCAAATTGTAAACAACTTCACTTGCAGAAAGCTGTGATTAGGTTTAAACAAAATGGCACGTCATCGAATGACAACCAGTAGTGGCCCATTTTTCTCTTGCTTTTTGATTTTTTTTTAACCTGTTTTTTTACCCCACGGCTACATGCCCCTCCTTTCAGTTTCTGGTTGTAAGAAATGAGTGTGGGTTTTTTGGAAAGCTGGACAATCAGTAATAGTGCATAGGCCTAAAAGATACTTAGGCCCGATTTTGGTATAAATGTGGTTACTGCACTGCTGTGCAAAATTCCATCCAGAATGTAGCATGGTATCCTAGTGTCATCTCAGTGAGCATGAAAATCACACACCTTATACTACTCTAGCTGCCTCATAGCAATAGCACTGAGTAGGTGTGGGGTAGAGAGGTATAGTGAGTAGCTGAGGGGTAGGCAGTTCTGTGGGTAGTGAGTAATTGGGGGGCTTGAAGTATCAATAATTGGTGAGCAGTGTAGGGTAGTAAAAATTCAGATGAGGAAAGTGAGCAGTTGCGGAGGGAATAGTTTGTGTGGTAAGTGGGTATGAGTACAGTGAGTAGTTGAAAGGGTAGATAGTCAGTCAGTATTGGGAATAGGATAGCTGAGGAGAAAAGGAAAGTCTAGATAGTGGGGGGGGGAAATATTAATGGATAGGTAGGTGGGGGAAGGGAATAGCTTGGAGTTGGCCAGTGAGTATTTGTGATAATATGAGTGACTTAGTAGGTGAAATATAGTATTGAATAGGAATTATGCAAGGGTTACAGTTAGAGTTTGAAATAAATATAAATGGAGAAGAATAGAGTTGGAAGAATGAATGGATATGGAGAGAGAAGGACCAAAGTGGATGTAGGGAGGAGTAGGGATAGAGTGGGGTCAAAGAGAACAGGCTAATTTCAACTGCAAGTTATGTCCCTGAAGACTGATTCTATTTCCTGAGCTGCTGGTCATTTCATTAATTCATTCACTAGCCTGCACTTTCCCTGCCCGAATCTTATTTCCTAAACCACAGGCTACTTAATTACTTCACTTGCCCACATGCCCCAAAGCCTGATTTTATTTCCTGAGCTAGGACTTAACTAGTTAACGAATTAGCTAACCCGCTCCCCCTGAAGTCCAATTTCTGTTTCATATCCTGCCATTTATTTAATTATTTTGCACCCCCCCCCCCCAGCAATTTTATTTACTTCATTAATTTGCCAAAGTCCAATTTCAGTTAATTAATTTAGTGGCTTCCCTGCCCCACTGAAGGCCAATATGATTTATTTAATTCAGGAGATGGCAATTCAAAGTTGGAGAGGCAGGGAAAGAGAGAAGGGGAGAGGGACACTAGACTGGTTCTACTAATGATATAGAATAATGGGATGTGTGACAAGACAGAGGCGTCCAGAGGATGCTACAAATTACAACAGGGATGTTATGCAAATTATAATAATCATATAAACCCACAGATCAGATTAGGACTTTCAAATTACTCTGATATTTATTAAATTTTAGTTATTAATTTCAGTTTCAATTTTAAAGGAGCTCTTTCTCATGTTTAAAATCACAGGGCGCTATTTTGGGTTTGGCGGATGATTTTCCAGTCTGGACAGTGAGGCCTGGATTTAAATACTTAATTCTACCATCTGGCAGCTAATGAATACAACAGATTGCTTGTTTTTTACTCTGCAATAAAAGTTAAAACTACCTCTTTGGTATCCAAGGCTCTCACACGAAGAATTTAATGAGTTTACACTTTTGTAACCCCTTTGCAAATGTGGAAATTATTAAAAAGTGCCCTGAGATCTCAAACTGCAGGTGTGTTAACATTTACAAGCTTTAAAAATTTTGTAGGCGGACAGGCTTAAAACTGTGTTGTACAGTTTTATGAAACATAAGATGGATTAAAAATTGTTGCTACTAGCAGAACTTTCCGTATCATTACTGAGAATATAAGGAAGACAACTTGTACAAAGCAAGCCATTGTCAGGTATTTGCTTGCATCAGGGTGACCCAGATGGAGGTTTAACTAGTTCAAACAGACTGAGAGGGTAACGCCTGCGAAAGGCCAACACTAGTGATTTAGCATAAGTGTGGCAAACCCATAACATGCGAGAATCAGAGCCACAAGTTTGGAATGTTTTTGGAATGATAGTATCCCATATTCTTTAAGGAGTCATTCTCCTCCCACCCCCATAGGTTGCAATGTGTTTTGGCAAAAGAATCTTATGCAAGATGTAGATTTAAAAGAGGGAGTTTTACTCCGCATCTAATCTGTGGTATACCTGATCTGGGAGTACCTGTGAATAATACTGGGTGTCAAAAAATTGGAGACATTCCTTAGATCTTGGCTGATGCAAGAAAAAATAAGTCCACTGCAATGTGTCACTTTGGTACTCTGCTGTCCTGCTCTATGAAGTGGTAGGATGTACCTGTAATTCCTGCACACTGATTTCACAGTGCAAATCCTGGCAACAGAGGGAAAGTACAAAGGGGAGGCTAGTTAAAGTAGTGACAGACGATTCGTCTTCATTGTCATCATGGAAGCTCTGTACTATTCGTCTGATTCCCATATAGCCTGTTTCCCATATGAGCTTTGTTCCTTTTACTGCTTCTGTGACTTCCGGTGCCACTGATATGAGTGTGCACTATGTGCATGGGCAATATATCCTTGGCCATTTGTTAAAAATGCCCAAAGTACTTTCTCCATTCTGTCAACAGAGCCAATCCATAAAACAAAATACTGCAGAGGTCGGAAATCGGAAACAAAAACTGAAAAGGCTGGAAACACTCAACAGGTCAAGCTTTTGACGAAGGGTTACACCTGAAATGTTAACGTTTTTCCTTTTGTTCCTTGAAGTGCTGAGTGTTTCCAGCATTTTCTGTTTTTGTTTGTCATTTCCATATTGATTTGTCGTTTGATGTCCTCATCCATCATCATTACAATCTGCTTATATCCAATATTTTTGAAAGCGGAACGTTTCTAAACTGAGAAACTTTGTTCATGTTCTATTGTTTAATGTCCACACCTCACCGCTAAAAAGTAAGAGAGATATTGCAGAGGATTGGGAACAGGGCAGCTTGTCCACTCTCCTGTTTATACTTGTGTGTTTGTGTTTGTATCAACAAGGAAGAAACCTAAACATTTGGGAATAAAATAACATTTTTTTGTCATATTGCTCTATTTACATGCATTTGTTTTCTGCAACTTTCTTGATGCTTGTAACAGAACAGATTCTGATATTTTATACTGTAAATACATGATTTATCTACTTAGGCCTAACTGCATAGAATCCTGTGAGGAAGATGAGCCTAATAAATATGGTGAACACAGCTAAGTGGAATTTATAAACTGCCAAATCAAAGGGAAATCGCCTCCTTACGGATGATATATTGCTGCAAAATGCTGTAGCCTGCAGCAGACAAGGATCATAGTGCTATCCTAGATTAAATTTAGCTATTGCTATCTGTACTTGATAGGAAGTATTGCACTTCAACTAATACGCTTTAATGTTACACCAAAAGCTTTATATGCAATAACTTTAATTCAGCTTGTCAAATTGCTCTTCCTGCCAGTGGCCCGACCTGTAACCACCGGTATGTCACGCTACTATTATAAGCTTACAATGCTCTCAGATACAACCCAAGTTTGGAATGCTAAAAGTTACATGGCTCAGTGGTTGCACTCTTGCCTCCTGAGTCAGAAGGTTGTGGGTTCAAGTCCCGCTCCAGAGACTTGAGCATAAAATCTAGACTGACATTCCAGTGCAATACTGAGGGATACTGTCAGAGGTGCCGCCCTTTAGGTGAGATGTTAAACTGAGGCCCTGTCCACCCTCTCAGGTGAACATAAAAGATCCCATGGCACTATTTGGAAGAAGATCAGGGGAGTTCTCCCTGACCAATATTTATCTCTCAACCAACAACACTTTAAAAAAAAAAATCATCTGCTCATTATCTCATTGCTGTTTCTCGGACCTTGCTGTATGCAAATTGGCTGTCATGTTTCCTCCATGACAACAGTGACTACACTTCAAAAAAGTACTTCATTGGCTGCAAAACGCTTGGGGCATCCTGAGGTCGTGAAAGTTGCTATATAAATGCAAGTCTTTCATTTTTTACTTATGGATGTTTCTCACACCTCAATTGGATATATCTCACACCCACCATTACACTTCACTAAAATGCTAGTGCCAACAATGAATCAGTTTAATGTCTGGTTAAATAATCTTTTAAGCTCTATCTGCCATCGTCATTCAAAATCATGACGTGTTTGGATAAAGAGAAACTGTTCCCATTGGTGGAAGGGTCGAGAATCAGAGTTCACAGATTTAAGGTGATTGGCAAAAGAACCAAAGGTGACATGAGGAAAAGCTTTTTTACGCAGCGAGTAGTTATGATCTGGAATGCGCTGCCTGAAAAAGTGGTGGAAGCAGATTCAATCATGGCTTTCAAAAAAGGAGCTGGATAAATATTTGAAGGGAAAAAATTTGCAGGGCTACGGGGAAAGAGCAGGGGAATGGGACTAACTGGATTGCTCTTACAAGGAGCCAGCACAGGCTCGATGGGCTGTGCTGTGCTGTAAGGATTCTATGACTCTATTATCTTTTGCTCTTCTAGAATGAAATTGATGTGGTTTTCATTTTGTTGCAGACCTGCCTCGATTGTCCAGCCTTTTAGCAGAAACAACTGTTGTTGAAATTCATCGCTTGGATCCTCAGGAGGAGCTGGGAATTCAAATAGTTGGCGGTAAAGATACACCACTGTGTAACATTGTGATTCAGGAGATTCTTCGTGACAGCGTTGTTGCTAGAAATGGAAAACTTGCACCTGGGGACCATATAACAGAGGTAACTGGCTGGCCGCCAATAATGCTACTTATGAATCTGATAAGATGCACAGCGTACCTTGTAAAGCCTCAGGTGTCATCCCTTTTTAATTATTGGCTGAGACTGAGGTTGTTGATGCCGTATTCGATTTTAGAGCGTTAATCGCTTTCAAAAACATCTGCTCGGAGAGGAAAGTGGGTGATGTAGTGGATCGACATGCTATCGTTTCACTGCTGGGACATGGTTCAAGGGCAGCACAGATGAATGAGATAAAAGTCTCCTCTTTCTGATGGCTGTGAAGGTCCTACGTGAGGTGAGTTTAAACAGCTTCCTCCAAAGGACAGTACGACCCATAATTGGGTAGAATTGTCAATTTTGCTCAGAAATCATGTGGTTGGCCTGCATGGGGAAAGGAGAAATGTACAGTCAAGTTGTTTTTCTGAGGCTGGGGGTGAAAATATTGTTCAGTGTAGAACATCTGGCAGTGATATACTTGAGTTACAAATGACTGATGCTGAAACTGGATGTCCAAAGACCTCACTCACATGATTACAAAAAGAAAACCAGTCTGTTTACCTTTTTAGGTGGGAGGAGGCTTGTGTGGAGCATAAACACCGGCATAGACCTTTTGGGCCGAATGGCCTGTTTCTGTGCTGTTAATTCTATGTAGTATGTTAGAGAATCAATCTGGATCTGTCCTAAGATACGATCCTGCTGGCTGTGATTGTAACAACTGATTCAAATGTAAGAGATAATGGAATTTTATTTCTAAATTAAAGAATGAACTTGCATTTATTTAGTACTTTTCAGGACATTTCAAAGCCAATGAATTACTTTTGAAACGTAGTCATCGTTGTTATGTAGGCAAACACAGCAGCCAATTTGTAAAGTCCCACAAACAGCAGTGAAATAAATGACCAGTTAATTGGTTTGGTGATGTTGATTGAGGATAAATGTTGACCAGTACACCAGGACAACTCCCTGCTCTGCAAAAAAAAGTGTCATGGCATCTTTCACATCCATCTAAATGGGCAGATGGGGCCTCGGTTTAACGTCTTATTCGAAAGACAGCACCTGTGACGATGTTGCACCTCCTGCACTGAAGTTTTGGCCCAGATTATGTGCTCAAGTCTTGAGGTGGGGTTTGAACCCACAATTTTTTGACTTGAGAGGGAGTGCTCCCACTGAGCTATGCTGACATTAGCATTACAGGAAATAGTGGGCCTTGTGTTATCAGCAAATATTCTGAGTTTAGGTGACAAGATCATGATGAGTTTGGATGGAGAAGGTCCTTCAGCCCCTTTGATCACATCTGTCCTGAATAATAACCCTACCCTCTTTCCAAAACAGCACCTAGCTGTTTTTGAAATGAGTCCAGAGTCCTGGTCCCAGTCATGTTCCTGGTAACCCATTGCAGCTGTTGATCAACCTCTGTATATAGAAATACTTCCAGACGTCTGTCCTAAATTTCCCTTTATACCCAGATCTGTGCCCTTTTATAACACACTTCTGTGCAGAGTGCAACTCGCTCAGTCCTAATAATACTTATCCCAAACTTCAGAAGAGCATCTACTCCACTTGTCAATTTTACCACTTTCTATTTGAACAGTTTGTGCTGTACGGTGGGCTGTTTTGTATGCACTTAATTATTAATGAGACTTTTATCATTTGGTTGTCTAGGACTAATGTCTCTCCAGCAGGAGTGCTCCACCAGACCCAACAAGGAAGGCTTAGGCCTCCCCTGCCCCAGGCATTCCCCCCCCCCCACCTTTCTTAAATCAAGACCTCCCTGCAACTTACCTGAGTGCCGGCGACCGTTTCTTCGGTCCTGACCAGCAGCCTCCTGCCGCCCAAAATTACACTCCCGCCCACTGGTCAGCTACCGCTTACCACCTGTTGCAGGCAGCTGACCAGGGGCATGCAAATGAGGTCCAGAAGTTAAAATCACCGAGGTTAGGGGGCTTTGCCGCTCGCCTTGCCCCCCCCCACCCCCTGTACCCACACCAGGTGAAAATCAGGGATAATATCCTCTGACGTCCTGTTGGCAGTGCAATGGGAAATCCACTCATGCATGTGCGTGTTTCTGGGAGTGAGCAGGAGTTTGTTGCTGATTAGGAGGTGACAGGTAGGAATAAAGTAATTGACAGTTTTGGGAGTGGAGTGGACAGGGGGTGTGGCTTCTCACAGGCCATGGGGAGGAGGTGAAGGATAGTATTTGGACCCCTGGTGAGAGAGCAGCTGGTGGTGATGGTGTTGGCAGGTAAATTCTGATTTGTTTCATCATTTTGAATGTTTACGGGGCTGTAAGTGGGAAATTCTACAACTGTAAACCGTGCTGACCCACTGTTAGCCACCCAGAGGTGTATTGCTTGTAAAGATCTAGAACGATATGCCTTTTCCCTGCCTGAGATGAAATTGTTCACTTCTATAAGAAACTCTAGAAGATGCATGAATGGTGGTTAACGGCAGTTTTGAAAGACGTTTGGACACTCGTGCAGTTGAACAAATTAGGCAATTAAGTGTTCCGCTGTTAATTATGGCATGATAATGTCCTAACTCTTCAATCAGACATACTGAATAGACAAAATCCTGCTCTTATCAAATTCTGTTCCTCACAGGTGAACGGTGTAAATATCACCAGTGTCCCACACAGCTACGCCATTAGCATACTGCGCCAGCCCTGCTCTGTATCGCGGCTTACAGTACTCCAAGAAAGAGGGTTTGCCATTCGAGGATCTTCACAAGAAAGGAGCAGCAGCAACGCACACAAGCAAACTCTGCATGTAACCCTGCATAAAAGAGACCGAAGCGAGCCACTTGGTATTAAACTAATTCGGAAAGCGGACGAGCCTGGAGTGTTTATTCTGGATCTTCTGGCAGGGGGCTTGGCTGCTCGGGATGGAAAGCTGCGTAATAACGATAAAGTGCTTATGATTAATCAGCAGGACCTCAAAAATGGAACTCCAGAGATTGCAGCACAGATAATACAGGTAAATTCAGGGCTCCACTGTATCCTGAGTTAAGAACATAAGAATTTTTAGGAATAGGTCATTTAAGACCAAACAAGTTCATCCTTGTTCGATTAATTTAATCTACTCACCACCTTATCATATTCCTTGATATTCTCCACCCCCCCCCCCCCCACCAATCTCTCTCTCTCCGCCTGCACCCTCACCCCCCTCCCGAAGCGCATCCAGTTTACTCTTGAAACACTTATACTGTTCACTTTAATGGCCTTCACTGGTAATTTATTCCACTAGTTTATTAGTCGTTTGGTGAAAAGTTCTACCTGGCTTCTCTTACTCCTAACTTCTAAATTTTAACTTGTGTCCTGATACTTGATTTCCACTAAACCAGTGTGGTTTTTTGGGCTAACTTTTTGTCAGAGGTTACAATCCAAAGCAATCCCTTACTCAAGGGTCACTCCCAGGAATACACCAAAACATCTGAATTCACAGTTCCCAACATGGTGACATTCTGATTTCAAACCTGTTAAATTGGGCAGTTGCCGAGTGAAGGCACTTCTCCCAGGGGGGGGGGAGGAAAATAAACCACAGGACTCATGATCATTAAAGCAATAGGCCCAGTAGTTTTAATAATTATACAGGCCTGTCCATATTACGAGTAGCACTAAATCAGATTTTTTCATCAGTGGAGGTGAAAACCTTGGAGTTGTTTAAGAAGCAGTTGGATGCTGCTGTGATTGTGGGGGGAGGGTGGCGTGGTTTGGTCTTTCTGGATGGATGAACTAGGATGGGCTTTCCCATCTGTATCTGATGATCAATGCTATGTTCTAAATACAAATAGGCAAAGAATCTTATAATATGGGTAAAACATCTGTCAGTGGCTGATGGAATTTTGTTCAATTAACAATGGCTGCACTAGATGCCCAGCATGAACCCATTCAATTGAGCAGAGGTGGTACTCTCACGATGACACTATCCTGTCAGGGAGGAGGGGGAGAATGATTGATGTGGTCATCTTGCTGCAAATGTATTTCAACCTAAAATTCTGATTTAATTATTTGTAAAATAGATGAACCAATTATTGTTCATCTCTCTCTAGTCCAGCGAGGGAAATGTTAACTTTGCAATCCAGAGATGCTCTGATCGACAAAGCCCTGAAATTATTGATGAAGCTGGATCGAGCAACAGCAGCCCCACACGTTATCGTAATAAATCACTGCAGCATCATTGCCGCCGACGCTCTCACTACCAAAAGGTAAGAAGTACAGTGAGATAAAGGTGAATGACTACCACTTGTGTGGGCTTTCCACCAAAGAGTTCTGACCGTTGACAGACCAAACAAAGCGAGTGTTCTGACAGCAGCTAACCAAGTACAGAACAGAATTGCCATATTTTCGGAATATAGGAAATTTTGGAGAATCACCTGAGACTTCGAATGGGCTAGAGCGCGTGAGAATATATCAAGTTCTTATTGGACTTCAGATCAATCCCTGATTTTGCAGTCTGAAGAGGAATATTTGATCCTGTTTAATATATAGTTATTCTCAATTGGGCCTGTTTTAATTTTAAGAGATGATATAATACTGACTAAAGTGAAACCTCCATCACCCGTGTCAAAATGGAGCACCCAGATTCCGCCCATGGAAATTGGTGAATAATTGTGAGTCCCCAAATCTGATCGTGTGTATTGTATATCAATGCCCTAGGCATGAAAATGAAGAAAAGTACAGCACAAAAATTACATTGACTTAAATCAACCCCTCAGCCCAAGGAAGATTAATGTCAAATAAAAGGAGATCGGTGTTAGTGGGCTGTGGAATGAATCTATTTTGAGGCAAGGTATTGTGAAAAATTTACACAATTACTTTTAAGTCTCTTCTCTTCAGCCACTCTCGGGTTTATATTTGTTTTGTTATACTAAGTTTGATCTTCCTGCCAGGATCATTGAAACCAATGCTGTAAGAAGTATATTTACTTGTTGACTCTAAATTCCAGGCAAGTTTTGTCGTGAGAAAAAGCTTAAGAGCACTGAAAATGCTGGCAGCTCACGGTCACTGCTGGCGTCTCTTTGTTCTTTAATGACACCCTGAGGACCAAATGATTTCCCCTCAGCCGTTCTGTCTCCGTTGTTGACATTATCATATGTAGACATAATGAAAAATTAGTATATCTGTATTAATATGCCTACTCTCAGATTTTGCTTTTAATCTGTCGTATCAGTGAAAGCAGTTTGCTCATAACCGTAATATGAGAAGGCCCCAGTTGTGTTCCGTTGATCAGTTCATGTTTAGCTCTCAAACCCTCCATAAGGATCAGTGTCGCACACCACTTTCATCTACCACCAGTGTTCGTTGTGAAAAGATGTAGGCTCACGTCTGCAGCTTCTCCTCATGGTGGCTTTCCCGACTGCAAGAGCAGGAAAATGGGAACGACCACCATCCAATCTCATGCCTGGTGGCCAATTGTGAGAGGGGTAAAGGCCTTGGAGCAAGTTACATCCCAATCACTTCAATGGAAAATAGAATGTGGTAAATTAAAGGCGGGGGGGGGGGGGGGGGGGAGGAAAATTCCACTTAAGTGGGAAAGAACTACGTGGATTAGTTCCTTAATCTAAACCCAAAACTGTTGATACCCCACGGTCTGACCAATGCTGTTACCCAGATTGGGGAGGAGGGGGCTTTCTTTTTAATTATTGGATGGCAAATCCATAATTTCCCTTCAAACTTTAGCTTCCTCTTTTTGAAAATTCCCAAGAACTAATGAAACTCAAGCAACAAATGCCTACAGTGCATAACCTTTTAATGAATGTTGAAATGTGAATAGGTCCAAAATATTTTATTTAACATCAAACTACCAATGAGTTAAACATCTGCAGCTTTACTGTTTTTAGTTTCTAGCGATACTGTTATTTTCCCCCTAGGATTTATCACAGGCGTCAATGTGCCTGGAGAAGACTGTTCCAATGAGAAAGGAGCCTCGTGAGTCTCTGGGAATAACTATTTCAGGAGGTCGTGAAAATAAATATAAGGTTCCGATATACGTGACCAGCATCCAGCCTGTTGGCTGCCTCTATAGGGATCGCAGAATCAAAAGAGGTCATTTTTTTTGTGTATATTTGTTCTTTGGTTGCAATACATTGACATATGTTACATTCATATTGCAAGGTATGCATGGTCTAGCATAATGGCACATTTTTAGTGAATGGCTGGGATTGTGGTTGGCATTGGGGACTGATTTCAGACTGCAGCAATGGTGCCAGTGTTTACTGCTTTGCTTGTCCACTGTATTCGTGTATGGAGGGTTTTGGTTGTGCTACCAGGACTTTGTGCATTCATTTTCTCTGCTCCGTTTGCAGTTTAAGCAGCGAATTGTTGCCTAGCCACTGTGTCCAGGCAG
Source organism: Heptranchias perlo (assembly GCF_035084215.1). Classification (NCBI taxonomy): domain Eukaryota; kingdom Metazoa; phylum Chordata; class Chondrichthyes; order Hexanchiformes; family Hexanchidae; genus Heptranchias; species Heptranchias perlo. Next base: position 45,152,731 of record NC_090339.1, on the reverse strand, counting down.
AATGTAATCCTCAACGTGCAGTCTCCCCTTCTCTTCTGAAGGCATTAACTGTTTACTGAGGTATATTTCCACAGGTGGTGTTTGTCCCCCTGTAGCTTGTTCAAGTGACCATTCTTTACGTGCAAACTTAAGACAGCTATTGACTGCAGGGAGCGTCGCAGCAGAGTCCCATCCTATGCTCACCCAATGTACAAACACCTACACCTCAATTAGACATCACAGAATAGTGATCAGGAGTAGGAACTCCAGCTCAATTTCCCTTCCATAACGTAGGGATAATGAAGCCAATTTTAGCTTTCTTATCACCTACCCCACTTAGATCAGCTAACTCTGCACAGACCAGGGATCAAACTTGGGATCTCCTGATCACATATGGTTCAGCCTAATGCATTATCTTTTTATCCCATCTGTACATTTAAACAAATTGTGCAAGCTTCTCCTGATGTGCTATTAAATATTCCATCTAGATTTTTATATTTGGATTTTATCAATGACAATTATCTGCACACAGATAAACCATTTATAATAATGAAAAAGAAAAATTACATTTAAATGTAACTTGAAGTTTGAAAACTAAAAGACAGCGTTTGCTAAAGCCTTTATTTATTGGTTAGAGGTCTAAAAGCTTCTCCATTGTATTATTTCAACCCAACTATTTTCTGATTTGAACTCAATCAAAAATAGCTACTTTGTTCAGCAAAAGTATTTTTCAGCTCATAAGAATTAAAGCCTTTAGAATATCACAAGGTCATTGGTAAATTGGAAGGCTTTTGTGAATCTCCTTTCCTACATCTGTGTGGCCTTGACTTATTTTCAGACTGGGTTTCTGTGCAGGGGACTTGAGGGAATTGTGTAGCAGAGGAAGGAACAGATGTAATAAATTCTCATTTCCAGAAAGCTTCTATTCTGAGGGCAGCACAACACTGTCACAAGAGCAGTACCTAGCATCTACCCTTTTTCTTGGTTATCTGTGTCAGTGAAACGAAGGCCGTCCTCTGGTTAAAAATACACAATTAATATCTGCCGTTACTCACATTTACTTCTCTTCCCTATCCCATTCTTTGACAAATGTAATTAAAACCTTAATAGAAGAATGTTATACCTCTGTAAAGTAGTATATTTGTATTTTCTTGTCAAGTAACTCATTATTATGGTCCAGTTTCATAATATTGTAAAATACCTCTCGCTGTCATGTGGCCTGGAATCTCTCCGTGAAACTCGGTGACAAGAATAGAAGATAAGAACATCAGGTACAAACAACTCACTTTTAAACATAGTGGCTGAGAACGGGTAGCAAGTCAGCGAAGCAATTGCTTCACGCACCCAACCCTGATGGCTAAAGGCCCCTTGGAAAACTAGACTGCGGGCCTTATTTGCATCAAAAAGGCGCGTTGCGGACACCAACGAGCATCCCGATGCAGCGCGCCAGTTGGGGGCCCAACCAATTCTGGTAGGCTCTGATCCTGAGTAGGCCCATAGGTAGGTCCTGGGACAGGGAGGCGAAGGGCAAGACTGGGCCGGCAGCAAGTCGCAGTATTCTTTGCGGAGCCAGGAGGAACACTCCACCCATTTGTACACTAATTTCAATCCAGATTTTACAACCGACATTAGAATCTCAATTATCAAGAGCCGCTTCACACCTAGAAGTCGCCGGCTGCCAATTTGGTAGCCAGCGCACTTCTGGGGGAGATCAGGACCCAGAATTCATATCCCATCCTTCATTTTTTTGTCCCAAAAAATGGATGAAACAGTGTCTTTCTACCCCCCCCCATCCCAATGTTCTCCAACTTGCAGAAAGACATCATATGTGGTTTGTTCCTCAGTCAGCACTTAATCTTAGCAGTGTAAATTTAACATCCTGAGTCCAGTGGACTTTAAAAGGAAAATGGGCAAAATGACTTGTCTACACTGTCCATTGTTTGACTGCTGCTGTAGTGCTGATTGGTGTTTGTGTGTTCATCAGAATGCAATTAATTTGAATATGACAGGCTGTTCATGAATTCCCTTTTCCTCAAGTGTGTTTATTGTGACATCAATTGAAGCTTGTTTTCTTGCCATTTTTTCTGAACTCAAAGGTGAGAGAGAGTTGTTGGGTTTTATGGACAACTCGTGTTGTCAGACCTCCTGCCAGTCAACTTCCTTTTAATGTTTTAAAAAAAAAATAAAGAGGTCTCCCCTGCTGGTGCAGGTGGTTACGCCAATAATAGCTGAGACATAAAGAACAGGAAGGTCCTAGGTTCGACCAACAGCATGTACTGAGTCAGCGGTAGCAGTGTTGCAATTGGCATCTACACCCCTGGGCTAGCGAAGTGAAACTGAGTCTGAATTTCTTCTCCAGACTACCCTGGCGACCCCTGCTGAAAACGTGGAGTAGGTTGAGACGAAGGTGAATAACCTATTGACTTTTGTGGTGTAATTTTAACCTAACCTGCCCGACGTGAAACTGATCGGATCAGGCAGAGTGTAAAATGGGCATCCAATCTGATCAGGTCAGTTTCATGTCGGGTGGTTTAAGTTAAAATCACCCTTGGTGTTTGGCTCGCACATGAAGAATGGCTTATTAGACAACCAACACTTGTCTAACCACTCTAGTAAGGTTGGTAATTTCAGCTTTGTGGTATTGAAATGGGTCAAATATTTTCTGTCATAGGAAATGTGCTGCTGAGCATAAATGGAGTGGATCTCACACAGCTGAGTTATAATGAAGCGGTGTCAGTTCTCAAGTTGAATGCAGCCTCCTCTGCAGTGGTGCTGAAGGTCCTGGAATTCCCCAACATTGAGGAGATGTCAGCAGCAGAGGAGCTTTTGGAGGCAGGCAAAGAGAACGATTACGATTGGTCCCCTTTATGGGTCATGTGGCTTGGGTTACCAAGGTGAGGACTGATCTATTAAAGTAATAAGTGCGAAACTTTAAAAAAAAAATTACAAAAGTATTGCACAGGTGCAATGTAAAAGAAACTCCAAAACTCTAAACACGAGTGAGCTTAAAAAAAAGTGTAATGCTGTTACAATAAAGGACAAGTAGCAAATCAGAACAGTGTGTACAGGATTTTAACTGCCCATCCGCCAGGCGGGTAGGATTAAAGTCACCCCATGTTTTTAAAAAGGTAGAAAAATTGAGAAAATTGTTTAGGATAGTGCTTTAGAATTGTCAGGAGCTGGTTATCTAAATTTTACAACTATTTAATGTCCACGAAAAGTGCAGTAATGTTTCAAAAACTAAACATTTGACTGACTGGGATCAGAAATCCTCTGGTTGCTAAATGTGTTCACAACTTTGCTCAGATATGAACATGAGTAAGTGTTCAAACAAATTCACAATGTTGCTACATACTGCACACAGACCATTTCTTTTTCCCTTCCATCTCCCTTGACTCTTTTGTCGAGCCATATTCAGAATTCTACTGGTACTAACATCTCAAACAGTAGCCAATAAGGTGGACAGTGACTCAAAACAGCTAAAAAAATTAAATCCTGTTGCCTGTCCTTGTGGTGTTTGGTAGTGTTCTGAGGGAATTATTATACCGTTAAAATACAGGCAACTTTGAAATAAGCTGCTTAATCCTTAATCGATTATGAGGAGAGGAAGGCTTCCAGCAGCAGATCAAGATCAGTGGTAGTGCAGTCAGCTTTTTATTTTGGGCAAAGACATATGAAAGTCTTGCATTCTTGCTCCCGCAAGACTTCGATGACACGCTTGTGCCAAATGCAAAAATCCAATTGTGGCATTGCAGTCCACAACTGAGTTTTCCATTTACTTGTTAATTTATTAAAAATGGATAGGACATCTCTCTTTCATATGACATCTGAATTAGAGATGTATCTTAAACTCTAACTCAAGTATTGAAAAGCCTTCTTTAAACAAAATCAAAAGTCCTTCTGATTATTGTTCAGTGTGGGTGACCTTCATAAAATTATCAACTTTAACATCCTCTTTCCTGCTTTCCATTTGCAGTTACCTTCACTGCTGCAATGACATCATTCTACACAAGAGTAACTCTGAAAGCTGGGGATTCAGCATCGTTGGGGGCTTTGAGGAGAGCAAAGACAACCAGCCTTTCTTTATCAAAACCATCGTTCCTGGCACACCAGCGTACTTTGATGGAAGACTAAAGTAAGTTAAATCTATGTGTCAGCCTGGTGTTTGGCTCGAGTGAAAAAGGCAAATAAGGTACTGGCTTACAGAAAAAGCATAAATCAAGAGGTTTTCTTATTGCTGCATACGACACTGGTTAGACTCTATCTGGAGTACTATGTGCAGTATTAGTAGTCACCTAATCACAGGGAATATATTATTGTCCTTAAGAATATACAAGAGTTGGCAACAAAGGAATTCTAGTTATCAAGAATTTTAATTCCGATGAAGTGGGATCAAGTGGATCCCTTGAAGAGTATAGAGATTGCCGGAGTAGAGTCAAGAGAGAAATCAGGAGGGCAAAAAGGGGACATGAGATTGCTTTGGCAGATAAGGCAAAGGAGAATCCAAAGAGCTTCTACAAATACATAAAGGGCAAAAGAGTAACTAGGGAGAGAGTAGGGCCTCTTAAGGATCAACAAGGTCATCTATGTGCGGAACCACAAGAGATCCTAAATGAATATTTCACATCGGTATTTACGGTTGAGAAAGGCATGGATGTTAGGGAACTTGGGGAAATAAATAGTGATGTCTTGAGGAGTGTACATATTACAGAGAGGGAGGTGCTGGAAGTCTTAACGCGCATCAAGGTAGATAAATCTCCGGGACCTGATTAAATGTATCCCAGGATGTTATGGGAGGTTAGGGAGGATATTGCGGGTCCCCTAGCAGAGATATTTGAATCATCGACAGCTACAGGTGAGGTGCCTGAAGATTGGAGGGTAGCAAATGTTGTGCCTTTGTTTAAGAAGGGCGGCAGGGAAAAGCCTGGGAACTACAGACCGGTGAGCCTGACATCTGTAGTGGGTAAGTTGTTAGAGGGTATTCTGAGAGACAGGATCTACAGGCATTTGGAGAGGCAGGGACTGATTAGGAACAGTCAGCATGGTTTTGTGAGAGGAAAATCATGTCTCACGAATTTGATTGAGTTTTTTGATGGGGTAACCAAGAAGATAGATGAGGGCTGTGCAGTGGACGTGGTCTACATGGACTTTAGCAAAGCCTTTGACAAGGTACCGCATGGTAGGTTGTTACATAAGGTTAAATCTCACGGGATCCAAGGTGAGGTAGACAATTGGATACAAAATTGGCTTGACGACAGAAGACAGAGGGTGGTTGTAGAGGGTTGTTTTTCAAACTGGAGGCCTGTGACCAGCGGTGTGCCTCAGGGATCGGTGCTGGGTCCGCTGTTATTTGTTATTTATATTAATGATTTGGATGAGAATTTAGGAGGCATGGTTAGTAAGTTTGCAGATGACACCAAGATTGGTGGCATTGTGGACAGTGAAGAAGGTTATCTAGGATTGCAACGGGATCTTGATAAATTGGGCCAGTGGGCCGATGAATGGCAGATGGAGTTTAATTTAGATAAATGTGAGGTGATGCATTTCGGTAGATCGAATCGGGCCAGGACCTACTCCGTTAATGGTAGGGCGTTGGGGAGAGTGAGAGAACAAAGAGATCTAGGAGCACAGGTTCATAGCTCCTTGAAAGTGGAGTCACAGGTGGATACAATGGTGAAGAAGGCATTCAGCATGCTTGGTTTCATTTGTCAGAACATTGAATACAGGAGGTCTTGTTGAAGTTGTACAAGACATTAGTAAGGCCACACTTGGAATACTGTGTACAGTTCTGGTCACCCTATTATAGAAAGGATATTATTAAACTAGAAAGAGTGCAGAAAAGATTTACTAGGATGCTACTGGGACTTGATGGTTTGACTTATAGGGAGAGGTTGGATAGACTGAGACTTTTTTCCCTGGAGAGTAGGAGGCTTAGGGGTGATCTTATAGAAGTCTATAAAATAATAAGGTAGATAGTCAAAATCTTTTCCCAAAGGTAGGGGAGTCTATAACGAGGGGACATAGATTTAAGGTGAGAGGGGAGAAATACAAAAGGGTCCAGAGGGTCAATTTTTTCACTCCAAGGGTGGTGAGTGTCTGGAACGAGCTGCCAGAGGCAGTAGTAGAGGCGGGTACAATTTTGTCTTTTAAAAAGCATTTGGACAGTTACATGGGTAAGATGGGTATAGAGGGATATGGGCCAAGTGCAGGCAATTGGGACTAGCTTAGTGGTATAAACTGGACGACGTGGACATGTTGGGCCGAAGGGCCTGTTTCCATGTTGTAAACTTCTATGATTCTATGAAACTATTTGAAAGATTCACGGTGACCTACAGATAGATTGCATACCTAGTTTTTTTTTAAATTCAAATGACCTATTCTCCAGTACCAACCAGCTTGTTAAACCCCTCTCCCATGGCGCTTCACAGGCATGTAATCAGACAAAAACTGACACAGAGCCAAAGGAGGAGACATTAGGACAGGTGACCAAACGCTTGGTCAAAGTTTGTTTTTAAGGAGCAACTTAAAGGAGAGGGGTGAAGAGGTTTGGGGAGGGAATTCCAGAGCTTAGGGCCAAGACAACTGATGGCATGGACGCCAACGATGGGGCATGCACAAGAAACCAGAGTTGGAGGAACGCAGAGTTCTCAGAGGGTTATAAGGCTGGAGGAGGTTACAGAGATAGGGAGTGGTGAGGCCATGGGGGGATTTAAACACTAGGATTAAAAATTTAATACTGAGACATTGGTGGGCTGGGAGCCAATATTTTTTTATTCGTTCATGGGATGTGGGCGTCGCTGGCGAGGCCGGCTTTTATTGCCCATCCCTAATTTCCCTTGAGAAGGTGGTGGTGAACCGCCGCCTTGAACTGCTGCAGTCCGTGTGGTGAAGGTTCTCCCACAGTGCTGTTAGGAAGGGAGTTCCAGGATTTTGACCCACGACACTATATTTCCAAGTCGGGATGGTGTGTGACTTGGAGGGGAACGTGCAGGTGGTGGTGTTCCCATGTACCTGCTGCTCTTGTCCTTCTAGGCGGTAGAGGTTGCAGGTTTGGGAGGTGCTATAGATCAGCAAGCACAGGGATGATGGGTGAATGGGACTTGGTGCGATTTAGGATACAGGCAGCAGTTTTGGATGAGCTCAAGTTTATGGAGGGTGGAAGATGGGAGACTTGCCAGGAGAGTATTGGAATAGTCAAGTCTAGAGGTAACAAAGGCCTGGATGAGGGATTCAGTAGCAGGTGAGCTGAGGCAGGAGTGGGTGATGTTTTGGAGGCGGAAGTAGGCGGACTTTGTGATGGACCAGATATGTAGTCGGAAGCCTATCTCAGGGTCAGTTAGGACGCCAAATTTGCGAACAGTCTGGTTCAGCCTCAGTCAGTGGTGAGGGAGAGGGATAGAGTCGGTGGCTAGGGAATGGGAATGGAATTTGCGGCAGGGACCAGACAATGGCTTTAGTCAGAGGGATGAGGTGCAAAGGCAAGTAGGTGGGGTTTATGTATGAAAAATGGATGGGCTTACTAGCCTGTTCAATAAAGCTACATTCTTATCTGGATGCATGCTCAGATCTTAAGTAACAAAATTCAGTGAAAAGGGACATTCAGTTCAATAAGTTACTCCATATGTGGCATTTGTGTTTTTGCCTATCCATGCTGGAGCCAGAAAAAATTAGACCCCTCTGCCTACTTTTAAAAAGGAGTAGGCTTGATTTTCCTTGAAGAAAGAAAATTAAGGAGTGAAAATTGAAGTGTTTAAGATGATTAAAGGATTTGATAGGGTAGATAGAGAAACTATTTCCTCTGGTAGGAGAGTCCAGAACAAGGGGGCATACCTTAAATTAGAGCTAGGCCATTCAGGGGTGATGTTATAAAGCACTTCTTCACACAAAGCGTAGTGGAACTCTTTCCCCATAAAGCTGTTGAGCTAGGTCAATTGAAAATTTCAAAACTGAGATTGATCAATCTTTGTTAGGCAAGGGTATTAAGGATTATGGAACCAAGGCGGCTTGATGGGAGTTGAGATACGGATCAGCCATGATCTAAATGAATGGTGGAACAGGCTCGGGCTGAATGGCCTGTGCCTGTTCCTATGACTCCCTGGCTGACAAAGTAAATTTTGTTAACCACCTTGAGATTTAGCTCCTAGTTTTACTTTGGCAGCTTTGATGTTGAATAGAGCTGTGGGTCATTTTCTCTTTACTGCCTCCTACAGGTGCGGGGATGAGATTATAGCTGTAAATGGAGTTTCCACTGCAGGCATGAGCAATTCAGCTGTAATCCCAATGCTGAAAGAACAGAGGAACAGAGTCACTCTCACTGTCGTCTCCTGGCCAGGAAGTCATGTGTGAAAGTAAAGTGACAAGACAAATCCACCTCAAAGCCTTAATCATGAAACGGGAGCAGCACAAACTAGAAAATAAGAAACTAGCACAATCCACGTTCAAAGCCGAGAAATACCAGATCACCAAAGTGCATTTGTTAAACAATCTTTTTTTCTAAAGACCTATGGTTTCCCTTTTCACTAGCAGGGTACCTGCTACTTCAATTTAAAAAAAATATGTTTGTAAAGGCAATGAATGGATCACAGGGAGCAAAAAAGTCAAAGCCCTGTTGTAAATTTCCAAATGGATGTCCAAGGTATGAGTTTCTACATTCAAGGCTCCAACAAATTGAATTAGTAATAGTTATTTTGCTGTCATATAAACGGACTTCCACCCATGACTGCACAGCTCCCCATAGGATGATTCAACCTCTGATCTTGCTACTGACAATTTAGAGTATTCAGGCACAGACTTATTAAGTATTTATTTTTGAGCAGAAAACTAACCTAAACATGATTCAGCATTGTACTTAAGTGAGCAGTCAGGCTGCAAATGCAAATACCACTTCACTCATAGATCTACTTTCTCTATTGTGGCAGTGAAAATAAGTTCATGGGGTTGAGATTCAATTTGGCCTCCAATCTAATCTGACTGTTAATACCACAGGATACTGCACTAGTATCCTTACTGAGGCTCTAAGCAATTTGATTCATAGAAGTCCTTGCATATCACAGCCACAATGAACATACAGGAATCACTCCATATAGCAAACAAGGTGGACATTAGTAACTTGGAGCATGTAAATGGTTATGATGGAGTAAAGCATGTAATCTCTATCTTAAGCTTGCTAGAATGAATAGTTAATTATGCAGTAAAATCACCAAGTTATTGGCCCAGAAATTGCCCCGAGCAGTGAACCAACAGTGCTCACCGCTCCATTGATTTATACTAAACCTCTAACTTACCACGGTCTTTACTGGGTGCACTTCCTCTAAAAGAAGGCAGAGAAGAGCCCAGCATTAGCTCCAGTGAAGCAGCGATCTCTCCCCTCAACCAATGAGATTGCAGCATTTTTGACAAGCTGCGAAGTTTCTGTAAACTGGAACGTAAAATCATTTGTAAAAAGTTAGTGGAAATTTTTTTTTAATGACCAAAAACTATTACCGTGCTGTTAAAACTTAGTTTAGACTTGGTATTTTTTAAGCGTACCTGTTTTGGGGCGATATTAGTTTCTTTCCAGCTGGGCAGAAGAGCAAGTTGGCACTGGTCCATTGATTCCACCCGGCGATATCCCTTTAATTCGAAGCTGTCATATCGCCAACGAACAAGAGGACCAAGTTGCGGATTTCTGCATTTGGCTGCGCATGTGCGAACGCCAGAACTTGCTCCTCGATTTCACCACTAGCAATGGCTGTTGAGCTCACTGTTCTTTAAGCAATTTCCAGCCCATCTTGTTTTCTTGAAGCTACAAGTGCATTAGCAGTCCTTTTGGTGTAAACAACTTAACTTAATCTGTAAACAATTAAACCAATCAAATCTTCACAAGAGCTTTTTAAAAATGCAGATAGGTTTCATAATTTAACTATTTTTGGATCACTATTATATCTGAGTCATTACTGCCGTAAATGGTTGTACAATTGATGTGCAATTTGGAGTTAATACAAACCATATTTAGAAAAACTGTTTTAATCTTTGTTTTACAAGCACATTTTACAAAAAAAAGACAATAGTGTTGTAAGCATGTAGAAAGGTGGGATCAGGCTTCACATTCTACTGTGTTATGCAGTGGCCTTCCTAGGCATTACTGTCCATGGAGTTGCTTTTTTTTTAAAGTTGCATTCATAGCACCATCAACAGGAAAGGGTCCAGAACATTAGAGCTAACTGTCCATGAGTTGTATTCCCCAAGCAGTTAGTTATTCTTTAGGATCCGTTTCTTCAGTCTCTGCAGCACCTTCATCCCCAGCTTCTTTGTCCTCTTTGTTTCGTTTATTCTTCTTGTGTTTGTGACGTCTGTGACTTTCTCCTTCCTCGCTCTCGTGCTGTTTGCTGTGAAAATAAGTCAACAGTAAAACATATTCTTGTGATCCAAAGATTCTGTACAGAACTGGGAGCTACAGCATGGAGTAAATTGCTGCAGGGGTTCTACTGCTTGTCTGCCGTAACTTTGGTGCACAAACCGCAGAAATCCCAGAAAAACTATTTAAAAGTGTTTAGACCGTTTTTCCAGGGCTGTCGCAGCCTTTCTGCTGAAGTTACGGCAGACTAGGAGAAACCCCATGGTACGTCACCCCCCCCCCCCCACCCCCGACTACGTATGGACAAAAGTTTAAATACGGAGGTGGTGGGATGGAAAAGAACGCACTACAGGCCTATTAATGCCCTGCACAAGCTTTCTTGACCTGCAATGTTGTACATTCTTACATCAGATCTAGTGCTCAGCAACCATTATAATTCCAGTATTGAATTTTCTTTCATGTTGGGAAACTTCTGATTCAGTTCCAGTATATCATGGCACATGTTATTCCTGTTCAGTTACTTTGGTTCTTATAAATTAGTTAAAGTACTCACACTAGGCTTTACTTACTTAAAAGTCTATCTTAAGAACTCTCTTAGCTCAGTGTGTAAAGACAGCACCTGTAATGGTATTAATCTACACAGAAGATTCCAGGTTCAATCCTAGACTGTGCTGAGTTAGCTGATCTCATTCAGATTTTCAGAGTTGTTTCTTATCCCGAGCTGATTTTAACTGGCCTCAATGTTCATGGGCTGTTCAGGGAGGGAAGGAGAACACCGAGTTCCCAGGGTTTGCATTTCAATGACCTTCATTGGAAAGTCAGGCGAGAACCAGCCACGCTGTTAAGCTAAATAACCTGCTACCATTCATTGTTTGAACTCATACATTAACAATGACCACTTTGGTGAGGTTCTGTAGGGCTGATGTGGAACCATCACCTTGAGGAGGGGAGAAAAAAATTGGAAAAAATCCTGTCTGGGAAAAAATGGTTAATTCTGTGCATTTAAATTACTGTCTCCCTTTGTCAGATGGCATCAGGAGTGTGTTGACTTGCTTTGGGCCATGCACCACTACCATGCTGTAGCTAAGAGGTGTGGGAAAGTGACCAAAGGGTGACTATGTAGATTTCCCCCATTGATGTAGAAGAGTATTAAGCATCTCCCCCTCCCCCCAGATGGCTGAGATCTGTTGAGCAGTAATGGTGGTAGGAACCCATGTCAGTGCTGCTGTACCTATACACTGTCACTGCACCACTTAATTTTGTGTATTTTCTAATTGGTGTTTTCTTTATTATTGCTTGTCCCCTGCCCATCCACGCCATCAGACGCCAATTTTTCAGCTGTTATGCCCCCATCTGGAATTTCTTCTCCAAATCATTCACTCGCCAACCCTCTCCCTGCCTTCAAAAAAACCCCATTGCTTTGACACCATTACATTTTCCCCTCCCATCCTATAAAATTCCTTCATTTTCTCCTTGGTGTGTACTGTTCTTTTATGTGAGGAGTGCTATATAAATGTAAGTAATTTTTTTCTAACCGCAGTTAGACAATCCCAGGAAGCAATCATTAAAGATTGGTGTAGCCACGACTCCTTGCGGTACCTCAGCTTTACAACACTATTACTGAGCCATGCACTGTACTGTAGCCCATTTAGCTAGTACATTAGTTAAGATTAAACATCACTGCAGCAGAACTACTGAAGAGAGAAACAAAATACATACCGCCTTGATGACTTGTGCTTAGAATCATCTTTGTCCTTGTGCCGCCGTTCCCTGTGGCGATCTTCTCTGTCTCGACTGCGATCTCTGCTCCGATGATACTCTCTGTCGTAGCTTCGTTCTCTGCTGTAAAAACAATTCATTCGATCAAAATGAGTGGATCCAAAATTACAAGCTATGCAAAAATTTATGTAGACTTAGTGGCAAAGGATCAAAGGAGCTTCATCCAATTACGAGTCATACCTCTTTAGGACTTGACTGAATTAAAAGGCAGGCGGAGTGAAAGATCTGATCACAAGTGTGTCAGTGCAGCACTGCCGCATTACATCAAAATATGGGTTCAAATCAGTTCATACAGTCTGGTGAATAAGCCACTTGTTCCTCCTCCCGAAGATACAACACTCTCTATTTTCATCACTCCACCGTGCCTTCCACTGCCCAGGCCCCAAGCTCTGGAATTCTCTCCCAAAACCTCTCTTGCCTGTAAGTCGTTCCTTAAAATCTACCTGTTTGACCAAGCTGTCGTCCTAACATCTCTGGATTAGTGTCGAATTTTGTCTGATAACACTCTTGTGAAGCAACTTGAGACTTCTTTTTACTATGTAAAAGGTGCTATATAAGATTCAAGTTGTTGTTGCTATCTCAGGCTGCTCCCTCTGAGAACTGGAAACAAAACTATTGAGGGAGCTCTATTGTGAATAGCAGCTCCAGCCTGGGATTTGAGCTCTGATTCACTGACTGGAAACCCACTGCTCCCAAAAAGCAGGGGGTTTATTTAAAACTGATTAATGCAAGAACATTAACCAGTATACAGAACAAGTGAAACCCCTGACAAAAATGGCAGGAAACATTAATTTTTGGTTGAGTGTGTGACCATTTTAGTCAGAATTCTAAAATTATCTGATTCAGATATTTTTGAAATATGAAAAAATTCCAGGTTACAAAAACCTGTTTGGCACAGGTTTGATTTAATCATTAGTTTTGAAACCCTTCAGGCTTGGTGGATAATCATTGACATTCAACAACTTGCATTTATACAGCATCTAGAATGTAGGAAAATTTGCAAGGCGTTGACAAAGATGTCAGATTGGAGGTGGGTGGGGGGGGGTAGAGGACATGGTTATCACTGGTCATCAATCCTCTTTCTGCTCTTTTAAACTGAAAACAGTTACCCCAGTCTTTAGGTCTTATGTCATTTGGTTGAATTTGCAATCAAGTGGAAAATTTTGTCAAGTTGCTCTCACGTCCAAAATGGATGGTGGGAGCAGGGAGGTTGAAAAAAGGTATGAAAAACAAATAGGAAAAATAAGTGAAACAATGTCAAACTGTATATTAGATAAGAGAAAAATAAAGTTAAAATAAAACAAGAATGGAAGGGCAAAAAATGATGGCTTGCCATTTTTTTGTTTTTACGTAATATTCTGTTTGTTTATTTTTGTTGTATGGGATTAATAATAGTGTTAAAGTTATTCCTAAGGTTTTAGAAACTTTACTACTGTAATATTATTGTTTTCTGGATCACAGTACATGAGCTAAACAAAACTGGTCTGCCTAGGCAGATGGAAGTTTCCCTGCATCTCTCAGGGTTAGGAAAAAAATGGAAGAAACTTCCCCGATAAGAAAAGCCATCCTTTTTCTTTCCCCTAGGTGCCTGCAAAAGTAGGCCTCTGGAGGGAAATTTTGTTGGAGAGATTTAAAACAGAGAAGACAACTATACGGATTTAATGATTTTGTTGAATTATGTTTTTACTTTATTTTTAGTTCTATGCCCTCAGGTTACTAATAAAACAAGTTGGCAGCCAAAAGAATCATCAAATAATATTTTGAATAACTTCATTGATTTTCCTTCTGCTTGCTAGTTGTTTTATTGGTAGCTGTTTGTTGACTGCAGATCAACCCACCCAAGCAACCCTCTGGATCAAGACCCCATTACTGAGCACCAAAACAATTTCCAAGACTGTTTCAAGAACTATAATCTCATTGCTTCTGGAGAGCTTCCCCCGAACTCCAGTTCAATCTCATTGTTTTCCTGCCCTGCACTGTTCATTTCTACTATCTCCCAAGACTTACAAACAAAATTATCCTGGCAGTCACATTATTTCAGTTTGGTTCTACCCCACCAAACTTACCACCTTTGACTATATTCTCCCTCCTGTCTAATCTCTACCCACGTATATCTATGACTCTAATCATGCCAATGTGGGTGGTGGGGGGCAGACGGAGAAGGGGAATGGGAGACAAAGAACCTGAAATGCAGAAAGCAAGTCTTTGCCACCCACTAACTCCATATCTCACCAGCATGACTGCCTGGCCCTCTGCTTCTTCAAGCAGCACTTCAGCCATTTGGCACAATTTGTTCTATCAACAATTTCCCCTTTAATTCTACATATTTTTTCCGAATCAAAAAAGTGTCATGTGGGGTGCAACTAAGTTGGTTTTTAGTAGAATATGTGGAACACATTACATTTCGATCCTGATCAGATCCCCTTAACAATCTCTTCCTGTTATACTTATCATTATCGTAGCTACTGCTTTCTCCTCTTGCTCCAATAATTCCCATTCCTAGTTCCACCCACCTTTTGCATTTATGTGGTCCATCTTCCTTTCCCCTCCTGGATGCATTCTTTCATCTCTCACTTCTCTTTCTCTCCCCCCACCATCACAACCATCCACCCCAAATTTACTCGGATTTTTAAAAAATTGTCCTTCTCCCTTTCTCAGTTTCTCTATGGTCAATCATATCTGGTCTGAAGATACCCTTTCCCTCCTCGACAAAGGGGAAATCAAATGCAGTTTGACCATAAGAGATAGGAGCAGGAGTAGGCCATTCAGCCCCTCGAGCCTGCTCCACCATTTAATGAGATCATGGCTGATCTGATTTTTACCTCAACTCCACTTTCCCACCCTTTCCCCATATCCTTTGACTCCCTTGCTGATCAAAAATTTGTCTAACTCAGCCATGAATGTATTCAATGACTCAGCCTCCACAGCTTTTTGGGGTAAAGAATTCCAAAGATTCACGACCCTTTGAGAAGAAATTCCTCCTAATTTCCGTCTTAAACGGGCGACCCCTTATTCTGAGACTATGCCCCCTAGTTTTAGATTCCCCCATGAGGGGTAACATCCTCTCAGTATCTACCCTATCGAGTCCCCTCAGAATCTTGTATGTTTCAATAAGATCTCCTCTCATTCTTCTAAACTCCAATGAGTATAGACCCAACTCGCTCAATCCTTCCTCATAAGACAACCCTTCCATACCCAGAATCAACCTAGTGAACCTTCTCTGAACTGCCTCCAATGCAAGTATATCCTTCCTTAAATAAGGGCACCAGAACTGAACGCAGTACTCCAGGTGTGGTCTCACCAGCACCCTGTACAGTTGTAGCATGACTTCCCTGCTTTTATACTCCATCCCCCTAGAAATAAAAGCCAATATTCTATTTGCCTTCCCGATTACCTGCTGCACCTGTATGTTGACACCCAGATCCCTCTGGACCGCAGCATTTTGTGGTATTTTTCCTCCCAAAGTGGATGACTTCACATTTTCCCGCATTATATTGCATCTGCCAAATTTTTGCCCATTCGCTTAACCTGTCAGTATCCCTTTTCAGACACTTTGTATCCTCATCGCAACTTGCTTTTCCACCTATCTTTGTATTATCAGCAAATTTGGCCACTAGACACTCTGTTCCTTCATCCAAGTCATTGATATATATTGTAAATAGTTAAGGCCCCAGCACTGATCCCTGAGGCACCCCACTAGTTACAGATTGCCATTTTGAAAATGACCCTTTTATCCCGACTTTGTTTTCTGTTAGTTAGCCAATCCTCTATCCATGCCAGTATATTGCCCCCAACACCATGAGCTCTTATCTTGTGCACCTTATCGAATGCCTTTTGAAAATCCAAATATACTGCATCCATTGGTTCCCCTTTATCCACCCTGCCCATTACTTCCTCAAAGAACTCTAATAAATTTGTCAGACATGATTTCCCCCTCATAAAACCATGTTGACTCTCCTTGATTGTATTATGAGTCTCCAAATGACCTGCTACTACTTCCTTAATAATGGAATCTAGCATTTTCCCAATGACAGATGTTAGGCTAACTTGTATATAGTTACCTGTTTTCTGTTTCACTCCCTTCTTGAATTGGAGTGTTATGGTTGCGGTTTTCCAATCCGCTGGGACCTTTCCAGAATCTAGTGAATTGCAGCCACTTCCTTTAAGACCCTCTGATGCAAGCCATCAGGTCCAGGGGACTTGTCAGCCTTTAGACCCATTAGTTTACCTAGTACCTTTTCTCTAGTGATAGTGATTGTTTTAGTTCCTCCCTCCCCTTTGCCCCTTGATTTTCTACTATTATTGGTATGTTATTAGTGTCTTCTACTGTGAAGACAGATACAAAATATCTATTCAATTCTTCTGCCATTTCCTTGTTTTCCATTATTATTTCCCTAGTCTCATCCTCTAAGGGACCAATGTTTACTTTAGCTACCCTCTTCCTTTTTATACTTGTAGAAGCTTTTACTGTCAGTTTTTATATCTCTTGCGAGTTTACTCTCATAATTTATTTACTCCCTTTTTATTTTTCTTTTAGTCATCCTTTGCTGGTTTTTAAAGTTTTCCCAACCTTCAGGCATACCAGTAATCTTTGCCATGTTGTATGCTTTTTCTTTTAACCTGATACCATCCTTGACTTCCTTAGATAGCCATGTTTGGTTCACCCTTTTTGTAGAGTCTTTCCTCCTCACAGGGATATATTTTTGTTGTGAGTCATAAAATATCTTTTTAAATGTTTGCCACTGCTTATCCACCATCATACCAACTAATCTGTTTACCCAGTCTACTTTAGCCAATTCCGCCCTCATTCCTTTATAATTGCCCTTATTTAAGTTTAATACAGTAGTTTCAGACCCAAGATCCTCGCTCTCAAACTGGATGTGAAATTCTATCATGTTATGATCACTGCTTCCCAAGGGATCCTTTACTTTGAGATAGTTAATTAATCCTGTTTTGTTATGCATTACCAGATCCAAAATGGACTGTTCCCTGGTTGGTTCCCCGACGTATTGGTCTAAGAAACAGTCCCTAATACACTCTATGAACGCCTCCTCAGGGCTATTTTTGCCAATTTTATTTGTCCAATCTATGTGACAGTTAAAATCGCCCATGATTATTGCATTACCTTTTTTACAAGCCCCCCTTATTTCCTGATTTATATTTTGCCCTACAGTGGAGCTACTTTTTGGTGGGAGTAGTATATAAGCCCCCTGTGATTTCATTCCCTTTCTATTTCTTACCTCCACCCAAATTGATTCGACATTTTGCTCTTCTGAGCCAAGATCATTTCTCACTATTATACCAATTTCATCCTTTATTAACAGAGCTACCCCCCCACCACCTTACCTTTTTTCCTATCCTTCCGAAATGTTAAATAACCCTGAATATTTAGCTCCCAACCTTGGTCACCTTGCAACCAAGTCTCTGTAATGGCCATAGATCATACCCATTTGTTTCTATTTGTACCATCAATTCATCTATCTTATTACGAATGCTGCGCGCATTCAGATAAAGAACCTTTAATTTTGTCTTTTTACCATTCTTTCCTACCCCGGCCCCATTTGTTAGTGCACTCTTATGTTTGTACGCTCTGTCCCTTCCTGACACACTGTGTTTATCATTACCCCATCACTTTCCTGTACTACTTCCTTGTCTTTTCTCTATCAATCTAAACTTCACCCCACCTGAGCCCTCCACCCCTCTATTTAGTTTAAAGCCTTCTCTACTGCCCTAGTTATTCGGTTTGCCAAAACACTGGTCCCAGCATGGTTCAGGTGAAGCCCGTCCCAACGGAACAGCTCCCTCTTTTCCCCAGTACTGGTGCCAGTGCCCCATGAATTGAAACCCACTTCTCCCACACCAATCTTTTGAGCCACGCATTCATCTCTCTGATCTGATTTACCCTGTGCCAATTTGCCAGTTTGGGTGATCGCTTTGCCAAAAACCACTGTTCTGTCCAGAAGCATGGATCCTGATCTCTCAAT
Organism: Heptranchias perlo; assembly: GCF_035084215.1. Classification (NCBI taxonomy): domain Eukaryota; kingdom Metazoa; phylum Chordata; class Chondrichthyes; order Hexanchiformes; family Hexanchidae; genus Heptranchias; species Heptranchias perlo. The sequence continues at coordinate 45,134,653 of NC_090339.1, read as the reverse complement.
TTCACCTTCCCCTTCCATTCCTATCGGTCTCAAGTGGAATTGTGCTGACTATTCAAAAACTATAATCAATTTCCTCCTGGGTACTCTGCAACCTTTTAAAAATTGACATTAGCAAGTTCAAACCTTAGCTGCAGTCTCCCCCCAATTTGCTAACATTTCTCCCAATTCACAATCCACTTTTATTTTGGAGTTGTTTTACTCCTTTCTCATGCCTTTACCCAGACTGGCTGACATGGTCTTCATCATTTATCACTTTACACCTCTTCCTAGATAAAGAAAAGTTCTAGACTGTTAAATACCAATAGAGGCAGATACTGGATTTAACAGATTATACCTTCCGGTCTCCTCCCCTCACGTGTTGGTCAGTCCTATAAAAATCTTCCCTACCTTCCCTTTTTTGTTCTGACAAAGGATCTATACTCAAAATATCGACCCATCTTTTCAGATGCTGACCATTCTGCTATATATTGCGAGTACTTTTTATTATTTTGGATTTCCAGTATTCAGTTTTTTCTTTTAATCATGACATTTACTCACTTGCTGTATTCAGTTGTCGCAGGCGTTGGACCACGATCTCGCTCGCGATTTCTATCTCGATCATGTTCTCGCTCTCTTTCTCGCCGAGGTCCTTGGTACTCCCAATGGCTGTTGGTGCTTTTGTCAACAGTGCTGACCCAGGGTGCGTGTGTCGTGGAGATAGCAGGATAACCAATTAGGCCAGAGTCTGGAAAGAAAAAATTAAGGGAGGTGGGGTGGAGATTAGAAATAAATTCCCATTAATAGAGAAAGAAAGTCATTTATAACAATCATCTTTACAATACATGAGCTAATGAGTGACAAGTTGAGAGATAGCAGGAGAGAGAACTTAAAAAAATTAAACCACCGGGGTAATTTGCCTTTAATTTAAACACATACTGGGCATGGAAATGACACTCATTTCTCTTTATAACATATAATGGAAGTTGGTGGATAATTGAGGGTCACATTAAGTTAAAGTGCAATGGAATAAAGCAGTACAAGGATGAATTGTTATATACTTGTCTCAGCTTACCCCCACCCCCTCCAAGAACTCCATTTCAGAAAATGGTTATATTCTATTACTAGATTTTTTTTTACTGATACGAATATTGTATTTGATTTATGCGGTGCTATTTACTGTTAAGGCCTTAGTTTGTATCCAATCTTGCCTTCTGTTGCACATGTACAAAGAACACTCACTCCCTGCTGAAAACATATTGTAGGAAGTGATAAGTGACCATTTTATTTTTTAAAAAACATGTACAAGGTGTATTAACTCTTTCTCCAGTAGGCTCTTATTTTTTACTTTACAAAATAACAACTAAGAAAGCAACATAACCAGTCTGATTCCCAATGCTTTCCTAACCCAACCATGACTCTCGCAAAAAAAAAGCTTCAGATACAGTAATTGGATATTCCGATAATAAATGTAGATTATCAAAGTTGCACTGTATAACATAATTTCCTATTTTTTTTCTTCCAAGGGACAGATACCATAGCTAAACTCATTGCAATGAATAAATCTGACCTGAGGTGCGACAGAAACTTCTGAGCTGACTAGTATCAGAACCTGCACATTATTTACATTCACTTGCTCTGTGGTTTACAGTCTCTAGTTAATGATTCACTTTCTATTGCCTCTTATAGCTGTTTCAATACGCCAAATAGAATTTGCATAAAATTATTTTAAAAAACAAGTATCCAGTTTTAATGGTTAAAGCCAACAGTCTTACGTAGAATTAAAAGATTAAAAACTAGAAGCTTCCAGGTTCAATCCCCAGTCTATGGTGAGTTAGCTGATGACAGCAGCAGAGCAACTGAGGCATATATTTAGCCTCAGTACCTCTGGGACAAGGAGGGGGGCAGGAAAAGGGTGTTATCAACCAGAGTTCCCATTCCTGATTGCTATTCAATGGCCTGGACTGGAAGTGCGCATGTATGTATGTCGAGTGAAAACAGGATCAGGCTTGGGAGTGATATGCCTCACAGTTATACAGCCTGCTGACACTCACCATCCAGGCACATATGGAGAATGGCCACTTGCGCGAGGTACCAGAGGGCGTCTAGCACCCATGGAACCATACTTCAGCATGAATCAGCGCCTTCAGGAACGGAGGGGAAAAAACTGGCAAAACAAAACAAAAAAGAGGAACAGAAGAGAATTAATTTTAAAAAGTATGATCATCAGGGAAATGTAATTGGAGATTCTAATTTGTTAGATTGTATTGCTACTTAAAAAAAAAAATATTTACAGTAGAATTTATTCACAATTACCTGCAGGACTATAGGGAAATAGAGGGGGTGGTCTGTTGTCATAGCCTGGAGGTGGACCACTGGAAGAGTGAGAAATTATTAATTAGGCACAAGAAATAATATTTACACAGTAAGCAAAGAAAACAGTATCTCTAAATTTTGACTACTTTTACTCCATTTCTTACAAAGTAAAATATTCATTGGAAATCTGAGATTGACCGATTAGTAAGGCATCTTGTAACGTGTCTTGCAGCATAAGCAAAAGACTAATGTTCAGAATGAGACTAAGCAATTTTTTTCAGCAAGTTCTGTAAAATTTTGACAGTATAGTAATTTCAGCTGCACTACAATAGAGTGCTCAGATCCGACCCTCCCACCAATCAGTGCTCTCCAGAGTAGAACCCCCTCTGTTCAGAAGGCCCAAGATGAAAGACAGAATTTTCTAAACCCCAAATTTCACCCCTTACTGTCTCCCCTGTTTCACCCCTTTCCTGTCTCTGGAGAACCAGATGGCTCCTAGGCTGGCAGCTCCCGACCGAGTTCCTCTCTTGGCTATCCATTGCTATCCTTTCCTTTTTTCTCCTCCCCCACTGCTCAAGAACCCCTGCTGCTAATAGTATATTTCAGCTCAATCTACAAATTTACAAGTTAAAGCTACTTGTACAAAGCACATTGCTGAACCCTGAACCCCTAACACTGTGCTGTGTTTTTACCTAGGCTCTTTTTGACAGCTGGGACTGTCACATTTGATATCCTGGACTCCTCTTCCATCAGAATTGCACTGTGTGCCTCAACTGCCCTGACTTTGCTCTGACACTCAATGTCTTCAAGTTATAAAGGAACATATTCCAGTTTACAGTGCCCATCCTCCAGCTGTTCCTGCTACCTACTAGGCTTCTGGATTGTAGTCCAGTGCACTGCTGGTTTCTCAGATTTACTCTGCTGCTGCGATGGGTCCTGGGCAGAAATCTGCTTTATCCTGATGTGACCCCCACCTTCATTGCCACTTTCTACTGACTCTATTTTCTACTGTACTTCCTCTATTCCACTTCCTGGCCTGCTTCTGCAGGCTCAGTTTCTGCTCCTCCCCTGGGACTTATTACTACTCTAGGCTAGCTCTGATCTATTCCTGTTAGTATCATAGTATGGTGCAGCACAGAAGGAGACCATTCAGCTCATCGTGCCTGTGTCTGTGCCTTTGCCTTTGAAATAGCTATCCAATTAGACCGACTTCCCTGCTCTTTTCTCGTAGCCCTGTAATTTTTTCCCCTTCAAGTATTTATCCAATTCCCTTTTGAAAGTTATTACTGAATCTGCTTCCATCACTCTTTCAGGCAGTACATTCCAGATCATAACAACTCGCTGCGTAAAAAAAATGTTCGCCTCTGCTTCTTTTGTCAATCACCTTAAATCTGTGTCCTCTGGTTATCGACCCTTCTGCCACTGGAAACAGTTTCTCCTTATTTACTCTGTCAAAACTGTTCATGATTTTGAACACCTCCATCAAATCTTCTCTTAACCTTTTCTGCTCTAAGGAGAACAACCCCAGCTTCTCCGCTCTTTCCACATAACTGAAATCCCTCATCCCTGGCACCATTCTTGTAAATCTCTTCTGCACTCTCTCTAAGGCCTTGACATCCTTCCTAAAGTGTGATGCATAGAAATTGAACACAATACTCCAGCTGAGGCCTAACCAGTATTTTACAAAGGTTTAGCATAACTTCCTTGCTTTTGTACTCTGCTTCTATTAAAAAAGCCAAGGATTCCATATGCTTTTTTTTAAAAAAACAACCTTCTCAACTTGTCCTACCACCTTCGAAAATGTGTGTACATGCACCCCCAGGTCTCTGTTCTTGTACTCCCTTTAAAATTGTACCATTTAGTTTATATTGCCTCTCCTCATTCTTCCTTCCAAAATGTATCACTTCGCACTCTGCATTAAATTTCAGCTGATATGTGTCTGCACATTTCACCAATCTGTTTACATCCTGACATCTGTTAGTATCCTCCACATTGTTTACTACATTTCAGAGTTTCATGTCATCTGCAAACTTTGAAATTATGCCCTGTATACACTTCCAGGTCATTAATATACATCAAAAAGAACAGTGGTCCTAATATCACCCCCTGGGGAACACTACAGTATAGTTCCTTCTAGTCTGAAAAACACCCGTTCACCACTACTCTCTGCGTTCTGTCCCTTAGCCAATTTTGTATCCATGCTGCCACTGTCCCTTTAATCCTATGGGCTTTAATTTGCTTTCAAGTCTATTATGAGGTACTTTATCAAATGCTGTTGGTTCCCATCCTGCTCTGTATGATGTTCCCACGCTGCTGAGTGATCTCTACTCTGCTGCTATCTGCTTGCTTCCCGTGGCTGGTGATACTGCTCTGCTCCGCTTGTTCTTCATAACCCTTTGCTGGATTGGGTTGAACCAGTTCCTCAAGCTCCTGTTGCCAATCCCAATCTTGTGGGCTACTTGTCACCCAGCAGGTGTTCCCTGCACTGATCCCATAGATTTACCTTTCACCCTCCCCCAATTTCCCGGTCTTCACTCCCACTTCTGGTCCACCAGATCTGGTGGTGCGTACTGCTGACACCCGAGCCACTACACACTTCTGCTGGACCCAGGATCAACCTCTGCTGGCTTATGGTTGATCCTCTGCTCCTCCTCGGCCCTCTAATTCCAATGGACACTGAACACTGGCTTGTGGATACTCCAAGCTGATTCCACGCTGTGCACAAGTCGACTTCATCCCACCACAGGGCCTCGGATTTCAACTTTGAATTGTTTTACATTATCTCCTCCCTGTCCTCTGTTTATGACCATGATATATCTTGCCTAATCTGTCATGTGTATGTAACCTGAATTCCGTGTGTCCATTTTTGGATACATTTTCATTATTTCTATCACCCTTTTTGTCTTGGCCCCTTCTCTTCCTGCCGCCTGGCAATGCCACCTTTCATTTCTCCTCCAAGGTATTTTGCCCCTGCCCCACCACCCAAGTCATTACCCTAACCCATCATTACTCCTCTGCCTTCCTCCTCTCCTGCCACTAACCCAGGCTTGAATCCCCCTTCAATAAGACTAATGTTACCCCCGTGCCTCTCAGCATTCTCCAAAAGGCCCATTGAGGCACCTGCCACTGCTTTCTTACGAACAACAACTCCAATTGCCCCATCCTTTTTTGCCGACCTTCCTGCCGATTGCACTCACTGGGGCTAACCCCACCAACCTCCTTCCCACCCTGCGCACCCCACCCATCACTGCCCCCTTGCACACTGTCACCAGATCAGCAATCACAATCCCTTTCCGCATTTCCTTCCAGAATGTCTTTTCACTCGCAAACAAGGCCCTTAGCATCTGCGGCCTAATTGGCAGTGACTGTAGTGACATCATGGAACTCGGCTCATGGGAGGTGACATCTAGCCTGTTACCAAAGCCTCCCTGTCTGGTTACACTTTCCACCATCTTCTCTGCCAAAAACATCCAAGTTGCAGTGTGGCACTTAACATCAATTCTCTCTCCTTACTACTCTAGGCTCTTCACCTCCTTAAAGCACCTCACTCCATTCCATTCGCCTCTCCTTTGCCCCTACATTAATCTCCAAATGTGTTGAATTGCTTGGTCACCAAGATAGAGACTATCTGCTCAGTTGCCTCTGCTGCTTCTCCCCCTTGCTCACCAAGCCAAACTTGCCCTGGGCTCCCCTACCCTAGTCCCGAACCCTCATCTCTCTCTAGATTCTTTCCCATCTCCACGGCCTCTCCAAGCTCATCTCATCCACCAGGCCAACCTCCTGCGCCCCAAATCCCACTGCGATTAAACTGATCATACAACCTTCAGTGTTATGGATTCACTGCATTAATTAGAAACTGCGATGTAACTACCCCAAACCTCTTTCACATGGATCTTTACATTCCATCAGTCTGGCCTGGTCTTAAACACAGAGGACACAAATGCATTTGTTAGAACACAAATGCAGAAGTAGCAAACTGATCCAGCTTGCCCAGTCATTGGCATTCTCTTGCAGGATCTTCACGGACTACTTTTAACGTCCATTATGACCCCACATCAATCCCATATGCATCCATTCAATTGTTTTATTCCAATGGACCACACAGTCCATTTACTTTCACTTCAATAGGAAGAGGCATTTTGTATTTGCCAAAATTATACTTAAGTTTAGATTCATTGTCATTTAAGGATCAATATTTATCCTTCAACCAACATCACTAAAAATAGATTATTTGGTCGTTATCACATTGCCGTTTGTGGGATTTTGCTATGCGCAATTTGGCTGCTGCGTTTCCTACACCAAAACAGTGACCACACTTCAAAAACAAAAGTACTTAATTGGCTGTTAAGCGCTTTGGGATGTCATTAAGTCATGAAAGGCACTATATAAATGCAAGCTTGCTCTTTCTTTATACCACCCTCCTTTTTCGCTACTAACACACTTGTCAGAAACTCATGCTGGTGGCACACTTTTTCTTACCCTTCTGTGGCTGGCAACAGTAATACTGGAGGGGGCACAACTGGAGGTGGAAATAATCCTACAAAAAGAAAGCAAAGCTCAGTTCATTTCACACATCCCAAAAAAATAAGAAATGTATTATCTCATCACTAAACTCCTGCAGAACAATTCATCATTAAGACTACAAAACTTGACCTCTGGCAGTATTGCTCACTGGTTTACATACAGTGGATTTTTTCCTCTCTGATGGGCAGTGCTCAGCTCATCATGATTGAACATTCTGGTCTGATTGGTCTATAACACTACATCATACGCAGAATCAACACGATGGATAGATGTATTCCCCCAATGTTTATCCTGCAACTGGCTGAGTAATATAGCTCAGAAAGATTCAAAGTTTGACCCTTGATCTGTGCTGAGTTAGCAGACCTCAGCTAGGGCATCAACAAGAGCACTAAATTGGCCTCAGCGTATCATGTTAAGGAAGGGAAACATGAACATGGTTCCCGAATGCTGTGCAGCAACTTGTCAGAAGTCCATGTGGGACACCAGATGAGGAGTGGGCTCAATGGAGACCCACCTTGCAGTTGAATAGCCTGCTGCCACTCATTGCTCAAGCCTTTATATTAATAATGGTCATTTAGATGAGGTACGGAACCTGGCACACATAAAACACACACTCCATATAAAGAGGGTGATTCTCTGCGTCTGATGGAGTCCGGATTCGAGTATTACTGCAGCCATCAGATGCACTACAAAATGTAGAGCTCCTTCCAATCAGCATGACAGGGACCAGCAGCATTCTCGTAAAGAGAGCACTGAAGGGTCCAAGGCCTATGCTTTAACACTACTCTTCCAGTACCTCAGTATCAATATAATTGGGACTGCAATTGAGATTACACTGATGAACATGTAGGAGGTGAGACTGTTAGCACCCAGCTCCTCACCAGGTGCATTTCACTAAAGGGACTTTCACACTGTAAAACTCTACATTAGGTGCAATCTAAACCAATCATTTACATTTATAAGACTTTCAAAATACTGAAGAAAGACAGCAGCTTCAATAGTGTTCAAAAAGCCTTATCCCTCTACGTACTCTCTCAAATGGAAACAAGGTCATTCAAGAGGTAAGCAATAATTTACAAAAACACTTTACAGTTTCTTCATAATTTCAGCATAACAAGGAACTTAGAGAAAACAAAATTAACCCAACATACAAATGTAATTTAAGTGGCCTCATTGTCCTTTTGTTACTTCAGTATTGACATTAGGCCTTAAATTGAGCTACTTTGTGTCTTTATATGCGAGACTTAAACGTCATGGCGGTTGCTCAGTTGGCCCACTTGTATTACAACAAGCAATTTGCTATCAGGAGTATTTCTGAGAATGCCGCAAGTGGCAAACGCATCTGTACTGTCCACTCACGTCATCCTCAAGTCAGGAGAGTAGAATTTCAAATATGTGGGTTTAAATGTGCACACATGTAGTTCTGCTGAGCAATTTCTGAATGCTGGTGTAATACCTTCAGTTGGAAAACTACCCTTTTCTATCAGATATTTAAGGTGACACGGGAAGTTACCCAAGTACTAGTTAAATTTTTGAGAGATGTAGTGCTAATTGTGAGACCACCCCTTTAGTCTTGCTACTAATATTTATGAAATTGGCAGCATTATTACTGCCCACTTGAGTGCTGTGCAAAAGGATTGCACTGCTAAATGTGCAGCATAACGGGGGGATAAAATTATTCCATCAAAATTCAGATCCTTTAAAACAATCAAGCACATTTCTTACAGCCGTTAATGTAAATTGAAAGTAAGATTACCTGGAAGAGGCCCAGGTGGCGGCATTCCTGTGAACACAACAAGTTTCACCGGCTTAGAACAAACCAACGGTATAAAAACGTTAGCCGATTCTTAACATTCAGTTTCGTTGATGAAAAGAAAGTTCTTCAATTACCTGAAAGAGTGGTTCCTTCTGAACCATCGAGGCAGCAACGAAAGATATTTTTAAACTAATGATAGAACTGCTAAGTTACAGTAAATAGGCACCAATAATGTAGTTACACTGAAATACTGGATTATTGTTGCATCAATCAGTCCAACCACTGATCATTTTTGTTGAGTAGGGCTGAAAATGAAAGCCCTGTTTTTACTTAATCCCCCTGGCATGCACGTGGGTTCAGGTTGGATGCCCATTTTACACCCGCCTGATTTTGCACTGCATTGAATTTAATGTCACTGACTTGAAGAGATGAATGTACTGGGGATTCTACTGTGTCCAAGCAACGTGTTTCATTATTGGTCTGAGAAGAGTGTCACCCACTGAAACAAAGTGAATATTTCTCATTTTCCACATCAGTTACACTCATGGTTTAATTTTCTAAGTACCTTTGCCAGTTTGATGCCAGCACCAATTACTTTATGCTGTGCATGTACACCCATTCAGAATTGTGCTGAGAATGTCCTCGTCACTTCAGTTAGGTCCCTTATACCCAGTATAAATAGAGATTTCTATTAGCTTGTGATGGTTTTGAACCCAACTAAATAAAAAGGAAACTTTAAAAATACCTTCTACTATTTATCATTTGTCACTAGAATCCCATGAAGAATTTAATTAATCTATTTGTTTTTCTGTTTGAGGAAAACAAGGAATAAGACTGGTCTAATTATGCTGATTCTTCTGTTGGAAGATCAGAGGGTGGTTGCAGATGTCAGTCCAGCAGTCAGCAGGTTGACATTCTTGCCCTATTGGATGAAGGAAGCTGTGAGGAACAGGTTTAGAATCTCTCTTCTCCATTCCCCAAATGAAAACAAAAAGCTGGCTGTCATTTTAGTTGGAATTGAAGACTTAATTTATTGAACCTATTGATTATGCAATATCAGGATGAATCTGTTAAGCCAACATGATGGAAATGCTTCATTTGTGTTATTTAGAGGGAAGCAAATTCAAAACTCAACCTCCCCTGATGGCAGCAGCTCATGCCAGCAGTACTCTTCTTTCATGCACAAGAAACTATTCTTCAGGTTAATGATGGCAGATTATTCGGCATTAAGGCTTAACACCCAAACCTGATCCCTTTCTCATTTGATGTTCACACGCATGCACATTCCAGCAAGAGCTCCTAATCCAGGGATATTAAATTACTGAGCCCCTAACACTCAGCACAGACCAGGGATCAAATCTGGGACCTCCTGATCTGTGCAGCCCAGTAATATACAAGGTAGCGTATTTACCTACTGAGTCTCTTCATCTTAATCACTCTTACACTGTACTGAAGGAAGAGAGTTATATAGCTTGAATCCGAGTAAAGAAATCCAGCCCCAGGATGGACTTGCAGGTAAAGACCTCAAGCCCCCCACCATTTACAGTGTGTATTAAAAACCAAACTATAGGTGCATGATAAAGGAAAAATACATATATAGGAGAAACAAAAATTGATGTTTTTCTGGAAATTATAATACTCGAAGTACTTCAAAAAAAATCACGAGATTAAAGGGAAGTTTAACTTCAAATGTTTGAATGAATTCCTCTTAATCCTTTTGATCAGATCATGTTGTTCATAAATCAGAAAATTTGTTGATTTATCAACAGAAATGTGTTTTGCGTCATCACAGCAGCCCATAAACTAAAATAAATAATATGACAAACTAGAAGTAAAGTGCCAATTTATAGCAGATTAGGTTTGGCTGAGGGATTTTCTGGTTGCAGCACTTTCAAATCCAGGATTATCACAAACTACATCAATCAAATCGGTATCCACTCCCTTTCTTGGTATTCCCTTCTTGTTGAAATTTTCTTTTACTATTATTATAGCCAAAAAATACAACCATAATCAAAGTAAATACTATCATAATCAAAGGTTCTTACCTGGTGGGTGCATGGGCGGTGGACCAGTGTTGACAGGAGGGGGTGGATGTAAGAAATGAGGGGGTAGCCCAGGTATTGGAGGGGGAGGACCTGTCGGGGTTGGAAACGGCGATCTTTTGTTTCCATGGTCTCCAAGAACCTAATTACCCCCCACCAAAAAAAAAATCTTTTTATAAGTCAGTCAACAACATTTCTGCTTCAGAATTGCACTTTCTAAAGATGGGAAGTTAACATTTACAAACTGGAAAAAAACATCAAGCTGGTCCAAAATTTATATTCTATATTGCTCCCTCTTCAATTTGCAGACACCTCTACAATCTCTCTGGGCAATCTGTTTCACACATTCACCAATCTGTGTAAAGGTGCTAAATCTATATCGTTTCTTCACCTTCCCTATTCTGAACTTAATTAAATTGGTGCCCCTGGTTTGAGTTTGTGGTTATATTAAACAATTTATTGGGTTTTGGTTTATTTATACCCCTTAAATTCTTGGAACTTTCAATAATGTCTTTCTTGATGCTACTTTTTTCTGAGTGCTTCCTTGTAGCTCAGGTGTCTAATCCCCTGCATCAATTTGCACTCTGTACCCCCTCCAAAGCAAAGATGTCTCCACCGAACTGCAATGACCAGAACCACACACAGTTTTCCAGGTAGGGCCAAATCAGTGCTCTATATAAGCTGATTACCCCCTGGGATTTAGAGTTATACACACTAAGATCTTGCTAGTCTTCATTAGTTTTGTTACACACTGCTCGGATATGTTTCAGCAAGCTATCCACTAGTCCCCCAGAACCCGCTCTCATGTTGTGCCCTGTTACACCTGCATCCCCACTAGCTATTCCCCTTCCCCAGGCTCATCATCTTGCATCTGTCTGTATTAGATTGCATTTGCCATTTGTTCGCCCAATCCCTCAACCTACTCAGATCCCTCTGTATAGCAATATGGCCCAGTTCTGTATACTGACGATGGCACATTGAGACTCAAGTTATTCCAGGAAAATCTTACCCCAACAGAAGAACAACTACATAAACAAATGAAATAAGTTAGTAACAGCAAAAAATAATGACTTTTTTTTGAGAAAAAACCCTCTTAATTTGGTCCCTGCTTATTGTGACGGGACTGACTAACGATTCCATATGTATCAGCAGCTCTGTGGTATCTTGCCCAAGAGGCCATTTTTCAAGTGTCGGCAGACTGTTTTACCTTGTTTACCTCACTCTCACTCACAAAAGCGGGAATCTTTCCTCCCTGTAGTTCACTGGCACCGAGGCCAATTATAGCTCATTTACTTGCATTCAAACAGAAATCGTCGAACTCAACACAGACCTGGGACCAAACCTAGACATCTTGGTTTGTATGGGTAAGTACCACACCACATGGTGCACTTACCAACTGAGCCATCAAAGCAGCTGCGTTGTGGTAAAAAGGGGAGGGAATTCTATAGAAAAATACCTTTTGTTCAAAGTATTCCATTTTCTAAAAGAAAATCATAGTTTGAACATTTTTATTTGATGTTTTAGTAAAGTTTTGTCCCCCGACATGGAGTTTGGTTTCTCTCTTGCTTTGTCACTCCAGTGACATCACAGCTGCCTCAATGGCTGAACTGGTGAGTGCATTGCCCAATGTGCTACTGAGCCGTACAGACCAAAGTGGCCCAGGTCACAATATAGTTACAAATGAGAAATGCCATTTGGCCTAACTTAATTTATCCATCCAGAAAGATCACAATATCTCATTGCAACATTCAATTGTTTCTTAAATGATTCCAGGGTTTTTGCCTCTACTCGGCTATTCTGTGATCATTCTGTGTGAAGAATTTCCTGATATAAGTCTTTAATTTACCTTTTACTCGTTGGAAGCCGTGTTCCCTTAATCTATTCTTGTAATTTAAAGTAATAGTCCAGATTTACTTTTTCCAATCCCTTAACTGTCTTGTATACTTCTATAAGATCACCGTGTAGATGCCTTATTTCTAGGCTGTCTTTCCATGTAAGTCAGACCTTTGAGAGTAGAGATGAGCCTCATGGCACTTCAATGCCTCCCTTATGTCTTGGGAATCAGAATAGGATGCAGTATTTAAGCTATGGTCTGACCACAGCACTGTACAGTTTGATGACAATTTCCTCTGACCTATTTTCTATTGCTTTGGCTAAGTAGTTTAGCATTCTGTTGACTTTGTTGATTGCTGCTCTGTACTGGACATGTTTAGCACCAACTCTACCAAAACACCTAGGTCTCTTTCAACTTTTTCCTGAGCTATTTCAACACTAATTCATGAATGTATCACCTATTTTTCCTTCTAATGTGCACTATTTTGTACTGTCTGCATTGTGTTATCTGCCATTATTCTGTCCACATATATATTTTGTCCAACTCATTGTGATTTCTGAGCTGCCTCCTCAGATTCGACTGCCCCTTCCACTTTGGCATCATCTGCAAATCTGACCACTTCGTACCAAGTTTCTGAAACCAGAGCATTTATATAAATTAGAAACACTAATGATCCCAAGACTGAGCAGAGGCACCCCACTGAGTACTTTTCCACATCCTGCGATCACCCCACAAACAAGTACTCTCTGTTTTCTATCCTTTAACCAGTTTCTTCACCATTCCCAGATTTTACTCTGAATCCCCACAGCTTTGAGTCTAACTAAATGCCTTTCATGTGGAACTTTGTCAAATGTCTTTTGGAAATCTAGGTACACTATGTCATTGGGTTTTCTGCAGTCCACTTGGGATAGCACTTCCTTGAAGAGTCAAGGACTGTGCTGGGTTTGCTGATCTCAGCTAGGGTTCTGATAGGTGAATTACAATTGACCTCAGTGCCCCTAATTTAGAAAGGGGAAAGGTTTTCTCTGATTCATCATTATCCAGTAACTCATACATGTTGGAGTGGCTCCATATTAATCAAGAATCACAACTTGAAACTGTCTGGAGAATTGGGGAAGAGTCGCACACTAGAAAACCACACTATTGACTAGGAAATCTGATAAACGAGATGATCCACATAATTAAAAAGAAATGCAAACTGTCCAGACCAAAAGACTTTGCTGTGGGTTAGGGACAGTTTGGCTTTAAATAATCCTAACAGTTAGAAAGGGTCTCACAAAACCTGCAGAGGGCTTAAATAAAATAGACTGTACGATCTACAGGCAGAAAGAAATAAAGAAAGAAAATCAATAAATATGCATTATTCGGCACTTTTCTGGTCTTCAGGATGTCCCACAGAGCTTCACAGCTGATGAATTGATTTTGAAATTTATTCACTGCTGTTTTGTAGGCAAACATGCCAGCCATTTTGCACACAGGAAAGTCCCACAAACAGCAATGAGATAAATAACCAGTCAATCTGCTTTTGGTACTACCGATTGAGGGATAAATAATGGCTGGGACACCGGGAAAACTCTCCTGCTCGTCTTTGAATAATGCCATGAGATCTTTTAAATCTACCTAAACAAGCCAAAAGAGCCTCGGTTTAACTTCTCATCTGAAAGACGGCGCCTCCAAAAACACACTACTCCCTCAGTACATTATATGGTGCTCCATCCTCAAAGGAGTGAAATCTGGAGAACGGACCACCATTTATTGCTGACTCCAAACTAAGACAAATACCTATGGAGGAGGCAGCACTTTTTTAAAAAAAAACCTTTTCCCCCCCCCCATCACTGCCAAAACTTTGACTTCTTGCTGGGGCACTGTTCCATGGGCACCAACCGCCTCTTGTTTGATATATTTTTGTTAACCAAAGGTATCAAGGGATATGGGGCTAAGGCGGGTATATGGAGTTAGGTCACAGATCAGCCATGATCTCACTGAATGACGGAACAGGTATGAGGGGCTAAATGGCCTACTCTTGTTCCTATGTAACTATCTCACATTTCCATTCTTCACTATGGGACATCACCGCTTTCAACTCGGTGGTACAGGACATTGAAGCTGGAATGTGAGAATCTCTTACAGAGCCACAGCCGTATTCTGACAAGTCTACTCACTTAACCGTAAACATAACCCAATTTTATTTTTGTGGTTAACATCAGCAGAAAAAATTAATTTACCTGAATTGCACTCTCATCTCCTCCATGTTTCTCTCGCCGCCTTCCTTCTACCCTCCTGATGGAACCCGTGTATCCACCAATAACATCAATTGTGCCAGCAAGTTTCCTGGAGGGAAAACTTAATTTTACATTAAATCTGATAGTTCTAAAGAGGGAGATCAAATTTTACATTAAATCTGATAGTTCTGAAGAGTTGGGTCAAGAATTAGTCCCCATTTAAAAAATACATTACTTCATATTTCTAAAGATGCTGATTTAGCTCGGAGGTTTTCTGAAAATGTTATGTATACAGCAAAAATAGAGTCATGTCCACAAGCCACATCCAGGTACGTACAAATGGTTAACCTTCACAAGACTGCTATACCACATAAGCAAAAAGGGTGTGGGGGGGGGGGGGGGGGGGGAGAGGAAGAGAAAGAGGGACACCATTTTTTTAGATAATGCAGACAATACTAAGGGAAAGCAAATATTTGGTTTTCTACATTATTGAATTGTGCTTTGAGCATTCAGCATTAGCAATTATTTCATTGCACACACTGGATGATAAATGTACACAGATGCAAAGAACATTCAGTACTGACAGGGTTAAATTATGTTTTAAAGTACTTGGATGGCAACACTGCCAAGATGATCAAGATGTGGAGATGCCGGTGATCAAGAGCACTTACATGGAGATGACACTGGACGTGTTCAGTCACTACAAGACCGACTCAAAGTAACAGTTTAGATTAGTTACTGTAAAATACAGTGAACTAACTGCAGTAGCTTAAAAGTCCTCTCCAAATCCAGTACTTGAAAAGAACATATCAGGTGCAAAAATCATACCCTGAGCTCTGCTGGTCATAAAACAACCTGCATGAATATGCAGCCTATTAATTAATTTTAGAATTTTTAAAAAATCAAGTAGAGGTTGCTTTATGAATAAGCAAGTGATAAATTTCTGTGTTTCAACAAGTTATGTAAAATTATCAGCCAGAGATCAAATAAATATGTTTTGACAGTAAAGATGGAGACCCACCATTAGTGTCATATTTAAAAATCAAATCACTACACAGAAAATATGATTTGACTTTACAAATCCTTTTTTTCCCCCAGTTGAATATTTTTATTTAAACCCTACTGATAAAATCTTAGAGAGAACTGCCTGGGAGTGCATGCCAGTGCAAGAACACAAAATATAGACATAGAAACATAGAAAATAGGAGCAGGAGTAGGCCATTCGGCCCTTCGAGCCCGCTCCGCCATTCAATATGATCATGGCTGATCCTCTATCTCAATACCATATTCCCGCTCTCTCCCCATACCCATTGATGCCTTCTGTATCTAGAAATCTATCTATCTCCTTCTTAAATATATTCAGTGACTTGGCCTCTACAGCATTCGGTGGTAGAGAATTCCACAGGTTCACCATCCTCTGAGTGAAAAATTTTCTCCTCATCTCAGTCCTAAATGTCCTACCCCATATCCTAAGACTGTGACCCCTCGTTCTGGACCCCCCCCCCCAGCCAGGGGAAACATCCTCCCTCCATCCAGTCTGTCTAGTCCTGTTTTTCCCAAAACATTTATAAAGAGGGAGAAAATAGAATATGAGAGTAAGCTAGCAAGAAATATATAAACAGATTGTAAGAGCTTCTACAAGTATGTAAAAAGGAAGAGAGAAGCGAAAGTAAACGTGGGTCCCTTAGAGGCTGAGAGGGGATAAATTATAATGGGGAATAAGGAAATGACAGTGACGTTAAACAAATATTTTGTATCTGTCTTCACAGTAGAAAACACAAAAAACATACCAGAAATTGTGGGAAACCAAGGGTTTAATGAGAGTGAGGAACTTAAAGTAATTAATAGTAAAGAAAAAGTACTGGAGAAATTAATGGGACTAAAAGCAGACAAACCCCCTGGACCTGATGGCCTATATCCTAGGGTTCTAAAGAGGTGGCTGCAGAGGTAGTGGATACTTTGGTTGTGATCTTCCAAAATTCCCTAGATTCTAGAATGGTCCCAGCGGATTGGAAGGTAGCAAATGTAACCCTGCTATTCAAGAAAGGAGGGAAGAGAGAAAACAGGGAACTATAGGCCAGTTAGCCTGACATCAGTCGTCGGGAAAATGCTGGAATCCATTATTAAGGAAGTGGTAATAGGGCACTTAGAAAATCATAATATGATTAGGCAGAGTCAACATGGTTTTATGAAAGGGAAATCATGTTTGACAAATCTACTGGAGTTTTTTTTTGAGGATGTAACTAGCAGGGTAGATAAAGGGGAACCTTTAGTATATTTGGATTTTCAATTCGGAAAGGTGCCACACAAAAGGTGTTACACAAGATAAGGGCTCATGGGGTTGGGGGTAATATATTAGCATGGATAATGGATTGGTTAATGGACAGAAAACGGAGAGTAGGGATAAATGGGTCATTTTCAGATTGGCAGGGTGTAACTAGTGGGGTGTCACAAGGATCAGTGCTTGGGCCTCAGCTATTTACAATCTATATTAATGACTTAGATGAAGGGACCGGGTGTAATGTATCCAAGTTTGATGACGATACTAAGCTAGGTGGGAAAGTAAGCCGTGAGGAGGACACAAAGAGTCTGCAAAGGGTTATAGACAAATTAAAAAGGTGGCAGATGGAGTATAATGTGGGGAAATGTAAGGTCATTCACTGTGGTAGAAAGAATAGAAAAGTAGAATATTTTTTAAATGGTGAGAAACTATTTAATGTTGGTGTTCAGAGAGATTTGGGTGTCCTTGTACATGAAACACAGAAAGTTAACATGCAGGTACAGCAAGCAATTAGGAAGGGAAATGGCATGTTGGCCTTCATTGCAAGGGGGTTGGAGTATAAGAGTAAGGAAGTCTTGCTACAACTGAACAAGGCTTTGGTGAGACCACACCTGGAGTACTGTGCACAGTTTTGGACTCCTTATGGGAGGATATACTTGCCTTAGAAGCAGTGCAATGAAAATTTACTACATTGATTCCTGGGATGAGAGGATTGTCGTATAAGGAGAGATTGAGTAAAATGGGCCTATATTCTCTGGAGTTTAGAAGAATGAGAGGGGATCTCATTGAAATGTATAAAATTCTTAAGAGGTCATGTCAGGGTAGATGCTGAGAGGCTGTTTCCCCTGGCTGGAGAGTCTGGAACTAGGGGGCATAGGCTCAGGATAAGGGGTCAGCCATTTAGGACTAAGATGAGGAGGAATTTCTTCAGAGGGTGGTGAATCTTTGGAATTTTCTGCCCCAGAGGGCTGTGGATGCTCAGTCGTTGAGTGTATTCAAGGCTGAGATCGATAGATTTTTGGACTCTAAGGAAATCTAGGGATATGGGGAATTAGGCAGGAAAGCAGAGTTGAGGTCGAAGATCAGCCATGATCTTACTGAATGGCAGAGCAGGCTCGAGGGGCCATGTGGCCTACTCCTGCTCTTATTTCTTACATTCTTATATATTATCCCAGGTAATCTGCTTTTATAAATCAAGATACCTCACACTCATTCTTTCTAATGAGTTTCTCCAATCATGTCATCATTACTTTTTTAATTAAGAAAGTTTTTTTTTGGTGCTCATCAAGGTGAAGGGTGTTCGCACACCTGACATCAAGCACTCCCAGGTTCGCTATAGCATCATTAACTGCAGGGTAAAACTCCCTCTGCTCTGCACAAAATACTGCTTAAGCCCCAGCCTTTGAGCAAAACCACTGACATTTACGACACCAGTCATCCTTGTAGTTTGAGTGAGTCTGCCAATGCAGGGGTAAAGATTTTGATTGCTGCTCTTTGGCACATCACAGGAGTGGCTTATTGCAAAATTGTGTATTCCCAGCCCTCAATTTTCAATCCAAGAAGCATAACGTTGGAATTTTTTAACCTCTGGGTGCCAAATTAGGGGCTGTTTTATGTCATCTATCACAGATGAGCACTTGGAACTAGATTGAAACCAACCATGCTCAACAAAAATGGCTGCAAAAGCAACATAATCTAAGTATATAATCTTTTGTAACCATTTGAGATTTTAAAAAGGAATGAAGAAATTTAAACATCTTGATCCACAACAAATCACATTCCCCACTCCCCACCGCCCCCCCCCAACAATTTTCTCCCCTCCTGAATACACTGACCCATGCTGGAGTACACTTCCATAGGTGCCAGTCAACTTCCAGTACCTCGTCCCCTTCTTCATGAGTGAACCATTTGCTGCCTAATCTCAATCATGGGAGCATCACAGCCAAGCCCAATCCTGTTTTCACCCAACACACACACACTCACTCACTCCACCAGGACATCAGTGGATAGCAATGAAGCAGGGGCACTAGCTGATTTTCTCCTCTACATCGCATAGTTTTGAAGCCATGACCTGATAAACTGGAAGTCATAGCACCCATTACAGAAAATATTCAGGGTGTATATGTGGTAGAACAAATCATAGAATTATAGAATGGTTACAGCACAGAAAGAGGCCATTTGGCCCATGCCAGCTCTCTGCAAGAGCAATCCAGTTAATCCCATGCCCCTGCTCTTTTCCTGTAGCCCTGCAGATTTTTTCCCTTCAAGTATTTATCCAATTCCCTTTTGAAAGCCACAACTGAATCTGCTTCCACCACCCTTTCAGGCAGCGCATTCCAGATCATAACTACTCGTTGTGTAACAAAGTTTTTCCTCATGTCGCCTTTGGTTCTTTTGCCAATCACCTTAAATCTGTGCCCGCTGGTTCTCGATCCTTCCGCCAATGGGAACAGTTTCTCTTTATTTACTTTATCTACACCCTTCATGATTTTGAACACTCCTATCAAATCTCCTCTCAACCTTCTCTGCTTTAAGGAGGATAACAAAGGCTAAGGAACATTCTTAGGCATGTTATATCTATAGAAAAAGGTTGTTGCTGAAAGTGGGAAAGGAAGGAGCAATGATTAATTAGCTACTTTTTGCAAGTTGGCTCCTGGACTACTAATTATAGCGTCCCAATCTGCTACCTGGTTGAAATCAGCAAACTCAATGCAGACCATCGATTGAACCTGGAGTTTTCCTAGTCTGTACGGCTCAGTTATACAACGTCTTTACATCTGAGCCATCGGGGTTGCATCAAGTATTACATTTAAGATTTTCTTCATTCACAAAGTTTACAACTTGTAGCATCCTGTTGCATCTACAGGACCTGAAAAGGAATGCTGTGTATAGTGGGACTCCAGTTACAATATTCTGAATGTGTACTATAAAGAGAGCTTAAAAGGTATCTCAAAAGAACTAGTTCTGGACTGGTCTCTATCTATACCTACTGTGCCTTGTTTTATAGTTTATTTAATCTGCAGTTACCCAAAATAAAATATTCAGTGATCCTCAATAGCTATGCATCTTACCTATTAGGTGGCGGGCCTGCTTTCATCCTTCCCCCAGGTGGCGGAGATGTAAAATCAGCCATGAATTCCATTTTTGGCAAATTGTTTTCTAGATCCTTCTCTATGTTACATGCTCTCCCTTGCTGAACCTAGATAAATGAGATAGTTATAAATAATACTTAAAGACATAACGTATATGCATAGCTTGTACAAAATGCAGGGCACCTTGAATTTTATTTTAAAAATCACAGAAAAATAGGGTTAACATGGAACATTTTACAGATTACATAGCTCCTACCAGGACTTGAGAGTATAATTTAGGCTGACCCGATTGCAGTACTCAGGGGACGCTGCACTGTCAAAGGTGCCATTAAACTGAGGCCCCAGCTGCTTGTTTAGGTGGACATAAAAGATTCCACGGCGCTATTCGAAGAGCGAGGAGTGTCCTAGCCAACATGTACCCCTCAACCAACACCACCAAAAACATCAGTCATTTATCTCATTGCTTTTTGTGGGACCTTGCTATGCAAATTGGTTACCATGTTTGCCTACATAACAACTGCGACTACACCTCAAATGTAATTCAAGTGCCTTGGACATCCTGAGGATAAGTGCAAGTTCTTTCTTAAGTCACACATATCTGTAGAGCGCTAGAAGCCAGATAGAATCTGAGTCCTGTGGCGTGTGCTACATGCACATACCTGAACATTGATGGGATGGTATTACTGACATACATTATATCACACACAGTATCTATAATGAAAAATTTTGACAAGGGCACTGCTTGAAAGTTCTCGCATGTCCAAGGAAAATGATGTGATTAGCTAACTCAGCACAGACTAGAAATGAACCTGGACTCACTGACTGTTAATATAACAGAAGGGTCCAAGCACCTTCTGACTATTTTCTGAACTTTGTTTTATTTCATCAATAGTCCACTCAAGAACGAATGCAAAATTCCTAAAATTGTGATGCAAAGTGACATTACAAACCAATTATTATCGTATTCTGTACCAATATTTTGTTCTCTGAACCAGATGCAAGTATGGGATCGAGTCCTAACTGAAGTCTTCGTTGTTTCTCACAATAAGCTTTCCAGGTCTCTTCATTGAACCCATAGTTAAAATAGTCAGAAAGGTCAGCTCCTAAGAAAGAAAATAAATGGAAAAATACAAGCACACATTGCTTAAGAGTCAATTAGTCCAACACAAAATTTTCCCTCCCACCTCCCAAATGAAATATTGATTCTCGATACCCACCCCGTACCCACTCAAATGAACTATAGAAGACTACAGCACAGGAGGCCGCCATTCAGCCCATCTCATCTGCACTGGCTCTTTGCTAAAGCAATCCAAAACTGAACCCACTGCCCTAATCTCTCTCCATAGCTCTGTATCTTCTCTGCTTCAAATATTTATCCATTTTCCCTTAAAAGATACAATTGTCTCTGACTCAACTACTCCTTGTGGCAAAACATTCCATGCTTCAACAGCTCCCTTCATAAAGAATTGTTTTCCTGACCCTTCACACTGTACAATAATGAGAGCAATTACATACTAATGAATAGTTAAACAAGCATCACCTGGGTCTCAAGCATCTACGAAGAAATATATAATTAAATTTGCACATGTAATAAAGACTCTGTCTGAAATATTTTCCCAATCTACAACTTAGCCTATTTCATAAAATACATGCATCGAAATCTATTTGTATGTTAATACTTGAGACATACATACATACATACATACAATAGCAACACAGCATTGCCAACACCCAAAATTCTCAAAGGGATTCCCAAGCAGCATCTAAGTTGGAGTCCGAAGGTCCCTGACTTCTTTGACTCCGTTTTGGTGCTACGCTAAGACTCCCGTTTGGAAACAACATTGGAATTAGGAAGTTGCTGGCAATTCCACAGGAATTACTGAATAGGTCACAACTGCACACTAGACAGTCACAAAATTCAATGTTTAACGATTCTCAAATCAAAAAATCTTGCACTGAAAATCCAAGGGGCAAAGCACTCTCCTTCTCAAGTCTAATCTTTTGAGATTTTATTGTGCACAAATAAGCTGCGCATTTGCCTATGCAACAGTGACTACACTTCAAAAGTAATTAATTGACTGTAAAGTGCAAGTTCTTTCTTTCCTCATTTGTAACATGCATCAAATAGAACTGTGCTAAGCACCAGAAAATAAAGACAAAAACTATAGTCTGAAAACATTCTTTTTATTCAAAACTTACCTGGTTTTCTCCAGGGTTTGTCTTCAAACAAGTCCAAGTCTGCCTCAATCACTGGAATTCCATTGATGTTCCCAGGGGCATCCAGGTCAATGCCTCTGGATTGCAGCTTTGCTATAGCGAGAACAGAGAAGACACTTTATAACCAGTACAATTTACCATTGTTCAAATTCGCCACACCATAAACAGCCAGCTACCTATTACAGTCGCTTCATGCAGCCAACTCAATTTGCATATTCACCAAGCATAACCATATTAAAAGCACCATATTTGAACATAATAGGAATCTGATCAGAACTATGACAGTATCACTCCCATTCGAAAAATCCTACAGTGGAAAGAGGAAAAACATCTATTTTCAAGCAACAGTCCAAATAATTTTATGGAGTGTTTTATCTGACTGAAGTTATAAAATTTGTTTGTCTGGGTATGGATCAGGTGAAAATTGGAGAATCCCGCTTTTAAGAACATCTCTGTTAAAAATCCCTTTTTGATGTCCATTCTCTACATTTCTTTGCTGTATTTTATTAGAAACGGTGCAGAAATTTTCAAACTACCGTATTAAAGAAAAACATTGCACTAAGTTGATACTCAGATTTGGAATAATGCAGTCGATAAAAATCTAATGACTTCCGCTATAATACTTCTGATCAATCTTTATAAATATGTTAAATCTTAAAGCAAAAGCTTTTGTTAGGCTGCTTGTTTTATAGTGCATTTATAGACTTGTATAAATCTATACAGCTCTAAGGATACAGGTTAGCCTCGAATATCTAATTCGTGTGACTATTATATCATGTGCAAGCCTGGACAATGTTGCCGAGCTATTCAACTGTGAGGAGCATCTATTTCTCTCACTCTCTTACAGTGGTCATTGGGTCGCAATCAGAAGTCAAAACCCAAGGTGATTTTTCTTCTTCCTAATCTGGGGGTCACTAAAGCTAACTGCAGTGGACCCACTGTTAACTCAGTCAAGATTAACTAATTTAGCACAGATTAGTGATCTGGAGGGAAAATGGATTAGGAAAATGGATTTACATTTGTATCTAGCGTTTTACATGTGGTATCTAATTTAGCTCATTCTGAATCATCCTACATAAACTGATTCAATTAACGTTGATTAAACTCCTGTTCTATTACCAGCAGGACTTCAGTACAACATTGGTTGAAGTGCCACCTGAGATATTAAGGACTGAACAGGACACAGAAGCACTACTAATAACTACTTTATTTAACTACTTCTACATTCAAGGATAATATGATCACATGAACATCAGTAACAGCACAATAAATTGGTTTCAAAATTACAGCATCATAACCTTAGTTGTGTTCAACTTAATACAGCATTATTTACTTCAGTTTTGCACATTGTAACAGTTTGGTGAAGATGGCCCTTTCCAGCTTATATGATAACACAACAGGTAACAAGTGTTCTTGCTTAAGCCTATACTTTGAATGAGGTTTAGTGTAAAGTAATATCACCTTTCCAACCAGGTAGCAGTTTAAGTGCTGAATAGAAATAACTCAGTCTGTCTCTGCAGTGCGCTGGTTCCATCTTTGGTCACTATCTTTGGCGAGTCATCAGTATTCTTTTTCCTGGCTTGTCAATCGTCTTCTTTCCTTTGGTTCTAGCTAACACCTTGCATGTACTTGAACTTTTACACTATATTTCTTACAGTCTGAGCATTTGTGCTACTGAGTTACTGTTGGCTTCCTCTGCTCCCCAATTTTACATTGATATGAATATCCTTCACACTTCTCTACTTCTTTAAACAACCTATAATCTTCCTCAAACGATCTCTACACTTCTGCTCCTGCTCGTCTTCTCTTCAAACGATCTAGAATTCAAGAACCAACTCCTTTAAGCACTTGATTTCTTTAAAGCAGGTTTAAAGTATTACATCAGGTAATCTAACTATCAATCTTCCTCAAGGTTAAAATCCAAAACTAAAACTTATATAGACAAAACTGCATTTACAAGTTATTAAGTTGATGTTATTAAAATTGTCCCAAGGAGATTGATAAATTGTTATTGCTGATACTAATTTTCTCTCTGCAAGTACTCCATAGTTAACTAAAAATTATCACGGCATATATTATTATTGATTGAACTATCCAAGTTACAACACTGTTTAACCAAAAGAAAATTCTCTTTGTCCGATTGGTAACACCTCATCTCTGTGCAGGGCTCATTACTGAATGCGTACCAACATTATGTAAGGAAACTAATCCCAAACAGGGAAAATAGGCAGACTGGTAGTAGATGCAATATTATGCAGAGAAATGTGAGGAAATACATTCTGTAAAGAAAAACAAGGATTGGGAGTACACGTTCAATGAAAAGACACTAACGGTGTAGGTGAAGAGTCACCTAGGGCGAATCAAATGCATAATTCCTTAAAAGTGAGAATGTAGATAGATACCACCACAAAAAGGCCATCATTTTGGATTTTATAAATAAAGACACAGAGTACAAGAGCAAAAAGGTAATGATATATTTACACAAGGTAACGGTTAGGCCAGTTAGAGTACTGTGTGTAGTTTTGGGAACCCCATTTTAGAAAGGATATTAAAGCCATAGGGAGCATACAGCATAGATTCACCAGGACAATACCAGAGATGAAAAAACCATAGTTATGAGGAAAGACTGGAGATACTGGCAAAGAAGGTTAAGAGATTTATTAGAGCTTTTTAGAATTATGAAAGGTTTTAATAGAGCGAGCAGGGAAAAACTATTTCCTCTGGTGAGGGGTCATCAATTTAAAATTGTCACAAAGAAAGTGAGGAGAGAGATTAGGAGAAATATCCTTACACAGTGTTATTAAGAGCTTGGAAAGCTTTGCCACAGTGAGTGATTCAGACAGAGACAGAGACATTTTATCTTTTAAGGGAAAAGTAAGTGGATACATATCTGAAGCCGAGGAAAAAACGGAGCGAAGAGACGAGAGCAGAGAGTGGGATTAGTTTCAGATTCCTCTAGCAAATAGTCAGCACAGGCATGATGGGTCCACTTGCGTCCTTCTGGTGTGGAAACTTCTATGGTCCAATGGACTTCCCTATGCCAGTAAGACTGGTCATGAGTTATCTAAAGGTTTATCGATGAAAATATATGTATTCTCCATCAAACTGAAGAGCCCTATTTAATCTAGTAATTTATCATCAAGTACCATTGGTGGATGAACCCCCTCACTGACCTGTAGAAGAGCCATAGGGACGTCCACTCTTCAGATTCAAACTCATCGGTGTGCCCCTGTATAAATTCAAAGTCACCAAATTAAAGCAATTTCCAAAACATTAAATTTTTTTAAATGAGTGCACACAGTATACCAATATTTACACTGGCAAGTTCCAAGTAATTACCCCAGTTTGCTATTTGTCCCTCATCCCACCTCAATGAACAGTAAAATATATTTATGAATGAAAAAAGTTTTGGCACATGCAATCATTTTAAAACAACTTTCCTTATTTCAAAAACAGGATAGTTAAGTATTGTGCTGCTTTATCTTAGTACCGTCAACAAAGAGAACTGTTCTGGCAAAAGGTTTTACATTGAAATGTTAACCTGTCCTTTCTCTTTGAAGATGCTGTCTGACCTATATATTTCCAGCATTTTCCATTTTTATAATAGGATTATTACATATGAATGAGATCAAGATACAGCCAAAAAAAATTCACAAACAACTAAGGATCCAATAAAATGAACAATCCTTTGAATTTAACAAACCCTCCAACCCAATACTCTAAATCACAAATATTCCTCATTTCACAAGTCCATACATGTAACAGACAGGGCCAGCTGCAAATGTGCTGTTTTATAAAGTGTGCGCAGAGAAAAAAAAATTCCATATCCCTGCAGAATTAGTCCCTATAAATATTTGATTAACATAACTCTATTGCAAGAGTGCAGAAGCAGATTCTGTAGACGGTTGTATTTGGAAAGTTGCAACTCACCAATATTAAAAAAAAGCATGAGGAGCTGTGAAGAAAGACGTGGTTAGCACAGTGGGTTTGACATTGATCGTTCACCTTTGGAGCTTTAGTGCAATTTTAACCAAGAATGACAAGACCGAAAGCATGCTCTGTGTATGGTAGCAAGGGTCCTCTGTGAAGGGTTTAGACAATCTCATCCCGGTTACAAATAGTCAATAATTGACAATTTCATTTATAAAGAATAAAGGATAGCTGGTGTGGAAAACAGTGCAGTGGAAAACATTCTCCTCTGGCTGCGACCGAGGCATATTCTTGAGAGAGGGAAAGGATAAGCTCATACTGCCAGCACTAAAATAATTTAAAAAGTGATCCAGAATAAGCTGGTACACCTCCAGGGAGAAAAACGCAGGTAACATATTGAATAGATTATCTTGAAATATAAAAACTATGTCCAACTATGGCTACATCACAAAGTGGTTGAAAAGGGCCTGTGAGGCGTAACACTGCAACACTTTCCTCTGCAATTTAGAATTGGAAATTCTTCCAGGCTACATATTACTTAACAAGAGACTGAAAATTTTTCAGTCAAAAATAACTGCAAAGACAATCAACAAAATTGCTTTCTGGCAATGTATATCTTTTGCATGAAGACAAGAGGATGGTGAAAGTCTGGCCACTTATACAATGGCACACCTGCAAATAGTATGTAGATAGAACAGCCATTTTCAACATAGGAGTTACTATTCTAAAAATAAGATACTAGCCTGAATTAGCAGAGATAAATCAAGAGGTTATATTGTTGCTGTGTAAGTACTATTTGCAGTTCTGATCACTTAACCATAGGAATGATATAATGCTAGGAGTTACAAAGGCATGTAACAAAGATGATTCTGGGTTATTTGGAATCTAAGTCGCGAGCAAACTTAAGAAAACTAGTTTAGTTTCTTTGGAAAACTGGCAAATTTGAGATGACCTAATTGCAGTTTTCAGGACCATGAAAGTAAATGACCAAAGTTGATCCCAGCAAACTGTTCACTGTGCTGAAGACTTGAAAAACACAAAAGTTTAAAAGTTAAAATCAGCAACAAGAAAGGAAGTTGGATGGAACTTTTTTCTTTTTATGTGAAGAGTAACAGACTTGAGGAATAGGTTACCAGGAAATCCCACTGAAGCAGGCATCATAAATTCTGGTTGCAATTAGATGTGTTTCTGGAGAGGAGAGATTTGAGGAATGTGATAAGAGGGCTGGTAAGAAGGGCCTACTGGCCTTTTCCTGTTCCTAAAAGGTTTGTTAGAAGCTAACAACCTCAGTAAAATAAAGCACCTTAATGAGTACACAGCTGTAGAAACACACCAGCTCACTTACATATATTGTGGTGCCCCCGTTTTAATGTTGCCAATGGTGACCTTCACATCATCGTCATCGCTGTCACTGTCACTGTCACTATCATCATCACTGTTTTGTGGCGCCTAAAATACAAAGTCAATCCTTTTCAATCAATCAACACAATAACAATCTTTTATTTAAGCATCCTGTATGATACTAGGTCAGAATAACAATGTGTCTTCTTTCGGGAGCTCTTATGACACACTAGGCCAATACACAAGAGGCAGGTGTGGCCAAAATTGGCACAAATGAATTCAAAGTTTGTTGTTGCTAGGTGGTTGAATGATCTTCTCTCAAAATACTAAACGAACAGCTGAAGTATAGGTAGTTTCTTGAACATATGTAGGTTGGGAATATGGTCATAGTGTGTTAGCACACTAGCATTCTGGGAACTGGATTAAATCCAGCCCAGACTGAGGAGATAAAGCCCTCTCTCTGTGGAGTGCATGAAAAAAGCCAGTCTAGTTTCAAACCAGTTCCTAACTGGCTCAAGTCCACAATTCAGCTGCCTGTAATTTGGCAGACTCTCAGAGGGGTCATGAGGATGATCACAGTAGGAAGTGGAAACACTATGCAGTGACTGCCAAGTGTGCTCGTCTGAGGTGGGTTTTAAGGCATATTGTTGAGGAACAATAGAAGGAACTTTATTTTAAAATTTTCAGAAGCAGGTAACTTTCCATTTCCGAGTGGCATCACTTCAGCTTGCTGAGCACGACATTTATCCATAAATTTAAAGTCCTTATTTTAAGGACTCCTTCATAGAACCTTCAAAATATTGAACCCAATCGTGGCCTCACCCAAAATGCCCAGATACACACTTTCCAACAGAGACCACTGGATAGTGATCACATGCAGGATCCTTTGCTGACAGGGTGGTGTGGCTACTGCTGTTCCAGCTGAGATCAGTTGACTCAGCATACACTGAAAACAAGTCAGAGACCTTTTAGGTCTGTATAGTTCAGTACAGACCATGGCTAAGCCATTGGGGAGCTCCAATATATCCTTAACAACAGCCCCCAGGAAAATGACAGTGAAAATTCCTCCTCTTCCCCTCACCCAATCACACTTATTTTTGCTCTTCCCGTTTAAGGCACCGTTTCTCCCTCCCCACCAAGGTCAATCGCTAAATTTCTGCTGATTCTGTTTGATATCCATGCACTAGAAGGGTGGGTCCAAACCTTCTGCCTTCATAGACCACTCAGTTGTTTATCAAGGATCCTGGATTCTCAAAGTGCAATATGCAAGATAAAATTACATAAATACTTAAACGAGGACTGATCACTTTTCACTGATTAAAAATGTTCTAAATGAGCACGCTTATCTAAATAGAAACAAACTTTTATATATATTTCCTAGTTAAGTATTTATACATCAACAATTTTGCAAACACCAGTAAAACCTGAAATCTCTGGAAGAGCAGTGTGAAGACAGTCAACTTAAGTGTTGCCCAATCTTTTCACAGATGCCTGTTCAACTTATCTCCACTGGTGTTCCTCAGTCTGTATAAGTGGCCCTCCTCACTCTCCCATTCTGGCTTGCCTTATAAATTCTCCTCATCCTCTCCTTTTGGTCCTGGTTATGAATTTGGGTCTGCTGTACCGTAGCTACCTTCTCAAGTTTGGTAGCGTCAGTCGCCCCCCCCCCCCATAAGCAGCCTGAGCGCCTTCCCTACAAGAATGATTTCATTGTCGTATACCGGCTTGTATGATAAAATAAGCCAGGGATGTAACAAATAGTATCCTCTTGTGACCTGGACCGAATATCTGTGTCTTTCGCACATGTACTACTTAAATCTCTCTGAAGGCGGACCAAACAAACACTTAAGAGACAAAGCTTGATTCAAATTGTTAAGCTGCTTTATTTCACAACACGTGAACATACAGAGCAACGGTTAGGATCAGAATCATTTAGTTCGATCAGTACAATTTATCTTTGTGCAATAATTCAAAAATAATAAACATGCTACACAGCTGCACATCAATGAGTCATCTCCTGCAGTCCCAACTTTCCCATAGCCTTTTGCTACCTGACTCGCAGATGTTCATTTCAAAAATCTCTGCTTGATTGTCCGTGTCTGCGAATTTTATCTTTCGCTGTTTACAGCCAGAAAGAGAGAAATTGGTAGACCTCCTGCCAACCGGCTGCAACCACTGGCTCCCCAACAACGGTTTTTTATCAATTACTAAGACAAATTGCTTATTATTTACAGTCTATGAGGAAACAATATTAAACTTAGTTCATTAACATCTTAACTACCCATCATCCTTTTTTAAAAACTTGCATGAATACACTATGCTTTAAAACACATTTAAAGTAACTCTTTTTCCAAATATTTTCTGCAGAAAAAGTCAAATTATCTTGAAATGTGACAGTCTGCTTATTTTCTCTTGGTTCTTCTCCTGCTGCTCCTTTCCAACATCTGAGCTCGATACTCACGTGCTTACAATATAGTCCTTCAATTGTTCAGTTTCTCTTTTAAACTTCAAGGGCCTGGCAGATTTGAAAAGTCCGCTGCCTCTGATGGATTAGGATCTAAATATACTAATAAGGAGCAGTCCTTTCCCACTGATAAAACAGCAGCTTTTTCTAATAGTTTAAGTATGTAAGGGCACAAAAGTAAAATGTAGCATCAAGGACCAAGGCTTTGCAGGCTGATAACCAGAGTGTGCAGAACAGCAGCATGGGCTATCTCATCCTTCAACTTTCCCACCCTCTTATGAATAAAGTGGAGAAAGTGTCTTCCCAACATAGCCTGGGCAAAAGCAGCACCCTCAAGTATAATTTTTTTTTAAAAACATACAATTCAATCTTATTGAACTAATCCTACCACACCCGAGGCATATTTTGACATGTTTTATTTCCATTACACAGAACATGAAAAATTCACCATTAAAAGATTTCAATGAAACTTTACCCAATTAAATAAAAAAAGGGCAGTAAACGAATGCCGGGGAACATTTTGCTGATACTTACACCCTCAGCCATTTCCAAGTTGCTAACTTTGCAATCTTGTGACGTCCCTTGCAGCGTTTTTAAAGAGTCTTCTCCCCTGCACAAGCAAGTAAATCAAAAATGAATACCCAAGTTAAATACAAACAAAAAACAGGACTAACCCATTTGTTAGCCTAAACAATATATGTCAATAGGTCATTTGACCATGGAGTTCTTTTTATGATTAGTTCTCAAATTTTCAGTTTAAAAATTATGAATTCTCTGTAATAAGTGCTCTTTTGAAAAGATTTCCCTAGCTAGTATAACTCTGTCTAAAGAGAAAGCACTAAACAGATCTTTCCCAATTAAGTTTCTGGGTAGTCTGTACATGGCACAGCTCTGGAATTTGCTTCCAAATTGAAATCCTTTTGGGATGAATGAAACTAAACACAGTTGTTGGTAAGCAGCAAAACTTTCTTTAAATTAGGATAAGAGAACACCAAGAGCAAAATAACAACATCATGTTTTGGCGTTCACAGGACTGGAGCAGGGAAAACAAAGAATTTGAATTGGAAAGAGATATTTTTTTATGATGCACGTTGTCTCAGTTTAAGAACACAAGAAATAGGAGCAGGAGTAGACCATAAGGCCCCTCCAGCCAGCTCCGCCATTCAATAAGATCATGGCTGATCTTCTACCTCAACTTCATTTTCCCACCCTATTTCCATATCTCGATGTCCAAAAATCTGTCGATCTCAGTTTTGAATATACTCAATGACTGAGCATCCACAGCCCTCTAGGGTAGAGAATTCCAAAGATTCACAACCCTGAGTGAAGAAATTTTTCCTCATCTCGATCCTAAATGGCCGACCCCTTATCCTGAGGCTATGACCCATAGTTCTAGACTTTCCAGCCAGAGGAAACAGCCTCTCATCATTTTCAAAACAAATTGCTTTCCAAATTTGACTGCAGTGATTATGGTAGTGAGGTAAGGTGAGCTGGGAAAAATGAGTAAGCGACTGTTGATTCAATATTAGAATGCAATATTACATTTTTTTAAAATATGGGATTCCAAAAACTAAAAACCAGTGTGCATTGCTAAGACTGGTTTTCAAACCAAAATTTCAGCAGCTTACTTGAATATAGTTAGAAAACTATATACAGGCGTAGTGTTGTCAGGACTCAAAATCACATCACCTAGGAGGACATCCAACTCACAGATCATGCCAATCAGTGGTTAAGGGAGCCCAAGTATCATGGATATTAAAGGTTAGTGCTGGAATGCTGATTTTCAAAGCCAAGAAGTCCAGCCCCCCAAAAAAGTTGCAACACAACGATTTTAACCACAAAGTCTACATAAGTACAAATTCCAGTTCACATCATTACCATAATGTTGTGATCACAGCTGAAATAACAAATTAAATATAAGAAGTCCAACAAGTGAGGTATACATGTGTGCAGAAATAGGGGGAGGTTAACAGTGTACAAAGCAGCACATCTCTAAAAGCTTTAAAAGGAACAAAGGACAGAATCCTCAGGCATGAGTGCCCTGATGGATCAGTTGTATTTCTGCTGATATGTACAAGATAACTGAATAACTTGAATTCCTGATGAAATGAAAAAGGAATCCAAACTACCTAATGTAATGCTGCACATGAAAATCCTGATTCTTACCCATCAACCAAAGCCATCTCCTCTTGTTTACCAGGGTTTTCATCTATAAACAAACAGAAATACGGTGTTACTTTTGGTCTCAACAGACAAGTAATAATTTCAAATTTAATGATCTGGGAAAATATCCAACACTTTGACACAGTGCAACCTTTAAAGTAAAATCTGATAGACAGGTTATACTGCCACTATTGCATTGATGCAAAGCAGCTTCTCAAATGCAAAATAGCAAAACTGGAGGTACAACTTGGAAGTCAAATTGATAATTTGATTCCTGACCACACTAAAACTATGAGGTGCAAGCCCACCTCTCGAAGGTAATCTTTCACTGCTTGAGCATTGTACTGGTGCTATCTAGTGCAAAGTGAAGTTTTAAAAAGTTCTCGTGGATGACCCATGCATTTTTTTTTCAAAAATAGCCTAACAACACAGGATGCATCCTTGTTAAAAAATAAAAAGCCTTTAGTACAGGTGAAAGATTTGACTAATACAAAATCACTATTGTGCTCCAAAACCCATTAATTCCTTGATCACTCATGCACAATGTCTCACGAGAGGCCTAACACCAGTCTGTGCACAGAGGTTACTGTTCTCAACAGTGAGCGGCATTATAACCCACAGTTGACACAGCCATGAATGAATTTAGGTCAGCCACTTCCTAATAGAAACACTGACCAGCTTATTTACTGTCAAAACACAGCATCAGAATGATATCACCAGAATGACACCAGGGCTAATAGGTTTAAATTATGAGGACAGGTTGCATAGAGTAGGCTTGTATTCCCTTGAGTGTTTACAATTTTACAACACCAAGTTATAGTCCAGCAATTTTATTTTAAATTCACAAGCTTTCGGAGGCTTCCCCCTTCGTCAGGTGAACGATGTGAAGGGGGAAGCCTCCGAAAGCTTGTGAATTTAAAATAAAATTGCTGGACTATAACTTGGTGTTGTAAAATTGTTTACAATTGTCAACCCCAGTCCACCACCGGCATCTCCACATCTTGAGTGTTTAAGATTAAGGGGTGATCTAATTGAGGTGTTGCAGATGATTAAAGGATTTGATAGGGTGGATAGATAGAGATAAACTATTTCCTCTGGTGGGGGAGTCCAGAACAAGAGGGCATAACTTTAAAATTAGAGCTAGGCCATTCAGGGGTGATGTCAGGAAGCACTTCTTCACACAAAGGGTAGTGGAAATCTGGAACTTTCTCTCCCAAAAAGCTGTTGAGGTAGGTCAGTTGAAAATTTCAAAACCGAGATTGATGGATTTTTGTTACGCAAAGGGATTAAGGATTACGGAACCAAGGCGGGTAGATGGAGATAAGATACAGATTAGCCATGTTCTAATTGAATGGCGGAACAGGCTCGAGGGGATGAATGGCCTACTCCTGTTTCTATGTTCCTATCTGCCACCTGATGATATATATGAAACACTCCCATTACCTTTTGTATTATTCATCTCTGGCATTCAAATCAGCATCTGTGCTCACCATGTAAAGAAATGCAGAAACTTTAAAAGTTAATAAAAGCTTTACCGATGGCCTCACAGCACAAGAATGGCGGAAATGGAAAGCTGCTTGGAAAACAAAGTCTGCGCATTACCATCAAATGGTGAAAAGACAAGTAAATCCTTATGGTTTAAGAGACTTCCCGAGAGGCACCATGTAGAGCAGCACTAAGTCATACAGACCAAATGTTCCTGGGTCCAAATCCCAGTCCATGCTAAATTAAGTTAATCTCAGCTAGTGCAGGTTGTACAAATGGATTCAGTATCCCTGAGCCAGCAAGGGGCAAAATAAGCTAAGCTTCCTGCTCCTGATCACTTCTTACTTATCCCTGCTGGAAAGTGTATCTGTGTGAGCGTCAGGTGAGGAGAGGTTTGAGTTTGCCTATGGTTATGGCTATGAAACAATCTATGGTCAAATAACCTGCTGACACCAATGCCTAGGTTCATACATAAAGAACAGCAGGAGTCAGCACCTTCAGAACTTTGAACAGTGTTACTCTGGGGAAGGTCAGGGCCAATTTTCAAGCAATAGTTTGACACATTGCTGTGTGTTTTCCAACAAGCTGATATATTATTCAGCAGCAATAAAGTCTCTCTAATTCTTTTCTAAAAAAAGAAGCAAAAAATATTCAGATATTTCCTCTAAAAAAGAATCAAAACTAATTAAGTTTGCAGGAGGAAAACCAGTTATTTGAATACTTCAGACAAAGGTAGATGTGGGAGTTGTACTTTTCTTACATGAGGGTATTCTCAATTTTGCCAAGGTCTCAATTTTTTTTATCCCAGCTTCCCTGAAGGCACTAACTCATAGGTACATTTCCCCAGGTACCTACAGCCCTTCGCTATCTGCCCAAATGACCAGTGATCAGGTGACGACAGTGAGTGTCAACAAGCAATTCAACCACAATAGGCATCTCAGCCAAATTCAGTTCTGTCCTCACTTGATATGAGCACATTCTATCAAGAGTCAATGGACAACTATGAGAAGTAGCAACCATAGCTGAATTCTCTCTTCTCTAGGTTGAAGATGTGGAACTATTCTAGCACCATCACTAGTATCAGCTTACTCAACACAGATCATGGAATGAACCTGGGACTTTTCTGGTCTATATGGCTTAATACCAAATCTCATCGTGTGTTTACCCACTGAGCCTACAAGACAGCTTTCAACAAACAAATTACTAACCAACCAATCAGAACTCTGTCGCTTCCATCAGTGGCTTAGTTGTTATATGTACCACCCAGTGTGATACGGAGTCATAAGGAACAAAAGATTCCAAGTTTGATTGTTAGCCTATGCTGCTGATCTCGACCAGGGCAGCCATTGGCATGCTACGACTGGCCTCTGTATCCCTGAGCTCGGATGGGAAAAAGCCAGCAAGAGTTCCTGCTCCTGACCGGTGATGGAAAGAGCTTGTGTGGACATTGGACAAGGACAGGATGGGGCTTCAGTGTGATGCAGTCAATGGTCAAACGATCAGTCAATACTCTTTAGGTTTCCATGAGTGGCCATTTAGATAAGGTATCAAAGGTTGGCTGTAAAATCAAATTTGTTCAACAAATTTTTTATTTTAAAAAATTGCCAATGGTGAAACTCATTCTTTAACCAGTCCTTTTAAACATATATTCTACTGAACTGCCCCATAATCCAAAGTAATCTTTACTGTTGTCTCAGTTATCGCTCAACATTTTCCCCAAACTTTATAACTGCTGGTTAGATGTGTAGGAGAAGACACATTATATAGAATTCACCCTCATAGAAATTCCATTCTGTGTCTGTACTAGCTCCCCCATCAAAGCTATCTACTCTAATCCAATTTCCCTGCACCCTTTCACAGTAGTATATATCGCATGTTTAATTGTGATGATCCACTTTGGTAATACCTTAAATTGGAACATTGTTCTGCCCTACTGCCCAAACAACACACGCAAGTAGAGGATTTTATGAAAAATATCCAATCCCAGACTACTCTTATTAGCAGATAGACACCAACGGCCAGATTTTGCTGCAGCAGGGCATCTAACGGCATCTGCCATTAGTTAGACTTGCCCTTGCATCCTTCAACTCAAAACATTTTTGCCCACTAAGTTGCTTAAAAGTGCGAGCTGCAAACGGCACAGCGAGGGACACAGGGCATCTGAGACCTGAATGAACATGGCAACCAACTGTGTATCTCCATAACCAATCAGATTGAAGAATTGAGAAATAAACAGTGGAAGGACCAGAAGAAAGTGTAAATTATAGTGGGTGAATTTACAGAAGAACATAAGAAATTGGAGCAGGAGTAGGCCAATCGGCCCCTCGAGCCTGCTCCGCCATTCAATAAGATCATGGCTGATCTGATCCCAACCACAAATCTAAAGAACACAAGAAGTAGGAGCAGGACCCGGCCACACAGCCCCTGGGCCCTCTCCGCCACCCACAGGGCATTGACCGATCCGAACTCAGCTTCATGTCCAATTTCCTGCCCGCTCCCCATAACCCCTAATTCCCTTTACTTCTAGGAAACTGTCTATTTCTGTTTTAAATTTATCTAATGATGTAGCTTCCACAGCTTCCTGGGGCAGCAAATTCCACAGACCTACCACCCTCTGAGTGAAGAAGTTTCTCCTCATCTCAGTTTTGAAAGAGCAGCCCCTTATTCCAAGATTATGCCCCCTAGTTCTAGTTTCACCCATCTTTGGGAACATCCTTACTGCATCCACCCGATCAAGCCCCTTCACAATCTTATATGTTTCAATAAGATCGCCTCTCATTCTTCTGAACTCCAATGAGTAGAGTCCCAATCTACTCAACCTCTCCTCATATGTCCGCCCCCTCATCCCCGGGATTAACCGAGTGAACCTTCTTTGTACTGCCTCGAGAGCAAGTATGTCTTTTCTTAAGTATGGAGACCAAAACTGTATGCAGTATTCCAGGTGCGGTCTCACCAATACCCTATATAGCTGCAGCAATACCTCCCTGTTTTTATATTCTATCCCCCTAGCAATAAAAGCCAACATTCCGTTGGCTTTCTTGATCACCTGCTGCACCTGCATACCAACTTTTTGATTTTCTTGCACTAGGACCCCCAGATCCCTTTGTACTGCAGTACTTTCCAGTCTCTCGCCATTAAGAAAATAACTTGCTCTCTGATTTTTCCTGCCAAAGTGCATAACCTCACATTTTCCATTATATTGCATCTGCCAAATCTCCGCCCACTCACCCAGCCTGTCTATATCCCCCTGCAGGTTTTTTATGTCCTCCTCACTCTCTACTTTCCCTCCCATCTTTGTATCATCTGCAAATTTTGATATGTTGCACTCGGTCCCCTCCTCCAAATCGTTAATATAGATTGTAAAGAGTTGGGGACCCAGCACCGACCCCTGTGGAACACCACTGGTCACTGGTTGCCAGTCCGAAAATGAACCATTTATCCCAACTCTCTGCTTCCTGCTCGATAACCAATCCTCCACCCATGCCAGAATGTTACCCCCAATCCCGTGATTTTTTATCTTAAGTAATAATCTTTTATGTGGCACCTTGTCGAATGCCTTCTGGAAGTCTAAATACACTATGTCCACTGGTTCCCCTTTATCCACCCTGTACGTTATATCCTCAAAGAACTCAAGCAAATTTGTCAGACATGACTTCCCCTTCATAAAGCCATGCTGACTTTGTCCTATTAAATTATGCTTATCTAAATGTTCCGTTACTGTCTCCTTAATAATAGACTCCAAAATTTTACCCACCACAGATGTTAAGCTAACTGGCCTATAATTTCCAGCCTTCTGCCTACTACCCTTTTTAAATAACGGTGTTACATTAGCAGTTTTCCAATCTGCCGGGACCTCTCCTGAGTCCAGGGAATTTTGGAAAACTATCACCAAAGCATCCACAATCCCTACTGCCACTTCCCTCAAGACCCTAGGATGGAAGCCATCAGGTCCAGGGGATTTATCCGCTTTGAGTCCCATTATTTTACTGAGTACCATCTCCTGAGTGATTTTAATCGTATTTAGCTCCTCCCCCCGTAGAGTCCCCTGTTTGTCCAGTGTTGGGATATTCTTAGTGTCCTCTACTGTAAAGACTGAAACAAAATATTTGTTCAGCATTTTTGCCATCTCCATGTTTCCCACCATTAATTTCCCGGTCTCATCCTCTAAGGGACCTACGTTTGCCTTAGCCACCCTTTTTCTTTTTATATAACTATAGAAACTC
This sequence comes from Heptranchias perlo, assembly GCF_035084215.1. NCBI lineage: Eukaryota > Metazoa > Chordata > Chondrichthyes > Hexanchiformes > Hexanchidae > Heptranchias > Heptranchias perlo. Next base: position 45,096,787 of record NC_090339.1, on the reverse strand, counting down.
TTGCTATCTGTTTTTATATTTTTTGCTAATTTCTTTTCATAATCTAACTTCCCTTTCTTAATCAATCCTTTAGTTACTTTTTGCTGTCTTTTGAAGAATTCCCAATCTTCTATCCTCCCACTAAGTTTGGCTACCTTATATGTCCTTTTTAGTCAGATACTATCCTTGATTTCTTTACTTAGCCATGGATGGCTGTCATTTATTTTACACCCTTTTTTCCTCAGTGGAATATATTTATTTTGAAAGTTGTAAAATAACTCCCTAAATGAACACCACTGCTCATGTACCGTCTTACCCTTTAATCTATTTTCCCAGTCCACTTTAATCAATTCCGCTCTCATACCATCATAGTCTCCTTTATTCAAGCTCAGTACGCTTGTTTGAGAATCAACCTTCTCACCCTCTAATTGGATATGGAATTCAACCATGTTGTGGTCGCTCGTTCCAAGGGGATCCTTAACTAGGACATTATTAATTAATCCTGACTCATTACACAGGACCAGGTCCAAGGTTGCCTGCCCCCTTGTAGGATCAGTTACATACTGCTCAAGAAATCCATCCCTGATGCACTCAATGAACTCGTCCTCAAGGCTGCTCTGCCCAATTTGATTTGTCCAGTTAATATGATAATTAAAATCCCCCATAATTATAGCTGTTCCCTTATTACATGCCCCGACTATTTCCTGATTAATACTTCTTCCAGCAGAGTTGCAACTATTAGGAGGCCTATATACTACGCCCACTCATGTTTTTTTCCCCTTTTATTCCTTATCTCCACCCAAACTGTTTCATTATCTTGATGCTTTGTCCCAATATCATTTATCTGTGTTACAGTGATTCCTTCCTTTATTAACATAGCCACCCCACCTCCCCTTCCTTCCTGCCTGTCCTTCCTGATTGTTAAATACCCTGGCATATTTAATTCCCAGTCGTTGTCACCCTGCAGCCATGTTTCTGTAATGGCCACAAGATCATACCCATACGTAGTTATTTGTGCCGTTAACTCGTCCATTTTGTTACGAATGCTACGTGCATTCAGATAAAGAACTTTCAAATCTGTTTTGTGACGCTTAGTTCCTGCTTTTTCCTTTTTTAACACTTTACCTATTACTCCATACCTTCTGTCCCTTCCTGTTACGCTTTCCTCTCTCTCCCTGCTCCACTTTAGTTTAAACCCTCCCCAACAGCACTAGCAAACACTCCTCCTAGGACAGCGGTCCCGGCCCTGCCCAGGTGCAGACCGTCCGGTTTGTACTGGTCCCACCTCCCCCAGAACCGTTTCCAGTGTCCCAGGAATTTGAATCCCTCCCCCTTGCACCATTCCTCTCACCACGTATTCATTTGAAATATCCTCCTATTTCTACTCTGACTAGCACGTGGCACTGGCAGCAATCCTGAGATTACTACCTTTGAGGTCCTATTTTTTAATTTACCTCCTAACTCCCTATATTCTGCTTTTAGGACCTCATCCCCTTTTTTACCTATATCGTTGGTGCCTATGTGCACCACGACAGCTGGCTGTTCGCCCTCCCCCTCCAAAATGTTCTGTAGCCGCTCCGAGACGTCCTTGATCCTTGCACCAGGGAGGCAACACACCATCCTGGAGTCTCGGTTGCGGCCGCAGAAACGCCTGTCTATTCCCCTTACAATTGAGTCCCCTATCACTATAGCTCTTTCACTCTTTTTCCTCCCAGCCTGTGCAGCAGAGCTACCCGTGGTGCCAGGAAGTTGGCTGCTGCTGCCTTCCCCTGATAAGTCATCCCCCACAACAGCATCCAAAGTGGCACATCTGTTTGAGAGGGGGATGGCCACAGGGGACCCCTGCACTACCTGCCTGCACCTCTTACTCTTCCTGGTGGTCACCCATTCACTTCCTGCCTGTATACCCTTTACCTGCGGTGTGACCAACTCGCTAAACGTGCTATCCACGAGTTTCTCTGCATCGCGGATGCTCCACAGTGAGTCCACCCGCAGCTCCAGCTCCGAGATACGATCGGTCAGTAGCTGCAGGTGGACACACTTCCCGCACACATGGTCGGCAGGGACACTGGTAGTGTCCATGACTTCCCACATCTTGCAGGAGGAGCATATCACGGGTGCGAGGTCTGCTGCCATGACTTGCCTTAGCTGAGTTACCCCTTTTAAATTACGTTGAAATTAGAAAATGTTAACTATACTAGGGACCTAGGTTCACTAAAAAAAAAACACTGTCTGCTATAAAACCTGCAGATCTTCCCTTTCTTATTACTTTACTTACAGTAAAATGGTAGAAATACTCACCTGAACCTACTCACCAATCAGCTGCCTCCCCTGTGCCGCGTCACTTTCTGACTGGTGACGTCACCCCGAACTGCCGCTGGTCTCAGAGTCTCGCTCTCAGAGTAAGCTCTGGCCTCGATCTCTCCGCACTGTTTTTATCCCCGCTCTGGTCTCGCTCTCTCCCGCCGCTCACCGACTGAACTCTCGCTCTCTCCGCACTGTTTTTAATCCCCGCTCTGGTCTCGATCTTTACCGCCGCTCACCGACTGGACTCTCGCTCTCTCCGCGCTGTTTTTATCCCCGCTCTGGTCTCGCTCTCTCCCGCCGCTCACCGACTGAACTCTCGCTCTCTCCGCGCTGTTTTTATCCCCGCTCTGGTCTCGATCTTTGCCGGCGCTCACCGACTGGACTCTCGCTCTCTCTGCGCTGTTTTTATCCCCGCTCTGGTCTCGCTCTCTCCCGCCGCTCACCGACTGAACTCTCGCTCTCTCCGCGCTGTTTTTATCCCCGCTCTGGTCTCGCTCTTTCCCGCCGCTCACCGAATTTAATGTCAAATCAGGCACAGAAAGAGAAATAGAGAGGGAAAGAAAGATTGGATTAAGAGAGAGAGAAAAAAAGACAAAGAAAAAGTTTTAAAAATTAATTTGATATTTAAAAACTGCTTGTCAATGGTGAGGCAAACAGCGACATGCCGTTTTCGTGAAGCTAACAGCAGGGCAGCTGTGAAATCTTACCCCAGCACACGTTACAAGGAAACATCATTAGATGGGGCGGGGGGCTTTCATAAAACAACGACAATTTATGGGACAATTTAGTAGAATATACTTTCCCTTTATATTAGCCTACATAACATTGATAAGTGATTCATGAGATGAGAGGCACAGTGGGACGTCATGAGGACATGATAGGTGCTCTATAGATATAAATTATTTCTTTACTGTAGTTAATTTGTAAAAACTCAAGTAAAATCTCATGACTGCATCCCTCCCAAGGAGCTATAGGAAGAGAAACTCAAAACGCAGTGGTTAACCGCAAATAAACTTATTTAGAAACTTGGAATAAGTTTGAACGAATTACTTGCAATGCAATGCTTTTGATTACATAAATAAAAGGCACTGCAAATCTGTTTACATCAAATCTAGGACAAGCTTATAACACACAAGAATAGTGCAAGATAGAGCGTGCGCACATTTTGCTAATGGAGTGTAAAGGAACCTAGGCCAACACAAAGGGCATTGTCCCTTTAAGAGAAGTGTTTACCTGATCCCCAGACAGTTAATGTTTTGAAGACACTTCCAACAAATGCACGATGTGCATTTCAAACATCTCACTCACTTCTGAATAAAATGCATCAATTAAAAGCAACCCTCAACTTTGATAAAACGCCTCCCACTCACCTCCATACAGCCAGTTCTCCTCATCATCGTCGACGGCGTCCAGGCCTCTGCCCGGCGCTGCCGTAGTCTCTACAGCCGAGCTGAGTGAATCCATTTCGGTGGCCATATTGAGCGGGAGAGAGGTGGAGGCTGGTGCCGCGCTGACTGCAGAGTCCGCCAGCTCGAACGCCGAGTGCTGAGGAGGAAGTCAGTGCACAATTTTTTAAGAAAAGAAACTAATGGAACACGCTGTGGGCCCGGTGTCAGGTGCGGGCAGCGCGCTGCCTCCAGCCGCCCATTTCCTCCACCTCTGAACCGACTGCTGCCGCCAGCCAGCGAGTCCACCCTGCCGAGTCCGCGTCGCCAACCAGCCAGTCCACCCTACCGAGTCCGCGCCGCCAGCCAGCCAGTCCACCCTACCGAGTCCGCGCCGCCAGCCAGCCAGTCCACCCTACCGAGTCCGCGCCGCCAGCCAGCCAGTCCACCCTACCGAGTCCGCATCGCCTCCCGCCTGCGCGCGCTTCCGCTGGGTCATAGCGCGCGTGCTGATATCTTAATGGTACACGAACACTGCGCAAAAAGAAGGAACCTTACAGACCTAACAAGTTTAATTAATTTTGCAGTAAGAAACATTCATGTTTTTTTAATGTGATGTATCTTGTTTTTGCAGTTCCGTGTGTTTAAATGAGTCTACAGTCTCACCCGAGTATTTCCCCAATGATGATAACTCTTAAAGACAGGAATGGAATATAAACGAATTGCAAAGCTATCTATAGTTGATCGGGGAGTTTGTTCAACAATACTTCAGTAGAAGACAAATGAAACGCATTTATAGGCCTAATGCTGAGCATTCAGGATAAAATACGTACCCATGATCAGCAAACAAACTGTGTGAACACAAGTGGATTGACAAATTAATCAGGAGTGAAATAAGGAAGAAAACAATATCTATAAATTATAGGGGAGAAAGATGAAGGAGTTCATAAAAACATGTTAAAATGATAGTCAGAGGGGCATAGAGATACCTAGCAAAAAAGCATAGCTGCAAACACAAAACTAACAAATTTTTTTCACTACCACAACAATATGGAGACCAGAACTGTGCACAATACTCCAAGTGTGGTCTAACCAAAGTTCTATACAAGTTTAACATAACACATGTTACTATAACAGTAGGAGGTCACTCCTAGAAGAGGTGAGAGCCCTAAAAGCTCTGCCAGTAGGTCATCAACCTGAAACGTTAACACTGTTTCTCCACAGTTGCTGCCTGGCCTGCTGAGTGTTTAAAGCATTTCTGTTTTTATTTCAAATTTACATCATCTGCAGTATTTTGCTTTTTACATCCCTAGAATGGATGGTATTTGTCCAGTTACTTAAAGAGACAGGGATGACATTTGTGAGATATTCATTATCGTTATGAGGGAGTCAATGAACACAGGGGATGTTCATGGTAGATTGACAACAGGCTCAACAGGTGCCCATTTTCAAAAAAAGTAACAAAACGAACTTGCACAATTGCAGACCAATTAGTCTTGCTTCAATACCTGGCAAAGTAAAGGAATCAATTATCAGGAATAAGCTGGAGCATTACAAGTATGATAATAACTTAGTAAATAAAGCCAACAAGGATTCAGAAAGAGCAGATCCTGCCTGATCAATCTTCTTGACATTTTTGAGGAAAAAATGTCCCAAGTGGATTGTGGAGAGCCTAATGATAAAAAGCATTTTGCGAAGTTCCACATGAAAAGCTGGTTTTTAAGCTTAATGCACTCGGGATTCAGGATAAACTCTGGGAATAGATAAGAAATTGTCTGAAGGGTAGGAATCAGTGGGTATTCGATGTTGGGATCCTTACTGTTTCTAATTTATATTAATGACTTGGAAGTTCTATGCATATTGGTAAAATTGGCAGATGACACCAAACTAGGAGAGCAGTTGAATCTGAGGAAGCACCTCAGGAACCTCAAAATGAGTTACACAAAATATGTAAATAAGCAGATCAATGGCAGATGAAATTTAACATAAATAAGAGTAAACTACTACATGTAAGCATAAAAAAGCACTGCAATTGGGCTGCGTCCCAACCCTCTTTACTAGTGCTTGCCACAAAAGGCACTAATCTTGGGGTTCACGATGGGCATTTCCATAAATGCCCTCATAATGGAGACAGAACAGGAGCTGGAGGAAGAGGAAATGACAGAGGCTATACCAAAGGCGAAGTCCAACTAGAAGACACTTTTCCACCAGAGCCTACAGACCACACTACTCCCTTGATGATATTTTAGAAGGGGCCTATTTAAGGAGGCAATGGTTCAGTAAGGAGGCGTAGAAGGAATTGTGTATCCTGTTGCAAACTGACCTCCAAACATCCACTCAAACACCAAAAAACAAAGAACTGACTTACTTTGGAACACTGGACTTTATATCACAAAGTTTTTTTACTGTAACATTTATATATTTACAATGTGCTTCTTTTTAGCAGCTGTGGTACTACCTGAGAGCCTGAGGCACCGGTGGTACTTGGGTGTATTGTGGTATCATGAGGCTTTTTCAGCAGGCTGCGTTGCCACTGCGTGTGCGTGGTCTTGGTCCTGTATCCTGACACTTACATGGGCAGACGTCTGATGGGGCTGACTAGAAAGGTCACGTGAACTATCACCAGGAGAAGTTGACATCATCAAGGTGGACACTAGCCATGTAATGCGTGTTGGGTCATGGATCTGAGTGCCCATTGATCAGCAGGACAGCAGACCTGATGGTATCTGTTAAATCCTACAATCCCTCAGAGACTGTATCGCAAATCTCTCAGTAGCCAGTTGCCTCGTTCTCTCCAAATAATCCCCCAAGGCCTGAAGGACAGTGGTCCCCAGTGTCAGATCCCACTTTCACCTCTGACTCCTCTGGCACCATGAGGGTAATGATCAGCAGAGTGGCACACACATAAAGAGACTGCAAGGAAGTGTCAGAGAGAACAGGTAGCTTACCTTGGTTGCTCTGATAAGGCTGTTAAACTGCTTCCTGCAAAGGAGTTCTGTGATTCAAGGAGGTGGCATTCACTGCCGCAGCCGCCTCCCTCCACAAGGTCTGCATCAGATTCTTGGCAGGTCACCTGCCCCAACCCCAAACAGATCACCTGTCCTGCTCCAACATGCTGAGCCAGTTCTTGTAAGTTTACTGCTTGTTTCTTCAATTTGGCTTCCATTGTCTCGCCCAGGTTGCCTGCTTCTTCTAGTGCTGCCATTGCCCATTTAAGAAGCAATTGGTTTTATATCCAGCTGCTGCAACAGGTTTTTGCCTCTCTTCCAGGTGTTTTCGTCCCTCCAAATGTACTCTCGGCCTCTTCTCAGTATTTGCTGGCCATCTTCCAGCTATTCTCAGCGCCTCCACCCTCCCAGATATTTTCCACCTTCCCCTGCAAGGCAGTCAGTGCCAATTTGGGGCCTAACTCCCCCCCTTCACTATTCTCTGCCCCCAGCATATCTGAGGTGTTGCAGGCTGTATTTACACAGCTTGTATGCTTCTCAGTATTTAAATTATCTGACGCCGCTATGCTTTCAAGGCAGGCGGAAGAACCACTCCACTCAGTTCTAATGGCACCATTGGAATTTCAGGCCCATTGTCTTCTGGATGTAAAAGATCCTATGGCATTATTTGAAGAGCAGGGAAGTTCTCCTGGTATCCTAACCAACGTAGCTTCCTCAACCAACAACAACAACAAAAACATTGGCCCAGATTTTGCTGCCAAAGTAATGAGTTTAATGTGCAAGCTGTTATTAATGTGTAAATCGTTCAGCAACTTGTGGCGAGGACGAGATACCCCATGAATTGCGAATCGCCACAAGTTACTGGACGATTTAAACCGCTCCTCCGTTAGCCTCATGAAAATGGCAGCTCGCCCTCAACCTCCCTGGGAGTTTCAAGACATTGCTGCATTTGAACATTAATTGCCAATTAAACTTGCCGCAGAAAGTTAAGAGCTAGTACTTAACAGCATAAGTACCTTTTTAATGAGGAGATTTACGTTCCTACAATGCCACTCAGCTTCTCTGATCCAGAAAGGGAACAATTGAAACTGTGGAGTCTCATTCCTACAGATAGCAAATTGTTCTCAGAGATTTAAAATTTAAAATGTAATTTTTTTTTCTTACTTTTCCTTTCGGTCTCATTTTTCTCCCTCTCTTAATCCAACCATTTGCTCCCTTTTTGTTTCTCTTTCTGTACCTGATTTGACTCTAATTCACCCTATTTCCTTCTCCGTCATTCCTCTGTTTCTTTCTCAATCCTTAAATCTCATTGGTTAAGGAGATAGACTGTTGGTCTCATCGTTCATCAAGGTCCCAGATGTCCTGTTGACCTCGCCACGCCGTTATCAGCTCACACTTCCACCAACTTGCAGGGCAAAATTTTTTTCGAGCTAAAGCCGTGAGATACCCCGCTCCAGCAAAATATGGGCCAATCTAAGTAATCTTTCACCTCATTTCCTGTTGTAGGATCCTGCAGTGTGCATTTGGTTGCCATGTTAGCCTACAGAACCGTGACTGCACTTCAAAAAGTAATTCACTGATTGTGAAGTGCTTTGGGATATTCTGAGAAAGTAATATGGTACTATATAAATCTAAGATATTTCTTTCTTAAAATAGGTGTAATTTGCAATTATATACTCCAGATGAAGTGTCCACAACCACATATTGGTCTACTGCCTAATAACTGGCAAATGTCATCTTCTAACAAGGGTGAATTTCAATTATCTAATATACATGGGTATGAGAAGTTTGTGCTACTATTTAGGGGTTAATTTGGGAAGAGGGGCAACCTAAATGAAAAGACCCTATACAGAAGGATCACAGGTTGAGTATTCATTGTGCTGTGGCGGGGACCTGTTCAGTGATAAATTGAACGGTGCACAATCTTAGGGTCCTGTTTGAGCCTCAAATTCCTTATACTGTTCATCATTAAAACTGCCTATTTCCACCTCAGCAACGACCCCTGTCTCCACCCTTATCTCACCACCACAGCCACTGAAGTCCTCGTCTATGTTTTTGTTACTTCCAAGCTTTGTTTCTCCAACATTCACCTCCACCCTATATATTCATGCCCTCCACTCTTCTGATTCTGACCTTCTGTGCATCCCCCTACTCCACCATAAGTGACAGGGATTTCATCTCTTTCAGCTGTACACTCAATGGGATAGATCTTGACTCTGCACGATGGTGTAAAATGGGTGATAGCGATTCAACAGCTTGTTTTACCTCCCAATTTTTATTTCCATTGACTTTGATGGATATAAAAACTGGGAGCGATGTAAAATAGGCCACCGACTCGCTATCACCCATTTTATACTATCGCACAAAGTCAAGATTTATCCCAATCTCTCTCTCTGTCTTGAACCCCCTGCCTTGTTATTTCTCAACACCCCCCCTCCCTCCCCCCACCACCCCGCCGCCCACCTTTGAAACCCTCCTAAATATTTGTTTGATTATGCCTTAGGCCACTTTTCCAGAATTGGCCTTGGGACATTTACTATTTTGATATCATCATAGAATGTTACAGCACAGAAGGAGGCCATTTGGCCCATCATGCCTGTGCTAGCTCTTTGAAAGAACTATCCAATTAGTTCCACTCCCCTGCTCTTTCCCCATAGTGCTGTAAATTTTTTCCCTTCTAGTATTTATCCAATTCCCCTTTGAAAGTTATTTTTGAATCTGCTTCCATCACTCTTTCATGCAGTTCATTTCAGATCATAATAATTCTGTGTAAAGAAATGTTTCCTCATGTCGCCTCTGGTTCGTTTGCCAATCACCGTAAATCCGTGTCACTACAGGGAACTACAGACCAGTTAGCCTGACATCAGTGGTCAGGAAAATGCTGGAATCCAAAAAGGAAGTGGTAACAGGGGACTTAGAAAATCATAATATGAATAGGCAGAGTCAACACAGTTTTATGAGAGGGAAATCGTGTTTGACAAATTTATTTGAGTTTTTTGAGGATGTAACTAGCAGGGTAGATAAAGGGGAACCAGTGGATGTAGTATATTTGGATTTTCAAAAGGCATTCGATAAGGTGCCACACAAAAGGTTGTTACACAAGATAAAGGCTCATGGGGTTGGGTGTAACATATTAGCATGGATAGAGGATTGGTTAATGGACAGAAAACAGAGAGTAGGAATAAACGGTCATTTTCAGCTTGGCAGGCTGTGACTAGAGGGGTGCCGCAAGGATCGGTGCTTGGGCTTCAACTATTTACAATCTATATTAATGACTGAGATGAAGGGACCGAGTGTAATGCGTCCACGTTTGCTGACAAAACAAAGCTAGGTGGGAAAGTAAGCTGTGAGGAGGACCCAAAGAGTCTAGAGAGGGATATAAACAGGTTAAGTGAGTGGGCAAGAAGGTGGCAGATGGAGCATAATGTGGGGAAATTCACTTTGGTAGGAAGAATAGAAAAACAGAACATTTTTAAATGGTGAGAAACTATTAAATGTTGGTGTTTGGAGAGATTTGGGTGTCCTTATACATGAAACACAGAAAGTTAACATGCAGGTAGAGCAAGCAATTAGAAAAGGAAATGGTTTGTTGGCCTTTATTGCAAGGGGGTTGGAGTACAAGAGTGGGGAAGTCTTGCTACAATTGTACAGGGCTTTGGTGAGACCACACCTGGAGTACTGTGTACAGTTTTGGTCTCCTTACATAAGGAAGGATATACTTGCCTTAGAGGCAGTGCAATGAAGGTTCACTAGATTGATTCCTGGGATGAGAGAGTTGTCCTACGAGGAAAGATTGAGCAGAATTGGCCTCTATTCCCTAGAGTTTAGAAGAATGAGAGGATCTTATTGAAACATATGAAATTCTTAGAGGGCTTGACAGGGTAGATGCTGAGAGCTTGTTTCCCCTGGCTGGAAAGTCTCAGGATAAGGGGTAAGCCATTTAGGACTGAGACGAGGAGGAATTTCTTCAGAAACTCTGAGCTCGAGCAGTTGGCGGCACTTCCTGCACATGTGGTTTTTCAGGACACACACAGTGTTCTGCAGTTCCCACATGGCATAAGATGTCATAAGCTGTCCTGCCATCTTAGCTAAGTTACTAAAAACTGATTTTTTAGTTTTTAAGGCTATTTAACTGTTTAGCTAATGCCAAAAAAACTAACATCAACTAAATACTTATGCTAACTTAACACTAACCTCCATAAACACCAACCAAATGCTAAATACTAATCTGTAGCTTACCCCCGCCACTCCTGCTTGTGTTGTGATCACTTTTTGATTTTTCTATCTGTTTTAGACTCACCGCTCACGCCGCTTCCCTTAATGGATTAATAGATGTGGTGGAAATATAGGAGCAGATTATCTGCCTTTTCCAGCAGCCAAAGTGCAAAAAGTGGCAAAGGAGGTGTAAAAAGAGGTTTTCTAGTAAAGTTGAGAGTCTTAAGTGTTATACTGGCCAGTTTAACTTATCCAAATACCCCAAAAATCTGGTACTTTCTAATATTCAAGGAGGTGGTGGTGCAAAAAAGATGTTTTCCAGCAGAGTTCACAAAATAATATTTTAGCAGGCCAGTAATTAATTTTTATTTTGATCTTTAATCTTTGTTTTTGAATAGTTTTACTATTGGTAAAGAGCGTATACTAATGCCCATCATCACTTTGTAATTTACCACTCGAGGAAGAGTTGAAGGAGAAAGAGTGGGACTATATTTAAGCTCTGTTCAATGTTTTGGTGTTCCTGCATGATTTTCAAAGATGTGCAGAAGTGTTGTGGTTGAGTATTTGTTAAAATTATTTCTTCACAGGACTGTACTGATTGCAACTTTACAGGCAAAAATCATGATTGAGCCTTCTGATTTTAGGTTTAAACCTCAATCGCCCCACAAGAGGAATTCACAAATTCTGATTAAACCTGATAAAACAGGAAGCATCAACATTAGTATACTGCAGTTCTGGTGTGACACAGCAGCCACTTTCACCATTTGGCAGAGGGAGTGCTTTTATTTTTGCTCTGAACCAACAGGCAGCATTGATGTAGAATGTATCTTCAATTGCAGTTTTACGCACAAGCAACTGGATAAAGTTCCGTAGGGGTGAAAGTGCATCATTAGTTGCACTGTCAACTCCTTTTAGCATTATACTTTGTGAGCAATATTGCAAGCATTATTCACTCAAGTATTGTTTGTTCCTTCCAAAATTCTTCTGTTATTTTAAACCCAAAGTTTTGCCTTTTTTAACAAAAAAACACATATTTGCTTGCAGCTGATGTTTTAAAATTGGGTTCTTAATGAACTTTCATATTTCATGAAGCTGTTATACCTAAAGGCACACTTAAATGTTTTGACCGAAATGCAGGAAAAACTAAAAAGATCATAAAGGGTAATTATGCATCAGCTGCTTTTGACTTTCTAAAATTTACAATTCACAATTTCCAAGAAACTAATCAGAAAAAGGATTATGTAAGTGGGTTGCTCATTTTCTTATAGTAGAATTAATGATTGTATGTATATGTGTATGTATGGGATACTCATTTCAACTAGCATATAACATGACAAAGTGGTGAAATGTACTGGATATATAGTCACAATTATTCTATTTGGCCAATAATAGGTGTTCAGGAAACACAAATCTAGAAAATATTAGTACACGATGATACCTGATTTTATCAAAGTTGTATGTAGAGAAAATCTTTAAAACATATAGTTGCAGAATTGTGAACATTAAACATCAATTGTTAACTGTCTTGGATATCCTTTACTTGCTCTGGCAGCATGTAGTTTTATTGTATCTTACCTCATTTCCTATACAAGCATATTGGATTCTTATGTAAATTTGGACAAATCTAATTTCATTTTACAAAATAAAATTGACAGCTTCAAAAACAACCCAAAACTCTCGTCAGCCCTAGGTCTGAGACACACTGATTTGTATGTAGAAGTAAGACAGGCACATGAACTCATTTGAACCATGTTTGTGCATAAGCAGTATATTTTTCTCCACTATGGTAGATGTCTTCAATCACCATACAGTGGAACAGTAGAAGAAAACTTGTTTTTTGGTTTGGGGGGGGGGGGGAGAGGGAAGAGGGGGTTTGGGAGAAAGACAAAGGTGGAATGGGAAATGTGGTATTGAAAAGGCAGAAGCAATGTCCATTTTCCCAAGGCAGCAGGCTTAATAACAAGGTTTCACCACCCAGATTTCACCATTTTAGCTACTGAAACCAAGTAAATCATAATATTTAAGGAGGGGAATTGTGTTTAAAAAGGTAGAGCTGCCTTGGCTAATAAAATAGTGGAGTAAGCTCAATCACATATTGCTGTTCTGGACAAGTTAAACAAAGAAAAATACTAAAGGGTACAGGGACAGAGGAATGTGATTATATAGCTTGTATGGATTTAGACATGATGGGCTGAATGACCCACTTTTCTATAACTCATATGAATTTCAATGGGTGTTAAATATTAAGGTACCTAAGAAATTCTTGATGACCTTTCAGATTCTTGAGATGAAACATTGAATGATTACATGATCAGAGATTAGATGGAGCAGTAGTTTAATATACAGATCCTTCATTTGATCAACATAGATTGGAGTCTATTCCAGACTGAATGAAGGTGGGGGGGGGGGGGGGGATGATTTTTAACCCCAATAACAGGATAACTGGTGGGTTGGGGGCGGGTGGGAGTTGAAAATAGTTGTTTTTTTTCGGGTCGCAACCGCAAAACATTTGGACTTGGCATTCCCAATGGGAAGCCTGTACTTTTCCGCACCAATGTTAAATCCGGAAATAAAGCCAGGTTGCGTTCGCGACCCAAACAACTATTTTCAACTCCCACCAGTCCCCAACCCACCCGTTCTTGGGGTTTAAAATCACCCCCAATGAAGGTCTCCTCTCTCTCTGAGGTCTTTAAGTGGAATGTGGGGCAATCTCAATCCAATTCCTAATAGGAGTTAATTCATACTATGAAACAGCCCATAATTCTGCATTTGTTTGGGTCTTGCTCAAAAGTCAACAAAAATGGCTGTGTATAGCTGGAAGAGATATTTGCAGATGGGGTTTAATCTTAAAGTTTATGCTATAGCTGCTTTACAGTGCTGGATGCAAAAAGCATTCAATGTTCAAATGAGTTTGAGCAGTCCCAAACTATTCAAATTTTAAAAAAAGGCATGTGTCCATAAGCACAAATCTGCTTTACAAATGGCCTAAGTGAAATTTCCAATAAGCATGTGTGGTGTTGGAAGTACAATATTTTCACTTTTCTGGTAGTTAGTGTTGGGGTGATGAAACATTGTTGGGCAGAGAAAAAGGAGCTTTACTAAACTTGACCTGGGTAGGTCAGATACTATTCTCCATGTCAAAAGTGGAATATGCTCCATTTCCATGTCACTGACATGCATCACCTTGATGTACAAAAAGTCAGCTTTTTCCAGTCTAGGCAACAAATAGAGAAAAGGCTGTTCATTTGTGGGTAGTATTTAAAATGTAAAATGTTATATCAGTGGGTCAATAAAACTTAAAATATTCAAAAACATTAGAAAAATTCTCAAAGGCTGATACCTTTTCTTTATGGTATCTCATATCAGTTATAATAAAACCAATGGACAAAAGGAGCAATGTATTTGTAATCAATTCTGTGCAAGGATATTTTGTTGTATATTTTTTATGCTTTTTATGCTGCAAGGTAGTGCTTTAAGGTAAGAGCTCAGGGAGAAACCAAGTGTTCTACTGTACTGTGTTCAGTTAGGAGTGAATAATCTTACCTCCACTGTATTCTTCAAAGAATAAAACATAGTGGGGCTCACTAGGTAACATAGAGGAGTTAGTTGGTAGGTTTTGTTAAATGTTACAAGTGATCCATTCCAACATCACCTGCCAGGAAATCATCTGTGCAAAATTGAAATGGTGGGTTTTGTGTATTTTTGTAATATCAAAGAATCATGGATATTTTTATTTGAAGATTTAAGAATGGAGTGAGAGGAGTGGAGAAACGTGTCAAAATGCCACACTATAATTAAAATTGCTTTATTTTTACATGTTCATAAATGACCTGGTAGGATGGAAAACAACTGAAAGTAGTACATTCTATAAATACATAAATAGCCAACAGTAAGCTTAATTATGGCAGAAAGATTTTGAGGAGGGGTAGGAGAAGAGAAGAAAGAGAATTAGATACTTCAAGTTGTAAAGATTCAAACAATGGCAAAGTGATTGTTTGAACTACTGACTCTTTGCAAATTTCTAATGCTATGTACAACTCAAATGAAGTATGGATTTTACTGGTTAGGCCACTACTTTTGAAAGGATTTCATAAAACACTGATATTTATCCATGTGCTTATCCGTTGGTCTACGGCACATTCAACACATCCAGCATGTGATTTAGATGATGTAATTGGAATACAATGCAAAGGCTAAGTGTTATAATTATGAATTCCAATTTATGTTTGAAAATTAAGTATTGATTTCTTCTCTTCCCCTGTCCATGTTTTAATAACTCAAACAACCAACATTATGCAACCAAGGTGATATGTTGCAAAATTTCCCCTTTATTCAAATAAAAATGTTTGTATTGTTTTAGTTTCTTCTGCTGACATCACTTAAGTACTGACTGAAAACATGCTCCACTGACAATGGATCTTATATGCTGTCAAGTAACATTACTAAATAACTAAAATTAATTTTTAAAAAATTACATGTAGTAAAACATGTATTCTGCATTTTTCACCTTGAAGTGGTGTTGCCAGCAAATAACTGCTTTAATTTTTGATGTGATTTACAATTGTGTATAGTCTATCATGCAACCACATTCAAGTCTTGATTGTTGGATCAATTTTTAAACTGCTTCATCCACAAGCTACAAGCAGGTTTGAAGAAAATGCTTCCAGAACAACATAAACCTGCATTGAAACTTTTTGTTTTTCTGCAATTAACAAGACCCCTTTGTGGCACTTTCAAATAAACAAAAAAAATGCAATGAAATAAAAAACATGAAAAATAGGTTATCCAAAAATATTTGAGATGGAACATTCCCTTCCCTGTTAGGTCCTGCACTAGTAACATCCACATTAAACAAACTGTATACATTTAAAAAAAAGGCTGTGTAGGAATATCAGGGTTCACATGATATCTCCTGAACCCTTCAAATTGTTACTATCTTGTAACATTTTCCTATTAATCTATGATGTAAAATTCTGGCAAAGAGCACAATTATGGTAAAATAGGCAACATAAAAAGTCAATATGCAGGAAACTGCATAACAAAATCATCAGGCTAATACAGTGATCTAACATGCTAAACATACAATGTCTGATCAGTTTTTACAAACCTGATGTGTATTAAATTTTACCTCAATACAACCCAGTAGTTATCCTTTTTCTTTACTACTATAATTTTAGCAACATTGATGCAATTAGTGTTTAAATAACCCACCCAGAATTAGATAAGTGACCCATCAGAATTAAAGTGAGGGAATACAAGGCAGGAGTTGGTTCATTATATTTAAAAAAGTGTGGGTATGTGCAGCCATATGGTAATCAACATGCATTTTGCTCCTGGAAACTTCTTTTATCTATTAATTATGATTCTTCATAATTTTAGAAGTTGCTTTCAAATAATCTGAGTCAAATGTGGTTCAAAACAGTGATGACCCATAAACTTCAATTATCTTGGTTTTATTCTATAGTTATCCTGAGATCTGTCACTTCTGATCAACAGACACATTTATCGGTGATTACAGTGACTTTGACAGCTACTTCCACAGGTACAACCATTGGGTTAATTTGGCACTTCCACCACATCTCTGGACCAATTTAACTCAGTTTAACAACAACTGGATAAAATTCACATTTGACAAATGTATACATTTGATTGATTCTTTAAAGTTCCAAAATAAAAAAAGTTCAGTTCTGGCAGCAAAGGAGGGACAGGAAAGATATTAAATTAAAGGCGGCTGTTAACTTTGTGGGGGGGGGGGGGGGAAAGGAGAGGGGGAAGCAAAAGGAAGGAGGAGTCCTCAATAAACTATGTAAAAACATTAGACAATGTTACATAGAATGTACAGCACAGAAACAGGCCATTTGGCCCAACAGGTCCATGCCGCTGTTTATGCTCCACACAAGCCTCCTCCCTCTCTACTTCATGTAACCCAATCAGCATATCCTTCTATTCCTTTCTCCCTCATGTGTTTATCCAGCTTCCCCTTAAATGCATCTATACTAGTCGTCTCAACTAATCCTTGTGGTAGTGAGTTCCACATTCCAACCATTCTCTGGGTAAAGAGGTTTCTCCTGAATTCCCTATTGGATTTATTACAGACTATCTTATATTTATGGCCCCTAGTTCTGGTCTCCCCTGCAAGTGGAAACATCGTCTCCACATCTACCCTATCAAACCCTTTCATAATCTTAAAGGCCTCCATCAGGTCACTCCTCAGTCTTCTCTTTTCTAGAGAAAAGAGCCCCAGCCTGTTCAATCTTTCCTGATAAGTATAACCTCTCAGTTCTGGTATCATCTTAGTAACTCTTTTTTGCACCGTCTCCAATGCCTCTATATCCTTTTTATAATATGGAGACCAGAACTGTTCACAGTACTCCAAGTGTGGTCTAATCAAGGTTCTATACAAGTTTAACATAACTTCTCAATTCTATCCCCATAGAAATGAACCCCAGTGCTTGGTTCACTTTTTAAAAAAAAATAAATGGCCTTATTAACCTGCATCGCTACTTTTCGTGATTTGTGTATCCGTATCCCCAAGTCCCTCTGCTCCTCTACCCCATTTAGACTTATTTTCCAAGGAGTATGTAGCCTCCTTATTCTTTCTAACAAAATGTACCACCTCACACCTATCTATATTGAAATTCATTTTCCAGTTACATGCTCATTCTGCAAGTTTATTAATGTCTTCCTGTATTTTGTTGCAGTCCTTCTCAGTATTAACCATACCCCCCAATTTGGTGTCGTCTGCAAATTTTGAAATTGTACTTCCGATGTTAACCTAGGTTATTAAGGTAAGTCAGGAGAGTGGGACCAAAGTACATACATTTAAAACAGATATTAGGAAGAACTTCTTTATTCAAAGGATCAAATGCTTGGAATAATTTGCCAGGCAGGGTAGGGAGCCAAACACATTAAAGACATTAAAAATGTAGCTGGATACAGTGACAGGAGAGTTAGGGTACTAGAGAGATCAGCTTCAATGCACCAAAAGGCATTTTCTTGTCTACCTGTCCCTAACACTAAATGGGGGCACCCTCTAAAGCTATCTACAGTTTACTTAAGAGAATGTGTGGAATTAAATGCAGTGGCAGATACATGTGTTAAGATTTCACAAAATTCTCAAATTTTCTGCACTTTTTAAAACTATAAAAAAGCTAATACTTTGGTATTCTACTAATGAATATCTCCATGCAAGAAGGTACAAGTTACTGAAAGCCTAAAAAAGACAATGACAGTTTCAGCTCCACTATTTTAAAAAGTACACAAAGTGGTCAATTTCACTTACTAAAAAGTGTACTTAATTTTTAAAAATATAAAATTCACAACAAGAGTTAATATTCCTGAATAGGAAGCTTAGCAACATGTATAACTTGCACCCTCACTAACTTTGTCTCCCAAATCTTTGGAGACTTGTGTTCCCATTCTACAAGAGCATGCTTTGGAGGGAGAGAAATTAAAAATTCTTGTTGACACAAATACTGACAATGCATTCTTCTCTCACAAGGAAAACTTTCAACAATTATACAGAATAAAAGTGTTATTTAGCAAAACCCTTGTGCATGGTAGAAGCCTTTCCAACTGGTTGCTTCAGAGTGGGTGTTACCAATGAAGCAAAGAAAATCGATTCTCAAAGTGAAATGGATGTTTTAGTAAAGTTTCAGCAGGACTACCAAGCTAAAGCAAAGACTAAAAAACTAACAGTATTGTGGGGTCGAGGGAAAGCCGTTAAACAAGGGTACTTTGATATTAATTGGAACCACAAGAGATCAAGCTTGGTGCTAGGACCACTGCTTTTTTTGATATATATTAATGACTTGGACTTGGGTGTACAGGGCACAATTTCAAAATTTGCAGATGACACAAAACTTGGAAGTGTAGTAAACAGTGAGGAGGATAGTAATAGACTTCAAGAGGACATAGACGGACTGGTGAAATGGGCGGACGAAATGATACATTTTGGTAGGAAGAACGAGGAGAGGCAGTATAAACTAAATGATACAATTCTAAAGGGGGTGCAGGAACAGAGAGACCTGGGGGTATATGTACACAAATCTTTGAAGGTGGCAGGACAGGTTAAGAAAGCTGTTAAAAAAGCATACGGGATCCTGGGCTTTATAAACAGAGGCATAGTGTACAAAAGCAAGGAAGTTATGTTGAACCTTTATAAAACACTGGTTCGGCCTCAACTGGAGTATTGTGTCCAATTCTGGGCACCGCACTTTAGGAAGGATGTGAGGCCTTAGAGAGGGTGCAGAAAAGATGTACCAGAATTGTTCCAGGGATAAGGGACTTCAATTACGTGGATAGACTGGAGAAGCTGGGGTTGTTCTCCATAGAGCAGAGAAGGTTGAGAGGAGATATGAAGTGTTCAAAATCATGAAGGGTTTAGATAAAGTAAATAAAGAGAAACTGTTCCCGTTGGTGGAAAGGTCGAGAACCAGAGAAGACAGATTTAAGTTGACTTGCAAAAGAACCAAAGGCGACATGAGAATAAACTTTTTTACGCAGCGAGTAGTTATGATCTGGAATCCGCTGCCTGAAAGGGTGGTGGAAGCAGATTCAAATCCTGGCTTTCAAAAAGGAATTGGATAAATACTTGAAGGGAAAAAAATTGCAGGGCTACAGGGAAAGAGCAGCGGAATGGGACTAACTGGATTGCACTTACAAAGAGCCGGCACAGGCTTGATGGGCCGAATGGCCGCCTTCTGTGCTGTAACCATTCTATGATTCTAAATTGCAATACACTGAATCTTTCATCTGTTTTATCCTTCATCCAAAATGAAATATAATATTTAACATTTTTATGCTTTCAGATATTACAATAAAATTTACAGTTAAATGTAGACAACAATAATGATGAGGATACTTGAGAAGTTCAGTAGCTCTCTCCCAGAAATATTGTTCATTTATTCCACTTCCTTATTCATTTTTCACATGCAGTGTAAATTAGATTTGATCTTTTACTTCAATGGGAGTAATTGTTCCTACTGTAATACAAAAGGCACTTTCTCTTCCTGTTACATTGCTAATCTGATGAATACGGTATACAGATTAAAATCTGCACAAAAATTCTCATACTTAATCAAGAAGTCCTTCCATATTTCAAGATTCTTGGGGTGTAGTAAAGGAGCAACATTACATTTTGTAAACATTGACATACCACACTGCATAACATGGATTGAAGCACTATGTACAAGATTTGAGTTCTTTCAAAGTGAACACCTCCGTATTCATCAGGTGAATATGTATTAACAGATTGAGTGCAACACTTCAGAGAAAGGGAAAATAATACATGTGCAAAATATGCTTCGTGAAAGAAAGAAAACAGATTAGAAAGGTATCTACACTCACTACAGTAGATTACTGTTAAAACAGGTGTATTGACAGTCATCTGTTCAGATATCTACAAGGCACTAAGGGCAGGAATGATATGCTTTTACTTCTTGATGGTTGGGCCTTTTTTCAGTCCGGTCGGAATATAGGAAATTTTGGTAAGAATTCTATTAGTATTACCTGTAAAGAACAAGAAAAGATATTTTGTTTGTAAACAGCATTTGGCTTTAAACAATTCTGTGGACTGCAGAATAAGGATCTAAAACTTTCAGAGAACCAAATAAAATATGTGCAGTGTAGGAATAACTTAATTTAGATAAAGAAAGGATGGAATTATATACATGCTGACACAACTAATACATTCACAACACAAAATAATTGTTTAGGTCCTTCATGTAGTGCTAGTCCAATCTAAGAACGCAGGTGGACAACTCATCTCAGACCTCTACCAAAGCTGTTATTGAGAAAACCATTAAGAATCAGACAAACAGGGGTTACCAGCCTACTGATTTTTTTGTTTCCTCTCCTCATTTCAATTCCAGCTCTGGTGTTGGTCAGCTAATTTCAGTCAGGGTGGTGGTTATGGTGCCCTTGGTGAAAAAAATAATAAGCCAAGCCTCCCACTCTTGCTTGTTATCCAGTAAATCCTGCTAGAAAATGTTCATGTAGATGATAGGCAAGGATAAGATCAGGCTCAATGGTAATGCCCTCAAACATCCTGCTGACATGCACTGTCTAGTCTCACATATGAAGACTGGCCACTGGCCGTGCCTGTGGCATCATGCCCTAAGCAAGAATCAGTGTCCTCAAGGGGCTGGGGGGGGGGGGGGGGGAGGAAGAGAAACTGGCATAGCAAAAAAAGTTTTTTAAAAAAACTAGGTTATCAAAAATACAAGTGTACTTACATATTCCATCATGTTACTGGACTCACATTTTCTTTTACTTAACTTCCAGTGCAAACCAAGCTAATCCCAAAACAAGAAACACACATTTAGCTGAAGACAAAAAAACTTTCCCTTGAAAAAAATCCTAGTTTGAGTGCTATATTAAATAAGCCAAAGGCCTCAACTTCTGGGGTAATTTGATTACCTCTGTGTATGAGCAGTAAAAAGAAATTCCAGTAAAAGAACATTTACTAAAGCATCTGTCATCCAGAATATTAGAGGATGTCAGTGTCTCAAAAGTCTATCTTTTCATCCTCACTACTGTTACATAAGAACATAAGAAATAGGAGGAATAGGCCCTATGGCCCCTAGAGCCTGCTCCACCATTCAATAAGACCATGGCTGATCTTTGACCTCAACTTGGACTCCTTGAGATTATGCCCCCTAGTTCTAGGCTCTCCAGCCGGGGGAAACAGCCTCTCAGAATCTACTCTGTCAAGCCCTCTCAGAATCCTAAATGTTTCAATGAGATCACCTCTCATTCTTCTAAACTCGAAAGTATAGACCCATTCTACTCAATCTCTCCTCACAGGACAACCCTCTCATCTCAGGAATTAATCTAGTAAATCTGTTCTATGCTACAGGTGGTGATTTAATTGGTATTGCTATCACTGAATTAGGGCTAAGATTATTCTTCTTCCTTCCCTGTACATTCAACAAATTAAATACTCAGGTGAACAACAACTTGCATTTATGTAGCAACTTTAACGTGCAAGACATCCCAAGACACTTTACAGAGAAATAGCAAGAGAAACAGACACCAAACCATGGGATAGATATCAAAGCGACGGCTTAAGGCTATGTCAAAAAGATGGGTTTTTGGAAGGTTTTTAAAAAGGACAGAGAAGTAGAGAGATAGAGGAGATTAAGGGGGGAGTTCTAGAGAGTATGGCCAAGACAAGTAAAAGCTATTCCATCAAAGGTGGGGCAAAGTGAGGGCAATGCACATGAGGCCAGAGTTGGAGGATTGAAAGATGTGAAAGTGGAAGTATGGTTGGAGGAGAGATTGCAAAAGTAGTGAGGAGTGAGGCCCTGGAAGAATCTGAAATGAGGACAAGGATTTAAATTAGATGTACTGGGGAAACAGTTAATGGGAGAATGAGAGTGCAGGACAGGATAGAGACAGCTGCGTTTTAGACAAGTTGAAGTTTGATAAGTGTGGACAATGGAAGTCCAGCAAAAAGGACAGTCGGGTAATTAAGTATGGAGGTGACCAAAGCTTAGATAAGGGGTGCAGCATCAGGAAGAGCTGAATTATGGACCGAGGCAGACAATGCTGCAGAGATTAGAGTAAGCCATCTTGGTGTTGAAAAATATGAAGCCCAGTTCAGAGACAACTGAACACGATGAACAAGTGTCCAGGGAGGCAAATGGCATTAGTGTCAGGAATTTATAGCAGCTGCCCAAAAATGAAGGCCTCAGTCTTCCTGACGTGCAGCAGAAAGGAGCTATGACTCATCCAAGACTTGATGTCAGATAGTCAGTCCATCAGCACGAAAGTGGTCATGGAGCTGATCCTATGCCCGCGGATGATATCGCTGCGAGGGAACATGTAGTTAAGGAAGACCAGGGAGTCAAGAATCAATCCTTGGAGGAGGCTGGATATGATGGTGGAGAAGGGAAGAGAGGCCATACTGGGGATGCGTTGCCTTCTTCCAGATAGATAGGAGTGGAACCATGCAAAAGCAGACCCATGGAGATGGGCAATGAAGAAGCAGTGAATGAGAATGGAACAGTCCACTGCTGCAGAGAGGTGAACCAGGGATAATACACTATGGTCATAGTCCTATAGGAAGTCATTCATGACGTGAGCTAGGACCGTTTCAATGCAATGAAAGTGGTGAAAGCTGGACTGGATGGATTCAAACAAGGTTTTCAGAGGGTTGGGCATGTAGCTGAGCTTATTTGTGTCAATGTGCTAAATATGTCAGCATCCCTCCTATAGTTTAGTTTTCATCTCTCTTCACCCCAAAATAAACCTTCCACAATACAGAGATCTATAACGTTGTTTAATGATTTGCAATCAGATTAGATAGATAAGATGACTGAATTCTCCCTTAATGCAATATGATAATTCTATACCTCATAACAATAGAACTTGGCAGTACACAAAATATACAAAGAAGAATATCTTAGATATGAAAAGAAAGAAGATTTCCTTTCAGGTCAAGCTGTTAGTGTACAAGCAAAATGCAGCGCCACCATGTGGAAGTTACTGGTTAAAAACTATGAAACTTTGTTGAGAACATTTATCAATAGTTTCTGGCAACAAAAGTTTTTGCCAATTCATAAAACAACAAAACTACAGTATTTATGTATGTACTTAAACATATGCAGGCTACATTTCTTTAACTTTCTCACCTTGTGATATAATCTGTTGTTCTCCCACTCTAACAGCTTTTGTATTGATCTTCTAGTCTGAAAAACATTAAGTGAAAGATTTTCTCTCAGCATTATACTTAATACACAAAGCATTTCCACAATAAAGTGGCACGGTATTGTAATAAAACAGAAGATTTAGTTCTCCTATAAAACATTTTACCACTTTGCATTTTGGACTTTAGGCTACAGCATTACAAAGGTGGTCCATTACAAACAAATTTTAAGCTTGTCCAACTTGACCTATTTCATCAGCAACTTCTGAAGAGAGGAGAACCAGCCTACATAAAAATCATACCAGAGACCTAAATTAAATTAACATAACAAAATTTCATAATCCAGTTTTTCTTAAAGATTAAAAATAGACATCAAGTGCAGGACACACAGGTTAGCACCTCCACTACCTTACCTGGGGATTTCAGGAAAGCTATCAGACAGGCACAGAAGGTGGTTTAGGCATTGCCTGCAGAGTGAGTCACCCAATGCATCTCCTAGTGAAGGATTACAAAATCCTGCAAAGATGTTTTCTTGCCACTCTTGGCAACAAAATACAGATATAAATATATATATATATATATAATTAGATGCAAGCACTGCTATAACTTCTTCCTCACTTGCAGCTCCTGCCTCTGATGCAGTTACACAACAACAAATTCAAGGCCAGATGAGAACTGATGCTGGCATTTACCTCCTCAAAAAAAACATAGCAATTCTGCCACATAACTTGATCTGCTGGCAGATCTCAGGGAACCATTCTGGACTCTCAGTGTAGAGCAACATAAGAAAGCAAACATTTAGAATCATAGAATGATACACTACAGAAGGAGGCCATTTCGCCCATCGTGCCTGTGCCGGCTCTTTGAAAGAGCTATCCAATTAGTCCCACCCCCCTGCTCTTTCCCCATAGCGCTGTAAATTTTTTCCCCTTCAAGTATTTATCCAATTCCCATTTGAAAGTTATTATTGAATCTGCTTCCACCACCCTTTCAGGTAGTACATTCCAGATCATAATAACTCTGTAAAAAAAATGTTTACTCATCTTGCCTCTGGTTCTTTTGCCAATCACCGTAAATGTGTGTCCTTTGGTTACCGACCCTTCAGTCACTGGAAACAGTTTCTCCTTATTTACTCTATCAAAACTGTTCATGATTTTGAACACCTCCATCAAATTTCCTCTTAACCTTCTCTGCTCTAAGAAGAATAACCCCAGCTTCTCTAATCTCTCCACATAACTGAAATCCTTCATCCTTGGTGCCATTCTAGTAAATCTCTTCTGCACCCTTGGCAACTTTCCTAAAGTGTGGTGCCCAGAATTGAACACAATACTCCAGCTGAGGCCTAAGCAGTGTTAGCATAACTTCCTTGTTTTTGTACTCTATGCCTCTATTAATAAAGCCCAGGATCCCAATTTTTCTTTTCTTACAGCCTTCTCAACTTGTCCTGCCACTGTCAAAGATTTGTGTACATACACCCCCAGGTCTCTGTTTCTGTACCCCCTTTAAAATTGTACCATTTAGTTCCTATTGCCTCGCCTCAATCTTCCTACCAAAATGCATCAGTTCATACTTCTCTGCATTAAATGTCATCTGCCATGTGTCTGCCCATTTCACCAGTCTGTCTATGTCCTCCTGAAGTCTGTTACTATCCTCCTCACTGTTTATTGCATTTCCGGGTTTTGTGTCATCTGCAAACTTTGAAATTATGCCCTGTATACCCAAATCCAGGTCATTAATATATATCAAAAAGAGCAGTGATCCTAATACCGACTTCTGGGGGACACCACTGTATACTTCCCTCCAGTCTGGAAAACAACCATTCACCACTTCTTTCTGCTTTCTGTCTCTTAGCCAATTTTGTATCCATGCTGCCACTGCCCCTTTAATCCCATAGGTTTCATTTTCATTTATAATACAACCACTCTGCACTAGGAGAAAACTCTGCATGTGTGAATGTCAATGTTTCTAATTTAATAGTAGGCCAAGCACAACTGACTATTGTGCAATTGTTATACACCCCAAAAATTGCAAGAATACAGCAAGATCACTTATACACAGCAATTAAGTGCATACATAATGCTCACTAAGCAAGATGTCCATGTGCAAAAAATCCCAAATTCTGTAAATGATTCAATGGATTAAAAAAAATCATTGTTAACAGTCTAAAAGTAGTCAGATTTACTTATAATAATAATGCCATAATCTTGTTAAAGGGAAACATTATTCCAAAAACCTATTGGGAGGGTTAGAATTGCATCCTCATCACTCGTGGCTACCAAAACCAATGCTCAAACACATTTCAGCATCAGCCAAGACAACCCTTGGGATGTTGGAATCAGTTGCCTGTCATGAGACATGTGCTTCTGGCTCTCTGTCAGCTTAGCACATTTTGTAGCAACCTCACCTTAGAGTCAGGAGATTGTGGGTTCAAGCCCTGCTCTCGACTTGAGAATATCATAATACTTTAGTGCAGTACTGAGGAAATACTGCATTGTTAAAAGGAGCCAGCCTTTAGATGACGTGTTAGACCAAAGACCCGTCTATCTATTCAGGCAAACATTTTAAGAACAGCAGTGCTCCTCCCTCAATCAACACTACCAAAAATAGATTAACTGATCATTGATGTTTGTGTCATCCAACAATGAACAAAATGGCTGCCACATTTGCCTATATAACAAAAGTCACTGCACTTCAAAGTAATTCATTTATTGTAAAACCGTCCAAAAATCTTCTGAGAGATATGTAGGATAAACATAAGGGCAAGTCTATTTTTCTTTTTCACAATAGATCCTCTCTGGTCAGGTGTATCAATCGGCACTAATATAAATGTCATCTTTCAGGCAGAAAATATATTTAGTAAACCAAATTTGGGATTTTTTGCACATGGTCATCTTGGTTAGTGAGCAGTATGTATACACCTAATTGCTGTGTATAAGTGATCCTGCTGCATTCTTGCAATTTTTGGGGCGTATAACAAATTTAAAAAGTAAAGGCCCATGGGATCCAAGGGACTGTGGCAAATTGGATCCAAAATTGGCTCAGTGGCAGGAAGCAAAGGGTAATGGTCGTCGGGTGTTTTTGCGACTGGAAGGCTGTTTCCAGTGGGGTGCCGCAGGGCTCGGTACTAGGTCCTTTGCTTTTTGTGGTATACATTGACGATTTGGACTTAAATGTAGGGGGCATGATTAAGAAATTTGCAGATGACATAAAGATAGGCCGTGTGGTTGATAGTGAGGAGGAAAGCAGTAGACTGCAGGAAGATATCAACAGACTGGTTAGATGGGCAGAAAAGTGGCAAATGGAGTTCAATCCAGAAAAGTGTGAGGTAATGCATTTGGGGAGAGCAAACAAGGCAAGGGAATACACAATAAATGGGAGGGTACTAAGAGGTGTAGAGGAAGTGAGGGGCCTTGAAGTGCACATCCACAGATCCCTGAAGGTAGCAGGACAGGTAAATAAGGTGGTTAAGAAGGCATATGGAATGCTTTCCTTTAATAGCCGAGGCACAGAATATAAAAGCAGGGATGTTATGCTGGAACTGTATAAAACACTAGTTAGGCCACAGCTTGAGTACTGCGCACAGTGCCGGTCACCACATTACAGGAAGGATGTCATTGCACTAGAGAGGGTGCAGAGGAGATTTACGAGGCTGTTGTCAAGACTGGAGAATTTTAGCAATGATGACAGATGGGATAGGCTGGAGTTGTTTCCTTGGAACAGAGGAGGCTGAGGGATGATTTGATTGAGGTGTACAAAATTATGAGGGGCCTAGATAGAGTGGATAGGAAGGGCCTATTTCCCTTAGCAGAGGGGTCAATAACCAGGGAGCATAGATTTAAAGTGATCAGTAGAAGGATTAGAGCGGAAATGAGGAAGAAAAATTTCATCCAGAGGGTGGTGAGGGTCTGGAACTCTCTGCCTGAGAGGGTGGTAGAGGCAGAAACCCACAACTCATTTAAAAAGTGCCTGGATGTGCACCTGAAGAGCCGTGACCTGCAGGGCTATGGACCAAATGCAGGAAAGTGGGATTAGGCCAGGTGGCTCGTTTCTCAGCCAGCGTGGACATGATGGACCGAATGGCCTCCTTCTGTGCCGTAAATTTTCTATGATTCTAACTTATGTAACAGGCTTTATTTGTGAATGAAGGAATACTTTAAAGTAAAATGTTATTTCCTCCCCCTCTCACTAGAGAGACATTTAGAGCACCAAGTTCAGTGATAGTAGTGTAGCAACTTCCCTTGTATATTTTGGCAGCAGTGAAGTGGCGTGAAACATTACAATGGCATTGCGATAGAAATCTAAATAAACGGAGTCACCCAGTAAGGATCACCAAAACAAGGTTGGTCCTTCCTTATGCCTTTTCTAAAATAACCACACTATTCCACTATACCTGGTAACTCAATGCAGTCCACAATGGTTATCCATTTATTTTTTAACAAAACAAAAATCATGAGCCTTAGCTATCATGAAAACTGTGATGAGCTGCCACAAAATGTAATAAAGTTTTACTTGAACATGAAATTAATATTTTCTTTTGAATGACCAATCAACACAGGGAGAACGGTGTCATTTTCCTCCCAGTCATGTGATCACCTCACATCATAATAGCATTGATGGTGGCAGTGAAACCAAAGCTGAAAAGCAAAGCATGGCAGTCATATAAGACTTCTACATGATACCAGAACTGAGAGAATATCCTTATCAGGAAAGGTTGTACAGCTGGAGCTCTTTTCAAGAAAAGAGAAGGCTGAGGGATGACATGATAGAGGTCTTTAAGATAATGAAAGGGTTTGATAGGGTAGGCATAGAGAATATGTTTCCACTTGTGGTGGGGGGGGGGGGGGGCTCTAAAACTAGAGATCGAATAATAGTCACTAATAAATCCAATAGGAAATTCAGGAGAAACCCAAAGAGTGGTAAGAATGTGGAATGCACTACCACAAGGAGTAGTTGAGGCAAATAGCAGATGCACTTAAAGGGAGGCTAGATAAGCACATGAGTGAGAAAGGAATAGAAGGGTATGCTGATAGGGTTAGATGAAGAGGGGAGGAAGAAGGCGCGTGTGGAGCATAAATGCCGGCATAGACCAGTTGGGCCGAATGGCCTGTTTCTGTGCTGTAGACTCGCTATAACTCAATGTTTATATTGAAAAATCTAGGTGACTCTTTCACTGTCTCCTACTCCAAATCAAATTCTCAGGCCCTTAATTTCATAGCAATCCTTGCCTTCCCTTGTACCTTCGAAGCTACACACTTTTAAAACCCACTATTTCTAGATTTTTACCTTTTCTGCTGTTTTTAACCTCGATGGCATCCTTCCCTCTGGACCTCAGTCAAGATGGTCCAGAGGGAAGGATGCCATCGAGGTTAAAAACAGCAGAAAAGGTAAAAATCTAGAAATAGTGGGTTTTAAAAGTGTGTAGCTTCGAAGGTACAAGGGAAGGCAAGGATTTCTATGAAATTAAGGGCCTGAGAATTTGATTTTTTTTTGATTCGTTCACGGGATGTGGGCGTCGCTGGCAAGGCCGGCATTTATTGCCCATCCCTAGTTGCCCTCGAGAAGGTGGTGGTGAGCCGTCTTCTTGAACCGCTGCAGTCCGTGTGGTGACGGTTCTCCCACAGTGCTGTTAGGAAGGGAGTTCCAGGATTTTGACCCAGCGACAATGAAGGAACGGCGATATATTTCCAAGTCGGGATGGTGTGTGACTTGGAGGGGAACGTGCAGATGGTGTTGTTCCCATGCGCCTGCTGCCCTTGTCCTTCTAGGTGGTAGAGGTCGCGGGTTTGGGAGGTGCTGTCGAAGAAGCCTTGGCGAGTTGCTGCAGTGCATCCTGTGGATGGTACACACTGCAGCCACAGTGCGCCGGTGGTGAAGGGAGTGAATGTTTAGGGTGGTGGATGGGGTGCCAATCAAGCGGGCTGCTTTATCTTGGATGGTGTCAAGCTTCTTGAGTGTTGTTGGAGCTGCACTCATCCAGGCAAGTGGAGAGTATTCCATCACACTCCTGACTTGTGCCTTGTAGATGGTGGAAAGGCTTTGGGGAGTCAGGAGGTGAGTCACTCGCCGCAGAATACCCAGCCTCTGACCTGCTCTCGTAGCCACAGTATTTATATGGCTGGTCCAGTTAAGTTTCTGGTCAATGGTGACCCCCAGGATGTTGATGGTGGGGGATTCGGCGATGGTAATGCCGTTGAATGTCAAGGGGAGGTGGTTAGACTCTCTCTTGTTGGAGATGGTCATTGCCTGGCACTTATCTGGCGCGAATGTTACTTGCTACTTATCAGCCCAAGCCTGGATGTTGTCCAGGTCTTGCTGCATGCAGGCTCGGACTGCTTCATTATCTGAGGGGTTGCGAATGGAACTGAACACTGTGCAGTCATCAGCGAACATCCCCATTTCTGACCTTATGATGGAGGGAAGGTCATTGATGAAGCAGCTGAAGATGGTTGGGCCTAGGACACTGCCCTGAGGAACTCCTGCAGCAATGCCCTGGGGCTGAGATGATTGGCCTCCAACAACTACTACCATCTTCCTTTGTGCTAGTTATGACTCCAGCCACTGGAGAGTTTTCCCCCTGATTCCCATTGACTTCAATTTTTGTAGGGCTCCTTGGTGCCACACTCGGTCAAATGCTGCCTTGATGTCAAGGGCAGTCACTCTCACCTCACCTCTGGAATTCAGCTCTTTTGTCCATGTTTGGACCAAGGCTGTAATGAGGTCTGGAGCCGAGTGGTCCTGGCGGAACCCAAACTGAGCATCGGTGAGCAGGTTATTGGTGAGTAAGTGCCGCTTGATAGCACTGTCGACGACACCTTCCATCACTTTGCTGATGATTGAGAGTAGACTGATGGGGCGGTAATTGGCCGGATTGGATTTGTCCTGCTTTTTGTGGACAGGACATACCTGGGCAATTTTCCACATTGTCGGGTGGATGCCAGTGTTGTAGCTGTACTGGAACAGCTTGGCTAGAGGCGCAGCTAGTTCTGGAGCACAAGTCTTCAGCACTACAGCTGGGATGTTGTCAGGGCCCATAGCCTTTGCTGTATCCAGTGCACTCAGCCGTTTCTTGATATCACGTGGAGTGAATCGAATTGGCCGAAGACTGGCTTCCGTGATGGTGGGGATATCGGGAGGAGGCTGAGATGGATTATCCACTCGGCACTTCTGGCTGAAGATGGTTGCAAACGCTTCAGCCTCGTCTTTTGCACTCACGTGCTGGACTCCGCCATCATTGAGGATGGGGATGTTTGCAGAGCCTCCTCCTCCCGTTAGTTGTTTAATTGTCCACCACCATTCATGACTGGATGTGGCAGGACTGCAGAGCTTTGATCTGATCCGTTGGTTGTGGAATCGCTTAGCTCTGTCTATAGCATGTTGCTTCCGCTGTTTAGCATGCATGTAGTCCTGAGCTGTAGCTTCACCAGGTTGGCACCTCATTTTTAGGTACGCCTGGTGCTGCTCCTGGCATGCTCTTCTACACTCCTCATTGAACCAGGGTTGATCCCCTGGCTTGTTGGTAATGGTAGAGTGAGGAATATGCCGGGCCATGAGGTTACAGATTGTGCTGGAATACAATTCTGCTGCTGCTGATGGCCCACAGCGCCTCATGGATGCCCAGTTTTGAGCTGCTAGATCTGTTCTGAATCTATCCCATTTAGCACGGTGGTAGTGCCACACAACACGTTGGATGGTGTCCTCAGTGCGAAGACGGGATTTCATCTCCACGAGGACTGTGCGGTGGTCACTCCTACCAATACTGTCATGGACAGATGCATTTGCGACAGGTAGATTGGTGAGGACGAGGTCAAGTAAGTTTTTCCCTCGTGTTGGTTCGCTCACCACCTGCCGCAGGCCCAGTCTAGCAGCTATGTCCTTCAGGACTCGGCCAGCTCGGTCAGTAGTGGTGCTACCGAGCCACTCTTGGTGATGGACATTGAAGTCCCCCACCCAGAGTACATTTTGTGCCCTTGCTACCCTCAGTGCTTCCTCCAAGTGGTGTTCAACATGGAGGAGGACTGATTCATCAGCTGAGGGAGGATGGTAGGTGGTAATCAGCAGGAGGTTTCCTTGCCCATGTTTGACCTGATGCCATGAGATTTCATGGGGTCCAGAGTCAATGTTGAGGACTCCCAGGGCCACTCCCTCCTGACTGTATATCACTGTACCGCCACCTCTGGTAGGTCTGTCCTGCCGGTGGGACAGGACATACCCAGGGATGGTGATGGAAGAGTCTGGGACGTTGGCTGAAAGATATGATTCTGTGAGTATGGCTATGTCAGGCTGTTGCTTGACTAGACTGTGGGACAGCTCTCCCAATTTTGGCACAAGTCCCCAGATGTTAGTAAGGAGGACCTTGCAGGGTCGACTGGGCTTGGTGTTTTGCCGTTGTCGTGTCCGGTGCCGAGTGGTCCGATGCCAGGTGGTCCGTCCGGTTTTATTCTTATTATGACTTTTCGTAGCAAGATTTTACAACTGAGTGGCTTGCTGGGCCATTTCAGAGGGCAATTAAGAATCAACCATATTGCTGTGGGTCTGGAGTCACATATAGGCCAGACCGGGTAAGGGCGGCAGGCTTCCTTCCCTAAACGACAATCCGGTAGTTTCATGGCCATCATTACTGATACTAGTATTTTAATTCCAGATTTTTATTTAATTAATTGAATTTAATTAAATTAATTGAATTTAAATTCGCCAGCTGCCATGGCGGGATTTGAACTCATGACTCTGGATTACTAGCCCAGTAACATAACCACTATGCTACCGTACCCTGTGGAGTAGGAGACAGTGAAAGAGTCTTGATTTCATTATAGTGAGAAGTGTGGCATATTTGGAGTTTAAGAGGACCAAGACAGGAAGTTCAGAGGAACAATGATCATAGCAGTATCAATAAGATAGAGACACTCAAGGTTGAATTGGGGAGGGGAGGGAGAAGGAGAGAGCAGGGTGAACAGAAAGAAAAATAAAGTTAAAAAAAATACTAGCATTGAGAAAAAGAATACCCAAACATGATAATTTTATATCCTAGCCCTGGATAGAAGGATCCTTCTCCAGGTATGGGAGCAACATTCTAGGCTTGAGAGTTAAAATCTGTTGAGGGAAAAATAAGTGTTTGGCACAAATGAGGAAGCTAGCAAAATGTCAAAATGGGATATATGCACATTGTAATAGCAGAAAACACTGGAAAACTAAGCAGGTCAGTCAGCATCGGTATCAAGACAGGTTATGTTGTTTTGAGTGTGTATCCTTTATCAGAACTGAAGACAGGGGAAAAAGTTGTCAGTGTATTTTCAGCATTTTCTCCTTTTATTTCAGATTTCCATTGTTTACTGTTCTTCCTTTTCATTTTACATGCACGTAATAGCTGGCTTAGACAGTCCGATACAAGGTTATGAAATCTAAGTGCTTATAGTTTTCAAAGTCATTTGAACTCCTCAATTTTGCAACAGTCTTGTAATACACTTCAAATCAGCTACATTCTATACTTTCCAGCATATCACAATAGAACAAAACGTGCATTTTTAAAGTGCCTTATCACGTCCTCAGGTTGTCCAAAAGTGCTTTATAACCAATGGATTACTTTTGTGGTATAGTCACTGTTCTTATGTAATCAAAGGAGAGGAAAGTTGTGAAAATGGATTATTGTACAAATAACTGCATACAAGGTACTGTCATTAGCGATATCTCCTCAACCCCCACCACAATGCACTAAATTAAAGCCATTTGCATTTAAAATGAGATATCAAAAGAACTTTTGATCCAAACTATTTATGCTACCAATTAGGTTTGACCTCCCTACCAAATAACCATAGGCTGCAGTTTGTAAAGATTACCTACACATAACAGCATCAGTTCTGTCAGTAAAGCTCATCTGGTTCCAATATTGCACTTTACAAAAAGGTTGATTACCCCGTAAGAAGTTCTTCATTTCATAACGATATCCTAATGTAGTTGGCTTTTTCAATGAGTGCAATAAAGTAGCCCATGGATTCATAAAAAAACTTGGTACAACAGAAGCGTGCCAATAGCAACACCCTTGTAACATGCGAGACACTGCTTTTATCTACTGGTTCCTATTATGCAAACACTCTACAAAGCAGTACACGGAGCCCAATTAGACAGCTTGGCAGTCGACTGTTCTGAAGGCTTAAATCATTAACCCTTTTGCAATTGCAGGCTTGCCTTAGGTGAAAAAGGAAGTAAAACTTACTAACTATACGCAACAGGACTGGGCCTACAGCAAGGAAACTGTGTGAAGTTATGCAAGTTCTACTCAAACAGGACAGTGGTCGTAGTAAAATGGATGTTTTGTAATACTGCACAACAATCAACCTAATATCAATAGTGGGTAAGCTTTTAGAGACTACAATAATAAAAGATAAAATTAATACTCACTTAGAATTTGTAAAAGGCAAGTCATGTCTGACAAATTTAAGAGTGCTTTGAAGAAATAATGGAGTGCAATAATAAAAGGAAAGGCACTGGGAAGAGAGTGTTATTACAGCATGACAAGTTTACATAGGCAGCTTTCATTATAAATGTGGACATAGGAACTTAAAATGGAAATGGTTGACAGAAGTGCACACAGACATAGTAGCTTCACTAGGTTCGTACCTCATTCTAAGGTATACCTCGTGCTGCTCCTGGCACGTCCTTGTACATCAGGGTTGGTCTCCTGGCTTGATAGTGATCATGGAGTGAAGGATGTGCTGGGTCATGAGGTTACAGATTGTGGTAGTATACGATGATGATGTTGATGATGATGGCCCACAGAACCTCATGGGCGCCCAGTTTTGGGCTGCTAGATCTATCCTTTGTCTGTCCCACTTAGCACAGTGGTTGTGTCACACTACATGATGGAGGATTCTGTCAAGGTGGAGGCGAGACATTAGGGGTCATTTTAACCGCATCCCAGCTCCAACACCCATTTCCGGGTTTAACCCAGGTGCGTTAGGATGTGCAACAGAAACCCGGAAGTCCTGTCCCCACTTAAAGCCTGCGGGCCGATACGTAAAGGGGCAATGTACTTCATTGCAATAGTTGAGGCATGTAATTTTTTGTGCATTAGAAATGTAAAAACAAATTTAACCGTACCTGCTTGGGTTTCCCATCGCTTCTGATTCATGTCAGGTGAAAGCAGACGAGAAGAACCAGATCCATGAGGTGAATGCCTTTATTGCACTGCTTGTGGGCCAGGATGAGCAGGAGTGCTTCATCCAGATCCAGCAAGCTCACCTAGTGCAACAGGACCACCTCCCCCCACCCCCACCCCCCAACCAACGATCTTCTCAGAGGCCCACCTGATGTCATCCATGTCCCGTTCTCTCCCCCCGCATTTTCTTCCACAGCCCACGATCAAGCTCTCCCTCCTCTCCGATTTGCTGCTCCTTTTCCTCTTGTCTGGCCTATCAATCTGACTGCCTGACGCATGGGAAACCCAGAAGCACAAATACTTACCTTCAATTGAGTTGCGATCACAGATTGCGATGCACTCACTTGACTTCCGGGTTCCCCACGCGAATATCTACGCACGTGCTGGGTTCCCGGCTCTGAACTAAAATCATGCCCATTGTCTTCACAAGGATTGTGCGGTGGTCACCTCTGCCAGTGCTATTGTGGATAGGCGAGTCTGTGACAAGTAGGTGGGTAGAAGATCAAGTAGCTAGCCTCCTCGTGTTGGTTTCTTCACCACCTGATGTAATCCCAGTCTGGCAGCTTAATCCTTCAGGAATTGGCAGCTCGGGCACTGGTGGTGCACACTGTAGTCCCCCAGAGTACATTTTGTGCCCTTGCTTGCCTCAGAGCTTGCTCCAAGTGACGCTTGATATGGAGGAATACTGAATCATCAGTTGAGAGGGGTGGGGAGGGGGGGGGGGTGGTCAGCAACAGGCTACTTGGCCTTGGCTGATCTAAAGCTATGAGCTATGGGGTCCACAGTAAAAGGTGAAGACTCCCAGGGCCGCTCCCACCCAACTAGCAAGGACGTAAACAGGTTAGTAGATTGGGCAGGTAGATGTTAGATGAAATTTAATGTTGAGAAATGTGCGATGATACATTTTGAGAGGAAGAATAAGAAATATATACTAAATAGCAAAACTTTAAAGGGTTAAAAGAGCAGAAACACTCATGGGTTCAGATATACAAATCTTTAAAAGTTGGAGGACAACTTTGAACCTTTATAAAACACTGGTCTGGCCACAACTGGAGTACTGTATCCAGTTCTGGGCACCACACTTTATAAAGGATGTGAAGGCCTTAGAGAGGGTGCAGAAGAGATTTACTAGAATGATTCCAGGGATGAGGACTTCAGTTACGTGGATAGACTGGAGAAGCTGGGTTCGTTCTCCTTAAAGCAGAGAAGGTTGAGAGGAGATTTGATAGAAGTGCTCAAAATCATGACGGGTTTAGATAAAGTAAATAAAGAGAAACTGTTCCCATTGGCGGAAGGGTCGAGAACCAGAGGACACAGATTTAAGGTAATTTGCAAAAGAACCAAAGGCGACATGAGGATAAACTTTTTTTACGCAGTGAGTAGTTATGATCTGGAATCTGCTGCCTGAAAGGATGGTGGAAGCAGATTCAATTCAGAAGCAGATTTTGGCTTTCAAAAAGGAATTGGATAAATACTTGAAGGGAAAAAATTTGCAAGGCTAGGGGGAAAGAGTGGGGGAATGGGACTAACTGGTTTGCTCTTATAAAGAGCTGGCACTGACTCAATGGGTCGAATGGCCTCTTCCTGTGCTGTAACCATTCTATGATTCTAAGTTGATAAAACTATAAGCAATCCTAAGTTTTTTAAATAAGAGCATGGAGTATAAAAGCAAAGAGGTAACGCTAAACATATAAAATAATTGGGCAGAACTTAGTTAGAATATGGTGTCGAGTTTTGGGCAACTTCTTCAGGAAGGATGCCTAGGCTGTGGATAGGTTACAGAAGAGATTTACCAAACTGATACCAGGGGTTAGAGGCTTTCTTTATGAGAGACTAAAGAAACTGGGGCTCTTTTCAAGAGAACAGAGGTGGTTATGGGAAGATCTGATAGAGCTGTAATGAGGGGTTTTGATAAGGTAAAGAGAGAAAATATATTTCCACTGGGCGAGCTAGTAACCAGAGGACATAAATTTAAGATCACCACCAAAAGAAATGATTATGTAAATAAAATAAATAAATAAGTAAATTAATCAGAGAGTTGCTAAGACGTGGAATGCCCTACCAGAAAGTGAAAGCAGAATCCATAACACCTTTCAGAAGGGACGAAGAGGATGAATATTCAAAAAAGCATAAAAGGGGTATGGATGAAGAGATGGGTATGGGACTAAATGGATAGCTCTTTCAGAGATCCATGTGGGCACTATGGGCCAAATGGCCACCTCCTGTGCTCTAAAATTCTGATTCAATAAAGCAACAAATCTTACAACTTTTCCTGTAATCTAGTAGTTTTGTCCCCCCCGCCCCCCACCATCATGAGAATATAGAGGGATCCAATTGTGCCACAGCTAATGGTCTATATATTCAAAGTTTCCATTAAATACCAGTTACCAGCAGTGACTATAATACCTAGTCCCTCATTTCATAATAACTCAATGTTTCACAAGTTGCTCCCTTACTAATGGTTAATGGCAATTCAAATGTTTGTGGCTTTTTAGATAGGTTGGAAAGAGAGCAAGTCCAAGAAGTACAATAATGTTTATAGCAAGCTGCAAGCCAAGTAAAAGAAAATTAGAAATTTCTCATCATCCTGTTAGAATCAGTTAAATAGACCCATCTTAAGTCTAAGTTTTAAGTTAATATATTGGTGCATTACAGCAATGCAAATTCCCTCATTGTACCACAGTGAGATTCCATCACCAACCTAATTTTAGCAAGGTGTGTTAAGAAATACTTTCAGCCTTAGTGCCAGGGAAAGTGGGGGGGGGGGGGGAAAGAGATCAGACCTGATCTGAGCAGTGTCAACTAGGGAGGTTGTGGCATCTCCCAGTAAAGGGAGAGCAGGTAGACACCTAGGCAGCCTCCGGCACCTCACTACAAACAGCGGGCAGCTCACCTGCCTTCTACTGCAGGCATCTTGCCAGGTGGTTGAAAAAAATAAAAACAAAGTAAAAAACTGAAGGGGAAGAAATGCATCCAAATATCCCCACTAAAGAACACTCAGATCACACGTTTTTGAAATAGGGAATCTCACTACAGATACCCTCTTTAAAACAATTAGCTACACTCTAATGTGGTGATTTGGTCTTGACTTTGGCAACCTTGATTGGAGCATGATTCCCCAGCATTGGAAGGACAAAGATGTAACCCTGTTTCAGGATTCAATAATATTCTTTGCTGATGATCCTTCCTATGGATACTTAAAGTGTACTTAAGATAATTCTATGTTTTATTTTGTAATATAAATAAAATTAGTTATGAAGAATTACAATTGATGTAAAACATTTAATGAATATTTTTGTTTTAACGGTAATTTAACTGAGATTGCTTTAGTATGGACAGGGTAAACTTGATTAGGTTTAATGTATGCAAGCGTTACAAATTTCAGGTCTGCCTCGCATGCAGCAGTGCTGATTATTCCCAAAAGTAGTCTGAATGTCTCATGGTCAGGAGTGTGCCCGTACGGCACGATGTCCAATCATATATGATAGTGTAACCTGGGGGTGGAACAGTGATCTGAACTGGATGTCATTCTTCCACATGTGCCCTCAAGCGCGTTTATCCATCCTTTCAAAAGGCAGACTGAAAAACAACTTAGTGAGATAACACCTGATGTAAATCATTGAGCTGCTTTATTTTACAAGCAGAAAGTGAACAAACCTCACTTCACTCAATTTTCATTTGTCAAAAAATGAGGAAAAGTAATAAACTACATGCCTCATCTCTTATGAGCTTATGTACTTGTTTTTGATTTCACTTTTCTTTCTAGACAACTTCCAATTGCAAAACTAGCCACTTGCATCTTATCTTCCAGTTTCAGGTCCAGGCCTGCATCTTGTAACCTTCTGTTTAAAACCTAGGTAATTACATCCAGCTGACAGGCCAAAGAAATATCCTTGCATTCAAAACTCAACAATCTGGAAGTCAGCTGAATCCCTCAGGTGCAGTTTTTGCTCCCTGGAAGATATCACACAGCATCACTATTACAACTGTGCAAAATGATGCAAACTATGACAAGCAACTTTGCAAAAGTAGTGCACAAAATGCTAGTATACATTGAAAGTGTTACCACTTGCTGCAAAACACAGGCCCGGATGTCTCTCCAAAGCCAACCAGATAGCGTTTTCAACATCATGCAATCCCACTCAGGCTGCTTTAATTGGCTTCAGCCCCTCTGGACTAAGGTTAGTAAAATTAGCCAGGGTTTTTGTTCAGCAACTACTGCTAAAATTTATGCATGGATGGAAATGGGTTCAGCTGTGATGCCTCGTGATTGAATAGCCTGTCGATACCATCAAAGATCACACGTGAATAATGGCTGCTTAGGAAAGATGCCCAAGGGTGACCAGCGCCTGTTGTAATTGTACAGCAGTAAGAAATCAATATCTTCGTGAGAATGGGGGAAAGGTGGCAAAAAAAATGGTTCCAAGACTAGCCCCATTTGTAAAGTTTGCAACTAGCTTTCATTAGTCCCATTTGTTTTAACCGGTGTGTACAAATGGTCGAATTTGTGAAGAATTAAAATTAAGTACTTACTCTTTTGTTAAGACAGATGACAGGCCACAGACTGCAGCCCAAGGTGCAACAGCAACACAGACAACCACATAGAAGCCACTTCACATTGATGGGAAGATTTTTCTTTAAACATCCATTTACCCGACCAATGCTCGTCTTGTACTCCTCTGGAGCCACCTAGAACAGAATAAAGCAGGAGTCATAATAATGAAGATATTTGTAGCATCATAGGCAGATTTCAAATCAAGCTCACCAATGAGAAAAAAGCTATTATTTGAGCCGTCTACAGTTTTGAACTAAGTACTGTGCACATATGAGATCAAACTGAAGAGATATGTGTGTAGTTATGTATCCATTTACATACTATGAAAAGAATACGGCAACATCCACCATAAAAGTGAAACCAGAGATTACTTTTAAAATTCAAATATTAATTTTCTAGGCCTCACTGCAGATTAAATGTAACTCCAAACTAAACTAGGAATTTGTGTTGTGCTCATGTTAAGCATATTTCTACCAATTCTTTGAAGCTTTTACTTAACAGTAATATGAATTCAAATCAAAAATGCCCAAGCAGAAATTGTATTTAAAATCATTGTTAAATGCCACTCAGTCTTTATTCCTAATTTTGCTCAATCATCCTTTTCCCGCTTTTAAAAAAAAATCAAAAAGCAGGAAAGAAAATGCATACAATGACAACTCAATGTGGTTTCCCTTCCCCTCTCATCCCTCCAGAATAATCTTCAATTGTTTTAGATTTACACTACTAGGATATAGGAACATAAGGATATCACTTTTTGTCTCTATATCTCCTTTCCTTTAAAACTGCAGACAACTGCATGGATAATTATCAGTAATTTTTAAAAGCCACCCAAAGGCTCTAAGAAGCCATTCATGAAGACCCAATACACTAAGTTCCTAAGGTGTAAGGTCACCCAGTATTTACAAATGGAACAGACATGGTTTCATTTTTTTTTAAAGTCAGAGGTCAATTATCAAATTCATTTTTGTGAATTTGTGAGGCAATATAGATTTTTTTTCAAAAATCAGGAGAGTCATTTGTCAAATCCATCAACAGGCAGGAATG
Organism: Heptranchias perlo; assembly: GCF_035084215.1. Taxonomy (NCBI): domain Eukaryota; kingdom Metazoa; phylum Chordata; class Chondrichthyes; order Hexanchiformes; family Hexanchidae; genus Heptranchias; species Heptranchias perlo. Next base: position 45,056,556 of record NC_090339.1, on the reverse strand, counting down.
CATGTTAAGGGAAGATTAACAATGGTTTACAAGATTAAAAAATATTAGTGATCAAAAACATTAAAATTGAAGTAAACTGTGTTCTATAGAGCAGCTGAAAAGCTTACAGATGAGCAAAAATATTCTAAATAGAACTATACAAATACTTACATTGGTCTTTAGAGGGGAAAAATGCAAATACTCATTATTTTACATAAAAATTCCAACCATTGCTCATGCAAATACTGAAAGTAGCTATAAACAATAACGGGGCTCAGGGTATAATAGAACTATTTTTCTATTACAAATATATACAAACTAATTTTTGTTGGGCAAGAAAGCTAATTTCACATTGTGGGTCATCTAACAGTTATATGGCACATTGAAAATTGGGTTCAGTGATGTTATTTCAGTTGGGACTTACAAGTTCTATGGCATGCATAGTCCTGAAAGTTATTCAATAGCTTTCATTTCAATAGTTGGAGATAGCACAGTTTATGGCTCCCTCTAATAGAAAGCTCATATATAAATACATTCCTTAACTTTTTGTATGACTTGTACAATACACCCTAACAGAGGATCTAGTGTGGTATATTTGCAAATGTAATCAAATGCCCAAAATAAACCTTTGCATTATAGACTCCTAGCAACATATATTTGCTGTAAACTATAAGCCAAGTATTCTTGCCACAAGAAAAATGCAAATGAGCATCCAGCTACTGGTCAGTAAGGCATGCTTCCCACACTGCAAATGAGTCTTACTTCCTCTTAGCTTTATATTGGACCTGCTAATAAAACATGGTTGTAACATTTTACGACAGGATGCAAAAACACTTCACAAATAGTGAAAAGACTGGCAAAGCCCAGCAGGCTAACCATGCCTCTTCAATCATAATAAGCAAGCCCTCTAATCTATCAACTGTCAGGTACAGTCACAATGCAACTCACTCGTTTATTGCTTATACTTCTCTGCAATGCACAACTACCTCTCCACAGGCTCTTTGTTGCAGATTTAGAGTAGGAAGCTGCCTTTCATAATATAAATATATATATATATATATATATATACACACACACACATATACACACACACATACATATGTGTTTAATCATCCAGTGTGTCCCCTGGAGCTGTATATTATACCACAAGTGACATTTACACTACACTTTTATTCCTGCTTTTTGTGGGGGGAGGGGAAAGAGAAGATACACACAAGCCAAGAGCAGAATTCTGCATGAATTTGTTGACAGGGAAGCCATTAAAATGGATGCTAGGGCATAAAGCAAGGAGCACTTTTAAACAAAACTAATTGTACACAGCAAGCATTAGTGAAGTGTGCCAAATGGTCTTAGTTACAAAATACACAATATTTCTAGCAAATATTCTCTCAAAAATGAGAAAGGATAAATCTGCCAATTTCTTTACATGTGTGTTCTTTTCTGCAGCAGTACATGAAGTGAGATCATAACCTGCAAAACTACCATGCTTTAATTCTAGATATCGGTAGAAATGGCATTTTCCCCAGTAAAATTCCCGTACTGATGTAACTTAATAGCTTAAAAACAGCATTTTCACACTCAAAAATTATAAGATGAACATCGTTCTGGGAAGGATACAATTTAAAGAACATTACAGTTAGATCTTGTAATCAGGATATGAAATTAAAATTAGCTGACACACTGCAGCTACTTGCCCTGTGGTAGCTGAATTTTTATTCTTTTTAACCATGGCAACTTCGTCTATGTACCCTGATTACTTTATAGCTTTATTAAATAGTTTAAAACAATTAAATACGAGTACATTTTGGATTAGTGCTCTAGGTTTATGCATTTTTGTAGCTTTCTATTGGTTGACTTTGTAGTGTGCCAGTTTTGCAAAGTATATAACGTCCCTTCCCTTACCAAATTCAACCAAGCACATATATCAGACATTTATCGTCTTTTGGAGGTGCCTTCCCCTCCCTCCTGCCCTGATAAGACCTCTTTGGTGAAAGATATTACTCCAGGTTCTTTGCGTAAATATGAATTTCAAATGCTACCTGTAATGAACAATTTTATAAAATAGCCTTTGGAGCACTTGTGCAATAATAGCTTCTTATAATTACTCAATTCAGGGTTCCAAAATACTCATTCTTACAGTTTGCTAAGAATCTGCACCCCCACCCATCATGGCAGGTTTACACTGTAAGCATTTGAGCCATAAAGTCCCATTTTGATTCCTATTCTGTGCTGAGTTAGCTGATTTCATCTGGTGCAATATTAGGAATGCTAGGATTGGCCTCAGCTTCCCTAAATTAGAGGTGGAAACTCCTCCAAAGTTCCAGCTTCTGATCACTATCCAATGACCCCTACTGGAAATACGCATCTGTGGGTATCAAGTAAGGACAGGATCATACTCTGCTGTGATGTCCCTTTGGGCAAATAGCTTACTGACACCGTCAAGGCTCATGCACTAATAATAGACATTTGAAGGAGGTACCAAAGCTTGCCTGTAGAACTGTATCCTTACCAGGAGTCAAAGGCTCAGGAAAGGTAGGAAGGGGAGGGGATAATATTTCAGGGAAACAAACAAAAATTGAAACAAAAAACTCTGACCCAAATTTAACTCACTAATTATCAAGTTAACATTTGAATTTCACCTCATTTATTAATTAATATAACATAAATGGACAGTATAGAGATCAGGACCTTTCAGAATGTGTGTGTGTGGAAATAAGGATATTTACTTCGTTGAACAATGAAAACACATGTAATCGGGGATTTTTTTAGTGCTTTGATTAGGATTATACATTACCATGCATTAAAAGCAATTTAGTCCTTTAAAATTATTAGTGACTACAACTATAAAAAGCTCAATCAACATTCCCAATTATTTTTAGTGGCCATTTAGATTCTCCATAAAAGAATGCTGAATTGATCCCTGATTAATCTTTAAATCAGGTAATGGGACTCCATCATGTAGTAAATTGGTATATAGTGATTCTCTGCACTAAAGATTACTGCATCTATATAGTTTACGTATTGCATTATTCCATAGTATACTTCTCCGTGGCAGAGGTAGTAAAATGCCAACTATCTATGTGCTAAACCTGATCTCAGATGTAAACAAATTAATGGACGCACAAATGTACTTCACAATTCGCCTCAGTCATCCGACATGAGAGCGCGAGAGAAAGAAAAAGAGCGAGAGAGAAAAAGAGTGAGAATACAAAAAAACTATAGACTATTTTGGCATTTGCATTTTTATGGAAATTAAACACATGAACCACAGGTTCTGTTGAATATCTTGCAAGAACAAAGTTGCAGAATAAAAACATAAAGCAAAGGTTGAATGCATTTGATCAGTGTAGCTAAGGATAAAAGATCGCAGCTGCTTCCTAAACTGACCAAATTTCATTACATCCAGCAGTGTTCTAAAGTACTAAATTAAGGACCAACAGGGATACAATAAAAATGTCAGTAATCTGAAATTTTCAATTCAAAAACACCCAAACATATACTTTTTCTAATTGAATCCTTTGTGTGTGACTTATAACCATAACGGTTGGCACCAGTGCACTGGTAACCAAAACTGAAGTTTATGCTTTAACAAAATTTCCATATAGATTTAATTACAGTTTATGCATACAGACTTAGCATTACCAGCCTAATATTTCTTCTTTCTTGGTGGCAGGAAGAGGGGAGCAAAGGAATTGCAATTGCATCTAACTCCTGATAAGTATGTATAACCGGTTTGTCAGTGCACTCTGCTTTATAGTACTGAGCCACAAAGACCAGACAAGTACCAGATTCGACTGCTGGTCTGTACTGAGTTAGCTTATCGTAAACAGGGCACGATTTGTGGAAATAAAATTGGCCGCAGCACCTTTGAGCACCAGGAAAAAACAGCCAGCGATCCTGGCTGGCATTGCTCTTCCTAGTCCACAGGTGTGAATCATAGAATTGTTACTGCACAGAAGGAGGCCATTCGGCCCATTGATCCTGTGCTGGCTCTTTGTAAGAGCAATCCAGTTAGTCCCATTCTCCTGCTCTTTCTCTGTAGCCCTGAAAACTTTTTCTCTTCAAATATTTATCCAATTTCTTTTTGAAAGCCATGACTGAATCTAACTTCACCACACTTTCAGGCAGCGCATTCCAGATCTCTACTCTACTTGCCAAAAAAAAAGCCATGGACAACTAAAGAGGTAAGGGACAGTATAAGACATAAGGAAAGGGCATACAAAAAGGCAATAAATGACACAGATACTGGCAAATAGGAAAGATACAAAGATCAACAAAGGGTCACAAAACAGACAGTAAGAGCTACAAAAAGAGTATGAAAAGAAACTTGCAAGGGATATCAAAACCAATACGAAGAATTTTTATAGTTATATTAGGAAAAAGAGGGTGGTCAGGAGCAGTGTTGGCCCCTTAAAAACCAAAAGTGGGGATATTGTCATTGACAATGGGGAAATGCCGGACATGTTGAACACTTACTTTGCATCAGTATCTACAGTAGAAAAAGAGGATAGCATGCCGGAAATCCCAAGAAAACTAATATTTAATCCGGGACAGGGACTCAATAAAATTAACATAAGTAAAGCAACAGTAATGAAGAAAATAATAACACTAAAGAGTGACAAATCCCCAGGACCAGATGGTTTCCTTTTAAAGGAAATAGGTGAGCACATTGCAGATGCCCTAACTATAAGCTTTCAAAGTTCTCTGGATTCAGGAACAGTCCCTGTAGATTGGAAAATTGCACGTCACTCCGCTTTTTAAGGAGAGAGAGAGGGAAACTGGGGAACTATAGACCAGTTAGCCTAACATCTATTGTGGGGAAAATGCTGGAGTCTATAATTAAGGATAGGGTGACTGAACACTGAGAATTTTCACTTAATCAGAGAGAGCCAGCATAGATTTGTGAAAGGTAGGTTGTGCCTGACAAACCTGATTGAATTTTTTGAAGAGGTGACTAAAGTAGTGGACAGGGAAATGTCAATGGATGTTATTTATATGGACTTCCAGAAGGCATTTGATAAGGTCCCACATAAGAGACTGTTAGCTAAGATAGAAGCCCATGGAATTGAGGGGAAAGTACGGATTTGGTTAGGAAGTTGGCTGAGCGAAAGGCGACAGAGAGTAGGGTAATGGGTAGATACTCACATTGGCAGGATGAGACTAGTGGAGTCCCGCAGGGATCTGTCTTGGGGCCTCAATTATTCACAATATTTATTAACGACTTAGATGAAGGCATAGAAAGTCTCATATCTAAGTTTGCCGATGACACAAAGATTGGTGGCATTGTTAGCAGTGTAGATGAAAACTTAAAATTACAAAGCGATATTGATAGATTAGGTGAATGGGCAAAACTGGGGCAAATGGAATTCAGTGTAGACAAATGTGAGGTCATCCACTTTGGATCAAAAAAGGATAGAACAGGATACTTTCTAAATGGTAAAAAGTTAAAAACAGTGGGACTTAGGGGTACAGGTACATAGATCATTGAAGAGTCATGAACAGGTACAGAAAATAATCAATAAGGCTAATGGAATGCTGGCCTTTACATCTAGAGGACTAGAGTTCAATGGGGCAGATGTTATGCTGCAGCTATACAAAACCCTGGTTAGACCGCACCTGGAGTGCTGTGAGCAGTTCTGGGCACCGCACCTTCGGAAGGACATATTGGCCTTGGAGGGAGTGCAGCATAGGTTTACTGGAATGATACCCGGACTTCAAAGGTTAAGTTACGAGGAGAGATTACACAAATTGGGGCTGTACTCTCTGGAGTTTCGAAGGTTAAGGGGTGATCTGATCGAAGTTTATAAGATATTAAGGGGAACAGATAGGGTGGATAGAGAGAAACTATTTCCGCTGGTTGGGGATTCTAGGAGTAGGGAGCACAGCCTAAAAATTAGAGCCAGACCTTTCAGGAGCGAGATTAGAAAACATTTCTACACACAAAGGGTGGTAGAAGTTTGGAACTCTCTTCCGCAAATGGCAATTGATACTAGCTCAATTGCTAAATTTAAATCTGAGATAGATAGCTTTTTGGCAACCAAAGGTATTAAGGGATATGGGCCAAAGGCAGGTATATGGAGTTAGATCACAGATCAGCCATGATCTTATCAAATGGCGAAGCAGGTATGAGGGGCTGAACGGCCTACTCCTGTTCCTATGTTCCTATCATAACTACTCGCTGCGTAAAAAAAGTTTTTCCTCACGTCGCCTTTTGTTATTCTGCCAATAACCTTAAATCTGTGTCCTCTGGTTCTCGACCTTTCCACCAATGGGAACAGTTTCTCTTTATTTACTTTATCTTAACCCATGATTTTGAACACTTCCATCAAATCTCATCTCAACTTCTCTGCTCTAAGGAGAACAACCCCAGCTTCTCCAGCCTATCCATGTAACTGAAGTCCCTCATCCCTTTACTATGCTAGTAAAACTTTTCTGCACCCTCTCTAAGACCTTCACACCCTTCCTAAAGAGTGGTGCCCAGCATTGGACACAATACTCCAGTTGTGGCCGAAACAGTGGCTTCTAAAGGTTCAACATAACATCCTTGCTTTTGTACTCTATGCCTCTATTTATAAAGCCCAAGATGCCGTACGCTTTTTAAACCGCTTTCTCAACCTGTCTTGCCACCTTCAAAGATCTGTGCACATATACCCCCAGGTCTCTCTGTTCCTGCACCCCCTTTAGAATTGTACCATTTAGTGTATATTGGCTCTCCTCGTTCTTCCTGCTAAAACGTATCACTTTGCACTTCTCTGCCTTAAATTTCATCTGCCATGTGTCCGCCCATTCCACCAGCCTGTCTAATTCCTCTTGAAGTCTATTACTATCCTCTTCACTGTTTACTACACTTCCAAGTTTTGTGTCATCTGTAAATTTTGAAATTGTGCCCTGTACACCCAATTCATTAATACATATCAAAAAAAAAGCAGCGATCCTAGTACCTGACCACTGTATACTTTCCTCCAGTCCAAAAAACAACTGTACCCCTTCACTCTCTATTTCCTGTCACTTAGTCAATTTTCTATCCATGCTGTCACTGCCCCTTTTATTCCATGGGCTTCAATTTTGCTGACAAACCTATTATGTGGCATTTTATCAAACGCCTTTTGAAAGTCCATATACACATCAACCACATTGCCCTCATCAACCCTCTCTGTTACCTCATCAAAAAACTCAATCAAGTTAGTTAAACACGATTTGCCTCTAATAAATATTGGCTTTCCTTTATTCATCCACACTTTCATCCCATCCGGACTGGGTGACTTATCTACTTTAAGTATGGCCAGCCTTTCTAGTACCTCCTCTATCAATTTTCACCCCATCCAATATCTCAACTATCTCCCTCTTTAATGTTACTTTGGCAGCATCTTCTTCCTTGGTAAAGACAGATGCGAAGACCAATTAGAGTTAATTTGTGCAACCCCAGCTGAGATCGCTCATTCAGTGCGGATCGGGAATTGAACCTGGGATCTTCTGGTCTGTATAGTTCATTTGCCTTTACCAAATGAGATATCCAAATGTACCCCTTAGAAGGATCTATAATACCAGCTATATATTAGGAGCTAAAGGGTTAGAAAAGGTCTGCTCAGTTCAATAAATAATTACCTTTTGTTCAAATTATTTCATATTAACTACTTGATCTTTGTAGAATACTTTCTGAATAAGCCTTGGGTATCTACGTATGCTGCAAGGGGGTGGGGGTGCGGTGAGGTGAAAGAGTAGGGAAAGGGTTGTGAAGGAAAGAAAGAAAGTAGGATACCAAGAAGGAAACCATCAGTTTTCAATAATAACTCACCTTTCCTGTAAGCACCGAGGGAAATTCTGGATCAAATTTGTTGCTGAGGCCAAACCTTAAGAAAAAACACAACATTTTAAAATGCTACTCAAGGAAGATAGTGACTTTACAGCAAAAACTACTGTGCAAGTACCATGCACATGTTCCTTTTTTTGAGTTATATAATGCTGTAATGAGAGAAAGCCCCATTTTCAAAAACAAATCCCTTATTAAAATTGATAATATGAAGATGTTCATTTCAAGTCATTCTGAAAGTTGTGGTTATATTTCTTCAATCTCCAATAAAACTGTCACTAATTATTTAATCAACGAGGTAATGGACAATAAGAACGGAAATCAATGAGGTGGAAAACACAATAAGTCAGTCATCAGTTAGGAAACATTTTGAAGTGTTTTAATTTTAGAGTTGTTTTTTTTGGACACAGCCGATTTCAGTAATTCAATGTGCATATCATAGCTCTTTTTTAAAAAGTCACTTCAAAATCACAATTACATTCCCCCAATTTTTTTAACCGAATCCTAAATGCTGAATGAAATGTCTTCCAAAACCCATTGATTTTCATAAATATGGAATACTTCCGTACCAGGTCCAAGAGATTTTTCAGATTTTTTTAAGCACAAACACCATTAATTGATACCAAGCTGGGATAGTACCTCCAAATGATAATACTGGTTTCAAAACAAGTGGCAGACAGAACACCAGAGAGCCAGCCAGCATATCAAGGAGCAATGTACACCTTAGTACAATTAAAAAATCAAGTTATGCTTTCAAAGGCAACTTAATCAGTTTCAAACCAGCATTTTAATTGGGAACATTTCTCTAAAATGAACAGAAACTACAACTGACTGAGAATTTCTGTTTTACTGTATATTCATTGAAATGACAATTCTATGTAGAAGTCACATTACTCAATACATCAAAGCAAATGGTAGATGTTTTAAATATGGGAAATAAAGTCTATATAAGTTGTATGATATAGCAGGAAGATTGCAGATTACATACAAAATCAAGGGAGGGAAGAAAATTTTCCCTGCCTTATTTAAACAAAATCCTTTCCATCTCAGAATGGAGTGCACACAAATACACATCAGGAAGGATCACAATTCACTGTTTATACTAAACAGCAAGTTCAGCAACATATCAAGTTACAAAAAGTACTGGATACGAGAAACAAGGTCTTCCAATCCACAGTGTGTTGGCTAGATTAGAATACAATAAAGAGGGAAGGATATTTACACATTTTTACTACATAATAAAGAATAGCCATTGAAAGTGTTGTCCATCTTGACAGTTATTAGGTTCCTAGGTTCATTAAACCTCATCAGAAAGTCACAAGTGTTGCAATGAGTTTGTGTATTTTTTCCATTTCTGAAATGGATTTAAATAAACTCAGATTAGCAAGGGCTCAAAATTGTACTCGTCAGTTGTCTAATGAGCAACTAATGACTATCCTGCTTGGGGAAGGTAAGCAGTTCACTCTTGACCCCTGTCCTTGCTGCCCCTCGCGACATTATCCCAAAACACAACATACTACACGTACACTGATGACACCCAGCTCTACCTCACCCCTCTCGACCCCTCCACTGCCTCTGATTTGTCACACTACTTATCCCACATCCAGTATTGGATGAACAGAAATTTCCTCCAATTGAATATTGGGAAAACTGATGCCATTGTCTTCAGTCCCCACCACAAACTCCGTTCCCTAGCCACCGACTCTATCCCTCTCCTTGACCAATGTCTGAGGCTAAACCAGACTTTTTGCAACTTCGGCGTCCTATTTGGCCTGGAGCTGAACTTCTGACCACATGTCTGCTCTATCACCAAGACTGCCTACTTCCACCTATATAATAATCGCCCATCTCCGCCCCTGCCTCAGCCCATCAGCTGCTGAAACCCTCATCTTTGCCTTTGTTACTGCCAGAGTTGACTGTGGATGATAAGAGTGGCAAAAAAGTATTGTATTGTGCAGCAGACATTCCTCGTTTTGATCAACACAATCAAAAAAAACTTAAAATCTCAAAAAATCTTAGGAAACATTCCTGGACAGTAGTAATCTCAACTTAACTGAACATTGTTATGACAGTTACTCAAAAATTTACACATAATTTAGTGCCATGCACAAGAATTTCTAGGAAAAGAAAAAGGTCATTAGACCCAACAAATCTGACCCTTCTTGATCCCGTACATCAAGGTTGGGGAGGGGAAAGAGATAAATTAAAAAATATGCAAATATTCCTTGAATTAAATGCATAAAACCCTTTGTTCTTCCAAATACAAGTTCTGACTGCAAGTTTTTTTTTAAAAAATCACTCAAAAATATTACTGTTGCAAACTCCCGAGCCCGAAGCGAATTTAGAAAATCTACAAACCATAACAAAGTCATTTAAACTCCAATTTATCAGATCCTTACTGGGGCAGAAGGGGGCAATGCATCTGACCGTCAGCATTCCCAGTAACACCATTTTGGAATTAAGTCTCCCTCTACATTTACAGTAGCACCATAGAATAGTTACAGCACAGAAGGAGGCCATTCGGCCCATCGAGCCTGTGCTGACTCTTTGTAAGAGCAGTCCAGTTAGTCCCATTCCCCGGCAAATTTTTTCCTTCAAGTATTTATCCAACTCGTTTTTGAAAGCCACGATTGATTCTGCATCCATCATCCTTTCAGGTAGCGCATTCCAGATCATAACTACTCTCTGTGTAAAAAAGCTTTTCCTTATGTCACCTTTGGTTCTTTTGCCAATCACTTTAAATCTGTGTCCTCTGGTTCTTGATCCTTCCACCAATGGGAACAGTTTCTCTTTATTTACTTTATCTAAACCCTTCATGATTTTGAACACTTCTATCATATCTCCTCTTAACCTTCTCTGCTCTAAGGAGAGCAACCCTAGCTTCTTCAGTCTATCCACGAAACTGAAGTTCCTCATCCATGGAATCATTCTAATAAATCTTTTCTGTACCCCCTCTAGGGCCTTCACATCCTTCCTAAAGCCCAGAATTGGATACAATACACCAATTGTGGCTAAACCAGTGTTTTATAAAGGTTCAACAACATCCTTGCTTTTGTACTCTATGCCTCTATTTATAATGCTCAAGATCCCATATGCTTTTTTAACCGTTTCTCAATCAGTCCTGCCACCTTCAAAGATTTGGGTACATAGGTCCCCAGGTCTCTCTGTTCCTGCACCCCCTTTAGAATTGTACCATTTAGTTTATATTGGCTCTCCTCGTTCTTCCTGCCAAAATGTATCACTTCGCACTTCTCTACCTTAAGTTTCATCGCCATGTGTCCGCCCATTCCACCAGCCTGTCTATGTCCTCTTGAAGTCTATTACTATCCTCTTCACTGTGTACTACACTTCCAAGTTTTGTGTCATCTGCAAATTTTGAAATTGTGCCAAGTCAGTGTATATATCAAAAAAAGCAGCAGTCCTAGTACTGACCCCTGGTGAACACCGCTGTATACTTTCTTCCAGTCCGAAAAACAACTGTTCACTACTCTGTTTCCTGTCACTTAGCCAATTTCGTATCCATGCTGCCATTGCCCCTTTAATTCCATGGGCTTCAATTGTGCAGGCACACCTTTTGGAAGTCCATACACAATATCAACAACATTGCCCTCATCAACCCTCTCAGTTACCTCATCAAAAAATTCAATCAAGTTAGTTAAACATGATTTGCCTTGAACAAATCCGTGCTGGCTTTCCTTTATTAATCCACACTTGTCCAAGTGACTATTAATTTTGTCCTGGATTATCATTTCTAAAAGCTTCCCCACCACCGAGGTTAAACTGTAGTTGCCAGGTTTATCTTTACACCCTTTTTTGAACAAGGGTGTAACATTTGCAATTCTCCAGTCCTCTGGCACCACCCCCGTATCTAAGGAGCATTGGAAGATTATGGCCAACACCTCTGCAATTTCCACCCTTACATCCCTCAGCAAAGTAGGATGCATCCTATTCGGACCGGGTGACTTATCTACTTTAAACATAGCCAGCATTTCTAGTACCTCCTCTTCATCAATTTTTAGCCCATCCAGTATCTCAACTACCTCCTCTTTTACTGTGACTGTGGCAGCTTCTTCCTTGGTCAAGACAGATGCAAACCACTCATTTAGTACCTCAGCCATGCCCTCTGCCTCCATGCATAGATCTCCTCCTTGGTCCCAAATCGGCTCCACCCCTCCTCTTACTACCCGTTTACTATTTATATGCCTATAGAAGACTTTTGGATTCCCTTTTATGTTAGCTGCCGGTCTATTCTCATACTCTCTCTTTGTCCTTCTTATATCCTTTTTCACTTCTCTTCTGTACTTTTTATATTCAGCCTGGTTCTCACTTGTATTATCAACTTGACATCCGTCATACACCCCCTTTTGCTGCTTCATCTTACTCTAACTCTTTCGTCATCCAGGGAGCTCTGGCTTTGGTTGCTCTACCTTTCCCCCTCGTGGGAATGTATCTAGGCTGTACCCGAGCCATCTCCCCTTTAAAAGTCGACCATTGTTCGATTACAGTTTTGCCTGACAATCTTTGATTCCAATTTACCTGGCCCACTGAAATTGGCCCTCCTTCAATTAAGTATTTTTACTCTAGATTGCTCCTTGCCCTTTTCCATAACTAATCTAAACCTTATGATACTATGATCACCGTTCCCTAAATAGTCTCTCTCGGACACTTGCTCAACTTCATTCCCCAGAACTAGATCCAGTAATGCCTCCTTCCTCGTTGGGCTGGAAACATACTGATCAAGAAAGTTCTCTTGAACACAATACAGAAATTCCTCCCTCTTTGCCCTTTATACTATTACTATCCCAGTCTATATTAAGATATTTGAAGTCCTCCATTATCACTAGTCTATAGTTCTTGCACTTCTCTAATTTCCTGCAAATCTGCTCCTCTATATCCTTCCCACTAATTGGTGGCCTATAGATTACATCCAGTAGTAGCAAGCTATCTTTTAAAGGATTATAAAATTGCAGGAAAAATTGGATACTGCTGCTAAAAGGAAGCTACAGGTAGACATCTGAGAGGGACCTATAAAAGTAAAAGCCTCAAAATACAGTGTTATCTGTTCCCAGAATCATTACAATGGTGCCATGATAAATTCTGAAGTATGACACAAGCTGACCTCTAACGCTGACCTCTAACTCCCAAACCTGAGGTGGGCTTTCCATCTCACCGGCACCCAATTAGAAAAATGTATGGGTATCAAATCTGTTCACTGGATTTTGGAAATTATTCAGAATCTATTTCAGAATACTTTTTGTCTGTCCTGGTACAACACAACTCTCCTCAATCTGCTGCTCAAACAAGCTGCTTATTGACTGTGTGTGTGTACCAACAGAACATTTTGTCTATCCTGTGGTCTGCTTCTTCATGGTGAAGCAATATTCGATCTAGCCATCTGATCACCTAACCAACTGACAACTTGACACTGCACACACTAATTGAAAGGATCAAAGGCTTCTAAATTGGACAAGCTGTCAACACGAGTTCTGGCAAGTACAAACTGATTTTGCAGCTCCTCCCCAAAACAGCACAGCCAATGTCAGGAAAGCTAATATAAATTATCCATTCCATTATATTAAGAAAATCTTCTCAATTGGACATGAAATGCGCATCAACTGTGTACTGCCCACTCACCCATGTCAATTTTTAAATAAAAACAGAAAATGCTGGAAAAGCTTAGAAAGTGAGGCAGCATCCGTCAGAACTGAAGGTCTTCGACCTGAAATGTTAACTCTGTCTCTTTCTCTAAAGATGCTGCCTCACTTGCTGAGCTTTTCCAGCATTTTCTGTTTTCATTTCAGATTTCCAGCATTCGCAGTATTTCGCTTTCAATTTTTAAATAGATGCTTGTTTGTACTTGCAAAGCACAATTATGTAAATTTTGCCAAAAAAATGATTTGGACTGAACAGGAGAACCCATTTGCAAGTGCTTGCAGATTATTTGATTGTGGGGGCATTACAGTGAACCCAATCCTGTCGCAGGACAGATAAAGATGAGAAAGGCCATTTGGCCCATCTTAGTTTATCCATCCAGAAAGACCCTACACTCCTCTGCATCACGACATCCAACCCTCTCTTACAAGCAGGATTTTACTTCCACTACTTTATCTGGAGTTCCATTTCATATATTAATCATTGTGTGAAGAACTTCGATCAGTCCTAAATTTGCCTTTTCACTACATTTAACCTGGCCCCATCCTACTATCCCGGTTTAGTTTGAAGTATTGTGCCAGATCTATTTTTTCCATATTGACTGCCATCATATATGCCTCTATAAGATCACCTCTCAATTGTCTCCTTTCGAGGCTAAAAGGCCCAAGTTTCTCCAGTCTTTCCTTATAATTCAATCCTCTGATGCTAGGAATCAGTCTCATGGCTCCTCTCAACTATCTCCAGAACTTGACACCTCCCTGTTGGTCAGTAACCAGAACTGAATGCAGTACTCAAGCTGTGGTCTAGCTCGAGCACCATACAGTTTGAACATGACTTCCTGTAACTTGTACTCTACTGTTTTGACCATATAATTCAGCATTCTATTTGCTCTATTGATTGTTGCTCTGCAATAATTGGACATGTTGAACATAGAGTTTATTAAAACTTCTTTTCCAACTTCACCTTTAACTATTAACACCACTCAGTGTACTTAGGCCAACATTTTTTTCTTCCTTCTAAACTTCATCTGGCATTGTTCTGCTCACTTACATGTTTTGTCTTATTCTGTAGTTGCTGAACTACCTCTTCAGATACAAATCTCACTCCTAGTGAGCATTCAATTTCTGAATCCAAGTCATTATTGAAAATTAGAAACAGTAAGGATGCCAATACTGTATTGACTGATGATTCAGGGAATCCTCATTTTTCCTTTACTTTACCCGATATCGAAGGAAGACTAATCAGTATTCAGATCAACTTGGTTTTCTCATCCTGATTGAAACTGTGCCCACATCACTCTGTTTCCAATCCATTGGTACCTCCATTGTTCACTGATTCCCTCATAATGCCGTACAAATCTCATTCCTCATCTCCCTTAGTACTCTGGAATAAATACCATCCAACCCTGGGAATTGGTTTGTTTGAGCCCTTTCAACCTGTCTGGTGATTCTAATTCATTTACATCAAATTCATTAATTCTACTTGGATTATCACTCTTGAGGATGGCACTTTGCTCATGTCTTCCCTAGTGAATGCTTGGAGGAAGTAATCATTTATATAGTATACATTAAATATCTTGTGTTCAACCTTGATTTCAGTTTTGCTGGCATCTTTTGCAGTTTTCACCTCTTCTGCTTTCCCTTTTACTACTGCACTGTTTTTTTTAATAAACCAAGTGCCTTTTCCCCTCTGCCTAGCATTTTAATATGCTTCTGCATGTTTTTATATTCATCCATATGGGCTGCTTCACCATCCTCCCTGTAGGATTTGTAGAGGTTGTTTTTTTCCTTTATTTTGCTAATCCATTTAAGGACATGCTTGTAGAACTATAGAAGTTTACAGCACTGAAGGAGACCATTCAGCCAATCGTATCAGTGCCTGCTCTTTGCTAGAGCAATCTAAAATTAATCCCATTACCTTGCACTCTCCATACAGCCCTGTATCATCCTCTGCTTCAAGGAAAGGTTTATCCACCTTTCCCTTGTTGTTTGTCTCAACTACTGTCTGTGATAAAGCATTCCCTGCTCCAACAACTCTTTTCATTAAAAAAAAACTCGCCTAACCTCTTTCCTCACTCCCAGCAATGATTTTAAATTGATGGCCCAGTCATTGACTACCGAACCAGAGGAAACAATCTTTCCCTATTCACACTATTAAAACCCTTCATACTTTTAAAAACTTCTATTAAATCTGCTCTTTGCATTCTCTGCTCAAGTGGAAATAGTCCCAGTACCTAAAGTCATTCCTCAAATATAATCTCATCTCAGACTGAACTATTTGCCCACGTGGAGGGTAAATACCAACACGGATTGGTCGGGTTGAATGGCTTATACCAGTGTTATAACTTCTATATATGTATCTTTGTTATGTTTATTAATCTTAGGTGTAGATTTATTCTACATGCTCAGTACTTTATCTTTAGAAGAAAAGTGAATCACCTTTGAAGAAATGTGGTTCACAGAATCATACAGCACAGGAGGCCATTCAATCCATCATGTCGGTGCTGGCTCTTTGAAAGAGCTATCCAATTAGTCCCACTCCCTGCAAATTTCTCCTTTTCAAGTATATATTCAATTCCCTTTTGAAAGTTACTAATAAATCTGGTTCCACCTGTTCAGGTATTGCATTCCAGATCGTAACAACTCGCTGCCTAAAAAAGTCTCCTCATTTCCACCCTGGATTTTTTTTTAAAAAAACAATTATCTTAAATCTGTGTTATCTGGTTACTGACTCTCGTCAGCAGAAACAGTTTCTCCTTATCTTCTCTATCAAAATACAACAAATGCTATGGGCCTCGACAACACCCTGGCTGTAGTGCTGAAGTCCTGTGCTCCAGAACTAGCCGTGCTTCTAGCCAAACTGTTCCAGTACAGCTACAACATCTACCCCACAATGTGGAAAATTGCCCAGGTATGTCCTGTCCACAAAAAGGACAAATCCAATCCAGCCAATTATCAACCCATCAGTCTACTCTCAATCATCAGCAAAGTGATGGAAGGTGTTGTCGACAATGCTATCACGAGGCTCTTACTCACCAATAACCTGCTCACGATGCTCAGTTTGGGTTCCGCCAGGACCACTCGGCTCCAGACCTTATTACAGCCTTGGTCCAAACATGGACAAAAGAGCTGAATTCCAGAGGGGAGGTGAGAATGACTGTCCTTGACATCAAGGCAGCATTTGACCGAGTGTGGCACCAAGGAGCCCTAATAAAATTGAAGTCAATGGCAATCGGGAAAACTCTCCAGTGGCTGGAGTCACACCTAGCACAAAGAAAGATGGTAGTGGTTGTTGGAGGCCAATCATCTCAGCCCCAAGAGTTCCTCAGGGCAGTGTCCTAGGCCCAACCATCTTCAGCTGCTTCATCAATGACCTTCCCTCCATCATAAGGTCAGATATGGCAATGATCGCTGATGATTGCAGTGTTCAGTTCCATTCGCAACCCCTCAGATAATGAAGCAGTCCGAGCCCACATGCAGCAAGACCTGGACAACATCCAGGCTTGGGCTGATAAGTGGCAAGTAACATTCGCGCCACACAAGTGCCAGACAATGACCATCTCCAACAAGAGAAAGTACAACGTGAAGCCCACAGACAGCGCGGCCTCCCAGTCCTTCTTGTCGTCTATCACGGAGGCTCTAGATGACAGCAAGCGGGAGAGTCCGTTCCTTTGAGAAGAGTAAGATTCCCGGAAGTGACAGCTTACCGGCGGAGTTGTACTCGGCTCTGTGGGACTGGATAGGCCCAGACCTGCTGGAAGTGTATGGGGGTATGCTTCTGGCTGGCAGCATGTCAGACTCCATGAGGAAAGGCATCATCACCCTCATCTACAAGCGGAAGGGGGGCGGGGGGGGGGGGGGGGGGGGGAAAGAGGGAAGAAATCAAAAATTGGCAACTCATCTCACTACTTAACGTGGATTACAAAATTCTGTCCAAGGTCATCGCAAATCGGTTCAAGTCAGTCCTGGAGGTGGTGATCCACCCCGATCAGACCTTCGCCGTACCCGGCAGGAAGATCTCGGATAGCCTGGCGCTACTCAGGACAGGGGAGTGAACACCTGCCTGATCAGCCTGGACCAGGAGAAGGCCTTTGACAGAATATCCCACACGTACATGATGGACGTGCTCTCCAAAATGGGGTTTGGGGAAGGAATCCGCAATTGGATCCAACTGCTCTACACAGACATCTGTAGCGCAGTTTCAATCAACGGGTGGGAATCAGAAAGCTTTCCGATCAAATCTGGAGTAAGGCAGGGCTGTCCTCTCTCCTCCGTCTTGTTCGTGTGTTGCATCGAACCCTTTGCCGAGTCCATCAGGAGGGATGAGAGCGAAAGAGGGGTGACGATCCCAGGCAGCGGAGGCACTCAGGTCAAGGCCTCCCTGCACATGGACGACGTCGCCGTCTTTTGCTCGGATCAGCTGTCGGTCCACAGATTGATGAGCATCTGCGACCAGTTCGAGCTGGCCTCAGGGGCCAGGGTAAATCGTACCCAAGAGCGAGGCCATGTTCTTTGGGAACTGGACCGACCAATCCTTTGTCCCCTTCACCGTCAGGTCGGATTACCTGAAGGTGCTGGGAATCTATTTCGGGGGGGGGGGGGGGGGAGGGTGCGTGCACCAAAATCTAGGAGAAGCATATTGCCAAGGTGAAGCAGAAACTGGGACTGTGGGATCGACGATCCCTCTCGATCGTGGGCAAGAACCTGGTCATCAGATGCGAGGCACTCTTTGTGTTGCTGTACAAGGCGCAGATCTGGCCTATGCCTCACTCCTGTGCCGCGACAGTCACCCAAGCCCTCTTCCACTTTATCTGCAGATCAAAAATGGACCGTGCCCACAGGGACACTACGTACAAGTCTACAGAGAAAGGGCGGAAAGGCGTGCCCAACGTGGCCCTCATCCTGAGGGCCACCTTTGTGTGCAGCTGCTTCAAGCTGTACGTAGACCCTTGGTATGCAAACAAAGTGTCACTACGTGCTGAGGTTCTACCTGTCCCCGGTGTTGAGAAGGATGGGCCTGGCCACGCTGCCACCGAACGCTCCATCCAGTTGGACCGTTCCACCCTACCTGTCCTTCATAGAAAGGTTTGTGCAGAAAAACACCTTTGACCACAAGATGATCAGCAAGTGGTCCGCACGCAAAGTCCTTGAGACCCTGCGGGAAAAGGAGATGGTGGATCCTGTCAGTTGGTTCCCCAAGCAGACTGTCAATGTCATTTGGCAGAACGCCTCATCACCAGAGCTGTCAAACAAGTACCAAGACCTAGCTTTGCTGGTGGTGAGAAGGGCCCTTCCAGTCAGATACTTCATGCATTCCCGGAGTCTCAGCGCCACTGTGCGCTGTCGCCGAGGCTGCGGTGGAGACGAGACTGTCTCCCATCTCCTTCTGGAACGTGCCTTTGCAAAGAAGGTCTGGAGAGAGATGCAGTGGTATCTATCCAGGTTCGTCCTGAGCAGTTCCGTAACATAGGCCTCTGTGCTCCATGGGCTGTTCCCGGGGATGCACACCGAGACAGACATCAACTGCTGCTGGAAGACCATCAACTTGGTGAAAGATGCCCTTTGGTCTGTCTGAAACTTGCTGGTCTTCCAGTGCAAGGAGCTGTCCTCGACCGAGTGTTGCAGACTGGCACATTCCACGGTCCAGGACTATGTGCTCAGGGACACATTGATGCTGGGTGCGGCTGCCGTAAAGACTCTGTGGGGAAAGGCAACCGTTTAGAGCCTTTCCGCCATTGTATACAGAGGGGATGCAATCAGGGAAAAAACCCCTCGGGCAGAATGTAAAATTCAAATTGATGTAATGTACCTGTAATGAATCTGTAACGTACCTGTAATCAATATTCTGTACTGAGCGTAATGCAATGAGGCACCCTAGAGTGTCATGAACTGTAATTATGTACAATGACCTGTACTTGATGTAACCTGCAAATTATATAATCTGTATTGTGTACATTTGGAATCTGATATGACAACTTTATTGTATGTATTGCTGCAAATTTTATGAATCATATAAAGTATATTTTTTTTGGAAAAAAAATTCTGCAGTGAGTGACTCACCTCCTGACTCCCCAAAGCCTTTCCACCATCGACAAGGCACTAGTCAGGTGTGTGATGGAATACTCTCCACTTGCCTAGATGAGTACAGCTTCAACAACACTCAAGCAGCTCAACATCATCCAGGACAAAGCAGCCCACTTGATTGGTACCCCATCCACCACCCTAAACATTCACTCCCTTCACCACCAGCGCAGTGGCTGCAGTGTGTACCATCTACAGGATGCACTGCAGCAACTCTTCAAGGCTTCTTCGACAGCACCTCCCAAACCAGTGATCTCTACCACCTAGAAGGACAAGGGCAGCAGGCACATGGGAACAACACTACCTGCACGTTTCCCTCCAAGTCACACAGCATCCCGACTTGGTAATATATCACCGTTGCTTCATCGTCGCTGGGTCAAAATCCTGGAACTTCCTACCTAAGAGCACCGTGGGAGAACCTGCACCACACAGACTACAGCAGTTCAAGGCAGCGGCTCACCACCACCTTCTCCAGGGCAATTAGGGATGGGCAATAAATGCTGACCTTGCCAGCGAAGCCCACATCTCATGAACGAATAAAAAAACCCTCATAATTTTGAGCACCTCTATTAAATTTCCCCATAACCTTCCCTGCTCTAAGGAGAACAATCCCAGCTTCTCTAGTTTTTACCATAACTGAAGTTCCTCATCCCTCGTACCATTTGGTAAATCTCCTTCACGCTCTCCAAGGCCTTGACGTGGTTGAATAAACCCATTTAATTTTCTTACTATTCCCTCATTTCCTTGAGGAAATTAGTCCATTTAATTTATAAAAAACTTACCTTCTGGTCTTTGGTAGTTCTGAATCCCAGACCATGTTGAACGTGATTATTCTATGGCCAATTATGTCCCAAGGGTACCATGACTTCCATTTGCCATATGGGCCATTTACCATTATCAAGTCACAATATGCACTGCCTGTGGTAGCTTCCCCAACACAATGAGTCATGAATCATTATGCTTAATAACTTGACTGACTGATTGACTGACATCCTTGATTAAAATAACCTTCCTGCTTTTGTCATGCATTATGCTTAATAACAAACTCTGAACCACTTGGTACTCCCAATTGTATTTGATTGACTGAGGCTCTTGATTGAAATAACCTTCCTATTTTCATATACTTTTTTTTCTTCCAGTCTTATTCTGACCTCGCAGATGATATCGTACCCTTAGTGTCAGTTTTGACCTTTACACATTAAAGATATCCAACCATTGTACATTGTAAAAGTTTTCACCTTCCATAGGATCAACATCTTTAATTTATCCCTGACATGTGGGCTACATCGCCTCCTTTTATATTTACTCCACTTTCCCTGAAAATCTATTACCCTGTATTTTGTATTTAATCTCAACAGATGTTCATCAGGATCACAAGGCAGAAGTTAGGAGTTGAAACTCCAGGCTGCATTTTTCCCCTTCCCTAATACAGGGGTGCCAAGGCTAATTGCAGCAACACCCAGGCTGAGATCAGCTAACAGCAAAGACCAAGAATTGAACTTGGGAAATTGTTGATCTTTGTCACTCAATTCCACATCAGGTGGTGTATTCAGTAGCTCAATACTGCACCATGTGGTACATTTATACATTTTAACTACTAACACAATGGCACATGGACATTTTCAGACATGGTTTGAGATAGCTGCCTGGACATTTTGAAGAATGTATCTGTAAAAAAGCCCTTCTAGCAGAAATTAACTTTTATTTTTAAAAAATGCATGAAAATGTACACCACCATTTGAGTGCCACATCCTCTGATACTGTTGAATATAAAAATCAACAAAATACAGAGAATCATGACATTACTATAATGCATGGTGCAAAGTTTAACACTAATAAACAAATCAGGCCAATTGTGTTACACCACAGCACTGTAAACAGTTTCCACTCAGACATTTTAAGGGAACATTTCCTGCTTTGCACATTGAGAAATTGCACATTCCCAGCCTGCAATTTTCCATTCATTCATTTTAATGCTTGAGAAATCATGGGTTGAGGTTATACAATGTCCTAATATGTTCTTCTGATGTACACCACAGCAGTAAATTTCTTCTACAATGCATTTGTATACTTCACTTTCAACAAGCATAATAGGTAAGTACTGAAACAGCAAAGTAAAGTGGCCTGCAAAATCTCTCCTGACCTAATGCACTATTGTATAAATGCTCTAAAATTATCTGCAACTCTTGTCTTTTTTTAGAAGCTGTTTGTAGATATTACTACTTTTCTAAATTATGTCATAGCATCTTTAAAATTACATTTAAATTGCAACAGTTTAGTTTAATGAATCATATTGACACCAAATAAGAGACAGATATATCTGAAGGCTATGAAGTGATTACAACGTTTTCTTCAAGATTTCCCTCCCAAGCAGGTCTGTGAATTAAAAGCACACATTCCCAAAGAGTCCATGGAGGCATTACCTATACATTTCTACTTCAAAAAGGGAGGAGCAATAATTCAAAGCTGATGCTGCAACAAAGCTAGGGTTGCAACACAGAGCCAACACTGCATAGGTAGTTAATCAATAGGAATACACAAGTGAATTTATTGCATAAGTTTCAGGGTTTTAGGACCATCTCAGACAGAGCAAATCACATTAATTTTGGTTTAAAATGTGACCCATTTAAATGTAAACAATTTCATGTGTTGGCAATCGAATCATTCTGATTATATAAATCCATGAACCACCGTTTCCTACATGTGACAGAATGCCGGGCTCTCAACAACAGTGTAACAACTGCAGTTTAACGTCTCAAATGATTTTTTTAAAAACGGATTTTTAAATACGGGGTAAACTAACAAAAAGTGGGAATATTTGTTATGATGCTGGAAATTTTACAAATAGATCAGCTTTTATAGTAAAATATTTTTTTTAAATAACTAGATTAAATACTGACTGCATCAAACAGATCTACAAATTACAACACCACACCAAGACTAATTTGATGCACGAACAGCTGTATCCCTGTCCACTCTCACTGGGAATGTTTACGCGTCCCTTGCCTGGTTACAGTCGGCTCACGCTCAGCTGCTGTCAGGAAAGGCCGGGACCCAGCCTGGGGCCGACACTCAAGACTCCCGGGAGAAGGGATAGGAGATCTCTTTCTCTCTCCTACCTTTCCACCCTCCCCGGTAATGTCCGAACTTACACTGTTATATGCCCGGCCCCTCGCACCACCACGGGGTCGGACGTATACCGGATCAAATGTTCGTCCATCACCACACGCTCGTCCTCCTCGTCTAGCTCATATATAGTGTCGAAGTCGGCCATGTTGGACTGAGGGGCACGAGCTCTCCCCGCGTCTGCGCGCGCTCACCGGCCCGGTGACGTCACAAGCAGCGGCAGCAGCTTGACAACCGCGTGCGGATCCAGTAACAACAACAGGAGCAAGACAGGAAAAGACATGCTTTTAGTTTGCACCACCGTTGCACACACTTTGTTTTAGTTGCGACCCTCTTAAAAAAAAAAGGGGCACTTTTGTTAGATTTCTTTTATCTGGGTTAATGACCCAGTGTCTCCTAACGTGTGTTTTAGAAAAGGCACACAGTATCAAAGGAGGTTTTTTTTCTAGACATGTAAAGTCTCGCTCATTTCGGAGTTTCACTGGGATGATATTTTCCAAGAGTGTTGAAAGAGACTAGGGGTTTAATTTGTTCTGGGGTTAACACATTGGCATACAATTCCTTTGTATGCTATTTTCAGACAGTCACTAATACACAAAGGTAATAGTGTACAAAGGAATTTTATCATAGAAACATACACGACAGAAATGCGCCCCATCGTGCCGGCTCTTTGAAAGAGCTATCCAATTAGTCCCATAGCCCTGCATTTTTTTCCTTTTGAAGTACTTATCCAATTCCCTTTTCAAAGCTACTATTGAATTTGCTTCCTCCACCATTTCAGGCAGTGCATTCCAAATCATTACAATTTTACATAAACCAGTGCGCAACCAAAGGAAATTAAACCCCTAAGGAGGAAATTTCTGGGGCACTGGGTATTGCCATGGTACCACTGAGCATTGATGAGGTCTCCCAAGACTGGAACCAAACAAACAATACCTATGTCTAGTAAAGGGGACAAATTTGACTTGGTTAACTGCAGGCCTATTGGCATAGGGTCAGTGACAAGTAAAGTAATGGAATGGAATAAGCTAGAGAACTACACGTGTAGCAACATTTAATGAGAAACAGCTAGCAACAATTAAAAGAGGATGTTCCTGTTTTTCAATCCTTCCTGATGTTGCAAATAAAGTAGATGATACAATTCATTTAGACTTTTAGAAAACTTTGCACAAAAGTTCTAATTAAACTAATAGCCATGGGATCCAAGGTAGAATTTTATCAAAAAATAGGAAATGAGGGAGTTGCAGGGTGTAGTCTCGCAGGAGTCCACGCTTAATGATTTCTGTTGGCTTGTTACTTTAAGGCCACTGATCTAAATGGACAAAATCTAGGTAAATGTATCTACTTATAAATTGCTGAAGTCAATGAGAGGGCAGTGGTAACTGGTTGTAAATTTCAGGTTCCAGATCAATGACTGACTTTCTCTTTTTTAAGATGGTTTTGCATCTGTAACAAAGTCTAACAAGTGGTGTGTGATGTCGGGTGTGTGACATCTGGACCGTGATGAATGCACATTAGGTGAAAGAATTTTATATATGCTAGCGGGTCTCCAGTGGTATTGCTCACAGTGAGTTGGAGGATATGTTGTTTTATAATACTGTAATTGGGGTTTTAGCCTTGGCTCTGAGTCAGAAGGTTGTGGGTTCAAAACCTCCTCCAGAGACATGAGCACATAATCTAGGCTGACTCTTCAGTGCATTACTAAGGCAGTGTTACTCTGGAGAAGATGTTGCCTTTTGGCTGAGATGTTAAACCAAGGCCCCATCTGCCTGCTCAGGTGGACGTAAAAGATCCCATGGCACTATTTGGAGAAGAGCAGGAGAGTTCTCTTGATATCCTAGCCAACATCTATCCCTCAACCAACGTCACTAAAACAGATTATTTGCTTAGCTATTTTATTACTGTTAGTGCAAATTGGCTGCCATGTTTCCCTACACACCAACAATGTCAACACTTCATAAGTACTTCATTAGCTGTGTAGCACTTTAGGTTGTCCTGAGGATGCAAAAAGCACTATTTAACAACAATGACTTGCATTTATATAACGGCTTTAGTGTCGAAAAATCACCCCAAGGCACTTCACAGTGGCATAATCAGGCAAAAATGGAGGCTGAGCTGAGTTTGTGGGAATGGAGGTCAGAGAGCATGAGGTGGATTTCATGGATGAGATGAACTTGCAGAAGGCATGAGGGAAAGGAACTAGAGATAGACAAAGGAAAGAAGGGAAGGCAGCAGAGGCAGCTGAAAAGATGGTCTCAACCTTAGTAACAAAGAGATCCATGAGCTTCTCACACTTGTTGGAGGTGAGGATGGAAGGCCAAAGAAGAGCGGTTTAACGAGATAATTGGTAGTGGAGAAAAGAAGCCAGGGATTATCTTTGCTCTCCAGGATGATCTGAAGTAGTGAGTAGTTTTAGCAGAGGTGCTGAGGCGTGATAGCGCTTGATGTGGTTCAACCAGATCTGATGATGAATGGCTAAACCAGTTGTGCACCAGATACGCTCACATCTCCGTTCCTTGAATTTGAGGGAGCGAAGATGAGGGCCATATCAGAGGGAACAACCAGGATAGGAGAAAGTAAGGTGTTTGCTGGGAACAGAAGCATCAAACGGAGAGGTAAGGGAGCAGTTGAGCCAATTGACAGCTGCAGAATGGAAGCCCAAAGGCTTGGCAGCTAGAAGTTTGAAAGTGCAGTTGTAAATGATATTGGGGTCATTTTTTGTCCAGGGATGGATGCAGAGGAAGTGGGGTTGGAAGGAGGTGAGGGATGTTCATGGTGAGGGATACAAGGAAGTGGTCGGAGATGGCCTTGTCAATGGTCCAGATTTTCACGATGTTCATGGGCACCCTGCCACGTCTCCTGTTGAGCACCTGGAGGAGAAGATATTTCACAATGTTAGCAATAATTCATATCTTTAAACAGAGTATTACATTACTCGACATTGCAGTGTGTTTAACTCTAATGCATTGTAAGCCTGTGTGTGAGAGAGTGAAAGAGTGAGTGAGTCTATAAGGGGGTAAAGAATAATACTAGTCTTGAGTTTGGGGGAGGCCTCTGACATCACCCTTCACCTTTCCTCTATTGCCACCATGCCATAATCTCTGGACTCATGTCCACATAAGCCGTCATAGTTCGCAGCTTGAAAAAAATGTCTACTGTCTGTACACAAGACACCACATTATATGCAGCCTTTTCCTGAAAGCAGATATAAAAGGGAGACATGTTGGAAAGCGGAATGTAAAAGAGGTTGTGTGCCAAAAAAGTGTTCAGGAGACTAGCCACTTTGTGTGAGTTTGTGAATATGCAGTGTTAAGGAACATTGTGTTGGTATTATACTTAGTCCTTGATGCTTCCCATGTTTAATGGGTGTCACGGTCAGCATTTTGAGATGGCAATATTACACTGTGCCACAGAAAAAATGAGCATGTTTTCTGTGCACTAGGATAGATGAACATTTAGCGAAGTATACTTCATTTTCCCTCTGTGATGGTGCAGCAAGTTTACAGAGAAGAGCAATAAAGATGCTTTGCAAGACAACCAATTAAGGTTTTGTCACATGTTAACACACTTACCGTTGCAACCTTGCACAGCTTGGGTGAGATTGCACTGACATGCTGTACCACCTCCATCCATGCTGCTCTGGTGGTACTATTTATTGCACAGTGGGGCTCTCCTCCAAATAAGGCCATCCTTTGTTGCAGGACCTCCAGTACCTGATTGCTGAATGAGTCTATGCCCAACCATTTTTCTGCTTCCTGCAGAAGCAGAACTTTAATGACATCCAGCAGGATTTTAATAGCTGCCAGTAGGATTTTAAGAGATGCTGGCACCGGAAATCCCACCCCGAAACTTTGGGACACTCCCACATGTCAAGCGATGCACCCTGGGGCTATCATCTAAATATTTAAATGAGCTGATGTTGTATTATGAGCTGCAATGGGACTGCACTAGCAGCCTCATTGAGAAGAAAGAGAGGATGGAAGGAAAGAGAGACACACATAAAAAGAGAGACAAAGAGCCACAAACCTAGAGATGCACAAAAAACAATGACAGAAAATGTGTGAGATCCGTACAAAGAAAGGGGCAAATAGAAAGACAGAGGGGGTAGACAGAAAGAGTTAAACTGGGAAACAAGCAGAGAGACAGTCACAGCAAGAGAGGGAGATACAATTTTTAAAAATATATATTTACGGACTGTAGAGGTTCAAGAAGGCGGCTTACCACCACCTTCTCAAGGCAATTAGGGATGGGCAATAAATGCCGGCCTTGCCAGCGACGCACACATCCCATGAACAAATAAAAGAAGCAATTCCACAATTCCACAGGAGATCAACTACAGTTTGAATATATTTACAAAATGAAAGTGTTATAGGGGTGGGACATCATTAGTCCACCAACTTATTTTCAATCCAGAATTTGACATCTCAAAATTTTACCTTGGAGTTGATGTTAATTTTTAGTTTCAGAATCCTAGTTTTAGCAGCCTGTGGCATCACCATCTGTCCTCAAATATCCTGTATCCTGTCATATTCGAAGATGGTATTCAGTGAGTCACAGGCACTCTTTCTGGATATATATAGAGGCTATTCAGCTCATGATCTTGAGTGACAATCTCTGAACAATTGAAGTCATGCGTAAGTTAGAAAGGTCAGATCTTCTGTATTCAGTGAGTGACAGATGCATATCTTATGCATATATAGAGTTATATATTTGTATGAATTAGTAATGTGTTTCTAGGATTTAATATATGATGCCATATTTAATTTGCTCAAGTTGTCTTTTGTTAAACCAACCTAAATGAAGATAACTTTAAAAAATATTCTGCCAACAGCCTGCATAAAGTGCAGCATTAGGAGGAAAGCTTTTAATTCTTAGCTTATTAGTGATCAAAGAATAAACAGTAAGAGAGTTATCTCTCTAATGCTACTTTATTTCCCTAACTCCACATGCATATGGAAAAAATAGTTATCAAAGTCATCATCACATAGATACATTAACTTGCTTTCAGGGCCACATCAGTAACTGGATTCACCTTGATGGTTTAACTTTTAGTTTAACATTGAAGTCTTACAATGTTAGCTGCTTACTGACAGCAATGATATGCTTACAACCTTCTTTGGCTCTGGAAATGGTTGCACTGATAAACTTGAATCCGCTTCTGTGGCAATCTCTCTTTCTATCTTTATCTCTTTCTCTCTCTCCTTTAATGAGTCATCTTTGATTGTCTTTTGTATATGGTTTATTAGGCATCTTCTCTGTTTCTTCATCCCATGCTTATATACTTTTGTTTGAATTCTGCAATCTGCCGCTCCTAGCGGAGAGCAGCATCTCGGAAAATCACCACCACATTAATTTTAATGGATGTAAAATTATGGGCTGTGTGCCCATGATTGCCTGAGATGCATTCCCTATAAGTGCCACTCCCAATTGGAAGTGCCAGATCACAGAATCACACCTTATATTTATTGTAACTTGAGAATTTATGTTATCAGGTTATTTTATCACAACAACTACTAAACTACTCTCTGAATTAAACTGTGTTCTTTTGACTTCTCAAGCAAACTTATTTTGCTCCCAAAAGCAACCTGTTCTTCTGGCTGTGTATAATCAAATAGTAAGTCAAAAACTACTTCTTTATATTCCAAGAACAAAAAAAAACTCTGCAATATTGGAGCAGTTCCTTTCCAACCTCACTTATTGCAAACCGTCAACCTTTGATGTAACTATTGAAATTGGCCGATGGTGCTGATGGTCGAGGTCCTACTGACTATAAAGGTCATCTTGAAGATGTTTTCACAGGGGGTGTGTCCTTATTAGGACTTATCACTTACTGTTAACAGTTATAAACTAGGTGAAGGGAAAGCTGTTGCTTGGTTTCTTGTTCTCAAAAGGCGTTCTCAGGAACAATACAAATTTGGCAGCTTATCAATAAGGAAATGTTTTGACAGTAGGATGGTCAAAGGAGCCTTTTTTTTTCTTCTTCTACTACTTCAAGAAGCATGCAAGTAAACAGAATATTGTCAAGTAAACAGAATATTGTCAAGTAAACAGAATATTGTCAAGAGGACAAATAAGAGCTACAAGGTCTGTAAATCTTGAATGTAGTGATATTGCTCTATTCACGCTGCATTGTAATAAGCAACATTAGTACTTATACATACAGACACAGATACACTTCCTGTTTGTGTCCCCGAAGCTCAAGGTCAGATCCACCAAGGTCACACCGGTGTTCTTCTCTGACCACTGCCTCCTCCGGGCTGACTGTCACCTACAGGACGATCAGAGAGTGGGCAGGGGGACATGGAAGCTGAACGTGAAACTGTTGACCCCGGAAAACATTGAGGAACTGACAAGGGATTACAAAGGTTGAAGAACCGTAAAGCCCCTCTTTGATTCCCCAGTGCACTGGTGGGAAGCCATCAAGGCGAACATCAAGAGGTTCTTCATCCTCAAAGGTGTTCAGAAGGCGAGAGAGAGGCAGAGGGAAACGTCCCGACTCCAGAAAAGCATGCAGAATCTTCTCCTGCTGCAGTCGATGGGGATCGATGTCGGGGAGGAACTCAGAGAGGTGAAGGACCAGCAAGCCTCGCTCTTTGCCTCCGAGGCCTCCAAGATCATCTTCCGGTCCAGAGTCCGCTCCGTGGAGCCGGACGAGACTTGCTCGCGCTTCTTCTTCCAAAAGGTGCACAGAGAGAGCTCTGTGATCAGCAGCCTGAAGGAAGAGGACGGCTCGGTCACGTCCTCGCAGTCCGACATACTGAGGATCTGCAAATCCTTTTATGCCGGACTGTACGACGCGAAGCCCACAGACAGCGCGGCCTCCCAGTCCTTCTTGTCGTCTATCACGGAGGTTCTAGACGACAGCAAGCGGGAGAGTCTGGATCAACCGCTAACTCTGGTCGAACTGACAAAGGCCATCTGTTCCTTCGAGAAGAGTAAGACTCCCGGAAGCGACGGCTTACCGGTGGAGTTGTACTCGGCTCTGTGGGACTGGATAGGCCCAGACCTGCTGGAAGTGTACGGGGGTATGCTCCTGCAGGCAGCATGTCAGACTCCATGAGGAAAGGCATCATCACCCTCATCTACAGCGGAAGGGGGAGAGGGAAGAAATCAAAAATTGGCGACCCATCTCACTACTTAACGTGGACTACAAAATTCTGTCCAAGGTCATCGCCAATCGGGTCAAGTCAGCCCTGGAGGTGGTGATCCACCCCAATCAGACCTGTGCCGTACCCGGCAGCAAGATCTCTGATAGCCTGGCGCTACTCAGGGATACGATTGCCTACGTACAGGACAGGGAGGTGAACACCTGCCTGATCAGCCTGGACCAGGAGAAGGCCTTTGACAGAATATCCCACACGTACATGATGGACGTGCTCTCCAAAATGGGGTTTGGGGAGGGAATCCGCAATTGGATCCAACTGCTCTACACAAACATCAGTAGCGCAGTTTCAATCAACGGGTGGGAATCAGAAAGCTTTCCGATCAAATCCGGAGTCAGGCAGGGCTGTCCTCTCTCCTCCGTCTTGTTCGTGTGTTGCATCGAACCCTTTGCCGAGTCCATCAGGAGGGATGCGGACATAAGAGGGGTGACGATCCCAGGCAGCGGAGGTACTCAGGTCAAGGCCTCCCTGTACATGGATGACGTCGCCGTCTTTTGCTCGGATCAGCTGTCGGTCCGCAGATTGATGAGCATCTGCGACCAGTTCGAACTGGCCTCGGGGGCCAGGGTAAATCGTAGCAAGAGCGAGGCCATGTTCTTTGGGAACTGGACCGACCGATCCTTTGTCCCCTTCACCGTCAGGTCGGATTACCTGAAGGTGCTGGGGATCTGGCTCAGGGGGGCCGGGGCGTGCACCAAAAACTGGGAGGAGCGTATTTCCAAGGTGAAGCAGAAACTGGGACTGTGGGATCGACGATCCCTCTCGATCGTGGGCAAGAGCCTGGTCATCAGGTGCGAGGTGCTCTCGGTGTTGCTGTACGTGGCGCAGGTCTGGCCCATACCTCGCTCCTGCGCCGCGACAGTCACCCGAGCCATCTTCCACTTTGTCTGGAGATCAAAAATGGACCGTGTCCGCAGGGTCACGATGTACAAATCTCCAGAGAAAGGGGGGAAAGGCGTGCCCAACGTGGCCCTCATCATGATGGCCACCTTTGTGTGCGGCTGCATCAAGCTGTGCATAGACCCTCGGTACGCAAACACAAAGTGTCACTACGTGCTAAGGTTCTACCTGTCCCCGGTGTTGAGAAGGATGGGCCTGGCCACGCTGCCACGGAACGCTCCGTCCAGTTGGACCGTTCCGCCCCACCTGTACTTCGTGGAAAAGTTTGTGCAGAAAAACACCTTTGACCACAAGGCGATCAGCAAGTGGTCCGCACGTAACGTCCTCGAGACCCTGCGGGAAAAGGAGATCGTGGATCCTGTCGGTTGGTTCCCCGAGCAGACTGTCAATGTCATTTGGCAGAATGCCTCATCGCCAGGGCTTTCAAACAAGCACCAAGACCTAGCTTGGCTGGTGGTGAGAAGGGCCCTTCCCGTCAGATCCTTCATGTACTCCCGGACACTCAGCGCCACCGCGCGCTGTCCCAGAGGAGGCTGCGGTGGAGACGAGACCGTGACCCATCTTCTTCTGAAATGTGCCTTTGCAAAGAAGGTCTGGAGAGAGATGCAGTGGTATCTGTCCAGGTTCGTCCCGAGCAGTTCCGTAAGACAGGATTCTGTGCTCTACGGGCTGTTCCCGGGGACGCACACTGAGACGGACATCAGCTGTGGCTGGAAGACCATCAACTCGGTGAAAGACGCCCTTTGGTCTGCCCAAAACTTGCTTGTCTTCCAGTACGAGGAGCTGACCTCGACCGAGTGTTGCAGACTGGCACATTCCAAGGTCCAGGACTACGTGCTGAGGGACGCACTGAGGATGGGTGCGGCCGCCGCAAAGGCTCTGTGGGGAAAGGCAACCGTTTAGAGCCTTCCCGCCATTGTATACTGAGGGGCTGCAATCAGGAAAAATCCCCTCGGGCAGAATGTAAAATTTTAATTGATGTAATGTACCCGCAATAAATCTGTAATGAACCTGTAAAGAATCTGTAACGTACCTGTTATCAAAAATGTGTATTGAGTGTATTGCAATGAGGCATCCTAGAGTGTCATGAACTGTAATTATGTCCAATGTGTTCATTGAACTGTACTTGATGTAACCTGCAAATTGTATAATCTGTATTGTGTACGTTTGGAATGTGATATGAGAACTGTACTGTATGTATTGCTGCAAATTTTATGAATAAAGTATATTTTTTGAAAAAAAAGCACTTATACGTACAGTAATCATAAAACTTCTGAAAAATATTAGGGACACTGCCACACCAGGAAATTTCAAATAACACTTCTGCATTGTAAATACAGCAAAGACTTCGTTGATTTTCATTGTCAACAACTCAAATAAATAAAAAGCAACTGGGAGATTTCTAAGGAAACAAATTGATGAGTAGCTTTTTTAGGGCTAAATTTAAAATATATGTATTATGAGGTCTGATGCCAAAATCATGGATGGTGTACTTTTAAGAGCATTTGCCATCATCTGTTAATGTAGATTTTACCCACTAAGTTCAGTGAACTTTCATTTCAAACGTAGCTCAGTATCACTTCTACCTCAGAGTTGCAAGGTTTTTGATTTGAGCCCCACTCCACGTAATCTAGGCTCTCGTGCTCCATTAGCAGGTGCTCCTCTTCAGAGGAGACTGGAGGATGCTAAAGATCCTATGGCTGGCTTCAGCGAATACCCAAAAGTTCTCCTGGTATTGTGTCCAACATTCCTTCCCCAGTTAACATAACCAAAAACAGATTAACTGGTCATTCACCTCATTGTTGTGTGTGGATCTTGCTGTGTGCTAAATGGTTGCCACATTTGTCTACATAACAACAGTAAATCACTAAGTGAAGTAAGAGAGATATAATGAGGCACTAAATGAATGTACATCGTTCTTTCAAATATGGACATAACCTTCAAATAGCAGGGAAATTAGATGTATGTTTTAAGTTTGTGAATTTTTATGTTGACCAAGTGTGAGCATTGGGGAATGAAACCTTATTCCATTTAAAACACTATTAGCCATAGACTTAAGCTTCCTGTAATCTGCCTGAACCCAAAATTCAGAAGTCTACCTTCTATTGCATGAAAATCTCTACTTCCACACCTACCACCCACATGACCTCCGTTTGCTGTTGAATTGTAAGCAATTCACACTGTGGCTTCCACCCTTGAAGAATGGAGCGGAGGCTCATTTCACATGAAACCCTACAGCCAACCTATAGAAGGGATTTTATTCCATTAGTCAAGATTCAGTTTAAACTGGTTTTAAAGGTGAAAGGATGGTATTCTAACTAAGTACCATATTGCACCCAAAGTTCAATGGGGACATCTACATGCTCTGTATATAGTAACCTAGTTGAGAATAGATCAGCCATGATCTTATTAAATGGCGGAGCAGGCTCGAAGGGCCGATTGGCCTACTCCTGCTCCTATTTCTTATGTTCTTATGTTCTTACTTATGAAGCAGGATTTGGGGGGAATAATTGGATCAAGGTGGAAGAAGAGAGAGGGGAGGAGGGAAGTGGAGGAAGAACTGAGGAGGAGGGTGAGGAAGGGTGGAGGGAAGAACAAGAAGGATAAGGGAAGGGGAGGTGGGGAGGAAGGGGAATAGAGGAGAGGGGGCTGAGAATGGATAAGGGGAAGTGAAAAGGAAATGAAGGGGGGGTTGGGAGGAGGAAAGGTAAAGGGGTGGGAGAATAGGAGAGGGGAGAGAAGATGAGAGAGAGAAAGGGAGGGGTAAGAGGGGAGGAGAGGGGCGAGGAGAGGGGGAGTGGGGTGGGGTTGAAGTACCTGAATGGGTGATGGAAATGGAAAAGTACCTCCAAATGATGGGGGGAAGATAGGTATTTCAATTGGGGTGGTTGACAGAATGTCTCAATGGGGGGAGGTGTCAAACAACCTCAGCAGGAGGAAAGCATCTCAGTGGGGGTGAAGGAAAGTAAATCAATGAGGGGGAGGGAAATTATTGAGGAACTGGCAAACAACTTCAGTGTGGGGGAAACAACATCAGCAGGATAATGTGAAGTGGGCACAAGAGAATGTGGAGGGATTGGTAAAAGGAAAGGATTGGGCTGCAGATTACCATATAGATTTATTTGGGCTGGGAATAAGGCTCATGCATCAGGATGGCAAGTTACAGGCAGACAAGGCTCAAAGCTGGTGGGCGACATGGCTAGTGTGGAATCAACTGCTTCGGTAGGGAATGTTTATTGGGGAAGTGATGGGGCTAGAAGGAAGACCCATGTTGAAAATTATATGAAAGGCACATCCTCCTCAAAAGAAGACCTGTGAAAATTCAGAACAAGGAGTGACAGGGTCAGGGTAGAGAGCTATTATCAGGGGCACGGTTTAAGAAATGGGTGAGGGAAGAAATACATTTTGAGTTAGGGCTGGTCTAATGGGAGATTCCCATGGGAAAGTCTATTGCTCTTGTCTTAATGAGGTCGAGGCAAAAATGGCTGTTGATGAACAATTGCCACAAAGGCATATCAAAGCAGCCAAGTGACAGCAAAAGGAACCCCAAAAATACTGTCTATTCCCCTTGCGGTCTTCAAGCTGGACTCTTTCATGATAGTTCTATCAACAACTCCGGCCCTAATAACCGTGGACACCCATTTTATATGGACCGCTCAAACGCACTGGGAAATTGCGTAAATACTGTTAATATATCATTTGGTGCTCATTACATATTGAAACTGTCAAACTGATGGGCGCCAGAAGGAAATGCTACAAGGAAATTGCAGGGATTGAAAATGAGTGGAGAGCTGGTTGTACGGTTCTCCACCCCAGTTTCCAGTCGGTTGCACCCAATTTATGCCTGTCCAATTGAAAAGTCTAAGTGCATGTGTTTCTGTACAAACAGCATCAAAGTTACAGACTTAACACTAGAAGCTTACCAGTACTAACTTGCAATGTAGATTTTAAAAACTTTGTCAAGAATGTAAGTTAAATTGAATCAATAGTATTTTAAAAAAAGGTTGTTACACAAGGTAAGGGCTGACGGGGTTGGGGGTAATATATTAGAATGGATATGGGATTGGTTAAAGGACAGAAAACAGAGAGTAGGGATAAATGGGTCATTCTCAGGTTGGCAGGCTGTAACTAGTGGGGTGCCACAAGGATCGGTGCTTGGGCCTCAGCTATTTCCAATCTATATTAATGACGTAGATGAAGGGACTGAGTGTAATGTATTCAAGTTTGTTGACGATACAAAGCTAGGTGGGAAAGTAAGCTGTGAGGAGGACACAAAGGGCTCTATTTTAAAACGGAACTGTGGGTGCGTTGGGGCGGGGGTCGGGGGGGGGGGGGGGTGCGGAGAAAATCACGATTTCCAGGAGCAGGCAGAAATCCTGGCTCCAACACGCCTAAGAACATGCACGACCCAAAGTCATCTGGGTGCGCGCGCCATTCCCGAACCCACGATATTTAAAGAAGGAATTCAAGTACTTGAAGGACTTGAAATGTACATGAATCTAATTAAGAGTGAAGGCAAGCGATTTCAACGCTTGTTTTCCGTGCTGTGTGAAACATGAAATGGGGAATGAGTCGTGTTTCAGCCGACATCCATTTGGACATTTAAATGCCTTTTTGGCAGTTGTGGATAAAAGGTGAGTTATTGCAACAAAGCACTCAGTTCTGTCAGACAAACTTTTGGCTGGGAGATCTTTGTGTTTAGACTGAGAATTCTTGGTTTCCATTCAGAATTGTTCTTTTTACACAAATTTACCAACTTTTCAGACCCCCTCAAACTGACACCATCAGGACAGGGGGTACGATGGCTGCATTCACCAGTACATCCAGGGACGAGCAACATCACCATCCTCACCAGGCACTTCCATCACTTGGAGCTCCACAACACAGTACTGTGCCACAGACATCTGCACAAGAACACAGAGGGCAACAATAGAGGGCGTGACATCGCAGGAGGCACTACCCTTGTCAGAGAGTCTACAGACCGAGGCTCAGCTTCCTGGACCTCTCTGAGGAGCAGTGCATACGGAGGCTGAGAGTGAGTCGCCAGGTGGCAGCAGACATCTGCAGCCTCTTTCATACAGAGCTGCTCCTGGCTGGGCCTGGCGGCATCTCATTACCCATCGCTGTTAAAGTCACCACTGCCCTCAACTTCTTCACCTCCGGATCATTCCAAGGTGCCACTGGTGACATCGTCGAGGCCTCTCACTCATCTGCCCACAAGTACATAAGGCAGGTCACCGACGGTTTGTTTCGCAGAGCCTCGCAATATGTCCACTTCCCCATGGACGACCTCAGCCAGATGCAGAGGGCAGTTGCATTCCACTCTGTGGCTGGCTTCCCATGTGTACAGGGTGCAATCAATTGCACGCATATAGCAATCCGAACACCTCCACACAAGCCAGGACTGTTCATCAACAGAAAGGGGTGTCACTCCATCAACGCTCAGCTCGTTTGTGACCACCGCAAAAGATTTCTTCATGTGTGCACCAGATTCCCTGGCAGCTGCCACGATTCATTCATTCTGAGGGAATCCAACATCCCGGGCCTCTTCCATGCACTGAACACCCTTAAGGACTAGCTCCTCGGGGACAAGGGATACCCCCTGCACACGTGGCCCATGACACATCTGAGGAGCTCCATCGCCGAGCAACAGTGTCGATACGACAGCCATATCGCCACCAGGTTTATAATTGAACGTGTGATAGGACTGCTGAAGATTCGATTTTGGTGCCTCGATTGTTGTGCGGGAGCGCTTCAATACGCACCAGCGAGAGCGGGTCGCATTATAGTAGTGTGTTGTGTCCTGCACAACATGGCGCAACAGAGAGGGGTACCAGTTGAGGAGGCCCCGTGCCCTCAACCACCATCCACATCTGCCATCCACATTGAGGAGGAGCAGGAGCAGGAGGAGGAGGAGGACGATGACGAACCCATGGGCAGAGCAGCGGCTTACCTGGCTGCTCGTGAAACCAGGGAGTCACTCATATGTGAATGGTTCCCGTAAGATCAGAAAGGGAGAAGAGTCCAGTCCTCACACCACCTGGAAAGACCAGCGCCAACACCAGCCCCTCCCCCCCACCCCCAGCACAAAACAGTCCTGCAACTACACATACATCCAGTGTAAAGTGACCCACTGGGTGGCATCAAGTGTTGCTGTTCTTGATGAAGCACATGGAAGGGCACTATCACAAAAGCCAATCAAGAATGAACAAGACCTCCCCCCACTGCCATCCCACCGCCCTGTTAAAATCGAGCCCAATGAGTCTGTAAAGGGATAGAGACAGATTAAGTGAGTGGGCAAGAAGGTGCCAGATGGAGTGTAATGTGGGGAAATGTGAGGTTATTCACTTTGGTAGGAAGAATAAAAAAGCAGAATATTTTTTAAATGGTGAGAAACTATGAAATGTTGGTGTTCAGAGAGACTTGGGTGTCCTCTTACAAGAAGCACAAAAAGTTACAGCAGGCAATTAGGAAAGCAAGTGGCATGTTGGCCTTTATTGCAAGGGGGTTGGAGTACAAGAGTAAGGATGTCTTACTACAGTTGTACAGGGCTTTAGTGAGAGCGCACCTGGAGTACTGCTGTTTTGGTCTCCTTATCTAAGGAAGGATACTTGCCTTGGAGGTGGTACAACAAAGGTTCATTAGATTAATTCCTGGGATGAGAGGGTTGTCCTATGAGGAGGGGTTGAGTAGAATGGAATTTTCTCAGGAGAAAATAGAATTTTCTCAGGAGTTTAGAAGAATGAGAGGTGATCTCATTGAAACAAATAAGATTATGAGGGGGCTTGACAGGGTAGGTGCTGAGAGATTGTTTTCCCTGGCTAGAACTAGGGGGCATAGTCGCAGGATAAAGGGTCAGCCATCGAAGACTGAGATGAGAAGGAATTTCTTCACGCAGAGAGTTGTGAATCTTTGGAATTCTCTAGCCTAGAGGGCTGTGGATGCTGAGTCATTGAATATATTCAAGGATGAGATAGATAGATTTTTGGACTCTAGGGGAATCAAGGGATATGGGAATCAGGCAGGAAAGTGGAGTTGAGGTCGAAGATCAGCCATGATCTGATTGATTGGC
The DNA here is from genome assembly GCF_035084215.1 of Heptranchias perlo. Classification (NCBI taxonomy): domain Eukaryota; kingdom Metazoa; phylum Chordata; class Chondrichthyes; order Hexanchiformes; family Hexanchidae; genus Heptranchias; species Heptranchias perlo. Next base: position 45,018,774 of record NC_090339.1, on the reverse strand, counting down.
AGAGCAGGCTCGAGAGGCTGTATGGCCTACTCCTGCTCCTATTTCTTATGTTCTTAGGTAAACCTGATATCAAATTTATTATCATACTTGTCATGACTTGAGATCTTAATCATGCTAAATATCAGCTGCCTTTGACCATGTACTTAACCATGATTACTGTGATTAAACCATAACTGTAGTTTTGCAGCTGTTGTTCAATCAAATGGTTGTTGGAAGGACCAAGTGTCAAGTTCTTGAGGCCTTCCAAGTGGGTTAAGTGTTAATAGTAACTCTTTGCACTACTTCATTAGGCTGATGTTAACTACTGACCTCAAGAATCTCTTTCAGTTGCTTCATATAGGATGACTACAAAGCAAAATTAGATATCACAATTCACAACTAGATGTAAATCTAAATCCTGATTCAAGCCCCACCCAGCTTATCTCTTGAATTATATTAGTTTGTTAATTTTATTATTACTTTATAATGTTTAGAAAGGAATTTCCTTTGGAAGAGGAAGACCTGTGAGGCTCCCCGATGGCTCAGTTGGTCATGGTTATATCTAAGCTAAACATACTAAGAAGTTCCTAGGTTCAATTTCTTCTCTCCGCTGAGTTAGTTGATCTGAGCTGGGGCATGGGTAGCTACAGTTTGCATCAGCACCCCTGTATGAAGCAAGGAAACAATTGGCCAGGGTTGCTCTTCATCATTGTCCTGTGAGGACAAGATCAGGTTCTGTTATGATGTGCTCCAAGGTTGCACAGCCTGCCTACGCTTATTGTCAAGTCACACATATGAATAATGCCTACTTGGCTGAGGTATTGGAGGGTGCTTGGCACCTATGAAACATATCTCAACAAGGAGTCACCTGCCTTCAGGACAGCAATTGCAGCAATGAGCCATTGAGAAATAAAATTGGAGACAAGGGATATAAAGGCATGTTGACCAAATACAATAATTTTAATATTGGTCAAATCAGAATGTTTCAAAACTATTATATATGTATTGCATTCAGCATGTTAAAATGTAAACAATTTCATGATATTCGGATTGCCTTATTATGCAGTGCAAAGGTTAAGTTGATGAGTGTGAGTGGTTACTGAGGTTATTTTGAGAACATAATCTAGGCTGACACTTAGTACAGTACTGAGAAAGGGTTGCATTGTTAGAGGTATTGTCTTTTGGTTAAGACATTAAACCGAGGCCCTATCTGCCTGTTCAGGTGGACGTAAAAGATCCCATGCCACTTTTTTGAAGAAGAGCAGATAGATCAGCTGGTATCCTGGCCAACATTCAACCCTTAACCTTCACTACCAAAACAGATTAATTGGTTATTCATTTCAATGCTGTTTGTGGGACCTTGCTGTGTACAAATTGCCTGCTGCATTTGCCTACAAAGCAGTGACTACATTTCAAAAGTAATTCACTAGCTGAAGCATTTGGGACATCTTTATGATGTGAAAAGCACTGTATAAGTGTAAGTTTTTTATTTAGCAAGTGACAGACTGATAACTGACAAACTGCAGATGTTAGAAATCTGAAACAAAAACTGGATTTTGATGAACAGTCATTGCCTGACATGCTCTTTCCACAGATGCTGCCTGATCTGCTTTCCAGTAAACGTACAGAAACTTGTATTTTCTCTGACTTTCAGGATCATGTGGGCCCCTTCATTACATGAGAAATAGAAGACTCTTTTTCCACTTCTCGTGACGAATTAGCCTATGTGATGCAGATTGTGAAGTTAACCTCCTTTTTATTTCACACCCGATAAAAGGACTAATGTGACTCCAACAGCATGTGAAGTAACTCCTCCTTCTTTTCACTCCTCACATGAGGCCTGGAACTATATGATCTTTCTCAGCAGCTTGTGAAAAGCGAATATTGTATTTATGTTCTGGAACCACTTCAACTTGAAGCAGTTCTGCAATATGCTGGAGGCTCCCAGTGCTCTGGAATTGGCACCATAGAACAGAATCAAAGAATCATAGAATCATTACAGCGCAGAAGGAGGCCGTTTGGCCCATCGAGCCTGTGCCGGCTCTTTGTAAAAGCATTCCAGTTAGTCCCATTCCCCCACTCTTTGTCTTTAGCCCTGCAAATTTTTTCTCTTCAAATATTTATCCAATTCCTTTTTGAAAGTCACGATTGAATCTGCTTCCACCACCCTTTCAGGCAGTGCATGATCATAACTACTCGCTGTGTAAAAAAAATTCCTCACATCGCTTTTGGTTCTTTTGCCAATCACCTTAAATCTGTGTCCTCTGGTTATCGACCCTTCTGCCAATGGGAACAGTTTCTCTTTATTTACTTTATCTAAACCCGTCATGATTTTAAACACTTCTGTCAAAGCTCCTCTCAACCTTCTCTGCTCTAAGGAGAACAACCCCAGCTTCTCCAATCTATCTACGTAATTGAAGTCCCTCATCCCCGGAACCATTCTAGTAAATGTTTTCTGCACCCTCTCTAAGGCCTTCACATCCTTCCTAAAGTACGGTGCCCAGAATTGGACACGATACTCCAGTTGAGGCCGAACCAATATTTTATAAAGCTTCCTTGCTTTTGTACTCTGCCTTTTTTTATAAAGCCCAGGATTCTATATGCTTTTTTAACCGCTTTCTCAACCTGCCCTACCACCTTCAAAGATTTGTGCACATATACCCCCAGGTCTCTCTGTTCCTGCACTCCCTTTAGAATTGCACCATTTAGTTTATATTGCCTCTCCTCGCTCTTCCTGCCAAAATGTATCACTTCGCACTTCTCTGCATTAAATTTCATCTGCCACCATTTGCAGTGCAGTGTGGAATTCAGAGCATCAGTGCACTTAGGAAATAAACACATGCACAGTTATAAACAAAAAGCAAAAAACTACAGATGCTAGAAACTAACGCTTATGGCCAACGGTGCTGAACTTCATGAGGAAAAATTACCTAATTTATAATACCGCATCTGGCATTTGGTATTTTGTTTTGGGTGTAAGGCCACTTGGAGTAGATAGTCTCACATACCTTCAGCTTTGCACTGATTGAAGTATTCTTTAGAAACATTAAGGTTTAAAATAAAGCAAGGCATTGCAATATCAACCGTTCATGGGGTTTATGCTTGTTTTTTAAAGTAATATTTGAGATTTTTATGATAAAGTTTTGGTAACATGAGAAAAATGACTGAGGCCTTTCAGTTTCTAACGTCAGGAAAGAGCCAAATATCCCATCAGCTCTTTCCTAACATTAGAAATGTCACCAGCAGCTGGAGGTAATCAAGCAGAGCTCTGCACATGTATAAAGTACATCCACATAAAACAACTTACAATAACCTGCATTTGTATAAAACCTAGCTTTGCCTGAGCACAGAACAGTGCAAATATTATGACACACATGACATGCTCATACCACTCTGCAAATGTTATCTGAGTCCAACTGGTAAGTGCAGTTTAGCTTTGTAATTAGCATGGACTATTTAAGATGCAATTTAAGACAAACTTAAGCTCTTCATACCCTTATTAATACCTCTTATAAAATATTTGATCCTCCCCCCGCCCTTACAGGATCATCAGTATCAATTCACCCATCTTATTCAGCTGATTTCCAGGGTGATTAATAACTTTTATATTCCCCTGCTTGACCATTGATTTAAAAAATGTAAAGAGACAGAGGGCTAGAAATTGGACCATGTAGCGCCCTTTGTTTTGGCGTTATGCGACCTCCCAAAGTGCCAAGATTCACGTTTCCAGCGTGACGTGCGCCGGACGTCATCTTGGTCTAGGTTTTAGCGCATGCGCAAATACCGAACGTCGGCTGCATGTAAAGTAAGGAGAAAATGGATACAATCAGTGTGCAAAACTGCTCTAAAGTGCTACACACCATTTTGGGACTTAACGCTCAACTCAACGCACAGTCTTAACCACGACCATCTGAATATGTCTTAGAGTGCCTGGAGGACCCTCACGAGTGCAATTTAAAGGGACCATGCAGGATTTACAGGTTAGTGGCTGGATTATTGCTTCTGGCTGCTGATGCATTTGTAACTGTTTTTGGAGGTCTCCTAGACTTGAATACTAGGACGCGGGGACATAGTCTAACATTTCGAGCCAGGATGTGCAGGAGTGAAGTTAGGAAATGCTTCTTCATGCAAAGGATGGGAGAAGTTTGGAACACTCTTCTGCAAATGGCAGCTGATGCTAGCTCACCTGTGAATTCTAAATCTGAAATTGATAGATTTAGGGATATGGGGCTAAGGCAGGTATATGGAGTTAGGTCACAGATCAACCTTGATCTCATTGAATGGCAGAACAGGCTCGAGGGGCTAAATGCCACTGCCACTTGCTGACTCCTGTTATGTGTCACCTTGTCCTGCAAGAAATCGGGATGTATGTCTGGGTGATGTGCCTGTCATGGTTGAATAGCTGCCAGTGTGTATGGCCTGTGAGTTGTGGGTGGGCGGCTTGCAACAGTGGTAATATGTAAGGGTGAGAGGAAGCATCTGATTGGAAGAGTTGTGTACTGATGGAAAGAATTTATTGGCACGTGGGTGATGGTGGGTGGGGGGGTGTAGTGCATGGAACAGTGGATGCGGCTAGTGGTGCAGTTGGTAGGAGACGGCACTTGACAGTTGACCTCACTCCCTTGACCACTCGAGTCAAAGCATTGAACTTCTTCCTGCACTGCATCCATGTTCGTGATCCTGTGCGCCTGGCATTGGCTTTGTCCGCCACAGCCTCCCACTGCCTTTTGGGCATATGCCTGAAGGGCCTCTTGCCCACTCCCCATGGATATAGTATGTCCCTCCTTCTGTCCATCTCTTGCACCAAGGCCTCTGGTGCATCATCGGAGAACCTTGGTGCACACACTCTCGCAGGCCAGGTACCAACTCAAATCGGCAGATTGGTGAGGTCAGGCATGCAGATTAGAGGATGTGGGATTTAGTAGTGCACAACCTTTATTCAATGTTTCAAAATAATTCATCAGTTTGTAAACATAGGGACAGGACCGGCATCTGTGTTTTATGTGTGCGATGTCTGATCTCCGTTCAGACTCCAAGCAGACAGCAGACTGTTATTTTTAGCAAATAACAGGTACCGGCTAGCTTTAAGAGATTTTAAGAGACATCCTCCCCTGATCGTGGAAAGTGCGCATTTACTTGAATTGACGTGTAAGACCTGGATTTCAACGCTGCTGTCAGGTAAGTCCTCAGGCCGGATGAAGCTCTCGTCCTGCTCGTGCAGGGGCCATCAGGCACAAGTTAATAGCAGATTGCACTACCCGCTCCCAATAATAGGCCGTATCCAATTTTTTTTTTTCCCCCACAGTAAATCTACTTTTGTGATTCCTAATTCAAATTTTAATTCAAATATAAATTAAATTCACAAAACAAAACTTTTACCATACTCAAAATTTGCCAAAACATTTCACTAATCCCTTTCTCATTGAAGAAACTATAAAATTAATCGATATGAACTTGTTTCAAAGTAAAATAATGATATTTTATGTTATTGTTATTTTACTAAGTTTATTTTTGAAACATTATATAGGAAAAATTCAAATGATACAATAGATTGCATTCTATGAAGCTTTATTCCAGGTTGAATCCTCCTCCCATGCACTTATCAGACTCTTAAACTAAAAGCAAGTCAAAGAGGCATCTCCCACAATGGGCTCCCAATTGCACAGTGAACACGAGAAATAGTTAATGAAAGAATAATGGTTGAATACAGGCTGTCCAACTATAGTGGTTTGTCCATTAAAGAAAAATTCAAGAACAGCCTAAATCTCTAACTTCCTGCACCCCCTGCATGTACACAACCATAATGTTTGTACTCTCTAGAAAATAAGGACAGTTTTGAATCTCTTATCCTGACAGCTTTGTCATTTTGCAAAATAATTACAAATTCAGAAGCTGAGCCATAACTCCCATTATCCAACACACATTTAGAATAATGTATGATATGGAATGAATTTTCAGAGACTCACATAAAGAGAGAAAGACTTGCATTTATATAGTGTCTTTCACGATCTCAGGATGTTCCTAAGTGCTTTATAGTCTTGAATTAGTTACAGGGCATCATGTGGCCAAACTGTACAACCAATCAGTGTATAAACAAGATTCAAATCAATAAGGATCCAAATACGTTTGTAATTTATATCTTGACTAAGCCTTATTTTTTATAAAGTAGCTTCTCTCAATGGCCTAGTGCAGGACAGAGCACTAAATCATAAAGACCACAAAATCTAGCTTCAATTCCCACGGGTTCAGTTAGTTGATCTCAGATGGTCAGCAGTTGGGTCGTTACAATTGGCCAAGGTGCCCATGGGTATGGGGGTTGGGAGGGGGGAAATAAGAACATAAGAATATAAGAAATAGGAGCAGTAGTAGGCCATATGGCCCCTCAAGCCTGGTCTGCCATTCAATAAGATCATGGCTGATCTTCGACCTCAACTCTACATTCCTGCCCGATCACCATATCCCTTGATTCCCCTAGAGTCCAAAAATCTATCTATCTCAGCCTTGAACATATTCAACAACTCAGCATCCACACTCCTCTGGGGTAGAGAATTTCAAAGATTCACAACCCTCTGTGTGAAGAGATTCCTCCTCATCTCAGTCTTAAATGGCCTACCTTTTATCCTTCCTTAGATAAGGAGACCAAAACTGTACACAGTACTCCAGATGAGGTCTCAACAAAGCCCTGTACAATTGTAGTAAGTCTTTCTTACTCTTGTACTCCAACCACCTTGCAATAAAGGCCAACATTCCATTTGCCTTCCTTATTGCTTGCTGTACCTGCATGCTAACTTTTTGTGTTTCTTGTACGAGGGCACCCAAATCTCTCTGAACGCCAACATTTAATAGTTTCTCACCATTTAAAAAATATTCTGTTTTTCTATTCTTCCTACCAAAGTGAATAACCTCACATTTCCCCACATTATACTCCATCTGCCACATTCTTGCCCACTCACCTAACCTGTCTATATCCCTTTGCAGACTCTTTGTGTCCTCCTCACAGCTTACTTTCCCACCTAGCTTTGTATCATCAGCAAACTTGGATACATTACACTCGGTCCCTTCATCTCAGTCATTAATATAGATTGTAAATAGCTGAGGCCCAAGCACTGATCCTTGCGGCACTCCACTACTTACAGCCTGCCAAACTGAGATGACTCGTTTATCCCTACTCTCTGTTTTCTGTCCGTTAACCAATTCTCTATCCATGCTAATATATTACCCCCAACCCCATGAGCCCTTGTCTGGCATAACAACCTTTTGTGTGGCACCTTATCGAATGCCTTTTGAAAATCCAAATATACCACATCCACTGGTTCCCCTTTATCTACTCTGCTAGTTACTTCATCAAAAAACTCTAATAAATTTGTCAAACATGATTTCCCTTTCATAAAACCATGTTGACTCTGCCTAATCATATTACGATTTTCTAAGTGCCCTGTTACCACTTCCTTAATAATGGATTCCAGCATTTTCCTGATGATCGATATCAGGCTAACTGGCCAGTAGTTTCTTGTTTTCTCTCTCCCTCCTTTCTTGAATAGCAGGGTTACATTTGCTACCTTCCAATTTGCTGGGACTCTTCTAGAATCTAGGGAATTTTGGTAGAGCATAACCAATGCATCCACTATCTCTGCATCTACCTATTTTAGATCCCTAGTATGTGGGCCATCAGATCCAAGGGATTTATTGGCTTTTAATCCCATTAGCTTCTCCAGTACTTTTTTTCTACTGATATTAATTACTTTAATTTCCTCACTCTCTTTAGCCCCTTGGTTCCCCACTTTTTCTGATACGTTTTTTGTGTCTTCTACTGTGAAGACAGATACAACAAAACATTTGTTTAATGTCTCTGCCATTTCCTTATTCTCCATTATAATTTATCGTGCATCAGCCTCTAAGGGCCAACATTAATTTTTGCTGCTCTCTTCCTTTTTACATACTTGTAGAAGCTCTTACAATCTATTTTTATATTTCTTGCTAGTTTACTTTCATATTCCATTTTCTCCCTTTTTATCAATTTTTTGATCATAGTTTGCTGGTTTCTAAAACTCTCCCAATCCTCAGGCTCAGTACTCTTCTTTGCATCATTATAGGCCTCTTTTAATTTAATACTATCCTTAACTCTTTCAGTTAGTCAATGGATTAATCACTTTTCCTGTGAGGTTTTTATTTCTCAATGGAATATATATTCATTGAGAATATTGAAATATTTATTTAAATGTTTGCCATTGCTTATCTACTGTCATACCTCCTAATCTAATTTCCCAATCTACCTTAGCCAACTTGCCCCTCATACCTATGTGATTGACTTTATGCTTAAGACTCAAGTTTCGGTCTTAAGTACGTCACTGTCAAACTCAATGTGAAATTCTATCATATTATGATCACTGTTCCCCATGGAATCCTTTACTGTGCGATTACTAATTAATCCTGTCTCATTTTCACAATACAAGATCTAAAATAGCCTGTTCAGTGGTTGGTTCCATGACGTATTGTTCTAGGAAACTGTCTCCAATGCATTCCATGAACCAGACTGCCTTTGCCAATTTGATTTGTCCAGTCAATATGAAGATTAAAGTCCCCCATGATTATTGCATTACCCTTGTTACAAGCTCCTATTATTTCTTGATTAATACTATGTCCAATAGTATAGCTACTGCTAGGGGCCTATAAACTACTCCCACCAGTGTTTTCTGCCCCTTGTTATTACTTATTTCCACCCATACTGAATCTACTTCCTTTTCCTCCGAGCCAAGATCCTTTCTCACCACTGTCCTGATGTCATCCTTTATTATCAGGGCTATGACCCTCCTTTTCCATTCTGCCTTTCTTTTTGAAACATCAAATACCCTGGAATATTTAGTTCCCAACCTTGGTCACCTTGCAACCATGTCTCTGTAATGGCTATTAGATCAAACCCATTTATCTCTATTGGTGCCACTAATTAATCTATCCTGTGACGAATGCTTCATTCATTCAGATTCAGCCTTTAATTTTAACTTTTTACCATTTTTCCCATCTTTGATCTTTTTCATGATGCACTATTACCGTTAAACTCTCTATCCTTTTCTGCCCAGTCTGTTTATCTTTACCCAGATAATTACTTTGCTCTGTTGCCTTGACTTTTCTCTTTTGATTTCTAAATTTCCCCTCACCTGACCCCTCCCTCCTACTTTTTAGTTTAAAACCAGAATCCACAGTTCCTACTTCTGGTCATTATCCGCTATTGTTGGAAATCGCTAACCATTGATCCCTCCTGGAACGTGTGTGTGTGAATGTTGGGTTAGAACATGATTGGGCTTGGTTGTAGTGCCCTCCAAAATCAATGAATACTTACTGTTCAGATTCACACAAGAAACATTTCTACTTGGACACAGTACAGGAGAGGGCTGTCAGCACCTGTGAAACCATATCCCAGCAGGAGGCAATACCTTCATTAGAATAGGGAGAAAAACTGATAAAAGGGTATAAAAGATACTTTATTTTTGTCATTTTCATCTTTGATAATGGCTGACAGCAGGTCAGGATGAGGAAACGTCACAAGTATAACATCACGTGCAAAATGACAGGAACACAATGTGCACGTTCTGAAGCAATTTGCGATTTAATAAAATATATAGGTATAAAGTAGCTTACATATGTTAAGGCGATAAACTACATACCTGGTCTTAAGTTATGATTTTAGTAAGCTTTTATATAAACATGTGGCAAGTTTGCCAGACATGTGAACTGTGAACTTTTTCAAAGTGGGTGATTTGGCTGACTTATACACATTGTCAACAATAACAATTATACCCCATTCTTTGACAGATGTCTCAGGCCATAAGGCTCAGGTTGTGTTTAAAATAAATCATTTCAAACTTACTGAAAGGAGAACCTCGTAAATAAGAGTGCATTAACATTGCAACTTTAATGTCAATGCAAAGTGGGTTCTTAGGTTTGAAAAATATGTGAGACGTGCCTAGGGGGTCCTTAGACCGTCTGAACACTTTTAAAATCTACTTGCAATTACTTCAAATGTTTAGAAAATGCGGGCACTGCCACCTGCACTGTTTAAACATTTAAATTTAATTGCTGGGAGGGGAGCTGTGAATATGCCTGTAACCACAAATGCACTAAATTCTCTCTTGGGCTATAGAAATGGGAGCTCTAGCCAGGCAGTGTAAATAGGGAAACTGTCTGGTTGGAACAGAGACTGCAGCCACAAATGGTAGCTACCAGTCTGAATGTAAATGCAACATAAAATATTTTGGTGATTTGCTTGCTGTGAAAGCAATAGATGCTAACACTTCTCCAAATTGTAATTATGTTTTTATTTCCTTAAATTATTTTTTTAATCAAAAGTTGAGTTGAGTAGATTTGTTTTATTGAGACTTCTGAACCAAACTCAAGGTAGTCCATGAGGATATTTTCTTTTAGCAGATACGCTCACTAATTCTTTCTCACTGCAGTATTTTATTAATTGTGCTTTCCTTCTCCCTGATCTTTGCACCCTCTGCTCTATGCAAACGTAATTCAGCTCAACTCTTCGAACCTGGTAACTTGTGTGTGCAATAACGCACGGACCCCTTATCCTTACATTACATTTGCCAATGTTGGAGATCCAAACTATAGGGGCACCAACTGGTGGCCTTCCAAACCAATAGCCCAACAACCTGTATTAGATAGATATTCTACATTTTGGAGATATGCATTGCATTTAAAATTTGTCAAGTTTAAAAACTCCAAATTGACCAAATCCATGAAAATTTACTCGCTGGTACTCGAATGCAAAGGCAGACGGAAATGTACCCAAAACACCTTTTTATTAACAAGTCAGATAAAGAATTGTACCTTAAGATGTCAGAAAACTTTTTTTTTGCAGGTTTATACATTTCTAGATAAAAATGAGGCACATCAATTGGGGACGGAGACTAATGTGCTGAACACACACCAGACAACTCGTGTATTTTGACTGCATTCAATCGCATAGTTTACAGAGTATGACCCCCGCATTTAATAATACAACAGGCGAAACAATACACTCTGCTGTCCGTTCATGTTTAGAGACGACTTTTCATCTCCTTAGTAAAGTACTTGTAAAGTTTTTGTAAAGTTTTTAAAATGTGTATTGGTTTTACTTTTACGTATCCAAACTTATAATGAAAAAAGGAAATTATTAACGCAATATGGCCAGGAATGTTATCAAGACTCTTTTAAAAAAAATCTTTCAAATAACTTTAATGCTCAAGTCAAAGTTTGATCTGTAGATAAAACGTCCGCTTGTGATCACATGACTTTATAAATTGCGACTCGCTCCCCTGATATCCGTAAAATTCACATCTTCCGAAAATGTAAAGCGCCTTTTTTTCTTAAATGGAGTGCTCTCTGTACATAATCCTGGGCATGCGGCTGGGTCATCCTCAGAAGTTCTGAAGTCCTTGCTGTTGTGCACTGGTTAGAGTGTGACAGTTACTTGGGCCATATTCCCCACAGGCGGGGCCCCAGAGATATGGCCCCCAAGCAGCATCTGCCCTGCCATCTCCACAGGACTCCCTGGACCCGGGCCGTGGGGAGCCAGACAGCCATCAGACTGAGCCAACTGTTTCTTGGTCATCTTCCGTTCCTTGGCCCTTCGATTCTGAAACCAGATTTTCACCTAAGTGGAAATGGAATTATAGCTGTAAAACGTATCCCCAAAGATGGAAAATAAGTAGGGTAACTTGCAAGAAATTTTTATACGAGAAAAAAATCCTTGCATTTATTTAGCACCTTTATCACACTCTGGAATGTTTCAAAGCACTTCACACCATGAATTACTTTTTGCAGTGTAGGGACTGTTATATATAGTTCTGTTATCAACTGATCTGCAGCCTTCAAATAAAAAGAGAAACAACTGCAAATGCTGGTATTCTGAAATAAAATTAATGAATGCTGGAAATCACACCGCTCAGTCAGCATTCGAAAGGAGGAATTAATATTTAGGGTGTAAAACCAGTAACATTACCTTGCCTGTTCTTTTTACAGATGGTGAGTGACGTGCTGTACATTTTCTGTTTTCATTTAAGAAACACGGCCCTCATTATCAGGGCCCCGGCATCTGAAATTTCTTCCCAAATCACATTTCTCCCCATCTTTTAACGTGTCCACAAAATCTACCTCTTGAAGTCTTCGGTCATCTTCACCAGCTCTCTACCCGCCCCCCCCCCCCCCCCTCATCCCCCTTATTTTTAAAGCACCTTGTTTCGTCCTGTTAAAAGTACTGATTGTTGATTAGTTTGATTAGGTTTTCGGGTGTAAAGAGTCATATATGAGCTTCATAGCGGCACATCTTGTAAATAATTAATAAAGTTCCCAAGTAATCATTTGCTGACATGCACAAATAACCTCACACAAGCTAATGGAAAAATTATTTCTTCCTAGCGGTGAAGTGACTGTCATTTAGTAGCGTATGTCACAAGAGTGAAACTAGCTGAAGGATTTAATCAGAAGGCGTTTTACAGTTTTATAAAAATATTGAAGAACTCAGAAATAGAAAAGAACACGTTTTCTCTGTGATTCTTAGTGAAACCATGTGGTTCTTCCTTATTTTTTAAAGAAACTCATGCAATATTGCATTTTCAGAAATAAAATCAGAAAACGATGGAAATACACAGCAGGTGCCTGAGCATCTGAGAAAAGACGTGTTAAGGTTTGAGAGGCAATAATATGAGAATCTTGAAGTGAGTAAGTTGAGACTTTAGGGGGAAATTAATATTGAAAATTAGAATAATTTAACAGAAAGCAACTACAGCCTGGGGAGAAGGATGGAGAGAGGGATGGAGACTGCATCTATAAAGATCTTCCAACAACACTGCAGATTTCTGTACCCAATACTTTAGTGGTAACGAACCTGTCTTTCTGAGAGTCCTAGGATGGTTGCCAGTTCGGATTTTCTCTTGATAGTAATGTACCTGTTGTAGTGAAATTCCTTCTCCAGCTCCAGCCTCTGGTGATCTGTATAAACTACTCTGTATTTGTCTTTTGTCCGTGTTTTACCTGAAAAACGACAATGAGGAATTTAAAGCAATAAACTCGAATCTGAAAATTGGGATGTTCCTTTTATTGAACAACGGAATCTATATTATCTGAACACATCATTTTCGGTTTAAATTTCTGCAATAATTCTCGACCATTCACCTGTTACATGCATCAATGCTATTCTAGTATTCCGGAGAATCCATTCTAGAGATCGTAAGTTAATTTTGTTTTTTGCTTGCTTAATACTCGGTTTACACGTTTTTGACCAGAAATCATTAAATAGATAGGGGTCCAGTAAAACTGGATTTCGCACCTTTGATAGTTATTCGTGAAGTTGATCAACTGATTAGCATCGTTACCGATGGGTATAATTTCAGTCAACATTAAGATGCTCTGCGTGTGAAAAATATTTTAAAATAAATATAATTTCGATTGTTGCGATTGTTGCGTTTCCTAAATTGTGTTTAATCAGTTGGAGATATCTAGTAAGGTAGAATGCTCTACTTAACAAGTACGGTTTGAAATTTGTTAACACAGAGTATTCAAAGTTTTCAAATGATTGCGTCCCAGTATCTGTACTTCTAAATGAAACGAACAGATTTACAAAACAGCCCACAAAATACAAACTGTCAAGTGAACTTTAAGAGGTATCGATTTCCTATACTTTTCTACTAATAGAACAGTCTGAATCAACTACGGTGGAGTTAAAGGGGATATTTATATTCATTGTACAATATGAAATGATTAGAATTCATTTCTAATCACTGAATTCTTCATTTCTCTCATTCTTTACTGGTTTACAAACTTCTCAATGCAGCAATCCAAATTCAGCGTGTTTCTGTTACGTATGCCTGTATTTCGATAAATATTTACCTTCCCACCAGAATTGTATCCCAGATAAGTAAATTCTCAAAACAAAATGTAGTTAAGTGTGCAAAGTGACACTTCAACGAAGTGTCGATTTCGGCACACAGCCTTCTTCAGCGTCTCTCCCAGCGAGAGAATCCATCTACAATAAAACATCTACAATAAAACATCTCTGCTCAAGCTAATTCCTAATTGCCCCGGTGCTCAAACTGCCGATTTAAAAGTAGAAACTTGAGTTACAAAAATGCTACAGCAATTATTGTATCACTGGAAAAGGAAACCAAGTGGGGTGAAGTCACTGAAATCCAAATGAAAGACAAGATTGGATCCGTCTACATATATCGTTAAATAAAAAAGGAGCAAGTAAAGCGAATCCATGTATTTCCACGCCACAATATCTTATAGGTTAAATTGTCATGTACAGTATCTAAAATTTCAATCTGAATACAGCCGGAAAATGAAAAAAAATGTACCGATTGTTGATTAGTTTGATTCTTGTAAATATTTGCAGCTCGTTAATCTAATCCCAGTAATTGATAGATGGGGCCAGACTGCTCTATGAAGCACACACCCACTTGGACAAAGTTAACAACACGGCATTCATATGATAAAAGCGAACACACTCCACACAAAGAACTACAAGTCAATTTTACAAAAGGGTGGCTTTCTGGTAGCTGGATCACAGGCCAATCTGTTTGATTTGCTTCACATAAACAAGTGGCGGCTTGTACTTTCATCTTAAAAGCATCTTTTTTGTTTTGTTAAAAACATCGAAAATGTAAACGATCTTCTACCTGAACTTCTCCAGGCTCCTGGGCCCAAAAGCACGTAGAGAAAATTAGGGAACCAAGCATTTTGGTAGGGAAATGTTATATATGACCTGGTGTTCAAGTTTGATTTTATATTACAGCACAGTGATGGTGGCGGATGCACCTAACTGTTCCGCTTTAATTAGCACTAATATTAATCACCTTAAAAACACAATATTTTGTCATGGACCATCTTTTGATTTACACATTTTTAACAATTACAAGCACAATGTAGGAAGCAATTTTTCAATAAAATATTTTATTCAATAGACGATAACCAAATAAGCGCCAAAAGTGTAGTGTTTGAATGAATCGTCTTCAGATTGATGAAGTTGCGGTCTATTGAGACAGGCATTGCCTCCTCAAAATAACATTCGATGCATTTACTTATAAAGTATACAAACTATACTTAAACCATTTGAAATTAGTTTAGAATCCAGAAAATATTTCAGTTTATTCATGTTCAACGATTTATTCTTGAATCTGTTATATTTTGGCTCTTGAATGGCTTCCATCCATTAAACCATATCTGTTTCTCTAAACTATAACGTCAAGTCCTGGACCAACAATATTTATGTTTCTCTAATGAGTCAGTGTTGATCATCGCTCTGATTCCAAATAGACCATCATTGCTACATCAACGATTTGCAAAGACAATTTAGAAAATTAACTTCTATTCTTTTTTACTTGACAATGATCGCCCAGGTCACACCATATCACTTTTCAGATGCTGATGGACCTGCTGTGTATTTCCAACATAATCTGTTATATCTTTTTTAGTTGCAGTTTTATTTCTTTTAATATTGCTGATGTGTTGGTTGTACATGGTTTAGTTACTCACGAAATCATTTATAGTTAGTAAAATACATTTCCAATTCGAGCCTCGTTCATCCAAATCAGAAATAAGTTTCATTTATACTTTTCTTGCACACACAGGTCACGGATAAAACATATTTGCATTTGAACAAAAAATGACCTGGCTTGCGGAGTGGCAAGGGTTAAAATTCAACAGGTTACACGAAGCCTATGTAAATATGACCTCGGTTTATAACGCGGCCATCCGCACTCACATTATTCACCTTTGTAATAAAATTCAGGGGACATTGCGAGCCAGACAATGCTACAAGGACAAGATTCATTATTTATTGTGAAAATCGTCACCCTTTCCGGTAATATAAAGCGTCCATGTTCCCAGATAATGAGGAGTTAGGAAGCGTAACAGGGCGCATATCAAAGCGAGAAAAGTGTTGAAAGGGCATGCCGCCTGAATATGACAAATAACAATGTAGTGACTGAAGAAACGGGACCTCACAGCTAGTTTACAGGATGGCAAATTAGCATTACAACCGAGACCGGCGCCTGGCTCCATTCCCACCTCCTGCAATTTGCATGGGATTCTATCACTGGAATCTGGGACTAGGGTCTCGGTTGAATCATTCTGTAACTAAAAATCAAAAGAAAGTTTGATTTTGTTACACTGGCTAGAAATGTTTAAAAAAAAGACTTTCACTCGCTGAAAATGGCGAAGAGATTTATTTATCTACATAAATATATTGGGCTGAAATGCCGAGTCCTGGAGGAGTATTCACATCACACTGACAACAGGAACAAGGTGGAAACCAACACGCTATGTACTACTAACGTTGGGAGCTTGCGAAGAGTGGCCCAAGGTTTGTTCACACGCTATGTAACCTCTATGTAACCTTAAAATAGGCGCTAGAGGGATTATTTCCCGCATTCACCCGCGGCCTTCAAAAACCAAGATGCCTGGAGCTGACACCTCACAATTCACTTCCCGGCCCTAAAACCTCTTCACTGTCAATCTGATCCTTTATATTTGACACTAGATTTCAATGCGCTTCTAGAGATGGAATCTGAGGAATTGTGTCGATTTACTGGTTGATTAGAGATTGAAAAAAATGCAATCGTTTTAAATGACAGAACGCCAAAGCGCTTTAATAAATTACTTTGTTGTCACTGGCATTTTAACCGATGGAAACGGGGATAAGATTACAACGGTTCTGATCAGATCCAATCATTTTCCCAGTTCTGTTTGCAGAAGCGCATCAGCCCTGAAACCCCTCAGTGAATATAACCGGGAATAATTTTGGTTGATACCACCGATTGGACAATAATGACTTCTGAACTGGCTTCAAATCATGACGTTTGATTTCAAACAGTTTCAAATGTAATGAATAATTCTGTAACATCCACGGCTGAAGTAGAGTTTGTGAGCAAAATGTAGGATGGTCGAATTTAAGCTTTAATATCTCAAATGACTGTAAGGCAGAACCACCTGCATTTGTTTCTACTTGACTAAAATTAGACGAACCAATTCTGTCTGAAGTAAAAAGGTGTGGGGATAAAGGTAGTTCTCGCACAGTAATGTTCAGCATTTCTTGGACATCCTTGATCCGCTGAACCTTTAGAACTTCTTGACAGCTCCTCAACAGTCCTGAGATTATTAGAGCAAATGCGTAGCCAGCAATACTCTTGAACTGTTCGACCTTTCAAAACGTAAAGTATCCTTTCACACGCAGAGCGGCTGGCCAGCATGTGGAAGGTGTTTCGTGCAGTCACACTGTGAGGAGACACACGAAGGGCTTGGCCCGGCCTTTCATGTTCTTACTTTAACACATTAGGGGGTAGGTATCGCTGGCATTAGTTTTTCCATTCAATCCAATTCAATAGAACACCGGGCCTGTCCCGATTTAGTACCCTGCAATAGTTAGGTAAGGTGGAGGTTGATGTTGGATACGGTTCCATCAGTCCAGGTAGCTTTTTACAGGCTCTGTATTTGCCAATGACTTTATATATTCGTAAATAGACGCTAATAAAATCTGAACTGAATTGCCAGAAATACAATTACTTAAAATTAGATTTGCAAAAAAAAAACAATTTCGTGGCAGATTATTTCCTACTTCGTGAAAAAGACTTCCCCAAGTTCCAGACTTTGATTCGAGATCGGGGTTTAGCAAACAGCCGATAAACGGGATTTCACTGTAGTGAAACAAAAAAAACTAACAGTAAACATGTAACAGACTGGACGACAATCAACTCGAGTGTTTCAGACTCGATCCAGCAATATCCTCAGCCTGGTTGAGACACAAAAATATATTTCTATAAACGTTTTCAAAAAAAGGACTTTCCTTTGTGTAAATAATGACAACGTAGAATTTTACTCAGAACATTAACCACCATCTTCCTTTAATCACAGATTCAACTACAGAAAGCCAGGAAGGAGTAATATATTTCTGTAAAGACAAAATTGGTGCTTGTATCGATATTTTTAGATAAATATAATAGTTGAAAACTATTAATAATCGGTTACCAATCATTAGTTCATTGTCTAACATTGCATTGTCCTCCTTGTTGCTCCTAATATTTAATATGCAATTGTTTTACTTGTGCTCTGAATGTACTTAACCTGTACGTTTTTGAAGTGTTGGAGAGTACTTACCTGCAGCAGAGATCTGTGCTGTTTTCTTCATCCATTCATAAGGATTGCGCCTTTGATTGTTGGGCGACGTTTGCCCCACTGAGATAGTATCTAAAGGGGGAAGGATTCCTGAAGCTGAGGGGTTCATGGCGTTATAGTCAGGAGAACTGTAAGAAACCTGCCCTGGAGAAGAGTTACTTATCTGGACTGGCACTGTGTTCGATGGACCGGGCCCATAAGAACTCCAGTCCTCCCTTGGTGGACCATACGGAGAGGTCCAGGACACCGAGGTTTGGGGGTGATTTTCCATATTAGGCACATGATATCCCGCGTACTCCGAATACTGTGGCGGAGAAACGAAGTTCTGTGTGGATAAATTGATGCTTGGTCGTCTAACGGGCCCTGGGTACATGCTTACTTCTTTATCCAATATATAGCCCACATACATGGCTAGGGTTAGGGTTTGCGCGCATGCTGCAGCCAGATGCGGCTGTCTACTCGGACTGGCATTAGTCTGGCGAGGTTCATGCTGAACTGCCCCTATCGCACATGATTAACCATTGTTTACAGGACCCTGCTACTAACAGTATACCAAAGGCGCCGCGACGTCATTGCATCGCCTGGCCATCGATTTGCATTCAAATAAGGACTGATGGTGATCTGGTAAAACCCCACCTTTCTGCTCTGTGGCACTTCCTTTTAGCCAGATATATCCATAGGGCGCATCTCAACAGTCATAATCCAGTGCAAAGTTTAATTTCAAAACAAGTCACACATCATTACACCAATCACTGGTTTGGAATACTTTATTTGGTAGATTTAAGGGCTTTAAATCTGACCTCGAAATAATCAAGTTAACGTTAATATAAAGACAATCAAATAGGTTGCATGTTTTAACGACAATTCGCCGTCAAAAACGATTTTTATTTAAAGATTAACTCCAGGGGCCAAGATATACCGGGTTCACTTTCAGCCAAGCACAATTCGTGTGCTTGTCTGAGATGATTTGATAGACGATCTGTTGGCTGATTCAGGATTTGGGGAAATTGAACCAGAAATTGAATGGTCAATAGAGGCTAAGGGCCTCCTGGCGAATTCCGAAATACTTTACTTTTACATTTTGAAACTTTGAAAAGGTAAAATCTCTAAATTGAACCATGCTTTTGGTAAATAGAAATTATTACACGGTGCTATTCAATGTCTGGATGCTGACCAAATGTAACCTCTGATCTCAGGAAGCTGCTTAAGAATAAACTCAGTGCTTACCTGGTTAAATGGGGTATATAACAGTATAACACCGATCTAAAACTACCTCGAAAAGCACAAACGCAAACTGGCATGCGATGACCTCCTAGAAGTTATTAAATATACTATTTTGCGTTTTCCCTAAACGGCCCTCTTTTTAAATTTAAAATTTTTTAGCAATGTGTAAACTACGTTTCTTTTGACTTTAACATGTAAGAACCGAGGAAAGAGATGGTCTCCACTAAAGGTTGTTATGCAGATTAGCGGACAACCGCATCTGACACAACTATTTACGGTGCAAAGAGGTGCAAAGTATCATGAAGCGGTTTCTTCACTCAAGATGAACATTACAGTTGAAAGTCCTTCACAGTTATACTGCCACTTGTTAAGTCCATTCCAGCTCAAAGGGCATGTGTGTATGTGATCAGTGTTTCACTTTCAATCTGAATAAATATGCTTTTTCTATCCTGGTAACTGCGCTGTTACAAGCCACACTCCATGGAAAACGATTTATCTAGATTTAGTACTGCCTATGTTATGAATCTAAGGCTGCAGTAAGACTGTACTACCCGTCTAAGTAGAAGTAGGATCTGCAGATCACCAAACCCTATTGCGGACAGCCCTTGTCTACGAATTGTACCCTGGGTGCAGGAGAACGTTCTGTGTACGCATGCTTACAAACACACCCAGAGCTCGACTCTTAGCTGGTAAATCTTGAGCGTACAGGTCGAAAAATCCACATAATTAAAAAAAACCCTATACTTCGGTTTATAAAGTGCCCAGCGGGTCCATTAGACAGGCCCCTGACCACTTCTTAAACGCCGATTGACACTGCACTGGAGTCATACTCCATATGGAACTCGCTTTCCAATGATGCAAATTGTCAATATAATACATAGCCCGAGAAGAAAATATTCCACTAAAGTTTTGAATGAAATGTGAAAATACATGGCAGTGGTCAGTATCCACGTTGTGTGCTTACAACTCGTTAATAGAGACTAAATATTTCTGTTTCTCTCTGATTGTTTTTTGACTCTTGCAATCTGCTTCAAAGGTGTGTATTTGACTCCTTTTTACAAATTGGTTAGGCCAATACAATAATAAAAGTATTAAATAATAAAAATATAACAAATTATAGTTGGAGTACAAACTTATCCAAATTTTGTCTAACTGATACATATATCCAAAGAGAGGTCTTACCCTAAACTAACACTCATAAACGGAATTATACTAAATCAAGTACAACACTGGGGGACTAACACTGATTTTTAAGGTTAGGGCCTAGAGTATAGTCTTTAGATAGGTACAAAAGTGGCCTCCTGGTGATTCAAAGCTTGGACAGAGAGCAGTCTATAATATGTGAAAATAAACAACAACAGAGTACTGCAAACGTTATCCTGGAGACAATGGACAACTGGATGTGATTGGATATGGGTTGGGATTGCGCTGTAACTTACAAATGTATTATTGTGAACTGATTAATGCTTTATTAAAGTATTGGACAAAGGAATTTGATATAAATGCATTGATACATGTGTATACTTAAGGTTATGGTGATATCAATAGATCTGTTTGACTTACAAGGGAGTTAGGAAGAGTGTTTAGAGATTGAGGGTTGAGGGAAGAAGTCTACAATTGAGGTATCCAAGAAAGACAAATCAGAATATTTTGATGACCACTGCCTCCTCCTAGCCGACTGTCACCTACAGGATGATCAGAGAGTGGGCAGGGGGACATGGAAGCTGAACGTGAAACTGTTGACCCCGGGAAACATTGAGGAACTGAAGAGAGATTACAAAGGTTGGAGAACCGTAAAGCCCCTCTTTGACTCCCCAATGCACTGGTGGGAAGCCATCAAGGCGAACATCAAGAGGTTCTTCATCCTCAAAGGTGTTCACAAGGCGAGAGAGAGGCAGAGGAAAACATCCCGACTCCAGAAAAGCATGCAGAATCTTCTCCTGCTGCAGTCGATGGGGATCGATGTCAGGGAGGAACTCAGAGAGGTAAAGGACCAGCAAGCCTCGCTCTTTGCCTCCGAGGCCTCCAAGATCGTTTTCCGGTCCAGAGTCCGCTCCGTGGAGCAGGACGAGACTTGCTTGCATTTCTTCTTCCAAAAGGTGCACAGAGAGAGCTCTGTGATCAGCAGCCTGAAGGAAGAGGACGGCTCGCGGCCTCCCAGTCCTTCTTGTCGTCTATCATGGAGGTTCTAGATGACAGCAAGCGGGAGAGTCTGAATCAACCGCTAACTCTGGACGAACTGACAAAGGCTGTCCATTCCTTTGAGAAGAGTAGGACTCCCGGAAGTGACGGCTTACCGGTGGAGTTGTACTCGGCTCTGTGGGACTGGATAGGCCCAGACCTGCTGGAAGTGTACGGGGGTATGCGTCTGGCAGGCAGCATGTCAGACTCCATGCGGAAAGGCATCATCACCCTCATCTACAGCGGAAGGGGGAGAGGGAAGAAATCAAAAATTGGCGACCCATCTCACTACTTAACGTGGACTACAAAATTCTGTCCAATGTCATCGCCAATCGGGTCAAGTCAGCCCTGGAAGTAGTAATTCACCCCGATCAGACCTGCGCCGTGCCCGGCAGGAAGATCTCTGATAGCCTGGCGCTACTCAGGGATATGATCGCCTACGTACAGGATAGGGGGGTGAATACCTGCCTGATCAGCCTGGACCAGGAGAAGGCCTTTGACAGAATATCCCACATGTACATGATGGACGTGCTCTCCAAAATGGGGTTTGGGGAGGGAATCCGCAATTGGATCCAACTGCTCTACACAAACATCAGTAGCGCAGTTTCAATCAACGGGTGGGAATCAGAAAGCTTCCTGGTCAAATCTGGAGTCAGGCAGGGCTGTCCTCTCTCCTCCGTCTTGTTCATGTGCTGCATCGAACCCTTTGCCGAGTCCATCAGGAGGGATGCGGGCATAAGAGGGGTGACGATCCCAGGCAGCGGAGGCACTCAGGTCAAGGCCTCCCTATACATGGATGATGTCGCTGTCTTTAGCTTGGATCGGCTGTCGGTCCGCAGATTGATGAGCATCTGTGACCAGTTCGAACTGGCCTCAGGGGCCAGGGTAAATCGTAGCAGGAGCGAGGCCATGTTCTTTGGGAACTGGACCGACCGATCCTTTTTCTCCTTCACCGTCAGGTCGGATTACCTGAAGGTGCTGGGGATCTGGTTCGGGGAGGCCGGGGCGTGCACCAAGATCTGGAAGGAGCGTATTTCCAAGGTGAGGCAGAAACTGGGACTGTGGGATCGACGATCCCTCTCGATCGTGGGCAAAACCCTGGTCATCAGGTGTAAGGTGCTCTCGGTGTTGCTGCACTTGGCACAAGTCTAGCCCATACCTCGCTCCTGTGCCGTGACAGTCACCCGAGCCATCTTCCGCTTTATCTGGAGATAAAAAATGGACCGTGTCCACAGGGACACGATGTACAAATCTCTGGAGAAAGGGGGGAAAGGCGTGCCCAACATGGCCCTCATCCTGATGGCCACTTTCGTGTGCGGCTGCGTCAAGCTTTGCGTGGATCCTTGTTACGAAAAGGCAAAATGTCACTATGTGCTGAGGATGGGCCTGGCCATGCTGCCACGGAACACTCCATCCAGTTGGACTGTTCCGCCCCTCCTGTCCCTCGTCGAAAAGTTTATGCAAAAAAACATTTTCAACCACAAGGCGATCAGTAAGTGGTCCGCACCTAACGTCCTCGAGACCCTGCGGGAAAAGGAGACGATGGATCCTGTCAGTTGGTTCCCCGAGCAGACTATCAATATCATTTGGCAGAACGCCTCATCGCCAGAACTTTCAAACAAGCACCAAGATATAGCTTGGCTGGTGGTGAGAAGGGCCCTTCCTGTCAGATCCTTCATGCACTCCTGGACTCTCAGCGCAACCGCGCGCTGTCCCCGAGGAGGCTGCGGTGCAGACGAAACCGTCACCCATCTCTTTCTGGAATGCGCCTTTGCAAGGAAGGTCTGGAGAGAGATGCAGTGGTATCTGTCCAGGTTCGTCCCGAGCAGTTCCGTAACACAGGACTCTGTGCTCTACAGGCTGTTCCCGGGGACGCACACCGAGACAGACATCAACTGCTGCTGGAAGACCATTAACTCGGTGAAAGACACCCTTTGGTCTGCCCGAAACCTGCTGGTCTTCCAGTGCATGGAGCTGTCCTCGACCGAGTATTGCAGACTGGCACATTCCAAGGTCCAGGACTACGTGCTCAGGGATGCACTGAAGCTAGGTGCGGCCGCTGCAAAGGCTCTGTGGGGAAAGGCAACCATTTAGAGCCTTCCCGCCATTGTATACCGAGGGGCTGCAATCAGGGAAAACCCCCCCGGGCAGAATGTAAAATTCAAATTGCTGTAATGTACCTGTAATAGCACTATTTGAAGAGGATGGAATTCTCCCAATACCCTGGCCAACATTCCTCAGTCAACCACCACCACCAAAAACAGGTTATCTGGTCATTCATTCATTTGCTGTTTATGGAACCATGCTGTACCTGTAACGAATCTGTAATGTACCTGTAATGAATCTGTAATCAATAATCTGTATTGAGTATAATGCAATGAGACACCCCAGAGTGTCATGAACTGTAATTATGTACAATGTGTTCATTGAACTGTACTTGATTTAACCTGCAAATTGTATAATCTGTATTGTGTACATTTGGAATGTGATATGACAACTGTATTGTATGTTTTGCTACAAATTTTATGAATAAAGTATATTTTTTGAAAAAAAATATTTTCTGAATGGTAGGAAACTAGAAACTATGGAGGAGCAAAGATATTTGGATGTCCATGTAAACAAATCATTAAAAGCTAGTGGACAGGTACAAAAAGCAATCAAAAAGGCTAATGGAGTGTTGGCCTTTATTTCAAGGGGGCTGGAATACAAAGGGGAGGAAGTTATGCTTAAGTTGTATAGAGCATTGGTCAGACCCCATCTGAAGTACTGCGTTCAGTTCTGGGGATCGCACCTCAGGAAGGATCTATTGACCTTGGAGGGGGCACTTGCTGCCATGACAACATAACAAATCTTAAAAGAAGCACCTGTTATACATACCAGCCATTAACATTTTATGCTGACAGTGAAGAGTTTGGGTCTTGGTCTGCGTGTCAGCATTTGCTCAGAAAAGGAATCAGCACAAACTCTCCCATCAACACCACTCCTATTGCTAATGGAAGTGTTTCTGGCTGCTGCATATTGTAGGCAGAATTCCCACATGAACAGGAATTGCCACCTACAGTATATAGCACCTGAAAACACTTCCATTATCAGCAGGTCTCGGATAGGAACTGTGCGGAGGGGAGGGGGAATGGATGGCAGTGTAAAGGAAAGGAAAAGAAAGGGGAAAATGGATGACAATTAAAAGAAAGAAAGAGTGCCTAATCATGTCCTTAGGTCACCCCAAAACACTTTACAAACAATGAATTTCTTTTGAAGTGCAGTCACTGCTGTTATGTAGATAATGCAGCAGTCAATTTGCACACAGCATGGTTCCATAAACAGCAAATGAATGAATGACCAGATAACCTGTTTTTGGTGGTGGTTGACTGAGGAATGTTGGCCAGGGTATTGGGAGAATTCCATGCTCTTCAAATAGTGCTATGAAATATGTTATGTCCAGCTGAGCAGGAGACAGAGCCTCACTTCAACATTTCATCTGAAAGATAGCTCCCACAGTGCAGCATTCTCTCAGTAGTGTGCTGAAGTGACAGTTCAAAAGGACAGTGGGAAAGAGGGATAGATGACAATAAAGGAAAAAGCATTGAGGGAAGGGGAAATGAAAGGGAGAGAGAAAGGGGAGAGAAATGAATGACAATGAAGGGGAAATGGAAAGCTGGAAATATTGGGGAGAAGGAATGGGACTAAAGCTGGGATTGGTGATTTGGAGATGGGAGAAGTTGGAAGCAACACTTTGGGATGGGGATTGAGGAAGTAGAGTGCTATCATTAATTGAGGCGGGGAAGAAGAGTGCCAGCAAGAAATGTGGTGGGGGGGGGGGGGGGTAAGCGTGATAGCCTCAACTGATATGGGGCGGGGGATGTGGTAGCCTCAACTGATATGGGGTGGGGGGGACAGCATTAGCATGAAATGGGGGGCGGGGAGGAATAGTGTCAGCCTCAACTGATATGAGGGGGCAAGAGTGTCAACATGAATTAAGGGGCCAGGAAGAGTGCCAACTTGAACTGATGGTCTCAAAAAGGAGAAAAGAGTGGTTAGAAAGGGAGAGGAGTGCCAAGTTGAATTGATGAGGGAGAGGGAGAAGAGTGTCACCATAAACAGGGGTGGAAAGCAGATACCAGTTTAAATTGATGGAGGGGAGGAGTGCCAGGTTGAAATGGGGGAATGGGGAGAGGAAGCAGAATAATAGTGTGAGCTGGGAGGGTGGAGGAAAAGAGAGTGTTGCTATGACAGGATGGGGAATTGGATGGGGTACAATGTCTCTGTGAACTGGCTCTGGAGGGGACAGAGTGCCTTTGTGAACTGGGGTGGGGGTTGGATGTGATTGATGGTCTGTTGAAAATTTAAATGTAAATTTGTTTTTCCTATTTTTAGATTGAACATCTTTCAATTGTGAAGTATATAAACATTTAAAATTAGCCAGAATGTATCATTTTAGATGTAAAAATTCAAATTTTCTGGAGGAGCTAGCCCCTAGGCCCCCTAGAAATGCATGATCAATTATGTGCTATCAACATTTGTATTTCCCTCGTCAGGATTTCACTACCGATGCTTTTTCCCTCCTCCAACATGTGAAGCAAAGGTTGTGTAACTACTCTTTAACATGTTAATGGAATGGACAGGTGGCAGATATAATTTCATACAGAGAAGTGTGAGCTAATGCATTTTGGGAGGAAAAACATAGAATGGGATTATACACCCAATGGAAAGCCACTGAGGGTGTGGATGAACAGAGGAACCTAAAGGTGCAAATATATAATTCCTTGAAAGAACGAGTGCAGGCAGAAAAAGTCACAAAAAGGGTAATAGCATTTTGGGATTTATAAATAAGGTCACAGAGTACAGGAGAGAAGAAGCAATGATAAATTTGTACAAGACAATGGTTAGGCCACAGTTAGTATACTTTGGGAGCCCAATCATAGAAAGAACATTAAAACCATTCTTCATCTTTGAGTGCTAGTGGCTTGCTATTTGACCGGAGATGGGAAAGTGAGGGGAAATAACAGCCAAACTCAATTCTGTGCTCACCCAATGTCCACACACACACACACACACACTTTACAGCAGGAATCAGTGGGTATGATCAGGAGTGAGTCATCTGGCTGATTTTCAATTCGCTAACCCAGAAGAGCTGAGGCCAATGGTAACATTCCTACTGGTATCCCAGTCAAGGTCAACTAATTAAGCATAGACTGGGGATTCAACTGGGGGAACTATTAAGGCTTGATTTCCCACCTCCCACCAGAGGAGGGTAGGGGTGTGACTTCTATCTGCTACCCTGATTTCATCAATGCAGGGCAGACTTCTGATGGGATATCTGCCACCAAGAGGGAGACCACTGCTGCCGAAGAAGGAAGTGCGGGCGGTGCTGCAGCGGGACACTTTCTGCACCAGAAGAGAGGAGGCCACTTGAAGGGGGCTGAACCGAGGCCTAAAAAAATGATAAGGTTGGAGGTCAGAGGAGAGGGAGAGGCACCCACCACTGGGCCCTCTCCCTCCAAAAGGTGCATTAGTGGGACTTCCGCAGCTGCCTCAGGGACTACTGCTACCTTACCTGGCAGGCTCTGGGGTTAGAGCCTGTAACAACAGAAGGCAGCAGCAATGGGTGGGTTGTTGGGCCTTGCCTTGCTGCTGCCATTTACATGTGATGGGCCAGTGAAGGGGTGGCTGGTGGCCTTCCCTTCTGGAGCATGGGAGGAAAATCTAGGTTAGGGCGGGGAGGCACTGGTAGGCCTCTCGCCCAATTTTCCTTGGTTTTGCGCTGCTAAAGCAGAGAGAAATCCAGCACTAACAGTAAGAGTTATAATTATCACCCAGCAATGGATTCTGTATATTTAAGAGTGAGCATCCGCAGTTTAGGACTTATATGAGCTATTGGCACGTGCGTATCATCAAAGAACTCTGGCTCATTTGCCATGTACAACGTGTTTCTGGAGCCTGTCCTATTTAACTATAGGGGTGAGCTTTTGACTAAACAACTACTGGCATTCCTAACAATCATATAAAAGTGTACATTATAAACAGTTTATCTCAAACCAGGCTGTAAATGCTCAATCAAAAAAGCACAGTTAACGGCAGACTTCCTTTAAAACTGAGTAATAAATTCAAAGAGGACTTGTTAAAAAGTAACAGAATGGCAGAACATTGCAAGCCTTTGAATGACTTTGTCTCATTACCCTTATTAATTGGTGAGGTAGGGGAGTGGACTTTTTACACATTAACTTCTTAGGCCTGATTTAGGATGATCAAACCGGAATTGTTCTCCCTAGAGCAGAGATGTTTAAGGGGAGATATAATATGGGTGTTCAAAATTATGAGGGGTTTTGATAAAAGTAAATAGGGAGAAACAGTTTCCATTGGCAGGAGGGTTGGTAACCAGAGGTCACAGATTTAAGGTAATTGGCAAAAGAACCAGAATGGAGATAAGGAGAATTTTTTTTTATGCACGGAATGCAGTGCCTGAAAGGTTAGTGGAAGCAGATTTAATAGTAACTTTCAAAAGGAAATTGAATAAATACTTGAAGGAGAAACCGTTGCAGGGCTATGGGGAAAGATCAGGGGAATGGGACTAATTGGGTCTTTCAAAGAGCAGGCACAGGCACAATGGGCCGAATGACCTCCTTCTGTGCTATATGATTCTATGATTCTATATGTCAATTCAAATAACCTGCTATTTGATTAATCGAGAGTTGAGTTGTATGGTTAGAGCAATTCATAGATAATGTACTACTTCCTTTCATCTTTTGTATAATAAAGATTCCAGCCTTCAGAGTAAGGATTTTCAGCACATCACCTCCTTAGGTTTTGCATCACCCTGTGGTTATTTTCTACACTGGAAGCTGTTGAGCTTCTATTGGATGCTTTGTCGGACCGCCATGTTTCTGATCCACAGCCAGCACAGGAATTCTCAACTTTGTTTCTTCTCCAATCACATTTGATTTTCAGTTTGAGTGTGGCGCTTGAAAAGCTCCACTGGCTTTTCCGATGCGAGCTTTGACATCTGACATGCAGTCTCCATCATCTTGTACCACACAACAGCTTCCAGTGTAGCTTCTTAACATCAGATGGTTAAACAAAGTGACAAACAAAAGTGTACTTTATAAAGCACAGATGTCACCATTGACTATAACAGTCCGGAAGAGAAGATGAACCCACACTGGTCACATTCTGAGAATGCCTGACACAAGGATCCCTAAGCAAACATGGAAATGGAAGCCATGAGGAAAAAGAGCCTGAGGTCGACCAAGAGGAACTCTACACAAAAGTCCAAGACAGAATTGGACGGCATTGATTTGGTCACTGCATAATGCCCCTCAATGGTGCAGGAAGAATGATGATGATATGATGATGATATAATTATTTTGTGTGGATTGGGGCATAGGGAACAGGTGACATTTATTAAATGTAATACATATTTAGATTAACATAAGTATTGGATAAAAGTGACATGAATGCATTCATTTTTACAGTACATTCGGGTACATTTTGATAATCAGTATTTGTACATCAGCTGTAAGATGCATTTTTTAACATAATTACTTTGCTCTTCTTGATTTTTTTATTTCAGAAATGAACACTGCAAATCAATGTTCGGGGACAACCTCAGCAAAACAGGCCAAACTGGCTAAAAGAGGCCCAAAACCCAAATATTATTTTACAATAAGTTATAAAGACTCCTGTAAACTCACATCAAGCCAAATGTTACCACAGTCTAGAAAAACAAAGTGTTATCCATCAAAGCAGATTATGCATTGAAGGTTTTTTTTCACTTCTATCAAAAAATAATTAATTATCATGTAATTGTTATTTTTGATTTATTCTGTTGGCACACTAAATATTACTAAACACAATAAAGAACTGCAAGCAATTTATAAAGATTACCCTTATCTTACTCAATAAAATGGTTTTATCATTATTTTAGAATTGTTAAAAAAAACCTTATAGTAATCTCTATATTGACGATTCTGTTTTAACCTCGGCTTTAACAGGGAAAGATAATTTAACAGTGATAATCCCAAACCAAGGAAGTGCTGGCAGGCACAGTCTCTTGCACCATCTGGTGGACAGTTCACAGTTAAGTTCTTAAAGTTCTCATATACCCCTTGGAGTTGATGAAACCAAATACTTAATGGAAATAACATAATTTTCAAAGCAAAATAGAAATAAAGTTTTGGCTCAATTGCTTTGTATGTGAAAATGTCACATGGAGTAAAATACCGCCACAGACTTAATGGGCCGAATGGCCTGTTTCTGCACTGTAGCATTCTCTGATTCTGTGATTGCTTCTTGCTTATGTTGCCTTTTGAAGAGCTGACACAGTTTGTAGTGCTCTCACCTCTGACTCAGAAGATTATGGATTTGAGCCCAGCACAAAGACTTGGATGCATTGTTTAGACTGACATTCCAGTGCAGTACTGGAGGAGTGCTGCATTGTTGGAAATGCTGTCCTTTGGATGAGATACTAAACTGAGGTTCTGCCTGCCAATTCAGGTAAACAGAAGATCCCATGGTATTATTTGGAGAAAAGCAGACAGTGCCCTCATCAACATTTTCTCCTTAAGTAATGCCACCCTAAAACAGAGTAATTAATCATGCATCTCATTGCTATTTATGGGATGTTGCTGGGACAGAATGGTTACCACATTTGCCTACATAATGACAGCCACTGCCCTTCAAAAGTGCTTTCATTGTGTGGGACATTTCAAGGTAATAAGACACAGTGTAAATGCCAGTACTTTTTCTTTTATATTAGATTTAAGGACAGACTGTTCTATTTATATTTTCAGCTGTATGACTTTTCCTATGATGCAGTTTTGTCAGAAGTCACTGTTTTGTGGATTTCTTTTCTCTTTGAAAATCCTTTCTCTTTGGTGAGTGGAACACAAGAAAGAGGAAGAAGGAAAAGAAAAATAGTTTTAACCTCAAGAAATAAATGGTATCATTAAGAGGCACCTTATTTTTTCAGTCTTTGATAATTTGTTCGCTAAAACAATACTACTCAAAGCTGTAATATAACCACAAGAGGCTGCTCAAATTAATACTATTTCATTACAGTATAAAAAAATTACAGTTGGATACCTTCTATCAGAAATGACCATTGAACCATAGAACCATAGAAAAGATACAGCACAGAAGGGGGCCGTTCGGCCCATCATGTCCGCGCCGGCTCGAAGAACAACCAGGTGGCCATCCTAATCCCAACTTCCAGCACCCGGACCGTAGCCCTGCAGCTTACAGCATTTTAGGTGCAGGTCCAGGTACTTTTTAAAAGAGTTGAGGGTCCCTGCCCTTACCACCAATTCGGGCAGCGAATTCCATACACCCCCCACCCTCTGGGTAAAAAAGATTTTCCTCATGTCCCCTCTAATCCTTCCACCAATCAGCTTAAATCTATGTCCTCAAGTTCTTGAACTCTCCGCTAGGAGAAACAGGTACTTCCTGTCTACTCTATCTGGGCCCTCATAATTTTGTACACCTCAATAAAGTCTCCCCTCAGCCTCCTCTGCTCCAAGGAAAACAACCCCAGATTATCCAATCTCTCCTCGTAGCTGCAATTTTCAAGCCCTGGCAACATTCTTGTAAATCTACTCTGCAGTCTCTCCAGAGCAATTACGTCCTTCCTGTAATGTGGTGACTAGAACTGTGCACAATACTCCAGCTGTGGCCTTACCAGTGTTTTATACAGTTCCATCATTACATCCCTGCTTTTGTATTCTATACCTCTGCTAATAATGGAGAGCATTCCGTATGCCTTCTTCACAACCTTATCTACCTGTACTGCCACCTTCAGGGACCTGCGCACATGCACTCCAAGGTCTCTCACTGCCTCTACCCCTCTCAATATATTCCCGTTTACTGTGTATTCCCTTTTACTGTTTGCCCTCCCTAAGTGCATTACCTCACACTTCTCCGGGTTGAACTCCATTTGCCACTTTTCTGCCCACTCCACCAACCCATTGATATCTTCTTAGAGTCTACAGCTATCCCCTTCACTATCAACTACACGGCCAATTTTTGTGTCGTCTGCAAATTTGCCAATCATGCCCCCTACATTCAAGTCCAAATCATTAATATAAACCACAAACAGCAAGGGACCCAACACCGAGTCCTGTGGCACACCACTGGAAATGGATTTCCATTCGCAAAGACATCCATCGACTTTTACCCTTCTGCATGCAGCAGAAATATTAACCATTTTTTTTCTTTACAGCTGCTGACTGATCTGCTCTGTATTTTGGGCATTTTCTGTTTTTATTTCCAACATTTGCAGCTTTTTTTCTTTTTCTGTGGTAAGACTTCTGTTTGGATACTTAATACTGTACATTATTTCTAGCCACCTGGTGGTGAAAGTAGATCACTGCATGAAAGGTTTTCAAAAACCTTTAAAGTTCAAAAAAGCTAATGGGGGCGATTAACATTTCAAATGTACATTGTGTGGGTGGTGGGCAGAACAATTGCACAGCCCGCCCAATGTCACTGGTGGGAGGCCCGATCGATTTTGGTGATCCGGCCTCGTTTAAATAAAATTGACGAGCTGTCAGCGCTGTTAGCCAATCGGGGGTGGGAAATTGGATGGCTCCTCCACCGAGCTGAGCCGACAGGGAGACATTAAAGGGGAAGGGGAGCAGGTGATAGTGGGATGGCCATTTACATTTTTCTTGATCATGTTTTCCAAGCGGCTTCCAGCAGTTCCTTTAAGGACCACTGTTTTAGCTGCTCTACATCCATTTCCAATGGGGAAGGATTGCGCAGTGTGCATTCCGCCCGGTGGAAGCCCAAAATGGCATTGGTCCTAAATACGTCACAGGGGCTTGATTTAAAAGTGTGCGTGAGGCTCCCACCTGTTTCTGGCGGGAGCACTGGCCGCCTAAAGTGAGGCCCACTCAAAAATCATAACGGGCAGGCCTCGGATAGAAACTCTGCGCCGAGTTTTCTTTTTCAGTTTTCTTCTAGTTCCCGCCCGTTCACGTTACAATGAGACAAAAATCACCCCCAACGGTGAAGATACAGAGAATATCTATCGGCACTGAAATGAGACAAAAACAGTCCAACACACTGGGTGCAGAACCCACCCCCCCCTCACCTCCTCCGGCCACCAGGACTCTTTTCTGATGAAGGGTCCACAACCGAAGTGTCAAACTGCCTCTTCTCCCCCAGGTGTCGACACTCCACATCCTAAACAACCCTTGTTGAAAAGAAAATGTGCAATGTAACTAAGGTCTGTAGTTACATAAGTCAATGTTCAGGCCAGAGGGCTACCCAGAGGATACTAGGGCCAATTCTGCAGTTGGACCAGGAAATGATCCGTACTCTGAATATTTCTAGGTTCAATCAATCATCTCTCTTCATGGCTTTCAGATGTGCAGAAGCACTAAGACACTTGGGAGATGTGTGGGAAATCATGAGGGAGGCACCATTTTTTTGGAGGCTGACTAATACAACAGAATGGCTAGAGGTGGTTCCAGGACTGCCCTTTTTAGTAAAGAGAGCTTGGAGGTTTTATTAAAGGAGATGGCACTGAGGAAAGTGGCAATTTTTGGGGGAGAGGGAAATAGAGGTAATGTACAGAAAGCATGATGGGAGGTAACTGATCAGCTGCTTGCTGTCCACTCAATACATCACCCATGGGAGTAAATGAAAATGTTCTCTAGACTGAGGAAAAGTGCCAAAGTAGGGAACAGTGATGGGTGTCTACTGAAAGCAAGGGAATGGCTATAATTATGCATACGCCACTCAGCCCACAGTATGCTACCAGGTCTGCAATGCAGCCTGCAAAACAATGGCCCACCTCTCACTGCTTATACCTCCTAAATACCTAATCTGCACCTCCAACTTGGTAGCTGCCAAAGAGTTAAGCTTCCTTTCACTCAAACTCTGACATGTTCTCTCACCAACTCACTATAGGGCTGTAAACGTGTGGCTATATTGGGGGACCTCTGCCATTACGTCGATGGGAGCCTGCCAGAATGCCTGTAATCTCCACTGAGATCTGGATAAGGCAGGTCCCAATCATAGAGTGATGTTTCAGGATGGTCGTTTGGGGACGGAGCCTCTGTCCACCCCTACAAGGTCATTGGTGCAAGGGACTAAGGGGATTCCTTAAGCTGGGAGTTCCTGTGTCCCAGCCGTCAGTCAGGATCAGGGGTTGGGCTATTGCAGGTACTCATACTTCACTGACAGGAGCAGATGTAGGAACCAACTGGCGGTCCAGGTTGGATCAGGTCCTGAACCTCCAAAGATGATGGGTGCGATTTAAAAAAAACTTTTACAAATGCTACTAACACAAGGGGCCACTGGGAACAGTCTCTTCACCTTTCTGGGGAGGAGGGTCAGACCTGGCATCCTCCCCAGCCCGGCAAGCTTCAGCTTGTGTTTCCAGCCTCTCCCCTGGGGAGATGAGTGCCCCAGATCTGTCCCAAACTACCAGAGACATGCTACTTGTGAACCATTCCCCTGACCCTGTGATCTTTGGCAGGGTCAGTGGCAGAGGCTGAGAGCGGACACATCCTGGAACCTACGCTGGAATGCACCCCTCTATGGATTTCCTAGGCCTATATGTCTTCTAGAACGACTTGCATGCTCTCTTCTCATTCTTTCATATCAGGTGCAGTGTAGTTTGCTCATTGGGGTTCCTCTTGTGATACTATCCCATTCTCAAAGGGTCTCCATTCTCTTTTCAGTGAACCTGCTTCAGCCTCTGTGAGGAGCAGGCCCTCCAAATAATTGGAGTGGAGGTCAATGAAGGAGTGGGTGAGAGACAGCTTTGTGACTTCATGCCAACCCAACAAGGTAAATGTTTGATTCAACTTCTTTATCTTGCTCGCACCGAACACTCAATCAGTGACTAACAGGCAGCCACATTTGCCCTTCTGTTGCAAGGCACTATAGAGGCCTTGCTACAGTGTGCACAGCTTGTATACTCTAAGCTAACACATCTTCCCTTTCTTGTGTGAGGGTATCCCAAGATGAAGAAGCTGGCACTAGGGAGGGGCAGGAAACAACCTCATCACATAAGCACCTATCATGGACTCAAGACCCTCCAAATACCAGCCCAGATACATTAACTTCAGGAGAACTAGATAGGGATAGTCAGAAAGGAGCACTGGCTGAAGCACCAAGCACCAGTCTAAGGGAACAAGTGAAGGTGGCAGCAGACAATACAGAAGGAAGGGATGGTTAGGGCCACACCCGTTGCTGCTGTGGGGTCTACAGTTTTGTACCTTACTAAGGCTGCATGACAAACTGCACTTATTAATCAGCAGAAGCTCTGCTATAAATCTATAACAATTATATCACTGTTAGATTATTCGCTTGTGCATTATTTGTGTAATAAATTTGCTCCATATTTTAACTTTAAACAAAATGATCTTAATGTGACTGAAGTGGAATCTTATGATTTTGTATGTAAGGCTGTTTCCAGTGGGGTTCCGCAGGGCTCAGTACTAGGTCCCTTGCTTTTGTAGTATACACCAATGATTTAGACTAAAATGTAGGGGGCATGATTAAGAAGTTTGCAGATGATACAAAAGTTGGCCGCGTGGTTGATAGTGAGGAAGCAAGCTGTAGACTGCAGGAGGATAGCAATGGACTGGTCAGGTGGGCAGAAAAGTGGCAAATGGAATTCAGTCCAGAGAAATGTGAAGTAATACATTTTGGGAGGGCAAACAAGACAAGGGAATACGCAGTAAATGGTAGGATACTGAGAAGAGTAGAGGAACAGAGGGACCTTGGAGTGCATGTCCATAGATCCCTGAAGGTAACAGGACAGGTAGATAAGGTGGTTAAGAAGGCATACAGGACGCTTTCCTTTATTAGCTGAGGAGTAGAATATAAGAGCAGGGAGGTTATGCTAGAACTGTATAAAACACTAGTTAGGCCACAGCTAGAGCACTGCATACGGTTCTGGTCACCACATTACAGGAAAGATGTGATTAGACTAAAGAGGGTGCAGAGGAAATTTACGAGGATGTTACCAGGACTGGAGAATTTTAGCTATGAGGAAAGATTGGATAGGCTGGGGTTGTTTTCTTTGGAACAGAGGAGGCTGAGGGGAGATTTAATTGAGGTGTACAAAATTATGAAGGGCCAAATAGAGTGGATAGAAAGGACCTGATTCTCTTATCAGAGAGGTCAATAACCAGGGGGCATAGATTTAAAGTAATTGGTAGAAGGATTAGAGGGGAGTTGAGGAGAAACTTTTTCACCCATAGGGTGGTGGGGGTCTGGAACTCACTGCCGAAAGGGTGGTAGAGGCAGAAACCCTCATCACATTTAATAAGTACTTGGATATGCACATGAAATACCGCAACCTACAAGGTTATGGACCAACAGCTGGAAAGTGGGATTAGGCTGGATAGCTCTTTCTCGGCTGGCACAGGCAGAATGGTCCGAATGGCCTCCTTCTGTGTCATAAATTTCTATGATTCTATGATTCTAGAGGGTATAATTTCAAAGTCTGCAGATGGCACGAAACTCGGAAATGTAGTAAACAATGTGGAGGATAGTAACAGACTTCAGGAAGACATAGACAGACTAGTGAAATGGGTAGACACATGGCAGATGAAATTTAACGCAGAGAAGTGTGAAGTGATGCATTTTGGTAGGAAGAATGAGGAGAGGCAATATAAATGGTACAATTTTAAAGGGGGTGCAGGAACAGAGACCTGGGGGTGCACATACTTTGAAGGTGGCAGGACAAGTTGGGAAGGCTGTTAAAAAAGCCAATAGGATCCTGGGCTTTATTAATAGAGGCATAGAGTACAAAAGCAAGGAAGTTATGCTAAACCTTTATAAAACACTGGTTAGGCCTCAACTGGAATATTGTGTTCAATTCTGGGCACTTCACTTTAGGAAGGATGTCAAGGCCTTAGAGAGGGTGTAGAAGAGATTTATTAGAATGGCGCCAGGGATGAGAGACTTCAGTTATGTGGAGAGACGGGAGAAGCTGGGGTTGTTCTCATTAGAACAGAGAAGGTTAAGGGGAGATTTGATAGTGGTGTTCAAAATCATGAATTGTTTTGACAGAGTAAATAAGGAGAAACTGTTTCCAGTGGCAGAAGGGTCGGAAACCAAAGGACACAGATTTAAGGTGATCAGCAAAAGAGCCAGAGGTGACTTGGGGAAACATTTTTTTTACGCAGCAGATTGTAATGATATGAAATGTACTGCCTGAAAGGGTGGTGGAAGCAGATTCAATAGCAGCTTTCAAAAGCGAGTTGGATAAATACTTGAAAGGAAAAAAATTACAGTGCTATGGGGAAAGAGCAGGGGAATGGGACCAATTGGATAGCTCTTTCAAAGAGCCGGCACAGGCATAACGGGCTGAATGACCGCCTCCTTTGCTGTACCTACTGTGATAATCCATTGCTTAATAGGAATTACCACACAGGATTTGCTGTTCATTTACCTAGATGTGCTACCAAAAGCTTACCTAGATCTCAAAGCAAGGATAGACACTCTTGAAGGTTTGGGGAGTTGAAATTGGAGTTGGAATTCACCAAGAGTGATCTAAGTTATGAAAGCTGAAATAATTTAGGCTATGAAAAAGATGCACAAATGAAACACTTCTTTCATCTTTTCTAATTCACTTTACACTTGAGATCAGTTTTGTTCTTCTTCTCTGCACCATCTCCAATGGTTGTATTTGTTTTTTGTGGCACAGTGACTAGACTTTGACTTTTGGAAGGTCCCTTACTAATATAAAATCGATCTGATCCCTATTTGTTTGGACAGAACTCACTTTCCAGAAGAGAAAAAACTAAAATTCTTTTTAAAATGTATGGCCAGTGGCCAATCAAAACTGTAAAAGCAGCCCTGAAGAGTATGAAAGCATTATTATAAAAACAGAACATAATAAAACATTTATTTCATTTAACTTCTGTCAAAAATAACAAAAGAAATACCACTAGCAACAGCTAAAAAACCAATATGGAAAAACATTTTATAAAGTATCTTAACAATTTTGTTGTCTTCTTTGATGAAAACTCTCTATTTTCATAGAATCGTACTGCACAGAAGGAGACTATTTGACCTATTGTGCCTGTATTTTGATAAAAATATATGCTGTGATAATTTCTATTTTTTTATGTTGCAATGGGCTCTGCATTTGTTGCATTTAAAGGGACATTGTTGATCCATAAAATAACTTGAACTACCCAAACTTTGGCCCAACTCAGGCATTTGCAGGCATTATGTTCTTGCTCCCTAAAAAAGGACAGTAACAACGATACACTAATGTACCAAATGGATCTCCATACATGTTTGTCACCATTTTACCTATCCCACCATAAATTCATCTTCCTGGCAATCTGCATAATTCACTACTGATCTATTGGTGGGATGTATCCACATCTCTGGAGGTGGGGTGTTGGGAAATTTCTCAGGATTCACAGCAGCGTTGGCTGTGCATTTACATTTCCTACTGACATAGCGGGGGAAATGGGCCAATGTTATCTCAATGGTCTATTGAAGGACTCTGTTCTCTCTCACAGATCACAACACAGGACCTTGCAGGGCAACATGAGTGTCATCTATTGCCCCCGGGTATTCCGGCCCCATCATATTGGTGCCTTTCATTCGAAACTGTATGAATTCCCTAGCTCTCCTGAAGATCGTAACTGTGACCCGGTAAGTGCATGCCTGGACGGCTCCCCGGGTGATGGTTCAAAGGTTCCTTGTGGCTGCTTGTTCTAAGATCAGCAATCACTGCCAACAACTTCTCTAAGCTGCAGGCCAGTGTCAGCTGATGCTGGCAATAGATATGCCTCATTTATCTTGGTGTACATCACACTGGGTCCAATGGCACTGCAAATTATGGGATTGTGTCCCACCTATGCTATCCCCCCCAACTTTAAAAATATTTAAATAAGGTCCCACAAGAAGGGGCAGGCAGAGAAAATGGAGGCCCCAAGCCTGACCATAAATTACAGTCCTGCAAAAATGGGGCATAATTCCGATGCAAGCGGGTTTGGTCCCAGTGTACAGCCAACAAAATTCCATTGTGTCATTCCAATTCTGGCAGAATGCTGGAAACAATTTGGGGCTGATAATTATAACATTTTCAGCTTTGAGGAAAGAAACTGGTGCTGGTATAATTATAGATATCTTTGAGAGATACTGCAATCCTAAATGAAGTGTGACACAACCATGGTGGATTTTTCACATGTGCACAGAGATGGGAGAAAACACTGATCAGTATGTAACCAAATTAAGGACTTGCAGTAAGGCATGAACTTGGTGAACTCACAATATCACTAATAAAGGATAAAATAAACTGTGGAATATCAGAGGTTACCATCATAGAAAGACTGCTATGAGAGCAGGATATGATGTTAAATACGACAGTACAAATTTGTAAGGCAGCAGAAAGCATAAAAGAACGATCCAGAACTATGCAGAGAGGAAAATTGAACTATTAAGGTGGTAGTCAAGAAAGACATGAAGGATCAATCAATAGACAAGAAAGAGGTCAAGGAGCAATCAAATGGGAAATCTGAAAAGCAATCCATCAAAGCTAAAATAGAGAGAGAAAAGAAAGAATTGTATGAATGGTGTTGGACCCAAAAGTAAACCCATCCATTTGGAAAGCCTGCATAAAATAAAGCAAACATAATCACAATGCAAGCTTCCAAATGAAGGTATGGGCTAAATCAGGCACATACTATAGACAAAAAGTAATTGAAGAAATCTTATGTGGCTGTAGTAACAGCAATTAAAGAAGAAACACTGAAAATTCAAAGCTAGTAAAACGTAGAAAAGAGCAACAAAAGCAGAAGTTTTATTTTGATAACAGAACTAGCTCAAGGGCACTGAGGCCAGTGGAGTACCTTACTACCCCTTTAATTCAGATCAGCTAACTCAGTACAGCTGGGTATGGAACCTGCGAGCATCTGGTCTGCAAGTCATTGGCAGTCTTATTGCTGTATGATTGTTGATATATTTGGAAACTTATGAGAATTTTTTGCAATTCATTTTGAAGATGGTTTGCTAAACTTTAAAAGGGATTTATGCCAGGGAAAATATTTTAATACCTTTAAAGCAATAAAACACACAAACTTTCCAGAACATCACGAAAAGAGTTTCTGCATTTAAACATCTAAATCCATCTTTAATTTGCTTCTGATGGTCAAGGCAGGTAACTTAAATCCCACGAGGCATCCACAGACACTCAGCAGCTCACTTACCCCTGCCCCTGGGAAAACACTTAGCAGAAGTACAAGGTTTGGAAATACAGCACACCAAATATATCCCATTACTAAGGGGAAAACATGAGCTACGTATACAACTTAGTTTTAAGTTCTTAAATTTGGTTGAACTTTATTTCAACTGTATACATAATTTTCTTGGGATGGTGTAAAATAAGGTACTGGTTGATGAAAGAAATGGGATCCATGAGTTAGTACACAGGCTAGTGTTGCTGAAGATGTATTTGACTCTTGCATAGTGCACATGTAACACTGACAATGTCAATGATTTAGGGGAATGGAGCACTTAGCTGGTATTCTCTTCTCCAAGTCTGCTGTATGCCTCTTGCTGCCTGGAATAGTGGTTCTGCAGAAATATCTTCTGGGGGCTGGTCATCACCTGGCGTTGCCCTCAGTTGTGGATAGGTTTCCTGCTCCTCCTCCTACTCCATGGTTATGTCTCTCTGAATGAGAAAGCTGTGCAGCAAACAATAGACTATGAGGATCATGGAGATCCTGACAGGGAAGTTTTTAAAAAATTCGTTCATGGGATGTGGGCGTCGCTGACGAGGCCAGCATTTATTGCACATCCCGAATTGCCCTTAAGAAGGTGGTGGTGAGCTGCCGCCTTGAACCGCTGCAGTCCGTGTAGTGAAGGTTCTCCCACAGTGCTGTTAGGAAGTTGTTCCCATGTGCCTGCTGCCCTTGTCCTTCTAGGTGGTAGAGGTTGCGGGTTTGGGAGGTGCTGTCGAACAAGCCTTGGCAAGTTGCTGCAGTGCATCCTGTGGATGGTACACACTGCAGCCACTGTGTGCTGGTAGTGAAGGGAGTGAATGTTTACAGTGGTGGATGGGGTGCCAATCATGCGGGCTGCTTTGTCCTGGATGGTGCTGAGCTTCTTGAGTGTTGTTGGAGCTGCATTCATCCAGGCAAGTGGAGAGTATTCCATTACACTCCTGACTTGTGCCTTGTGGATGGTGGAAAGGCTTTGGGGAGTCAAGAGGTGAGTCACTCGCCACAGAATACCCAGCCTCTGACCTGCTCTTGTAGCCACAGTATTTATGTGGCTGGTCCAGTTAAGTTTCTGGTCAATGGTGACCCCCAGGATGTTGATGGCGGGGGATTCGGCAATGGTAATGCCGTTGAATGTCAAGGGGAGGTGGTTAGACTCTCTCTTGTTGGAGATGGTCATTGGCTGGCACTTGTCTGGTGCGAATGTTACTTGCCACTTATGAGCCCAAGCCTGGATGTTGTCCAGGTCTTGCTGCATGCGGGCACGGACTGCTTCATTATCTGAGGGGTTGCGAATGGAACTGAACACTGTGCAATCATCAGCGAACATCCCTATTTCTGACCTTATGATGGAGGGAGGGTCAGTGATAAAGC
Source organism: Heptranchias perlo (assembly GCF_035084215.1). Lineage (NCBI taxonomy): Eukaryota > Metazoa > Chordata > Chondrichthyes > Hexanchiformes > Hexanchidae > Heptranchias > Heptranchias perlo. The sequence continues at coordinate 44,977,669 of NC_090339.1, read as the reverse complement.
AGCTGAAGATGGTTGGACCTAGGACACTGCCCTGAGGAACTCCTGCAGCAATGTCCTGGGGCTGAGATGATTGGCCTCCAACAACCACTACCATCTTCCTTTGTGCTAGGTATGACTCCAGCCACTGGAGAGTTTTCCCCCTGATTCCCATTGACTTCAATTTTACTAGGGCTCCTTGGTGTCACACTCAGTCAAATGCTGCCTTGATGTCAAGGGCAGTCACTCTCACCTCACCTCTGGAATTCAGCTCTTTTGTCCATGTTTGGACCAAGGCTGTAATGAGGTCTGGAGCCGAGTGGTCCTGGCGGAACCCAAACTGAGCATCGGTGAGCAGGTTATTGGTGAGTAAGTGCTGCTTGATAGCACTGTCAACGACACCTTCCATCAGTTTGCTGATGATTGAGAGTAGACTGATGGGGCGGTAATTGGCCGGATTAGATTTGTCCTGCTTTTTGTGGACAGGACATACCTGGGCAATTTTCCACATTGTCGGGTAGATGCCAGTGTTGTAGCTGTACTGGAACAGTTTGGCTAGAAGTGCTGCTAGTTCTGGAGCACAAGTCTTCAGCACTATAGTCGGGATGTTGTCAGGGCCCATAGCCTTGCAGTATCCAGTGCAATCAGCCGTTTCTGGATATCACGTGGAGTGAATCGAATTAGCTGAAGACTGGCTTCTGTGATGGTGGGGATATCGGGAGGAGGCCGAGATGGATCATCCACTTGGCACTTTGGCTGAAGATGGTTGCAAACGCTTCAGCCTTGTCTTTTGCACTCACGTGCTGGACTCCGCCATCATTGAGGATGGGGATGTTTACAGAGCCTCCTTAGTATTGTAAAATGTCCCTGATCTGCCCAGACATCTAAAGCATTGCTTAAAAATGCCAATAGTGTATTCAATAAGGATACTGGTGGCTGTATGGGCCTTCTTGTATTTTTGATCAGCTGCTATCATGGTTGTGTTAACAGTGTCAATAGCCAGGGCTGGAGGGTAAACTAAAGTCTCTCAGCGGCCTTCTTGGCATCTTCTTTTTCTGTCAAACAAACTTGGCACAGAGAATTGTCTTAAAAGGAAGGCATCATGACTATTGCCTGGGAAGTAGGTTTTGACTTGTTTGATTCAATTATGATGGTCACAGATTACCTGTAAGGAATCTTACAACACCAGGTTATAGTCCAACTGTTTTATAACTGTCCAACTAATAAAACAGTTGGACTATAACCTGGTGTTGTAAGATTCCTTACATTTGTCAACCCCAGTCCATCACCGGCATCTCCACATCACAGATTACCTGCACATCGATGGAACGGAAGCCCTTGTAGTTCCTGAAAGGCATGGCATTGTGTGCAAGCACCTGGAAGCCAGTGATAATGTCCTGAATTGTGGGGAACCTTGTAATACGAAAAAAACGCCGTTCCCTCGAATTTTGCTTCCATTTTTCCATGTAGAAAGTGATGAAGTTGATTGCCCTGGTGAGCAAGGCATCAGTTACCTGTTTGATAAACCTGTGAACTGCAGATTAACTGACGTTACTGATGTCCCCTATGGTAGCTTGGAATAAGCCCAAGGCATAAATGTTCAAGGCTGTAGTGACCTTCACTATCGCTAACAGTGCTGTCCTTGTGGTGGAAGTCAGCTTTAGGCATGTGGCAGAACTCTGTCACTGCCTCCATGATGAAATGGAATCAAGGCAGGCAGGTTTCCTTCAACATTCCCAGGTAGGTGTGCTTAGATCCTTACACACGACGGTGTGGGTAAGAGCAAGGTTGGGTACACCGCCTCTGGTGAAAGCAAATCTGCATCACATCTCTTCTTTCATCCTCTTCCAAATAATGCAAAAGAGAGGGATCAAGACTGGAATTCCCATATCCATAATGTAATTTGTAGCAAGGAAAAATCTCGTTACTAAAATTCTTGAATAGAAACATGCAAAAAAAAATGAACACTGAGAAAAGGATATTAAGTTCATTTTCTTATATGCAGGAATTCAGACCAGACACAATTTCCTTTTAAATATGCAGATTCCTCTCAGCTGAGAATGTGGTTGCCCATCACTGCCTGAAAAAACTGGGAATAGAATGAGTGCTCATAAGCATGTGATTTTTATTGTTTACAATTTGATTAAAATGAAGTTCTTCCCAATTTGGGTGAGAGCACCTTAGGTTGGCCTTAAAAGCCAGCTTGAAGTTTGTGTGCACAATGGATAAAGATCCAGCAAGATGGATCTCCAGACAATTTTCTGAACCCTGTACGACACATAAGAGACCAAAAAGTTTACCCTGTTATTTCACCACAAGGAACATGCAGTATCTGAAGTACTCCACCAGAGGGCAATGTTGTTGTAATGTTGAGCTACCCACTATGGAGTCAAAATTGCACCATGTGATCTTAATAAGGAAATATTTTAATAGATTAAAATAATGGAAAGAAGAATTTCATACAAATGCATTAATGTGCTTGTTATTAATATTGCACAGCGTGATCTCAAAGACGTAGCTGAATAGAGTTACATATTTATTTTAACAGGGCCAACACTCCTGATTTTGTTAACAGTTTATTGGTTTAGCACTTTTGTTTTAAGGCACATGGTCCACAGGTGTAGAAAGGATGGGGGGAGAGAGGTGGTTTTTCTCTCTCCTTTCTTTATGGCACTGTCTCCCACACACTAAACACGTTCTTTCACGTGTGAAGACCCACGTAAGTACCAGAGATCAGGGTCTTCAATTTCTTCATGTCGAAGCTCTAAACAAAGTTTTGTATGTAGAACAGTGTGTTTAATAATCAGTAGTAATGATAAAGTCAGCGTCTATAACAGTGCTTGGCCTTCCAGCCTATGTGTTGTCCTGTACATAACAGGCTTCAGCCTATTGATCATCCTGGATGTATCACAGGTCTGATTATTATCATGTACATAACAGCCTCTGTAGCACTCTGTACATAACATACTCCAGTCCGTGCATTAAGCTATTTCCAACATGATTCGGCTTGTGTGTAATCCTGTATGCATCATACCTCAGCCCATGCCTTAAATTGTATGCAACACACTCCAGCCTATATGTTATCCTATATATGGCACGCTCCAGCTTGTGCAATACTGTGTGTATATTTTTTTGTATACAACACACAGCATGTTACCTTGAAAAACTGCCTGAAACCCTTGTGCACATTACATGTAAAAAGTTTTGCAGAGGCAGGGAAAAGTGTGTTCCATGTGAGTGTACATAAGGGGGAGGGGATAACTTTATGAGTCTCTGCTGCAAACTCTCTGTTCCTCTGACTCCAGCCTCTTGGGCAATCCCCCTTCACCCCACCATTGGTGATCGTACCTTCAGCCATCTCTGAAGTGTCCTCCCTGAACCCCCCTTCACTTCCTTCTCCTCCTTTAAGACCCACCTGTTTGACCAAGCTTTTGGTCATTCCTCTAATATCTCCTCCTGAGGCTCGATATGCATTTATTTCCTTATGCCTCTGTAAAGCACCTTGAAATGTTTTCTACATTTAAAAGTATTATATGGATGCAAGTTGTTGTTGTTATCGTTGTTGTTCTTGAGCTTTGTACACACTAGAAGGTCACAGATTTAGTTTATAGTCTGGGCTGAATGTGAGTGTTGGGATATAATTAACCTTAGTGCCTCTGCATTAGAGATGGGAAAATTGCCCTGGGTTCTTGATGGTGATCGTTATCAGGTGACTCTTGCTAGAAAGTGTGTGTGTGTGTGTGGACATTGGATGAAGTTAGGATTGTACAAAAATCTATTCCCTGCTGCAGCTATTTAACAATATACTCTTCATTGTATAATTATATTTTTCAGTTTCAGAAAGCAATGCGAAGAACAAACTTGTATTTATACAGCACCTTTACATCCTTAGGGCATCTAAAAATGCTTAACAGTCAATTCATTAATTTTGAAGTGAAATCATTGTTGCTAATCCATTTTGGGGTTATTAGTTGAGGGATAAATGATAGTCAGGACATCAGAACCCCTTGCTGTTTTTCAAACAGTGCTATGAAATCTTTTATGTCCACTTGAACAGGCAGCGGGATCCACAGTTTAACATCTTATCTGAAAGGCAGCATTTCCAACAATGCAGTGCTTCCTCAATACTGCAAATTAGCATCAGCCTAGATTATATGCTCAAATCTCTGGAGTGGGGGTTGAACCCCCACCTCAATGCTCTGACTCAGAGCAAGAGTGTTACCACTCATCTAAGCTGACACTGAATATAGTCTCACATTTTTCAATGAGAAACCAAGGATTAAAATAAACAAAGTGCAAATCCTAGTACCAGAGCCCATTTAATTATTCATGAGCTACTATCTTTTGGGGGAAGGTTGCCAGTGAATTAACTTTATTTAGTTTCTTGGGCATTGCAGGCTAGAAAATTGGAGAGTATTAAAATTTGGTCTTGCATTTAAGGACTGTGCTTGAGTCAGGAGCTCCATCAATGGGTAATAGTGCATTTATTAACTGTAGGGATAACTTGGGAATAGTATAGATTTTTTACAAACATGGAATTTTGAGTATGCCAATTCTACAAAACTTCACAATATTATAGTGATTAAAATGTTCAACTCTGTTGCTTTAGACCCTGTGATTGAATCTATTAGAGTGTTAATATGGCAAGCATGGCTATCATCGGGAAAGGCACCATTTTGAAAATACACTTTTATGTACAAATTCAAATGACATTATTGATGTTTCCAGTAGATTACTGGTGGGTATAATATATATATATATATAGGAAAGGTCTGTTGTTTGTGCTCCAGGAGGTAGGTTTCTTTGCACAGAAGGCTGCATATCATAAGAAAACATGGAAGAAAACAAGAACAAGCCATTTGTCTCATTGAGTTCACTCTTTCCAAGGTCTGTGTATCAACCCACCATATAATATAATAGCGTCAGGGATGGCTGGATGAACTGAATGGCCTTTTCTTTTGGTATATTGAATGTTCTTTTGGACTGATACAGAATATTGAAGTGTAATTGTAGTTCATACTTACCTTGCACAAATGTGGAAGTCTGACTTAAGCGCTGACAACTCTTGTGGTACTGATTCAGGCAGGTATGATCTTGCACTCAAACCCAAAGACATCATCCCTACAATGTTGTAGAGGATGGATTCTGGAGTGTGCCATGCAAAACTAGTCCATTGATTGCAATGGCTTATATCCAGGATGGAGTCTGACAAGGAGAGCTGTAATATTGCATCCCTGGGTGGATATAGGTTTTGTGGAAAACCAATGTCGCCGTCTGTGACAACTAGAGCTGAAGTGATGAGAATTGCTTCTCTTTTTTTTAGCAGTTTCTTAGGCATTTTCTCCCACTGCTGCTCAGATGTGATAATAATGATATGGGCCAAAATCCTGGAACTCTCTACCTAGCAGCATTGCGGGATTACCTTCACCAAGCGGAGTGCAGTGGCTCAAGCAGAAGGCCCACTTCCACCTCCGTTCTCCACTTTCAAACCAGGCGGGCTGCTGCTGGCCACCGGTCCCCCCCGCCCCGGATCACCGCCACTACCCCCCCATCCCGGCTTCTACCCTCTCTGATCCCAGCCTCTCCCCTCCTGATCGCCGCCGACTGCTACCCTCCCTCCCGGTCACCACTATGCTCCCTCCTGGCCACCGTCACCCGCCCTCCCGATCACGCCCCTCTCCCAGTCGCTGCCCTTCCCGGTCCCCTTTAAGGACTTACCTGAAGGCCACTGTTGATGTGGCAGCGGCCCAAAGTTCAAGCCATCTTCTCCGGTGAGCTGCTCGGGAATGTCCATTAGGTCTCCACAATTCACCGGCTTGATGATAATGAGGCCCGAGGCCCAATATTACGTGCGCCTCAGGCCTATCCATTCAGGCGCAGGGATAGATCCCTGCACCCGCTGTGTGGCCATTTCTGGGCACGCTCGAATTTCTAGGCCAATGTGCCTACACAACAGTAATTTATTATGTGAAGTGCTTTGAGACATTTTGACATGATAAGGCACCACATGAACGAAAGTAATACAATGTAGTGTAAATATACATAGTTCTACTCTCATTTCTGCCCTGAATTACCCAAGAGCCTTGTCATGATATCTAAACCATTAGAATAATAGTGTGAAATCACTACTTACACAGTTAGAGTTAGTTCAAAATGTCTACAAAGACTGTTTGACTGGCATATGTTTAATGCAAGTATATTTATCTAAAAGAAAACTGAAAATTAAAACCAACTTTATTACAAAAAGGGAATGTTTTAATGACATTGGATTGCTGATCTACAGAGAAGTAGCATTGATTTATTACATGTTGTTTCAGGTGCCTATGAGATATTCATACACTGCAATACTGAAGAACAATTGATGTTTAATCTGATCGGGCTAGTTGCTTTACTTTGGCCATGGTTACTGGGGGTTACTCAAGACTGAGTATGTTTGGAAGAAACTGCTTGTTATATCACAATATGTGAAAAATGTTACTGGAGTTAATAAATATATTGAATTTTGAAAGGGTTTGATAGGGTAGATGTAGTGAAGATGTTTCCACTTGTAGGGGAGACCAAAACTAGGGGCCATAAACATAATATAGTCACTAATAAATCAAATATGGAACTTGTTTGTTGTTGCTGTTGTGAAGGGTAATTCCGGTGAGGAATGAGTGTCCGCCCACCACCAAATTGGACCCTCAGGCTTTCAACTTACGGGCGCAGCGCAATCGAATTTCTAGACCTCGATGTAAAGTCATGTATTATAAATGATTTTAGTTCTGGCTCCTTTAAATTGCTAGGGTTGTTGAATTTTTTAACTCCTCCATCCCAGATTTCTCTCCTCTCCTCAGCCTAGTTTTTCTTCCGTTTTCCCTCCTGATTTTGAGCATATTTGGAGCAGCCAAAGAGGAAAATGGGCCCGTGAGGTATTACGTCACATTTCAACCCTTAACATACGTTTTCCTCTGGAAGTCAGGTTGGAGGCTGGAAACACCCACGTAAATACTGCCTGCCGTATGCAATACTACTTAAATACTACTGTCATGTCAGATGGTCAGCTTCCCTTGGTTGCCGCCTATGGTCTTCCCATCATGAAGAATGCTGGTATAGTGTTCAGCAGTGCTAGGCAGCAGCTGACAAGCGGAACTGGATTTAAGGAGAACCTCAATCGGATACTGCAATTACTATAACTTTCCATCAGAGTAATCACTGGAAGTAATTTTTTTCAAAAGAACCTTGATGATAGGTTTAGCATTTCTCTTGTGCTCGAGGGGTTTCCTTTCCGTACCTTGAGATATTCAACAGAGGAGGTAATGGCGCTTCCCTTGGGGGTTCCTCACTACTTGTGCTATGCAGATAAAGAACAGGAGGCTGAGGAGGAGCAAGACAGAAAGGAAAGGCTAATGAGGCACCATAGGCAATGTCTAACAACCACTGGCGAACGCTCGTACATGTAATACAGACCAAAGCGTTTAATTCTTGCCCTAAGCAGCAAGCACTGCATAAGAAGGCTGCATTTCCCTCTTGAGACTATATAGGACTTGCACCATTGGTTTGCCCTAGTCATGGAGCCAATCTCCATCAGAGGTATTGTCTTGTCAGTATCTGTCAAAGTAGCAACCGCCCTCAACATTTATGCCACTGGGCCTTTCCAGGCTGTATCGGGTGATATATGTAACACCAATCGTCTCTCCACCAGCGCTCAGTGTCAATGTTTGTGAGATAATGCTCCTGTGGCACGTCTTGGGATGTTTTACTATGTTAAAGGCGCTATATAGGAACATAGGAAAGGAGGAGGCCATTTAGTCCCTCGAGCCTGTTCCGCCATTCAATGAGATCATGGCTGATCTGAGACCTAACTCCATATACCTGCCTTAGCCCCATATCCATTAATACCTATAGGAATGCAAGTTGTTGTAATTGTTGTGAGACATGTGCGGGCGCAGGTTATAAGGAGCAGCTTTTCCTAAGTACTTCCTGTAGTCATTGTAAAAGCAATCCTTCTGTCGTCGCCCCTTTTCCACGAACAGATCACTCATATACAGACATGTGGCTCTCAAACAAAACTACCATGGCTCCCAATTTTGGAAACAGTCAGCAACTAATTTTCTAAGGCTACCTCCCCACCTTTCCCTAAAACAATTTGTGTATATAGCAGTTGATTTTGGTATTGAGTTTACATTGGGCGGTTGGTGAGCGGGGCACCCTCTCTGCCCATCCCATAATGTTGGTGGGAGGCCCGATGCATTTTTGTGGTCAGGCCTCATAATAATAGAATCGTCAATCGGTTGGTGCTTGCTGATTGTGGTGGTGGGGGAGGGGGGACAGTTGTTAAATTTGGCCACTCTTCTGTGGAGCTGAGCCAAAAGTTCCTCATGGTGGGGTGGGGGTGGGGGTGGGGGTGGTGAATGGGAATCCCACAGAGAGCCATAGTTCCAGTAACAGGCAGGAATATTTTTGTTGGGCCAGGAAGAGCATTCCTGCTCCTTCTGGTTCCACAAAACATCATGTAAAAAGCTTTATGTAAACCTTTTTTTGGAGCTGCCTGCAGCGGTCCTTTAAAGACTGCTGGTTTGGCTGCTCTACATTCAGTTCCACTGGATGGCCATTTTTTTTGCGTGTGAGCTGAAACATTGTCTGTCGTCAGTCTATTTGGTTCTGAGTGGCATCACAGCCAAATATGATCCTGTCCTTACCCAATGTCCACAGACGCATACATGAGTCACTAGGTAGCGATCAGGAGTGCGAATCCTGGCTGATCTTCCCATCCTAAGATTTGCTTTTCAAAAACTGAACACAGATTCTGTTTATCCAAAGTAGGAAAATGGATGTTGACATCAACAGCAGAACTCTCCCACCCCCACACAGAGAGCCGACAGGCAGGGATTAGTTGCTGAAGACCTTGTATTGCCAGTAGCCTACATTTATATTTATGGCATGTGTTGAGGTCTTAGCATTGCTGAATAAGGTACTGTAAACAGCACTGCGCAATCGTTGCCAGGATCTTGTGTACTTGTGCTCACTCAGGTTATGTGCATTCAGAGGTATAGTTCTGTTAAACACACTTCTCGTGTAAGAGAGACTTTGGATTTCCTTTAGCTGTAATTTTAGGAAAGAAACCATTCATGGACATCACAGGATGTTTTAATCTTTAGACCTTTGTTATCAGGCTACAGGAAAGGGTGTTTTTGGACCTAAGGGACTATATTTTTTTCTGTAGTGGACATTTTGTTCTAAGTGTAAATTGTAAACAGAATTTCAGAGCCCAAGCATTTTAGTTTGAAGATTGAAGCTCCTTCCACCGGGAAACACAAGACAGGAAGTATCAGCTTGGCCTGCTTTGTCTTGCCAATGTTCAACCTCTACAAGCTTTGAGTTCAGAGAAATTGCTTTTATTATTATGGTGCAAAGTTTTGACTCAGACTCAGTGTTTAATTTTGCCCCTTTTAACCTCTCCACTCTCAATACCATTTCCCGTCACAATCAATCCGTGGTCTTCAGAAAGGGGGTGGTCTGTGGAGGGCAAGGGTTAGAATGTCTATTTCAGGTATAAAGCTAAGGGAGTTCTGATTTGTACTCAGAAGATTTTGGCCTTAATTTGCTCGATGTCAGTCATGCCATTGTTGGGTCGGAAAGTTACGCTGTTCACCAGAAGAGGGAGCTACACACAAATTTCCTAGGGTAAGTTAATTTAAATATTTTTGGTGCACCTCTGGTGTAACTTGGGTGTATAAACTGTGTAATTTGCTGACACCCTCCCTCTGGAAACTTCTGTGCAACAACAGCGTAAGTCTTTAAAAACACACTATAGATGTTCGGCAAACAGAAGCAAGGTAGGCAGCCCACAAATGGTTTCACTGGCAATTTACACCGAATCACTTGATGGCATCTCTCACCCACAGCATCGGTTCAGATTGGCACAATCATGCCCACTTAGGTGCCAGCTGTGTCCACTGGGGCACCGCGCCAAGGCAGCAGGCAGAAGAAGACCAACTGGCTTCTCTGCTGAAGACTGCCAAGCCCTACTTCGTGAGGCAGAAGACAGAAGCCTCAGAGTCCTGGGTCTTCCTTTCATGAAGCCAGACATCAATATTAGTCTTGCTGCCTGCAGGGAGCTGGCACTGACTCCGAACTCCTATACACCCAGGACTGATCAACAGTGTAGAAAGAAGTGAAAACACTTCATGAGGGCAGGCAAGAGTAGCATATTACCGCACTCTCCCTTTCCTCCCTGCCCACAGTGGGCACTATCACATTCTTCACCCTCATAAAGCAACACTCATACTACTAAGCCATCACACAACACTCTGGGTTGGGATCACCTACAACTCTCCAACAACTGCCTTGCACAACCCCAAAAAACCTTCCTCCACTCTAACATCCTCACACCCCTACATGTCTCACTTCACATCTCCCATCACAATTGCCACACACTCCTTAACTTGCAGCCTTATCCTTATACACACAGCCTTCCACCCCCTTAGCTTGCAATAAAAGAAAGACATGCTTTGAAATATACTGGACACTTGTCTTGTGATTTGTTATTTTATGAACATTACAGCACGAGAGGAAATAGACCATGAGCTAGGTTCTTCACACAGGTGAGGATTCCAGGCAAGACCCATCAGGGCCAAAGAAATCTCCTTCGGTGTCATCTGGTAGGGTATTTAGAAGAAGGTAAGGCTAAGATGCTGCTATTACAGTGGATCTGTCGATGAAGACGTCCTACAGAATCTGCCATCTGACGCCGCTTGCAGTGGTGAATGAGGACATGGCCTGGTTTGCGTCACAGATGTGCTGGATGCCCTGCCTATTCACGTACTTCAATGGCTGCTTGGTTGCTTGGTTGGTGCCTTCAATGCCATGTGCATGCCATTGTGGCACCCTGCACCCTGGGGAACCCAACTATCCTGTACAAGTCCCTGGCTCTGTGCCTCTGCTGCCTGGGGGGGGTGATGCTGAAGTGAATGAATTTGGCTGCTCTATGAAAGATGGAGCCCATCACTTGCCGGATGCTTGCCCTGTTAGCTTCCCGGATAATGTTGTAGAGATCAATTGTTGCAGCCTGCAAGGATTCAGAGCCGTAAAAGTTGAGGGCTGTTGTCACTTTAATTGCCATGGACAGACCAGTTGTGGCAGTCCAGAGCCCGAGGTTTGGTTATTGTAAAGATAGATATAAAATAGAAAGATATATGAGTGAACTCCTACTAAAGTAAGTCACTCAGACTGCTTATAAGAGTGAGTGATGTCACTGAACCCTAGAAGGTATCTACAGTCAGCCCAAATTTGTAACACATTCCACCTCCACTTTCAATGCTCTTGTCCCCAGTAAAATCTTCACGGTCTCCCATCCCTGTCATCCCCCCTGGCACGCCTCAAATCCAAGTGTTGCAAACTTGAGTGTACACCTGGTGCACAGCTTTCTATCTGCAATCTCCATCATCAGATCTCTCTTAACCACATCAAGCTCTACTGGACCTCTGCCAAAATGACCCACTACTCTAGGATCATCCTGGAGAGCAGAAATAACCCCAGGTGCTTGTACTCCACGACCAGCTACCTCTGTAATCCTCTCTCTCCCTCCTCTTTCACCATCACCAACTGTGAAGAGCTCATCAAGAGAGGGCCCATCCGTTCAACTTCCTCTGCTGCTTCTCCTTTTCCCTTTGTGCACTAAGCCAAACCACCCCTCAGTTTTCCCTCCACCCTAGCCCTGAACTCTTGCCTCTCATTAGTTTCTCCTCCTGCCCTTTCCAAGCTCATCTTTTCCAAGAGACCAACCTCCTGTTCTCTCAAATTCATTCCCACTAAACTCCTGACCATCCAAATTCCCTTTGTGGACTCCATGCTAACTGACATTACATCTAGTTCCCTCTTCTCAGGCACTGCCTACTTCCCTTTCAAAACTGCCATTAGCACCGTCTAACTCAAAGAACACTTCCTTGATCTCTTTCTCCTTCCAAACTACTGCCCCATCTCCGTCTCCCCTTTCCCCTCCAAAGTCCATAAAATAGGTACACCAAGGGCCAATTTTGAGGACCAGCATCCCGTTCCCAAATGATGCTTGAATGATGTCCGCCCGATACTGGGTCAGGCAAACAGGCATTAGATCACCTACATATGAAAATGAGGGGCCTAACACTTGTTTGAGGCTTTCCCCCCGGCTAAATTCGATATCGCAGACGGGCCTTGGGATTCTTAAGTGGTCGCTGGGCAACTGTCACCAAAAGGTAAACTTATCAAAAAAAATTGTTGCTGTGAAGCCAGGAGGAGCAGGATTGGTCCCCCAACTTAACAGTATCCCAATCGCACTCCCCCCCAACCCCTGCCCGCTCCTTGGTTCGTTGGTTCTCCAACTCCACCACTCCCAGGACTTAACTTCAGGCCACTGCTCTCGTGGTCCAGGAGCCAGAGAGAGAGAAAAAATGTCAACGCCAAAGGTGCAGACATTCCCACCAGCAGTGTCTGGTAAATGTCTTTAATTTCTCGCATTATGCCTTCTATGGTCTCCAATTTTCTATTTAATCACTTTATAGGTGATCCTATTTCTCTCATGTGTGTGCGCGTGTGTGACTTTTTTCTCACCCCATTCCCTTTGTCTTGGTCCTTTATAAATGCTGTTCATTCTGATGGTCTATACCTGAAACATTAACTCATCTGTTCTCTGCGCAGATGGTGACTGATTTGCTGAGTGTTTCCAGACATCTTTTTCACACACTCTCAGGTCAGATACTATGTGGGCAGGTGCAGAGTAAAGACTAAATGTCCCTTAACCCTAACCTTGGAGGGGCATTCCCGAATGCACCAATGTGGCATCTTTATTCCCCGCACCACCATTCTTGGCCCCTCTCTGAGAAAGACTGAGAATTTAGTTGCAGTTTGTGTTCAATTTGAGCCATTTTGAGCGGCAGACTCATCCACTTGGAGCAGGTTTGAGACTGCTCAAGATTATGTCACACAGGACACTTATAACCAACTGAGAGAGGAGGGCTACATTCCAGAATTTTCTCTGGGTCTGAAGCCAGGTCCCCAAAGGTGAAAGGACAAAATTTTTGATATGCAGCTCCATCGAGCAAGCAGTAATACCTTAGTGGAATAAATATTATTAAAAATTGACGTTGCTATTATCAGGGAGTTTCTGGACAGGCTTACTTCCAAAAACAACCTGCTCTCAAAACTCAGATGCATGTTGGATACAATGCCAAGTTTGTATTACAGCAGATGGCATGTCTGTTACAATGTGAACTTTTTAAAAACCTGTTTTCCATTATTTCCTCCCATCTTTTCCTGAAGGCTCCAGCTCAAGCTGGGGTATGATTCATCAGCATTTGGTACCTCACTCAAGCAGTCACTCTTCATTCATGATCGCGGTGAGTATCAGCAGGTGATTTGACATGGGGATTTGATATGGGGGTTGTCCTCAACCAATATCCATACATGATGTGGAGATGCCGGTAATGGACTGGGGTTGACAATTGTAAACAATTTTACAACACCAAGTTATAGTCCAGCAATTTTATTTTAAATTCACAAGCTTTCGGAGGCTACCTCCTTCATCAGGTGAACAACATCGTTCACCTGACGAAGGAGGTAGCCTCCGAAAGCTTGTGAATTTAAAATAAAATTGCTGGACTATAACTTGGTGTTGTAAAATTGTTTACAAATATCCATATAGATGCACTTTCAATCAGGAGCACAAGCCACGTCTGAATTCTTTCCCGTCCCTCACTTAGGGGCGCAGAGCCCTGCTGTAGTTTCTCTACTGTTGCTCATTGTGAGATCACCTAACACAACACTGACCAGTACGTGAATTTTGGGGTCTTCCTGCTCTCCATTATTATCACATTGAGGTGAATTTACCTATTGACCTCCATCAGGTGGCTGAGTTTAAACTTTTTTAACTGCAGCTTTCCTATTTTTTACCTTAGCAGTTCTTAAAGATAATAATTTTGTAATGTCAAACATAGTTCACAGCGCAGTGATGCAATTTTCTTATTGATTTATTTGCCAATCAGCAATGTTTCTTTTAACGTAAGATTTACAGTTTTGTCTGCAGTTAGTTGAACTTTGGATAAGAAACGCAAGAAATGAACAACAATGTCTTTAATGTAATAAAACGTCCCAAGGTGCTTCACAAGAGCGTTATCGATCAAAATTTGACATCGAACCACATAAAGAGATATTAGGAAAGGTGACAAAAAGCTTGGTCAAAGAGGTAGGTTTAAAGGAGCATCTTAAAGGAGGAGAAAGAGGTAGAGAGGTGGAGAGGTTTAGGGAGGGAAGTCCAGAGCTTAAAGCGTGGGCAGCTGAAGGCACGGCCACCAATCATAGAGTGATTAAAATCGGGGATGCACAAGAGGCCAGAATTGGAGGAGCGCAGAGGTCTTGGAGGGTTGTAGGGCTGAAGGAGGTTACAGAGACAGGGAAGGGCAAGGCCCTGGAGTAATTTGAAAATAAGGATGAGAATTTTAAAATCGAGGTGTTCCTGGACCAGGAGCCAATGTAGGACAGCGAGCACAGGGGTGATGGATGAACGGGACTTGGCGCAAGTTAGAATACGAGCAGCAAAGTTTTGGATGAGCTCAAGTTTATGGAGGGTGGAAGATGGGAGGTCAGCCAGGAGAGCATTGGAATAATCAAGACTAGAGGTAACAAAGGCATGGATGAGAGTTTCAGCAGCAGATGGGCTGAGACAGAGAGAGAGACAGGTGATATTACAGAGGTGGAAGTAGACGGTCTTGGTGATGGAGTGGATATGTGGTCGGAAGCTCATCTCAGGGTCGAATAGGATGCCAATGTTGCCAACGGCCTGGTTCAGCCTCAGACAGTGGTCAGGGAGAGGGATGAAATTGGTGGCTGGGGAATGGAGTTTGTGGCGGGAACCGAAGACAAAGGCTTCGGTCTTCCCAATATTTAGTTGGAGAAAATTTTTGCTCATCCAGTACTGCATGTTGGACAAGCAACGTGACAAATGAGAGGCAGTGGAGGGGTCGAGAGAGGTGGTGGTGAGGTAGAGCTGGATGTCATCAGCATACATGTGGAACCTGATGTTGTGTTTTCGGATGATGTCACCAAGTGGCAGCGTGTAAATGAGAAATAGGAGGGGGCCAAGGATGGATCCTTGGGTGACTCCAGAGGTAACGGTGTGGGAGCGGGAAGAGAAGCCATTGCAGTTGATTATCTGGCTACGACTAGATAGATAAGAACGGAACCAGGCGAGCGCAGTCCCACCCAGCTGGACGACGGAGGAGAGGCGTTGGAGGAGGATGGTGTGGTCAACCGTGTCAAAGGCTGCAGACAGGTCAAGAAGGATGAGGTGGGATAGCTTACCATGGTCACATTCACATAGGATGTCATTTGTGACTTTGATAAGGGCCGTTTCAGTACTGTGACAGGGGCAGAAACCTGATTGGAGAGATTCAAACACAGTGTTGCGGGAAATCTGGGCATGGATTTGGGAGGCGACAACAACATTCAAGAACTATGGAGACGAAAGGGAGGTTGGAGATGGGGCAGTAGTTTGCAAGGACAGAGGGATCAAAGATGGCTTTTTTGAGGAGGGGGCTGATGACAGCAGATTTGAAGGGGAGATGGACAGTACCAAAGGAGAGGGAACCGTTAATAATGTCAGCTAACATGAGGGTCAGGAAGAGAAGGTGGGTGGTCAGCAGTTTGGTGAGAATAGGGTCGGGGGAGCAGGAGCTGGGTCTCATGGTCAAGATGTGCTCGGAGAGGGCATGAGGGGAGATAGGGGAGAAACTAGAGAAAGATGCGAGTTCAGGGCTAGGGCAAGGGGGAACCTTAGGGGAAGTTTGGCTTGGCGGGCTAGGGGAAGGGGGGAAGCAGCAGAGGCAGCTGAACGGATGGTTTCAAGAAATGAAGTGGCATGTGGGATAAATTAAAAACCACACATACATTTGTTTTTTTAAGCCCGATGATTTGTACTATTTTAAATAGAACCACAACCATGTAATACATTTTGTGGTCAATTAGGACACTGTGGCCATTGATAGGCTTCCGTTTATGTAGATGATTGCATAAGGCCCTAATGTGGTTCAAATGTGGGGTTTTGCTTATTCTGGTCTGTGACTTTCTTTTACCCTTGAATTGTTAATAAAAAAATGGTCCATTGAGACCACTAATTAAATGCTATGACATTCATTTCCTTCTTTACAGAGTACAGGCGGGGGCAAAATTTCTGCAGAACTGCACGTACCCATAGTAATTCTAGGCACTGTTTTAATACTTACATATGCTACCTGGATTTTGGCTAGAAATTGTTTAGAATCATCATAAAAGACCATACAGGTTGTGGGTTCAATCTCCACATCAGGACTCGAGCACACAATCTGAGATAGCAACATTCTAGTGCAATGTTGAGGGAATGCTCTGTTGTCAGAGGTGACGTGCTTTGGATGAGATGTTAAAGGAAGTCTCCATCTGTCAGTTCTGGTGGTTGGGGTGGACATAAATAATTTCATAGCACTCGGCATATTGTTGACATAGATTGATTGCCACATTTACCTACATAACAATCACTGCACTTCAGAAGTAATTGTGATCGAAGTGACGAAGCAAAATAAATGCAAGTATTATTACTATATAAATAACCTGGGTCTCTTTTGGACTTCCAGTGAAAATTGCAATGGTTAGTCAATTGGGTATGGATAAACTGGTACTTCTAATATCTTTGGATGAGGCTGGCATATTTACCAATATTTGAAGATCCCAAGGGTAATTTTAACCTAACCTGCCTGGTGGGAAACCTATGGGATCATTTTGGCCACCCATTTTACACCTGCCTAATTTTACAGGACTGGGGGTAAAACAGGTGGTCGATCTGATCCTGTCAGTTTCCCGCCGGGTGGGCTACGTTAAAATGATCCCCTCAACATCTA
Organism: Heptranchias perlo; assembly: GCF_035084215.1. Taxonomy (NCBI): domain Eukaryota; kingdom Metazoa; phylum Chordata; class Chondrichthyes; order Hexanchiformes; family Hexanchidae; genus Heptranchias; species Heptranchias perlo. The sequence continues at coordinate 44,960,810 of NC_090339.1, read as the reverse complement.
AATAGAGGGGAATGATGGGATTAAGCATGGTGCTGTACTATTTTGGGGGCTGGGGAATTTAAAATGATTTCCCCCACACTTGAAAAACAGGACCTATCGGTACGGAGTCAGGTCATGGAGCGAAATTTGAAATTCAGGAGTATCTCTGAAAAACTATGAGTCAGCACTATTCCACACTCATCTCACTGGTCTTTTGGTGGAACTAAAAAATTGTATAGCTATAAAGTAAATGGACATCCTTTAAAAAAATCCTTCTAGTGTTCTCCCATCCTTCATTAAAGACACTGAGGGTAATTTTAACCCCCAAGAACGGGTGGGTTGGGAACAGGTGGGCTGTCATAATAGTAGATATTTGTAATGGGACCGCATCCCGGCTCCAACAAGCCCACTTCTAGGTTTAACCCAGGCAGGTTTGTATGTGTGTGCATAGCAGACATCAGGAAGTCCCGCCCCCACTTAAAGCCGGTGGGCCAATACTTAAAGAGGCAATGTATCTTGTACTTGAGGTACTTAATATTTTGTGTACTGGAAAACTTAAATGAATTTAACCTTACCTGTTCGGGTTTCCTATTGCTTCCGATTCATGTCAGGTGAAAGCAGGCGAGAAGGGCAAGATCCATGAGGTGAGTGCCTTTATTGCCCCCCTTTCTGATGTGCAGCTCCTTTCACTGCTGACAGGCAATCTGGTTGCCTGGTGCAAAACCCGAAAGCTCAAATACTCACCTTCAATTGAGTTGCGATCGAAGATTGCACTCAATTCACTTCCAGGTTCCATAAGAGACCATATGAAATAGAAGCAGGAGTAGGCCATTCGGCCCCTCGATCCTGCTCCGCCATTTAATGAGCTCATGGCTGATCTGATTTTTACCTCAACTCCACTTTCCCGCTCTTTCCCCATATCCTTTGATTCCCTTGCTGATCAAAAATTTGTCTAACTCAGCCTTGAATGTATTCAATGGGCTTGATGTTAGCAGGGCTGCGGGTTCGCGGCGGGGGGGGGGCTATTGGGCGCGTGGGTAACGCACCCGGTGAAATTAGTCTGCCCCCCACGCGATCGCAGCCTAATTGGATTCACTTACCTGGTCTTCTGGGTTCCCCACTGCTGATCTGTGCATCGGGCGGACTGCGCATGCGCAGTAAGCTCTGTCAGCTGGAGGAGCTCTATTTAAAGGGGCAGTCCTCCACTGACAGATGCTGCAACAAATAGAAAAAATTACAGCATGGAGCAGCCCAGGGGGAAGGCTGCTCCCAGTTTAATGATGCCTCACTCCAGTTTCATTAGATGGGGTGAGTAGGAGGGGGAGGACAGAGATCTTCCCCCCGGCGGGCGGGAGGAAGCGGCCTGCCTTTACCACCAGGAAGGCCTGGCTCGAGGTGGCAGAGGAGGTCACCTGCACCACCAACATATCGCCCGACTGCATACAGTGCAGGAGGCGCTCCAATGACCTAAGTAGGTCAGCCAAAGTGAGTACACTTACTCTTTCCCCTACACTCCGTCTGCCACATCACCGCCCCCACCCCACATCTCCTTCTGCACTGCTATCACTACTCACATCACCCCTCATACCCACTCAAAGCTCATCCTCATCTTACCTGCACTTACTCACCTCGCCAGTACTCATCCCGCCACTACCACTCAACCCAATCCTCATACAATCTCATGGCTCTATCTCATACTCACCCTCTCGTGCATCTCTTTCACAGTCAGCCTCACTCAACCTGCCACTACCTGTGCTGCAGCCACAGGGCATGCATCACACATGTGCAGTAGGCAGTGTAAGGCAAACATGTCATGAGCATGAAGGGGATGCACAAGGGTGTTTGAGGGTTTGTCATGGTTTTTACTTATATTGAATTTCTGACCAACTCACATTACATACTATACTGGCACCATTATTGCCACGTCTTTGCGAATCTTGTCTGGTTTGTGCAATAATGCCCTTTCCTGAGGATCACTATGAAGACCCACAACTGATGCCACCCATTGTGTCACTGCAGAGTGGGTGTAGGTGTATTTGCAGGGCTCTTTTGTGCAGACAATTGAGAGACGTCGACAATGTCCCCGGTTGCACCCTGGAAGGATGCGGAGGAGAAGTTGTTGAGGGCAGTGGTGACTTTGACAGCGACAGGTAAGCAGATGGTGCTCGGGCCAGCTGGGAGCAGCTTGGCATGAAGGAGGCTGCAGATGTCCACGACTACATGTCGAGTGACTCTGAGCCTCCGTGTGTGCACTGCTGCTCAGAGAGGTCCAGGAAGCTGAGCCTTGGTCTGTGGACCCTGTGGCGAGGGTAGTGCCCTCTGCGACGCATCTCTCTCTGCAGTTGCCCTCCCTCCTGCTGTGCAGGTGGATGTGTCACAGCACTCTGTTGTGGAGCTCCACGTGTCAGAGGTGGACGGTGAGGCTGGTGAGGCTGGTGATGCTGTTCGCCCTCCGAGGAGGTCATGACTGCAGCTACGGCAGCCCCCATCCGGAAGATGTACATCTGAGGGGGTCCGCAAGGTAGGTACATGTCTCTGGACCCCGGGGTAAGTGTGCAAGTTGGTGAATTTTCTTGTCAGGAGGAGGGTGGTGGAGGCCAAACTTTGTCCCAAGTGACAGAATGGCCTCCTGCAATGAGTGAGGGTCTCCCCCCACACCTGTCAAATGGACCTTTGCAGCTGCCACAGGCTGACAGCTGCAACACGTCCATTTGAACTGGGAGTGTTTCCCCCAGTATGGGAAACAGTCCTAGTTGTCTATAAAATCCCACCCCTCCTCACATATTCACTTAGTCAGGTCAATTAATGACCTGAAATACCTACGTAAATACTTTTAAGTGGCATCCCGCTGGCTTTAATTGCCTGCGGTATTCCCACATGCGGGGACTGCGCGCACGCCGGCGCGTCTGTGGGGAACCCGGAAGTGGGCGGGTTGGAGCCGGGCTCTGGACCCGCTCCCGGATTCCCCTATTTTCGGAGCCCCCCCGCCAGGAACGCACCCGATAGCGGGTGCTAAAATGAAGCCCAATGACTCAGCCTCCACAGCTTTTTGGGGTAAAGAATTCCAAAGATTCACGGCCCTCTGGGAGAAGAAATTCCTCCTCATTTCTGTCTTAAATGGGCGACCCCTTATTCTGAGACTATGCCCCCTAGTTTTAGATTCCCCCATGAGGGGTAACATCCTCTCAGCATCTACCCTATCGAGTCCCCTCAGAATCTTGTATGTTTCAATAAGATCTCCTCTCATTCTTCTAAACTCCAATGAGTATAGACCCAACCTGTTCAATCCTTCCTCATAAGACAACCCTTCCATACCCAGAATCAACCTAGTGAGCCTTCTCTGAACTGCCTCCAATGCAAGTATGTCCTTCCTTAAATAAGGGCACCAGAACTGTACGCAGTACACCAGGTGTGGTCTCACCAGCACCCTGTACAGTTGTAGCATGACTTCCCTGCGTTTATACTCCTTCCCCCGAGAAATAAAGGCCAATATTCCGTTTGACTTTCGGATTACCTGCTGCACCTATATGTTGACTTTTTGTGTTTCATGCACAAGGACACCCAGATCCCTCTGTACCGCAGCATTTTGTAGTATTTCTCCACTCAAATAATATTTTGCTTTTTTATTTTTCCTCCCAAAGTGGATGACTTCACATTTTCCCACATTATATTCCATCTGCCAAATTTTTGCCCATTCGCTTAACCTGTCAATATCCCTTTTCAGACACTTTGGGCCCGATTTTACCAGGGGTGCGGGTTGGCAGCGGGTGGTCAGTCGGGCTCGAGAAAAACGCGCCGTCCGAATTGAGTGCGTTGCGCGCGCGATCGCGGGATGATTGATGTAATTAGCCGGCAGTTACGGGTTCTGCGCTTCTCAGCTGCGTGCCGGCGGCCTGCGCATGCGCATTGACGTCTGAGCGATGGTGGAGCTCTATTTAAAGGGGCAGTCCACCAAAGCCCCTCCAGCCACAACCTACAGTCCATGAAGGATGGAGGAACGCAGGGGTAAGGCTGCTCCCCGATTCACGGACCACGCCCTCCAGGTGCTGCTGGACGGAGTCCGCATGAGGAGGGAGACGCTGTTCCCCACGGATGGAAGGAGGTGCCCTGGCAGTGCCACCAAGAGGGCACGGGAGGAGGTGGCCGCTGAGGTCACAAGCAGGGGCAACACCACCCGTACTTGGATTCAGTGCAGCAAGAGATTCAATGACCTCACCAGGTCCGGGAAAATGAGTACACTAACGCACTCTGCCTCACTCCGTCTTCCACATCACCTCAAACACCTCACAACCCCATCTCCACTGACAGCAATGCGCTCCCGCACCAATCCTCACAGCCACCCAACTATCATCCTCACAGTGCCTGCACATACCCACCGTCCCTGTCCCCACTCGACCACTACCACACACCCCAATGCCCATACAATGGGATGGCCATGTGGCACACGCATCCTCCCATCCATCTGCCACACGCTCAACCCACTCACACCAATGCTTGAAGCGTCTCACATTGTAATCATCACTCAATAACGTTTTTGTGTTTTGCCCTCACAGGAGAAGAGGGGCAGGAACGCACGCGATAGGGCACGCACCGGAGGGGGCCCGCCACACGAGGTGGCTCTGACAGACGCCGAGGTCGAGGCACTGGAGATCAGCCACACGCTGCATTGCCTGTCGGTGGCGGATGGCGAGGCTGGTTCTGTCGAAACGTCCGGTAAGGGAAAGCTGGCACTCATCACTCATGATCGCGAATGATCTTAGCATCACATGGCATATGCCGCAACGCCACATTTGGACACATGCCTGATATTGCTTTCTGTTCTCTTGCAGGGCCGTCTGCGATCGACGTTTCGGTTGAGGGCGATTCCTCAGAGGACATGCCCGTCTTGGAGGGTGCATCGTCACACATGAGCCTTGCATCCACCAGCGCAGATAGACACACCTCGGTGGGTCCCCCCCCTCAGTTAGTTGGGATTTTACATGGTGAGTCACCGCGCACACGTGATCATGAGCAGACCCTGGTGGCAGGGCCAGCCGCGGAGGGTCCGTGTCGGTGGGAGCACTCTTCTCCAGGCTCTGCTCAGCCGGACCCAGATGCTGAACCCAGGGGGCCATCAGTCAAAAGGAGAGTTGTCGAGGGGCACCAGCACATTGCTGAGGTACTGGGAGAGGTGCCACGCGCACTCTCCACAATCGCACGGAGGATGGAGGAGTCCAACTCCTGCATGAGGGGAATGGTGGCACAGGTGCAGGAGGGTATCGCCAAGATAGTGTCGCAGGGACGTGAAGGCATCTCTGAGATAGTGTCGCGGGTAGGTGTGGGAACGTCTGCGGTGGAGGACAGGCTAGCCTCCCTCGAGCGGCACACACAGCTCACCAATGAGTCCATCCAGGCCCTCACAACGGCTGTTCGGATTCAGGGTGAGCAACATTCTGCCGCCATCAACAGGTTGACAGATACATTGGAGGTGGCCTTGCAAGGTCTCACCCACGTCATCCAAACTGCCGTCCAGCAGGGTGGAAGGGGTGATGTGGGCCTTGGCCATGAGAGGGAAGATGGTGAACGGGGAAATGGAAGTGTGGACGCTACTCAAGGCGCCCCCACGTCTCACCCGTTGCCCCCCTCTCAACCAGTGCCCGCAATAGTCCATCCTCTCCAGGTGGCCGAGTCTGCCCCTGCACAGGTGCAGGAGGAGCAGTCTGTGGAGGTGCCCTCATGGGCACCGAAACCCAGGGGGCGTCGGCCCAAAGCATCTACCAGGTCAGGGCACGAACAGGAGCAACCTGCCACCACCTCTGCTGGAGCCACAGGGGTAGCACCACGTAGGGGTACCCGGAAACGAAAGCCTAAAGTTCCGTGAGCACACAGGGATTGCACCAGGGTGTTTGTCTATTTGTTTTTTTAAAATTTCCACTCTTTGAATGTCAACACAAAATAAACTCACTTTTTCTCACCAATGCAGCCACCTCTTGTCCATAATTCTGCGGCTTGTGCAATATGTCCCTTCCGTGCGCCTCATCATGACGACGACCATCCCGTCCCACCCATTGGGCATAATACAGTGGGTGCAGGTGTACAGGCACCACTCTTCTGTGGAGGGAACCTGTATGGACCCTCGTCTGTGCACGTTATGACATGTGAACGCCTCACACAGTGTGATGTTAGGAGAACCGTTGGCATATGAGTGCCTCCCTGGCCTGACGAGCACGCAGGTGAGCCGGTGTTCGGCCCATGGGTCGTTCCTCCTCCTCTCCCTCTTCCTCCTCCTCCTCTTCCTTCTCCTCCTCCTCCTCCTCCTCCTCATTGTCGTCCTCAATGTGGGTGTGCATGGGGCCTCCTCCAGTGGCACCCCTCTCTGTAGTGCCATGTTATGCAGGGCACAGCAGGGCACAGCAGACAACTATAATTTGTCCCACTTGGAGTGGCGTGTATTGGAGCGCTCCCCCGGAACGATCAAGGCACCTGAAGCGCATCTTGAGCACCCCTATAGCCTGCTCAATTGTAGACCTGGTAGCAATGTGGCTGTCATTATATCGACGCTACGGCTCGGTGATGGGGTTCCTCAGAGGTGTCATAAGCCACGTGTGCAGGGGATATCCCTTGTCGCCGAGGAGCCAGCCGTTGCCGGTGTTGGGTGAGTGGAAGAGGGGCGGGACGGTGGACTCCCTGAGGACGAAGGCATTGTGGCAGCGGCCAGGGTATCTGGCACACACGTGTAGGAATCTCTGGCGGTGGTCACAAATGAGCTGGGCGTTCATGGAGTGATACCCTTTCCTGTTGATGAACAGCCCTGGCTCATGTGGAGGTGCCCGTATTGCTATGTGGGTGCAATCGATTACACCCTGCACCCGTGGGAAGCCAGCCACAGCATGGAATCCAACCGCCCTCTCCGTCTGGCTGCGCTCATCCATGGCGAAGTCGAGGCCCTGCGGAACAACCCATCGGTGATCTGCCTTATGCACTTGTGTGCAGACGACTGACAGACCCCGGTGATGTCCCCCGTGGCACCCTGGAAGGATCCGGAGGCGAAGAAGTTGAGGGCAGTGGTGACTTTGACGGCGACGGGTAAGAAGATGCTGCTTGGTCCATCCGGGAGCAGCTCGTCATTAAGGAGGCTGCAGATGTCGGCGACTACCTGGCGAGTGACTCTGAGCCTACGTATGCACTGCTGCTCAGAGAGGTCCATGAAGCTAAGCCTCGGTCTGTAGACCCTGTGCGGAGGGTAGTGCCTCCTGCGACGCATCTCTCTCTGCGGATGCCCTCGATCCTGCTGTGCAGGTGGATGTGCCACAGCACCGTGTTGTGGGGATGCACGCCTCTGAGGCGGACGGCGTGGACTGCGAGGCTGCTGAGGCTGGTCATGCTGTTCGTCCTCCGAGGATGTCAACGCAGCACCCATCTGGCAGGTGTAGGTCTGCGGGGTTGTGCACGCTAGAAAAGTGTGTCCTCGCACAGGGGTTGCAGTTCCACGCCGGTGAATCTTCTTGCTTGGAGGAGGGTGGTGGAGGGCAGGCGTTGCCCAATTTTACGGAGTGTCCTCCTGCATTGGTGAAGGCTCTCCCCCCCCACCTGTGGAATGCACCTTGGCAGCTGCCACAGGCTGCTGGCTGCAACACGTCCGTTGGGAGTGTGAGTGTTTCCCCCAGTATGGGAAACAGTCTCATTTCACCGTAAAATCCCACACTTGTTAAAAAAACAGCTCAATCAGGTCATTTAATGACCTGAAATAGCTAGATAAATACACTCAAGTGGAACCCCACTGGCTTTAATTGCCTGCGGGATTTCCACCAGCAGGGGCTGCGCACGCACCCCCGCACGTCAGCGCGGAACCCGGAAGTGGGCGGGATCGAGGCCCGATCCGGTCCCGCTCCTCGATTTCGGGATTTTAGAGGCCCCCCCCGCCGAGAACGCACCAGAGACCGGGTGCTAAAATCGGGCCCTTTGTGTCCTCATTGCAACTTGCTTTTCCACCTATCTTTGTATCATCAGCAAATTTGGCCACAAGACACTCTGTTCCTTCATCCAAGTCATTGATATATATTGTAAATAGTTGAGGTCCCAGCACTGATCCCTGTGGCACTACATCAGTTACAGATTGCCATTTTGAAAATGACCCTTTTATCCCGACTCTTTGGGCTCAATTTTACCGTCGGGTTTCCTGTGGGTTTCCAGCGGGGGGGGTCCCGAAAATCCCGATATCCAGTCACGTGACCGGATCGCGCCACGATCCCGCCCACTTCCGGGTTCCCCGATGACGTGCGGGGGTGCGTGCGTGGCCCCCGCTGGTGGGAATCCCGCAGGCAATTAAAGCCAGCGGGATGCCACTTGAGTGTATTTATTTTGCTTGTTCAGGTCATTAACTGACCTGATTAAGGGACTGTGTGTGATTTTGGGGAAACATGGGACTGTTTCACACACTGGGGGAAACAGTCCCAGTTGAAGTGGACGTGTTGCAGCCATCAGCCTGTGGCAGCTGCAAAGGTCCATTTGACAGGTTGGGGGGGAGACCCTCACCCATTGCAGGAGGCCGCTCTGTCACTTGGGACAAAGTGTGGCCTCCACCACCCTCCTCCTGACGGCCAAAGTCACCAACCTGCACACTCACCCCGGGATCCGGAGAGATGTGCCTACCTTGCGGACCCCCTCAGATGTACATATTGCGGATGGGGGCCGCCCTAGCTGCAGTCATGACCCCCTCGGAGGGCGAACAGCATCACCAGCCTCGCCATCCACGCCGTCCACCTCTGACACGTGGAGCTCTACAACAGAGTGCTGTGACACATCCACCTGTACAGCAGGAGGGAGGGCTACCGCAGAGAGAGACGCGTCGCAGAGGGCACTACCCTCGCCACAGGGTCCACAGACCGAGGCGCAGCTCCCCGGACCTCTCTGAGCAGCAGTGCACACAGAGGCGCAGATTCACTCGACATGTAGTCGTGGACATCTGCAGCCTCTTTCATGCCGAGCTGCTCCTGGCTGGCCCCAGCACCATCTGCTTACCTGTCGCTGCCAAAGTCACCACTGCCCTCCACAACTTCTCCTCCGCATCCTTCCAGGGTGCAGCCGGGTACACCGCCGATGTCTCTCAGTCGTCTGCGCGGAAGAGCCCTGCAAATACAACTGCACCAACTCTGCAGTAACACAATGGGTGGCATCAGTGCTGGGTCCTCATAGTGATACCCAGGAGCGGGCATTATTGCACACAACAGACATATAATATGTGATGTTTGTTGCTCCGAAATTCAATATAGGTAACACCCATGGCAAACCCTCAGACACCCTTGTGCATCCCCTTCATGCTCACGACACGTTTGCCTTACGCTGCCTACTGCACATATGTGATGCATGCCCTGTGGCTGCAGCACAGGTGGTGGCAGGTTGAGTGAGGCTGGCCGTGAGGGAGATGCACGAGAGGGTGAGTATGGGATAGAGCCATGAGACTGTATGAGGATTGGGTTGCGTGTTAGTGGCGGGGTGAGTACTGGCGAGGTGAGTAGGTGCAGGTAAGATGAGGATGGGGTTTGAGTGGGTATGAGGGGTGATGTGACAGAGTAGTGTTGGCGGTGCCGAAGGAGATGTGGGGTGGGAGCAGTGTTGTGGCAGACGGAGTGTAGGGGAAAGACTACGTGTTCTCACTGTGGCTGACCTACTGTGGTCATTGGAGCGCCTCCTGCACTGTATGCAGGTGGGCGATATGTTGGTGGTGCAGGTGACCCCCTCTGCCACCTCGAGCCAGTCCTTCTTGGTGGCAGAGGCAGGCCGCTTCCTCCCGCCCGCCGGGTGGAAGATCTCTGTCCTCCCCCTGTCCTCCCATTTTAATGATGCCTCACCCCATCTGATGATACCTGGGGTGAGGCATCATTAAAATGGGAGCAGCCTTCCCCCTGGGCTGCTCCATGCTGTAATTTGTTCCATTGGTTGCAGCATCTGTCAGTGGAGGACTGCCCCTTTAACTAGAGAGCCTCCAGCTGACAGATCGTACTGCGCATGTGCAGCCCGCCCGACGCGCAGACCAGCAGCGCGGATCCCGGAGGAGCAGGTAAGTGAATCCAATTAGTGGATTGCCTGCTACAATCGCGCGGGCAACCCACTAATTTCACCGGATGCGGAGGCCACGCACCCAAAACCCAACCCGCCGGAAACCCGCAGGCCTGGTAAAATCAGGCCCTTTGTTTTCTGTTAGTTAGCCAATCCTCTATCCATGCCAGTATATTACCCCCGACACCATGAGCTCTTATCTTGTGCAGTAATCTTTTATGTGGCACCTTATCGAATGCCTTTTGGAAATCCAAATATACTGCATCCATTGGTTCCCCTTTATCCAACCTGCCCGTTACTTCCTCAAAGACCTCTAATAAATTTGTCAGACATGATTTCCCCTTCATAAAACCATGTTGAGTCTCCTTGATTGTATTACGAGTCTCTAAATGTCCTGCTACTACTTCCTTAATAATGGATTCTAGCATTTTCCCAATGATAGATGTTAGGCTATAGTTATCTGCTTTCTATCTCACTCCCTTCTTGAATAGGGGTGTTACGTTTGCGGTTTTCCAATCCGCTGGGACCTTTCCAGAATCTAGTGAATTCTGGAAGATTACAACCAATGCATCCACTATCTCTGTAGCCACTTCCTTTAAGACCCTCAGATGCAAACCATCAGGTCCAGGGTACTTGTCAGCCTTTAGACCCATTAGTTTACCTAGTACTTTTTCTCTAGTGATAGTGATTGTTTTTAGTTCCTCCCTCCCCTTTGCCCCTTGATTTTCTACTGTTATTGGTATGTTATTAGTGTCTTCTACTGTGAGGACAGATACAAAATATCTGTTCAATTCCTCTGCCATTTCCTTGTTTTCCATTATTATTTCCCCAGTCTTATCCTCTAAGGGACCAATGTTTACTTTAGCTACCCTCTTCCTTTTTATATACTTGCAGAAGTTTTCACTGTCAGTTTTTGTATTTCTTGTTAGTTTACTCTCATAATTTATTTTCTCCCCCTTTATTATTTTTTTAGTCATCCTTTGCTGGTTTTTAAAGTTTCCCCAATCTTCGGGCTTACCAGTAATCTTTGCCATGTTGTATGCTTTTTATTTTAACCTGATACCATCCTTGATTTCCTTAGTCTTTCCTCCTCACAGGGGTATATTTTTGTGAGTCATAAAATATCTTCTTAAATGCTTGCCACTGCTTATCCACCATCATACCATCTAATCTCTTTACCCAGTCCATTTTAGCCAATTCTGCCCTCATTCCTTTATAATTGCCCTTATTTAAGTTTAATACAATAGTTTCAGACCCAAATATTTCCCACGTGAATATCTGCGGATGCGTGGGATGCCCAGCTCCAAGTAAAAATCATGCCCACTGACTCATTCTGGGGTACAGTTCTACAGGCACCAATTGTATCCCAGTACCTTACCCAATTGGCCATCCTTCAGGAGACAGGAGAAATTATAATGGGGAATCAGGAAATGGCAGATGCGTTAAACAAATATTTTGTATCTGTCTTCACAGTAGAAGACACAAAAAGCATACCAAAAATAGTGGGGAACCAAGGGATAAATGAGAGTGAGGAACTTAAACAATTAATATCACTAGAGAAAAAGTACTGGACAAATTTATGGGACTAAAAGCTGACAAATCCCCTGGACCTGATGGCCTACATCCTAGGGTTCTAAAAGAGGTGGCTGCAGAGATAGTGGATGCATTGGTTATGATCTTCCAAAATTCTCTAGATTCTGGAAGTCCCAGTGGACTGCAAATGTTACCACGCTATTCAAGAAGGGAGGGAGTGAGAAAACAGGGAACAACAGGCCAGTTAACCTGACATCGGTCGTCGGAAAAATGCTGGAATCCATTATTAAGGAAGTGGTAACAGGGCACTTAGAAAATCATAATATGATTAGGCAGAGTCAACATGGTTTTATGAAAGGGAAATCATGTTTGACAAATTTATTCGAGTTTTTTGAGGATGTAACTAACATGATAGATAAAGGGGAACCAGTGGATGTAGTATATTTGGATTTTCAAAAGGCATTCGATAAGGTGTCACATAAAAGGTTGTTACACAAGGTAAGGGTTCATGGGGTTGTGGTTAATATATTAGCATGGATAGAGGATTGATTAATGGACAGAAACCAGAGAGTAGGGATAAATGGATCATTCTCAGGTTGGCAGGCTGTAACTAATGGGGTGCCACAAGGACCGTTACTTGGGCCTCAGCTATTTAAAATCTATATCAATGACTTAGATGAAGGGACCGAGTGCATTGTATCCACGTTTGCTGATGATACAAAGCTAGGTAGGAAAGTAAGCTGTGAGGAGGGCACAAAGAGTCTGGAAAGGGATATAGACAGATTAAGCGAGTGGGCAAGAAGGTGGGGGCAGATGGAGTATAAGATGAGGAAATGTGAGGTTATTCACTTTGGTAGGAAGAATAGAAAAACAGATTTTTTTTAAATGGTGAAAAACTATTAAATGTTGGTGTTCAGAGAGACTTGGGTGTCCTCGTACAAGAAACACAAAAAGTTGGTATGCAGGCACAGCAGACAATTAGGAAAGCAATTGGCCTTTATTGTAAGGAAGTTAGAGTACAAGAGTAGGGAAGTCTTATTACAGTTGTACAGGGATTTAGTGAGACCTCACCTGGAGAGTACTGTGTACAGTTTTGGTCTCCTTATCTAAGGAAGGATATACTTGCCTCAGAGGCGGTGCAACGAAGGTTCACTAGATTAATTCCTGGGATGAGAGGGTGGTCCTATGAAGAGAGGTTGAGTAGAATGGGACTATATGCTCTAGAGTTTAGAAGAATGAGAGGTGATCTCATTGAAACAAATAAGATTATGAGGGGGCTTGACAGGGTAGATGTTAAGAGATTTGTTCCCTTGGCTGGAGACTCTAGAACCAGGGGGCATAGTCTCAGGTTAAGAGGTTGGCCATTCAAGACTGAGATGAGGAGGAATTTCTTCACGCAGATGGTTGTGAATCTTTAGAATTCTCTACCTCTAGAAGGCTGTGGATGCTGAGTCATTGAATATATTCAAGGCTGAGATAGATAGATTTTTGGACTCTAGGGGAATCAAGGGATATGGGGATTGGGCAGGAAAGTGGATTTGAGGTCGAAGATCAGCCATGATCTAATTGGATGGCGGAGCAGGCTTGAGGAGCCATATGGCCTACTTCTGCTCCTATTTCTTATGTTCCTATGTTCTTATAACAACTAAGCCTGATCCTGTTCTCATCCAACATTCTCACACTTCCCAGGAGGACTCACGGGATAGCGATCAGGGCTTGGCTGATTTTTACCCTACAGAGTCAGAGGGGTCCGAGGCTAAGTGTAGCATCCCTACCATCTGGCTGAGATTAGTTAACTGAACACAGACAAGGGATTGAACTGTGACCTACCTGGTCTGTCTGGTTCAGTTCCACACATCATTTTAAAACAATTTACCTTTATTTATATAGCTTTATTGGTGAGACATGAAAAACATGTCCACAGATCCCAGACCATATAGGTGTTATAATTAATGGTTGTTGCTAGGATACAGCTTTATATTCAGAACAAGTAACACCAAAAAGTCATGAATCACAAAGCTATGAATTAATGAGACTTAAAGTAGTACTCAACAAGCTGTTATACCTAGCGTTGGAAAATGTTTTATTTTAAGTATTACAGGATTTTTTAAATCTCAGGCACTATTTTGCATTGCAAAAATTTATTGTATTGATCACTGGTGTCAGCACAAAGCACTGAGGTCAGACACAAAACAAGTACTTGCAGATTAAAGCTCTCCCTACTCCAACAATGTGCCTTAACCCCAAATTCATTTTCTGACAATTAATTTCTGAATACAGGCAACATCAATGAGGAAAACTATGTAGGGCAGATGAATCTTATTGATATGTGGTTACATCAGGAGATTTGTGTGTATTTGTGTGTGGCCGCTCTTCTGACAGTTACAAAATGACTTTTATAGATACTGCTAATCAAAAGCCAAATTTAATCCACATTGCTCTGTGTACTTAAAGTCGTATAAAAAAGATATAACAGAGAGATGTTTCCTATTTGACACATGAGAAAGCTACGTATCCATCAATCCATTTTTAATGTTTAAATGCTATGCTTATCTATTTCTGCACCTCCAATATTTCACTGTTTGTTTTGGAGCTGGGACCCACATCTTGGAGATTTTGATTTCTGATTGGCTGTAAACTGGTCCCAAATATTAATTTTTCAGCCAACAGAGAACCACAATATTCAAGATTGAATATTGCAACATTGGAGCATGCAAGTCAAAATGATGGCACTTTCCCTAGCTGCTGTCAGGTGTTCCCAGTGATTGTCTCATCAGCAGCCCACTGAACCATGCAATGCCAAAATGAATTATCTCATTGGCAGCACTACATGGGCTAAAAACTTTTGGCAGCATTCCTTGTAAATTAAGCTATAAAAAAGGCAACTTCATATGAAATACTGGATCAATGCACCTCAAAATAATGTATTTATTGATTTTCAACAATCATGGCCACTAGTGTCCACTATGAATAGGAAAATATAATATCTGCCTATAAGCAAAATGGACCCATTAGCTGTCACTTTACAGTATTGTGCATTGCAGGCAGGAAAGGTTTGGTATGATTCACATTATTCTGCCAGTTCACTGCACCTGGTTATCACTGGAATGCGGAAAGTCAGTGGATTTGTTGCCATCTTTAAAATAATAAAATCAACAAAAGAGAGTGGGATAGATTTTACAGTATTGAAAAAGAGATTTTTGCCCGTGGAAAAACTTTACAATGAACACTGACAAAGTAACAGTCAACAGGGTAGAATTTCCTCGGGGGTTATCCACTGCAGTCTGCGCCATAACTTCGTCAGAAGATTGGTAGAAATCCTGCAGGACCGGTGCGAACAGATGTTTCCACTGTATCTGCAGGGTTTCCTCCGATCTTTTTTCGAAGTCATGGCTGGAGGCTGGGAGAACCCTGTGGAAATTCCAGGCAAACCTGTTTTGTTTTGTTCCTGGTGCTTTGAATCAGATGTCTTTTCAGCATTTGACAAAGCTCTGCAACTGGACCCCTGCTGGTACTCTGAGCCCGCAGAAACAGTCGTTCTCAGTGAATGGCAGTTGACACGTGAAGGCCTACAGATAGGATTTGTGGCCTAGAATGACCAGTGCAGTTTAGGTGCCCGTTTGATCCTACTTGACATGCCTTTGTCCATCTTTTTACCACTTCGACCACTTCGACCAAATGCAGCTTGTGCTGAACATCCCAGGGAGTAGGTTGACCTGATTATGACCTTATTAAAAGGGTCCATCGTGAAAGAGGTATGTTTGCAGTCATCAAAGGAAAAGACCAGCCCACATAGTTGACTGCAGATCTTACAAGAAGCTGTTGGGGAGAAATGGCCTCTATCCCAATTCCTGAAAGCATTTAATGAGTATATGCAAAAAGAAAGGACATTGTGATGATATTCTCAAGTTTTGTCTCAATTGCTGGAGCACATCAGCAGGCAGACAGAGGAGGTGGTTCCAAATCTAAGGGCGATTAGGGAGAAACCCAGGTTTCTTTGCTGCGATGAAGTTATCCTCTAGACAGAGGAAGAGGAAAATGTTGATTTGAAAATCAGTCATTACATGGCAGCAATCTGTGGACTGTCATTGACTGAATGCCAAGCCATGGCATGATGCAGTCCCTCTCCCAAAGATGGAGGAGTCTCTTCATGTCCTTTATGGAACACAATTCCCCTCCACTGTTCAGCCTGCTGGTTGTCACTAAGTGGCTGGGAAAGAAGAGGATGAGTGTAAGACAGTATTTGTCACCATTTTGCTTATCCAAGTACACCTGAATGTCATTTGGTTTGTGCAATGTGCTTGCAATTTTCTAGCAGCTGCGCAGAGCACGATGCTTGATTTGATCTCTCAGATCTTGCTCATCTAGAACATTTGAGTAACATGCCTTCAAAGCACATTTTGAATGGGTGCACAGGAAGCTCCCTCATGTGGGATGGAGCTCTTAAAGGGAACAAACGTATAGTAATGATTAAATAAAAGTTGTCCCCTAAAGATGATTGCAAATATGCTTATTAATAAAGTTCCATAAATACTAAAATGACTCCAACAGCACTAAAAAAAATTACTGTAAATATTGCAACAAAAGCACATCAAAAGCCTGTTCCCTTTAAGAGCTCCGTCCCACATGAGGGAGCTTCCTGCGCACCCATTCAAAACGTGCTTTGAAGGCATGTTACTCAAATGTTCTAGATGAGCAAGATCTGAGAGATCAAATCAGGCATCGTGCTCTGCGCAGCTGCTAGAAAATTGCAAGCACATTGCACAAACCAAATGACATCCAGGTGTATTTGGATAAGCGAAATGGTGACAAATACTGTCTTACACTCGTCCTCTTCTTTCCCAGCCACTTAGTGATAACTACTAGCAGGCTGAACAGTGGAGGGGAATTGTGTTCCATAAAGGACATGAAGAGACTCCTCTATCTATGGGAGAGGGACTGCATCATGCCATGAATTGGCATTCAGTCAATGGCAGTCCACAGATTGCTGCCATGTACTGTCTGATTTTCAAATCAACATTTTCCTCTTCCTCTGTCTCGAGGATAACTTCATCACAGCAAAGAAACCTGGGCTTCTCCCTAATCACCCTTAGGTTTGGAACCACCTCCTCTGTCTGCCTACTGATGTGCCCCAGCAATTGAGACAAAACTTGAGAATATCATCACAATGTCCTTTCTTTCTACATATACTCATTAAATGCTTTCAGTAGCTGGGATAGAGGCCATTTCTCTCCAACAGCTTCTTGTAAGATCTGCAGCCAACTATGTGGGCTGGTCTTTTCCTTTGATGACTGCAAACATACCTCTTTCAGTATAGGCCCTTTTAATAAGGTCATAATCAGGTCAACCTACTCCCTGGGATATTTAGCACAAGCTGAGATGGCCTGTTTTACTCCTTGTGAAAGACCTTGACTGAGTGACTATCATTCCTAAAGTTAATGCTGAAAGGATAAATCTTTTGCTCTCGGAATAGATATGTCGGAGTGTGGAGATTCTATCACATGCTGGTTTCCAGCAATGAAGTGACCAGATAGCAACCATTATTTCCTCCTGCTTTTGCTTAAGCTCAGCTAACTGCTGCTACCCTGAATGAAGAGGATCATGCTTTAGAGCAAATCACAGACATTTAGGGTTCCTGTTATCCCTTATCATGGACATGTACCTGTCATTCCATCCCATCCCATATATAGATGGAAGCCTTTCTTTTGGTATTTTTCTTTCAATATCCAAACACATAGGAAGTCTCTCCTTTAATCAGTACAGTATTACTCCAAAGGTCCACATTCAACTACTCCTTCCACCACTGCCCTTCAATTTGGTCCTTGCCTCTACTTCCAGCTCGCTCTGCCTCTTCCAGGATTTTAGCTCCCAAAGCACCATCACTTGATTGACCTTGTAGTCGCTCTCACTCCTATTATTTCACTAGTTATCATCCTCTTAATGACCAGGACCCCACTTCTGGCACCAATTTCTGCCACCTATAGAAACAACTGGAGATCCAAACCATTTTCATGGTCAGATCTCATTAGCATTCCATCGACGAGCCGATCGTGCTATTGGAGCATCTTGCCAATGGAGGGGGTAGGAAATCTGGTGACTCCACCACGGATCCCAGTTGGTACTCGTAATCTAAATGAGAGGGGAGGCAATCATAGGGGAGGGCCGCACGGGGTCCGGTATCGGGGGGGCGGGGGGGGGGGGAGGTTGGTGGAATTAATGCTCCTTCTGGCCCCACAACAATCATTCAAAAACCTTTTATACCTTTTTTTGAGAGTCCTTTTAAGGACCGCCAGGTAGGCCACTCTACATCAAGTACCAATGGGCAGAGTGTGCTCAGTGCACGCTCTGCCCATTGGTACTTCAAAATTACATTGGAGTCCTAATATGTCATAGGACCCCGATTTACATGGGCTAATGTGGTTCCCTCCTGTTTCCACTGGGCACCTGGACCGCCCATTTCAAAGCTCTCACCAAATGGTGCAACTTCCTCATTCTCATCTTAAAATTGACCCTAACTTCCTTGGTACACTGCCAACTACTTTTAATGTAACAAGGGAAATGATAAACTTTCACATGTCAATCCTCCTGGCATAAAATAGCTTTTCCAATAACATATATCTAGGATGGCTTAAGATTCTCCTAACATGATGTCTAATCTGGCAGAAAACTGGAGCTCTTCTCTCTATCTGCAGGCAGGAAATAAGGGAGCCTCCAAACGCTTCCATCATGGAAGCAGTCACTTGAAAATTGACTCCGAGGGAAGTATAATCCAACCAAAGACACATCACCTCGTGACGAAAACCACCCACTGTGCCAGGCTACAGAAGTTATATTCCGCATTTGTTGGCATTTATGCTCCTTGGGAACTAATACAAAGAGACATTAGAAAGGGGAAAGCCATGGTATGCAAATAGTTAAAATGAAAAGCCATGTAGACTTGCTGTGATCTAATATGCATTGGATCTATATATTGATATTCATTACAAATATAGAGCTTTAGTGAAGTGGGGGCTCATGATAATGAGCTACACAATACATTCTGATATTTTTCTCTGCGTTTGCTTAATGCCACATTCCCTTGTCAGTTATTCATTACCTATCAACACAAAGACTAACACCATCTTGGTACAGGTCCAGTGAGGAAGATTAAAGATCAGACAGGGTAGTGAATTTGATGATATAGCACGTTTGCGCAGAGACGGGAAAGCAACACGCAGAGGTGTTAGGGAGAGTACAGATCAGATGCTTCTCACAAGTATGGGGAGAGAATTGGCAGATCTGTTACCTCTGCCCTCTCACACATCTTTTAATACTTGGTTATAAAGTAATATTGGAATTCGCTGGGGCATGTTGCCAAGCCATCCTATGGTGAAAGTATGATATGCAGCATATGAGAGGAAAGGGAAAAAAGTCCTAAAAATTATAAGAGGGAAAAAAATTCCTTGAGCCATCTTGATAATTTAAGTTGAAGAATCAATGAATCAATTCACAGCAAGGGGGAGGGCACTAACATAGGGGTGTGTCTACAGAAGTTGTCTATATGGACTTCCAGAGGCATTAGATAAGGATTCACACAAGAGATTATTAGCAGAAATAAAAGCGCAAGAATTGGACATGGTTGGTAGTTGATTGGAAGGTAAGAGACAGAGAGAAAGGATAAAGGAAATGTACTCTGACCGGATGTAGCAATGGTGTTCACCAGAGATCTGTATTGGAGTCTCAGCTTTTCACCATGTATATCGATGACTTGAATCAAGGAATAGAGAGTTGTATGTCCAAGTTTTCAAATGACACTAAGTTAAGAGGCACAGTAAGTTGTGTAGCTGGGAGCAGGAAGTTGCAAAGGGACATAGACAGATGAGTGGGCAAAACTGTAGCAGATGGAGTTCAATGTGGAGAAATATGAGGTCATCTACTTTGGATTCAAGAAAGACATTGGGCCCGATGTTAGCAGGGCTGCGGGTTCTCGGCGGGGGGGCTATCGGGTGCGTGGGTAACGCGCCCGGTGAAATTAGTCAGTTTCCCGTGCGATTGTAGCAGACAATCCACTAATTGGATCCACTTACCTGCTCCTCCGGGTTCCCCACTGCTGATCTGCGCGTCGGGCGGGCTGCGCATGCACAGTAAGATCTGTCAGCTGGAGGCGCTCTATTTAAAGGGGCAGTCCTCCACTGACAGATGCTGCAACAAATAGCAAAAATTACAGCATGGAGCAGCCCAGGGGGAAGGCTGCTCCCAGTTTAATGATGCCTCACTCCAGGTATCAATGCAAGGGGTGAGGAGGAGGGGGAGGACAGAGATCTTCCTCCCGGCGTGCGGGAGGAAGCGGCCTGCCTCTGCCACCAGGAAGGCCTGGCTCGAGGTGGCAAAGGAGGTCACCAGCGCAACCAACATATCGCCCACCTGCACACAGTGCAGGAAGCGCTCCAACGCTCAGTAGGTCAGCCAAAGTGAGTACACGTAGTCTTTCCCCTACACTCAGTCTGCCACATCACTGCCCCCACCCCACATCTCCTTCAGCACTGCCAACACAACTCTGTCACATCATCCCTCATACCCACTCAAACCTCATCCTCATCTTACCTGCACCTACTCACCTCGCCAGTACTCATCCCGCCACTACCACTCAACCCAATCCTCATACAATCTCATGGCTCTATCTCATACTCACCCTCTCGTGCATCTCTTTCACGGCCAGCCTCACTCAACCTGCCACTACCTGTGCTGCAGCCACAGGGCATGCATCACATATGTGCAGTAGGCAGCGTAAGGCAAACGTGTCGTGAGCATGAAGGGGATGCACAAGGGTGTCTGAGGGTTTGTTATGGGTGTTACTTATATTGAATTTCTGACCAACTCACGTTACATATTATATTGTCACCACTACTGCCATGTCTTCGCGAATCCTGTCTGGTTTGTGCAATAATGCCCTCTCCTGAGGATCACTATGAGGACTCATAACTGATGCCACCCATTGTGTCACTGCAGAGTGGGTGTAGGTGTATTTGCAGGGCTCTTTTGCGCAGATGACTGAGAGACATCGGCGATGTCCCCGGTTGCACCCTGGAAGGATGCGGAGGAGAAGTTGTTGAGGGCAGTGGTGACTTTGACAGCGACAGGTGAGAAGATGGTGCTCGGGCCAGCCAGGAGCAGCTTGGCATGAAGGAGGCTGCAGATGTCCACGACTATATGTCGAGTGACTCTGAGCCTCCGTGTGCACTGCTGCTCAGAGAGGTCCAGGAAGCTGAGCCTCGGTCTGTGGACCCTGTGGCGAGGGTAGTGCCCTCTGCGACGCGTCTCTCTCTGCGGTAGCCCTCCCTCCTGCTATACAGGTGGATGTGTCACAGCACTCTGTTGTAGAGCTCCACGTGTCAGAGGTGGACGGCGTGGATGGCGAGGCTGGTGATGCTGTTCGCCCTCCGAGGACGTCATGACTGCAGCTACGGCAGACCCCAACCGCAAGATGTACATCTGAGGTGGTCCGCGAGGCAGGTACATGTCTCCGGACCCCGGGATAAGTGTGCAGGTTGGTGACTTTGATTGTCAGGAGGAGGGTGGTGGAGGCCAAACTTTGTCCCAAGTGACAGAGTGGCCTCCTGCAATGGGTGAGGGTCTCCCCCCCGCCAACCTGTCAAATGGACCTTTGCAGCTGCCACAGGCTGACAGCTGCAACACGTCCATTTGATCTGGGAGTGTTTCCCCCAGTGTGGGAAACAGTCCCATTCTGGTCTAAAATCCCACATAATCCCTTAATCAGGTCAGTTAATGACCTGAAATACCTAAATAAATACTGTCAAGTGGCATCCCGCTGGCTTTAATTGCCTGCGGGATTCCCACCAGCGGGGGCTGCGCGTGCACGCCGGCGCGTCAGCGGGGAACCTGGAAGTGCGCGGGTTCGGGGCGGGCTCCGGTACCGCGCCGGGATCCTCCGGTTTTCGGAGCCCCCCCGCCAGGAGCGCACCAGATAGCGGGTGCTAAAATAGAGCCCATTATAATTGTTTCTCATGATTTTTTTTTTGCTTGGCTTTCTCATTGAGGTTATTTAAATGACACAAGTGGGCTGTGATATGAATGGCTTAATGTATCATTGAAAATAATGAGGTGGCTTGAAGCATTAATACATTTCATAAGTCACATAGGTGGATGATTCACTACCACTTCATTAAATATGTTGCAAGAAGTAAAATGGGTTTACATGCTAATACATCAGTCAACCTATTGTTAACTGGTTTAAATGACAGATCCCTTTTGTCCAACTGGATTTTCAAAAATTGTCCGTGCAAATAAAAATGAAACATTATTTGGTAAAATCAATGACTGAAGAACAAGCCGGGGCCTCTTATTATTATTCAAATACAGTATTTTACTTTTTATTTCTCATCAATTTTCCTTCTCTCCTGAAAGCATTGACTCGAGTACGGTATGATAATATGGGTCACAGTGACCCTGTGGTTCTTCATTCAAATGGTAATATTCATATGTGAGCCTTGACAATGAGTGTTAGCGTGCTGTTCAACTGCAGAGAGCATTACAGCGAAGCTTGATGCTGTCCTCGCCCAACTCCCACACACATGCACTTCCAGCAGTGGCCATTAGACAGCAGTGGGAACCCTGTCTAAAGCTGGCGTCAGTGGTAATGAGCCAATTGCTCTCTCAAATGTACAATGCTATTTAAATGGTTGTTACAGAAATGAGGTAACTGAACATGAGGTCTAAAAAATAGCTTATGTCTTAATCTATTATTTTATATTTTGAGAATGTTTTAATTATGCTATTTTCATGATTGGCACATTGGAGCAGTGAGATGTACTTTCCATTCAACTGAGCCCCTGGTCTCAATTATACAACTGCGGGAGGTACAGAGTGGAACCAGGCAGCTTCTCATGGGAGAGAGAAAGATCATTTATTTTTATTATTGAGGGATCAAGATAAAAAGCCAAAGTAAACAAGTAAGCACAGGGCACCACCAAGGATGAAAACAGTAAAAAAGAGTAGGTAAATCAGGAAACAGTGATTAGACGAAGCCAAGCTTGGATTTAATTCAAAAGCAAAATACTGCGGATATTGGAAATCTGAAATAAAAACAGAAAATACTGGAAATACTCAGCAAGTCAGGCAGCATCTGTGGAGAAAGAAACAGAGTTAACGTTTCAGGTCGATGACCTTTCATCAGAACTGCAGTTAACTCTGTTTCTTTCTCCACAGATGCTGCCTGACTTGCTGAGTAATTCCAGTATTTTCTGTTTTTTTTTTGAGATTTTAATTGCCTGAGGATTGTAGGAGGAAGGAAAGACCGAGGGGGGTAAGAGACTCTACAGTTTCGAGGTACTGGGAAAGAATGAATTCGATAAGACACTATGATGAATCTTGTTTTCAAGGCAGTGAGGGAGAGCAATAATGGCTGGGCTGCTGTTAAATGCTTCCGGGCAACCCAGATAAAGATTAAAATTGGCAGAGACCAAGGTATTTAAAATAACTCTAGTTTTGTGTTACTTCTTTTGCCTGTCTTCATTTTGAAAAATCCAATATTTTTATTTTAACAGCGTGTATTGATAACATCATCAAGGAATCAGGCTTGCAGGGGTTCTTGTGCTCAGTGGTGTCCTGGAGCTGAATTGTTTTTTTTCAAAAAATATACTTTATTCATAAAATTTGCAACAATACAGTTGTCATATCACATTTCAATCGTACACAATACAGATTATACAATTTGCCGATTACATCAAGTACAGTTCAATGAAAACATTGTACATAATTACAATTGTAAACAATTTTACAACACCAAGTTATAGTCCAACAAATTTATTTTAAATTAAATTCCACAAGCTTTCGGAGGCTTCCTCCTTCGTCGGGCGGATGGTGGAAATGATATTTTCGAATCCTTCGCATTTGAAAAACATAGAACAATGCCTGGTGATTACTGCCCGTTGCCAAGGCAATCACAGTGAGCAGACAGAAAGGTGTCATCTAAAAGGCCACTGAATATCCACATCAAAAAAAAAGAGAGAGAGAGAGAGAGAAGGAAGACAGTCAATGACCCGTTATATTAAAAACAGATAACATTTGTTCGCTGGTGGGGTTACGTGTAGTGTGACATGAACCCAAGATCCCTGTTGAGGCCGTCCTCATGGGTGCGGAACTTGGCTATTAATTTCTGCTCGACGATTTTGCGTTGTCGTGTGTCTCGAAGGCCGCCTTGGAGTATGCTTACCCGAAGGTCGGTGGCTGAATGTCCATGACTGCTGAAGTGTTCCCCGACAGGGAGAGAACCCTCCTGTTTGGCGATTGTTGCGCGGTGTCCGTTCATCCGTTGTCGCAGCGTCTGCATGGTCTCGCCAATGTACCATGCTCTGGGGCATCCTTTCCTGCAACGTATGAGGTAGACAACGTTGGCCGAGTCACAGGAGTATGAACCGTGCACCTGGTGGGTGGTGTCCTCTCGTTTGATGGTGGTATCTGTGTCGATGATCTGGCATGTCTTGCAGAGGTTACCGTGGCAGGGTTGTGTGGTGTCGTGGACGCTGTTCTCCTGAAAGCTGGGTAATTTGCTGCGAACGATGGTTTGTTTGAGATTGGGTGGCTGTTTAAAGGCGAGTAGTGGAGGTGTGGGGATGGCCATAGCGAGGTGTTCGTCATCATTGATGACATGTTGAAGGCTGCGGAGAACATGGCGTAGTTTCTCCGCTCCGGGGAAGTACTGGACGACAAAGGGTACTCTGTTGGTTGCGTCCCGTGTTAGTCTTCTGAGGAGGTCTACGCGATTTTTCGCTGTGGCCCGTCGGAACTGTCGATCGATGAGTCGAGCATCATATCCTGTTCTTACTAGGGCGTCTTTCAGCGTCTGTAGGTGTCCATCGCGTTCCTCCTCGTCTGAGCAGACCCTGTGTATTCGCAGGGCCTGTCCATAGGGGATGGCCTCTTTGACGTGGTTAGGGTGAAAGCTGGAAAAGTGGAGCATCGTGAGGTTGTCCGTGGGCTTGCGGTAGAGTGAGGTGCTGAGGTGCCCGTCTTTGATGGAGATTCGTGTGTCCAAGAAAGAAACTGATTCTGAGGAGTAGTCCATGGTGAGCTTGATGGTGGGATGGAACTTGTTGATGTTATTGTGTAGTCTCTTTAGTGATTCCTCACCGTGGGTCCATAGAAAGAAAATGTCGTCGATGTATCTGGTGTATAGTGTTGGTTGGAGGTCCTGTGCAGTGAAGAAGTCGTGCTCGAACTTGTGCATGAAAATGTTGGCGTATTGGGGTGCGAATTTGGTCCCCATGGCTGTTCCGTGTGTTTGGGTAAAGAACTGGTTATTGAAGGTGAAGACATTGTGATCCAGGATGAAGCGGATGAGTTGTAGGATGGCGTCTGGAGATTGGCTGTTGTTGGTGTTGAGTATATAATTATGAGTACATAATTACAGTTCATGACACTCTAGGGCGCCTCATTGCATTATACTCAATAAAGATTTTTGATTACAGATTCATTACAGGTACATTACAGATTCATTACAGGTACATTACATCAATTTGAATTTTACATTCTGCCCGAGGGGGTTTTTCCCTGATTGCAGCCCCTCGGTATACAATGGCGGGAAGGCTCTAAACGGTTGCCTTGCCCCACAGAGCCTTTGCGGCGGCCGCACCCAGCCTCAGTGCGTCCCTCAGCACGTAGTCCTGGACCTTGGAAGGTGCTAGTCTGCAACACTCGGTCGAGGACAGCTCCGTGCATTGGAAGACCAGCAAGTTTCGGGCAGACCAAAGGGCGTCTTTCACCGAGTTAATGGTCTTCCAGCAGCAGTTGATGTCTGTCTCGGTGTGCGTCCCCGGGAACAGCCTGTAGAGCACAGAGTCCTGTGTTACGGAACTGCTCGGGACGAACCCGGACAGATACCACTGCATCTCTCTCCAGACCTTCTTTGCAAAGGCACATTCCAGAAGAAGATGAGTGATGGTCTCGTCTCCACCGCAGCCTCCTCGGGGACAGCGCGCGGTGGCGCTGAGACTCTGGGAGTGCATGAAGGATCTGACGGGAAGTGCCCCTCTCGCCACCAGCCAAGCTAGGTCTTGGTGCTTGTTTGAAAGCTCTGGCAATGAGGCGTTCTGCCAAATGACATTGACAGTCTGCTCGGGGAACCAACCGACAGGATCCACCATCTCCTTTTCCCTCAGGGTCTCGAGGATGTTGCGTGCGGACCACTTGCTGATCGCCTTGGAGATCAAAAATGGATCGTGTTTGCAGGGACACGATGTGCAAATCTCCAGAGAAAGGGGGAAAAGGCGTGCCCAATGTGGCCCTCATCCTAATGTCCATCTTCGTGTGTGGCTGCATCGAGCTGTGCATAGACCTTCGGTACGCAAACACAAAGTGTCACTACATGCTGAGGTTCTACCTGTCCCCAGTGTAGCAAAGGATAGGCCTGGCCACGCTGCCACGGAACGCTCCATCCAGTTGGACCGTTCCGACGCACCTGTCCTTCATCGAAGAGTTTGTGCAGAAAAACACCTGGAGCTGAATTGTTGCCACGGTACTGAGGAGTTTTTTTTTTATTCGTTCATGGGATTTGGGCGTCGCTGGTGAGGCCGGCATTTATTGCCCATCCCAAATTGCCCTTGAGAAGGTGGTGGTGAGCTGCTTTCTTGAACCGCTGCAGTCCGTGCGGTGAAGGTTCTCTCACAGTGCTGTTCCAGGATTTTGACCCAGTGATGATGAAGGAACGGCAATATATTTCCAAGTCGGGATGGTGTGTGACTTGGAGGGGAACGTGCAGGTGGTGTTATTCCCATGTACCTGCTGATCTTGTCCTTCTAGGTGGTAGAGGTCGCGGGTTTGGGAGGTGCGTCGAAGAAGTCTTGGCGAGTTGCTGCAGTGCATCTTGTGGATGGTACACACTGCAGCCACTGTGCGCCGGTGGTGAAGGGAGTGAATGTTTAGGGTGGTGGATGGGGTGCCAATCAAGCGGGCTGCTTTGTCCTGGATGGTGTTGAGCTTCTTAAGTGTTGTTGGAGCTGCCAGTGGAGTGGAGGTAAGTGGAGAGTATTCCATCACACTCCTAACTTGTGCCTTGTAGATGGTGGAAAGGCTTTGGGGAGTCAGGAGGTGAGTCAGTCGCCGCAGAATACCCAGACTCTGACCTACTCTTGTAGCCACAGTAT
This sequence comes from Heptranchias perlo, assembly GCF_035084215.1. Classification (NCBI taxonomy): domain Eukaryota; kingdom Metazoa; phylum Chordata; class Chondrichthyes; order Hexanchiformes; family Hexanchidae; genus Heptranchias; species Heptranchias perlo. The sequence continues at coordinate 44,934,120 of NC_090339.1, read as the reverse complement.
TTATATGGCTGTTCCAGTTAAGTTTCTGGTCAATGGTGACCCCCAGGATGTTGATGGTGGGGGATTCAGCAATGGTAATGCCGTTGAATGTCAAGGGGAGGTGGTTAGACTCTCTCTTGTTGGAGATGGTGATTGCCTGGCACTTGTGTGGCGCGAATGTTACTTGCCACTTATGAGCCCAAGCCTGGATGTTGTCCAGGTCTTGCTGCATGCGGGCTCGGACTGCTTCATTATTTGAGGGGTTGCGAATGGAACTGAACACTGTGCAATCATCAGCGAACATGCCCATTTCTGACCTTATGATGGAGGGAAGGTCACTGATGAAGCAGCTGAAGATGGTTGGGCCTAGGACACTGCCCTGAGGAACTCCTGCAGCAATGTCCTGGGGCTGAGATGATTGGCCTCCAACAACCACTACCATCTTCCTTTCTGCTAGATATGACTCTAGCCACTGGAGAGTTTTTTCCTGTTATTGGGCAGTTTCTGTTTCTGAAGCAGCCACTAACAACCGGAAAGCTTACTTTGGTACCCACCATTTTGATCACTGTGGAAAGATCATGCTGAACTTTCACGATACGGTTTCCAATTTATTTTTCCCATTTTCTCCCCAGCACTGTTGACTGCCAGCTGGGCTATGATTCCACAGGAGATTACAGCCCTCCAGTAATCTCACCCAAGTGATAATTCCTCATGTGTTAGCCTAAACAGTGAGTGTTGATAGGCTATTCTACCAGTCAGGATATCACGGAGGTGTCCAATCTGTTCTCGCCTGGTGTACTCGCAAGTACACTTTCAGCAAGGATCATTGGATTGCGATCAAGAGCAGTTGTGATTCCAACATCACTTTGGTTGAGAATAGCTAATTTAGCACAGACCAGGAATCAAACCCGGGGTCTCCTGCCACATCCACAGTCCATCATGGGGTGGGGTCTCAATTTTGTTTATTTATCTATTAGTTAATTCTGGACAAATCATTTTCTTCCCCCTTCCCTTTTTCAGACCTTCTTCTGCCATGTACCATTCCTTGAGTGGGTGAAAGAGTAGATGAGAGCTCTATTGATGCGGTTTTGCAGATGATCACTACAGGAGGCATGTGAGAGCAGCCTGATTCACTCTGCAGTATCCCATCTAGCTCTGTAGAGAAGAGCCTGACCTCTGCACTGTGCCTCCCTCTGGGTGCCGTGATTGAGATTGGGAACTGATTGAATGAGGAACTGTGGATTTGCTCCAGTATTCTGCCACAATTTGGCACTGCATGTTCAAACATTGGCATATCACTCCTCTATTAGTTCAATGTATATTTGAATTTTAATTATATTCACATGTGAGGCCAACTAGAGAGTAGGCACTTGTTACAGGGAGGGAGAGAAATGAAATAATAGTCTTCCTTGAACCTGCTCATGAACCTCCTAGTGATCAGTTTATAGTGGGATTGACAGAAATGTGGATGTATATTGGCTGTCTGCTCTCTTGGGCTCAGTTGGTGCTTGGCCCCAAGGAGAGTAAATGGAAAAAAACAGATGGAGTTTACCTCAAAAGAGAAAAGATGGTACTGGTTTACGAGACTTTAGGTAGACAGCCGGTTTTACCGGTCATATACTAATTGCTGTTGCACTTGGTACATTTATGGAAAAAGACGTGGACACGCTTGACGTTTCAGACACAAAGCCCTCTACACAAACAGATAAGGGATTAGAAACATTACAGCAGTTTAATAACTTTTGGAGGGTTGAGCAGGTTTATACAAAAGCTCGCTGCACAGTGATAAGGAGCTTCAGCGCGATGCTGGGCGATAACATTTTCTGGCACACACTGAAGTGAGTACTCTACCGACACAGTAGAACCCCATTCTTAGTTGTTTCTCTACATATTTAATAAAATTTGTAATCATTTTATTGCTGAGAGAAGCTTTGTTTTTTTTAATTATAGGAACATAGCTGTAGAATATCAATAGTCATTTTGCACAACAATCAGAATTTCCTTCATAGTAGTCAGCTCAGAGACCGTGACCTTCTTCACACAAACTTGTTATTGCATGTTGACAAATGGTTTTCTTGTTTTTTTAATGTTTGTTTGACTTACTCATCCAAATATGCGGGAATCTACATAGTACCATCCAATAAAAGTTCTTATTTCACACTGTGCCTCAATGATCGGCTGTTATCATGAGTGGAAAGTTGATATTAGTGCCAAGTTGTCACTAGGATTCAAGTAAAGCCTAATAGTGGTCATATAAAATTTCATAATCGGATAGATTTTGCAAGTCCTGGCACACGACAAGGTATCTCACATGCTGTGAGCAAGGACTCAGAAACTTCCCCTTGTGTCCATTTGGGATGTGAAGAATGCCCAATGATAAATTTTGTCCTAAATTTGGGTTGAGAGAGAATTTGAGCTAGACACCAGATGAAGAACTAATGATTCAATGGTGGTGGTAGTGGTGGGAGCAATTTGAAGTTATGATTTAAGAGTATGACACAAGACGTACACTCGCAAAACATGGAAGTATATTGGCTTACATGGGATTTTTGCCTATAGTACGAATATGCTACATAAGCCAAATGACAACACCAGGGAATGGAGTTCTGGCTTTATAATTCTTGTTGCTTTTTTGCTGTTTTCATGAAATATTTCTGTGCACTGCACAGAACATGAAGAATTCCTTTGGATGAGGCTGTGCAGATAGCACATTTAATTTAATCAAAGCCTTATAATGGTAATGGATTAGCAAAAACTGGCGAGAGCAAGCTCTATTGTTATCGTCTAACACAGTGCAGTGTTCCTTCCTGCATCTGTTAGGAGGTTAGACCAGAAAAAAGACATTTATTTCTGTCATATTTTTGATCAATAAAGATGGAACATTACATGCAGAAAAAAGCAACTATTACCATACCTGTTTTTCAGGCAGGTTGCATTCTTGTAAGCTTGTCAGCGTTTCTTTAAGACCGATGGATCTTGTTGAGAATTGTGATGCTGATACCTGAAAAGTGAATATTCTTGCTTTCTAACAACTTAATGCAGGAAAGAATGGAAGAGTGTAATACCTGTGCCTCTCGAACAGCATATCTAAAAAGCCAGGTCAGGTACATCCGGTGCAGACATAGACAAAAGTACCAGATACAGACACTAAGCAGTTTATTCATAAATGATAGGCCAAGATCTCTGCTGAACTTTTTACCAATATATTCATTCTCGGAATATGGGCATTGCCGGCATTTATTGCCATCCCTAGTTGCCCTTGAGAAGGTGAGGAGGGCCTTCTTCTGGAACCACTGCAGTTCTTGTGGTGAAGGTACTCCTACAATGCAGTTCACAGCGGAATGGTCCGTCCGGTTTTATTCTTCTTATTCTTTTTAGTGGTTTGATATAACTAGGCCACTTCGCGTTGGTGTGGGACTGGAGTCACATATAGGTAGTATTGCCCGGAGTCTCCAGGAATTGAGGACTAATCTCCAGGACACTGCTGTGAGCAACCCAGGAGAAAAATCATAGGGGCAATAAAAATTGTGTTTCAATAAACTTTTCTTTGAACACTTTTGTTTACTAGTCATAAAAATATTGGACATGGGAAAAAAGACTGTTTGTCTGACAGTCAAGAATCATCCAATCAGGTAATGAAGAGTTTATTCACTTTCCGATTGGTGTAGGAAGGCAATGCACAGCACATAGCAGGCGACCAATGGCGAGAATGTGGGGGCAGGGTGGTTGGAGGTCATGTGATTAAACCTCCAGAAATATGTCCAACCAGAGTTGGTAACCCTACCCAGGCTGGGTAAGGATGGCAGATTCCCTTCTTTAAAGGACATTAGAGAACCAGTTGGGTTTTTACAACAATCTGACAGCTTCATGGTCACTTTTACTGATACCAGATTTATTTATTTTAACTGAATCCAAATTCTCAAACTGCCATGGCAGGATTATGAACTCATGTTCTCTGGATTATTAGTCCAGGCCTCTGGATTACTAGTCCAGTAACATAACCACTATGCTACCGTACCCGATATAAATACTGCAGCTACTTTGTGTTGCACTACAGCATGGTATGTTCCTAGTTCCATACTATCCTGGACACCATATATATAAGATCCTATAGACAGAACAGTTACAGAGTAAGGGATAGCTACCATAGAAAGCAAGTAATCAAACCTGGTGTTTCTAGTGAGCAACTCTCAACCTGTGGCTCACATTAGCCTCGCACTTCCTTGTCTCCTAGGTTTTTTTTTTATTCGTTCACGGGATGTGGGCGTCGCTGGCAAGGCCGGCATTTATTGCCCATCCCTAATTGCCCTTGAGAAGGTGGTGGTGAGCCGCCTTCTTGAACCGCTGCAGTCCGTGTGGTGACGGTTCTCCCACAGTGCTGTTAGGAAGGGAGTTCCAGGATTTTTGACCCAGCGACAATGAAGGAACGGCGATATATTTCCAAGTCGGGATGGTGTGTGACTTGGAGGGGAACGTGCAGGTGGTGTTGTTCCCATGCGCCTGCTGCCCTTGTCCTTCTAGGTGGTAGAGGTCGCGGGTTTGGGAGGTGCTGTCGAAGAAGCCTTGGCGAGTTGCTGCAGTGCATCCTGTGGATGGTACACACTGCAGCCACAGTGCGCCGGTGGTGAAGAGAGTGAATGTTAAGGGTGGTGGATGGGGTGCCAATCAAGCGGGCTGCTTTATCTTGGATGGTGTCGAGCTTCTTGCGTGTTGTTGGAGCTGCACTCATCCAGGCAAGTGGAGAGTATTCCATCACACTCCTGACTTGTGCCTTGTAGATGGTGGAAAGGCTTTGGGGAGTCAGGAGGTGAGTCACTCGCCGCAGAATACCCAGCCTCTGACCTGCTCTCGTAGCCACAGTATTTATATGCCCCACACTAGCATGTGCAGGTTGGATGCCAGCTGACAACACAGAGAGTGTGAGCCCGAGCTCCATGTGCAGTTGCTTTTTGTAACCTTCAGGTGTCCAAACAGGGTGCAGTTTGTTCTCATGGTCAAAGGGTTAAAGGTGCACAATAGTTCTAGTCTCGGAAGGCACTGTGGATATATGACACATTTCCCTGGGTTCCTCCATGGTTATCAATACAGATTTGCATGGAATGTTTATTTCAATTTCCTTTTGTATAAATGCTAACCTAGAAAATGTGCAAAAGTTGACCAGCAGCTTTAAAAAAGCTGACAGAGCCCCAAAAAAGCTGATGACTCGATTGACCAATTGCTATTTCCTGGAAATACAATAGACCTACATGAAGTGCTTGCTGTGTGCTAGCCTTCAAACCACTCTATCCATTTTCTGGTCCCGTATGATTCAGGGATTGTGCACAGACCTGGAGTTGACGATTAATCTGTAGCTCCACCAATTAGCATTCGTGTCATCTTCCTGTCCTACCAGTTGCAGGAGCTATAAGGCAATGGTTGTGCATTCGTTGAGTGTTGAGTAACTAGGACTGGCAGCTACGAAAATATGTAGCGTGAAGCACAGTCAAATGGACTACGGATTTGAAACACTAATTGTCAGTATTGCTGGGTCAAGCATTTTCCTGATCCTGCTGCGTTCTCAAGGCAAGTCCTGCGTGTCCGTTACTCCTGTCCTTGCCAATCTCCATTAGCTTGCTGTCCTCCAACATACTCTTTGGTCCTCTGATTTTAACTTGTGTGAGCTAACATGTTTAGGAAGGGGCCCTGGATTCAGCACTCAAGACAAGTGCAGGTTTTGCATTGTCTGTGTCAGGCAGAGCCATCAATATACCACAAGGCTGCACCAGGAACTCACCATCAGAATTATGAGTTTTTAAAGTGACTTATTCATGAAAATATGTGGCAACAAAGCTTTAATTTATTTTTTATAGCTCTCATCGTCATTTTTGAATTTAAAAGGAATAAACTAGCTGTACTTTGATATTTTACAAAGTAAATAACATGGAACTTGTGGTTTTCGAATAAGATTTTCAGATTATAATGGCCTGGCATATTTTGAAGACTGGCAGTGCTGATAACAGTGTCACCCTATGGAAGTGCAATTTTATTTTGGAATGTGTCACATTTATAGAAGATAATTGGTATACATGTTTGTACAATTAACATTTTGAAGACTGCAATCTGTGTTGGTAACACAGAAATAAAGTAAGTTTTTCACAAAATATTCAAAGCATGTAACAAATTAAAATATTCTTGGGTTCAAATTCTATCAAAGCTGTATAATAGTTCCCATTAATAATTTACCTTTCCTAATGTTATATGACAGAAGTTATGTATAAAATTTAAATGTTCAATGAATACTGGGTCACATGAGGCCACAGAGCACTAGCACTCCAATGTGTCACATCATGGAGTGGTAGATGTTATAAATGGAAAGCCATGTGGTGAAGGCTAGACTACTAGGGCTTGGTCTTTCATTGTTTCCGAGCTTTTATTCATAGAGATTCCCCTTACACACACACCACACCCAAGCTCAGCTCGCCTATAAAAAGGATACCAGAGAGTTCACAATTGATACTCACCACCTGAATACAATTAAGATTCATTGATATAAATCATACAATTAACAGTAGGACACTCTGATTCCTGACACAGCAATGGCCTCATTCACAGGTCATCAAGAAAGAAGTGGTGAGTGGAATGTGTACCAGTCATTTCCCTACAATGGTTGTGCTCATAATATGGCCCAGGGACACCTTGTAACCCCCTCACTAATACCTACATATATTGGCAGACATATTGTCACTAGGCCTTCATTCAGCGCATGTTTGGTTGTGGAACGCTACCAGTGCTGGGATTCAGTACTGTTCTCCTCTTGTTGTCCAGTAAGATAGAAGAAGAGAGTATGATCAGGATGTGGTGAATGATGGCCAGCGCATTCCCAGCGCTGACGGGAGGAGGGGGGTGGGGATATGCAGGTTGGACAGTGAGGCACCATGAGGTCTCACCTCCAGAATTGTCCACCATTGTTGCCCAATTTTGGACAGGAATGCAGAGAAGAATCCAGTCCCTTAAATATTCCAAGCTTTTTTTATGTCACGGTCCATGGTTCTCTGGAATGCTTTGCCATCTGAGTGCCTCGTGACTGATGATCATCTAAGAGAGCTGTAACCTTTCAAGGCAGCAGTACAGAAACTCTGTGTAATGTGACTGTCTGAACCTTTTCCCTTATCAGTGCAGTATCAGACCTTTTAGTTGTTGTACTCAACTACATTGTGACATTCCTTGTTAAAAGTCTAAATAAATAAAGACTGGATTAGATCTTGTTCAAGGTTCCATTAAGACATAATTTGAATGCCTCCAGGTCTCAATGCAGCCTGAATTTGCAGAATTGAGTGGCCGGGTGGTCAGGTTAAGGCAGCACTTTACCACTTTTGCCACACAATATTCTCCCTTTGCTTTGCCATTAGTGCATTTCCCCAAACTTCAGCAGAGGATGTACAGGTAAGGAGGATCATCATGCATCATTCAGGCAAGCACCGAAATCAATTGTCAATGTCCATCAACCTGTTTATATATGTTTTGGTTGTGTCAAGATCAGGTTAAACTTGGCTTTATTAATGCTAAGACACTGAGGGAAAGTACAAAATGTATAATGCTGTTAACATTATGTTTGTGGAAGAATTTCACACAGCACAACCTAAACGTGAACCAAAAACTTGTTTACAATGATAGAATTCTATGTAATTCTATCATTGTAAACAAGTTTTTGGTTCATGTTACATTGGCACAGGCAGAATTTGTACCAAGGCATCAAGAAAACAATTAAGCCTTTTGAATTTTGAAAAGTTGAAATTCCTGCCGGCAAAAGTGATTTCACTGAAGGGAACCGGGCAAATGTGGTTGGAAAATTGTGAATTGCTGAACTTGCAGACTCCCCACCCATTTCATGCTGCACACATGGATCCTGACCTGGTTGTCTGCTGGCAATGCTCACTCCCACATAGAATGTATGAGAGCTTCATTTGGTGGCCAAAATTCTATTCAAATCAGGACATAATGGGCTCGATTTTAGGGTCGGGTTTCCTGCGGGTTTCCAGCGGGGGGGCCCCGAAAATCCCGATATGCGGTCACGTGACCGGATTGCGCCGCGATCCCGACCACTTCCGGGTTCCCCGATGATGTGCGGGGCTGCGTGCGTGGCCCCCGCTGGTGGGAATCCCGCAGGCAATTAAAGCCAGCGGGGTTCCACTTGAGAGTACTTACCTTGCTTGTTGAGGTCAGTTAATGAGCTGAATCAGCTGTCAAAAGAGGAAGTGTGGGATTTTACCTGCATCGCAGAGTGTTTCCCACACTGGGGGAAACAGTCTCTCTCCAACCAGGCGTGTTGCAGCCAGCAGCCTGTGGCAGGTGCCAAGGTGCACCCCACGGGGGAGAGCCCTCACCCACGCAGGAGGCCACCGCGTCACATAGGGCAACCCCTGCCCCCCACCACCCCCCGCCAAGCCAGAGGACAGACCGACACGAAACTGCAGCCCCAATCCGAGGAACCAGCCACCTACCCTGCACAACCCCTCAGACCAACACCTGCCAGATGGGTGGTGCGTGGACACCCTCGGAGGACGAACAGCATGACCAGCCCCAGCAGCCTCGCAGTCCACGCCGTCCGCCGCAGAGACGTGGAGCCCCCCAACACGGTGTTGTTGCATGCCCACCTGCACAGCAGGAGGGAGGGCTACCACAGAGAGAGACGCATCGCAGAGGGCACTACCCTCGCCACAGGGTCCACAGACCGAGGCGCAGCTCCCCGGACCTCTCCGAACAGCAGTGCACACGGAGGCGCAGATTCGCTCGACATGTAGTCGTGGAGATCTGCAGGCTCTTTCATGCCGAGCGGCTCCTGGCTGGCCCCAGCACCAACTGCTTACCTGTCACTGTCAAAGTCACCACTGCCCTCCACAACTTCTCCTCCGCATCCTTCCAGGGTGCAGCCGGCTACACCTCGGATGTCTCTCAGTCGTCTGTGCGGAAGAGCCCTGCAAATACACCTGCACCTACTCTGCAGTAACACGATGGGTGGCATCAGTGGTGGGTCCTCATAGTGATACCCAGGAGCGGGCATTATTGGACACAACAGACAGGATTCGCGGAGACATGGCAGTGGTGGTGCCAATATAATGTGTGCTGTTTGTTGCTCTGAAATTCAATATAGGTAACACCCATGGCAAACCCTCCGACACCCTTGTGCACCCCCTTCATGCTCACGAAACATTTGCCTTACGCTGCCGACTGCACATATGTGATGCATGCCCTGTGGCTGCAGCACAGGTGGTGGCAGGTTGAGTGAGGCTGGCCGTGAGGGAGATGCACGAGAGGGTGAGTATGGGATAGAGCCATGAGATTGTATGAGGATTGGGTCGCGTGTTAGTGGCAGGATGAGTACTGGCGAGGTGAGTAGGTGGACGTAAGATGAGGATGGGGTTTGAGTGGGTATGAGGGGTGATGTGACAGAGTAGTGTTGGCGGTGCCGAAGGAGATGTGGGGTTGGGGCAGTGTTGTGGCAGATGGAGTGTAGGGGAAAGACTTCGTGTTCTCACTGTGGCTGACCTACTGAGGTCATTGCAGCGCCTCCTGCACTGTATGCAGGTGTGCGATATGTTGTTTGTGCAGGTGACCCCCTTTGCCACCTCGAGCCAGGCCTTCTTGGTGGCAGAGGCTGGCCGCTTCCTCCCGCCCGCTGGGTGCAAGATCTCTTTCTTCGCCCTCCTCCTCACCCCATCTGATGATACCTGGGGTGAGGCATCATTAAACTGGGAGCAGCCTTCCCCCTGGGCTGCTCCATGCTGCAATTTGTTCCATTGGTTGCAGCATCTGTCAGTGGAGGACTGCCCCTTTAAATAGAGCGCCTCCAGCTGACAGATCGTACTGCGCATGCGCAGCCCGCCCGATGCGCAGACCAGCAGCGCGGACCCCGGAGGAGCAGGTAATTGATTCCTATTAGTGTGTTGCCTGCTACGATCGCGCGGGCAACGCACTAATTTCGCCGAGCGTGTTGACCACGCTCCCGAAACCCAACCCGCCGGAAACCCGCAGGCCTGGTAAAATCGAGCCCAATGAAGCAGCTCAGATTTTCTCGTTTTCTTGCTCATTTTCTGCCCAGGAGTAAACTCACTCATTTAAAATGTGGATTAAAGGCCAGCAAGGTTATTGCCTGTTGGGAAAAGATTCCATTGAAGGACAATTCTTTTCCTGCCATTCTATGACAAAATATGGGATTGGTTTCAATGTTTCCCCATGACAGGAATTCACACAAGAGGTTGAAGAAGAACAATGAAGGCATGCCAGGAAGAGCAGTTGGCAACTGAACTGGCCCACACATGCAGTAAGCCACCATTCATGTCTATAGACCCAGGCCCAGATATTTGCCAATGATGGAGAAGAACTGTTTCCACAAGACCAGATTGAGCAAGGAGGAAGTTGCAGAACTGTATTATTCAAATTGAGGATTTCTGTGAGAAATTTTAGCCATATGATGAAAGTTGGCGATATCTCCAGCATCACACCATTCCCACCAGAATCACTCACAGGCAGGAATTTCTACCTTTTGAATTACTTTGAAAGAGTTCTCTGAATACTTTGGCTTTCTGTTACCCTTTCATTTTCCTCATGCTTTTCATAGATACAATTTTACACATGTTTGGCTGTGGTATTCTGTGAAGTGCCTGCTAACGGGAAGCAATTCAATAGGAATTTTAATCATATAAAATAAGCTTTGGTAAAATAACAGACATCAGTATCATTAAAAAACAACTTAAGGCCAAGAAAGACTCAGTAATCCAAGCCCTTCCAGCAGTTTTTTTTGTAAAGTTTAAGTATAGGGTTGAAACCTTGCAGGCATTTAAAACCAGTGAGCTATGAACAGTTTCTGGAAATTGATTAGTGTCTGGCCACCTGAGCCTTTCAAAACAGAATACAGAAAATGACCAGAATTGTTTTTGTCCATTACTTTTTGACACAATTTTTCTTTATTTGTGGGGCTGTGAAGTAAATCACCAAAATGGCACAAGAGCACTAATTAAGTGGCATTCAACCTTAAATGTAAAGAACGTTGCACTGTAATTTATTGCACTGATTCTTCTGCATGGTTGAAGACATTGTTTGTTTAGTGCTAGGGCTTGGAATCAAATTCTCTAGAGAGCTGCATGATAAATATATAACAGAAACCAGGTAAAATGGGGACTGTTCTAAGTATTTGCCTGTGGAGGACATGTTTCACATCGTGACTAAGGTGAAGAAACAAGATACTGATTAGAGAGATGTTTTTGAGTTATTTTGACTGGAGCATTACTCATAGATTTCAATGGACTGCAACATTACAGCAGTACCCATTGATATTAATAGTCTGGTGTCACAATCGTGACAAACCAAACCAAAAATAAGGATTTGAATATACTTTTTAAAAATTCGTTCATGGGATGTGGGCGTCCCTGGAGAGGCCAGCATTGATTGCCCATCCCTAATTGCCCTTGAGAAGGTGGTGATGAGCCGCCTCCTTGAACCGCTGCAGTCCGTGTGATGAAGGTTCTCCCACAGTGCTGTTAGGTAGGGAGTTGCAGGATTTTGACCCAGCGACGATGAAGGAACGGCGATATATTTCCAAGATGGAATGGTGTGTGACTTGTAGGGGAACGTGCAGGTGGAGTTGTTCTCATGTGCTTGCTGCCCTTGTCCTTCTAGGTGGTAGAGGTCGCGGGTTTGGGAGGTGCTGTTGAAGAAGCCTTGGCGAGTTGCTGCAATGCATTCTGTGCATGGTACACACTGCAGCCACAGTGCGCTAGTGATGGAGGGAGTGAACGTTTAGGGTGATGGATGGGGTACCAATCAAGCGGGCTGCTTTGTCCTGGATGGTGTTGAGCTTCTTGAGTGTTGTTGGAGCTGCACTCATCCAGGCAAGTGGAGAGTATTCCATCACACTCCTCACGTGTAATTGTAGATGGTGGAAAGGCTTTGGGGAGTCAGGGGGTGAGTCACTCGCCGCAGAATACCCAGGCTCTGACCTGCTCTTGTAGCCACAGTATTTATATGGCTGTTCCAGTTAATTTCTGGTCAATGGTGACCCCCAGGATGTTGATGGTGGGGGATTCGGCGATGGTAATGCCGTTGAATGTCAAGGGGAGGTGGTTAGACTCTCTCTTGTTGGAGATGGTCATTGCCTGGCACTTATCTGGCGTGAATGTTACTTGCCACTTATGAGCCCAAGCCTGGATGTTGTCCAGGTCTTGCTGCATGCGGGCTCGGACTGCTTCATTATCTGAGGGGTTGCGAATGGAACTGAACACTGTGTAATCATCAGCGAACTTCCCCATTTCTGACCTTATGATAGAGGGAAGGTCATTGATGAAGCAGCTGAAGATGGTTGGGCCTTGGACACTGCCCTGAGGAACTCCTGCAGCAATGTCCTGGGGCTGAGATGATTGGCCTCCAACAACCACTACCATCTTCCTTTGTGCTAGGTATGACTCCAACCACTGGAAAGCTTTCCCCCTGATTCCCATTGACTTCAATTTTACTAGGGCTCCTTGGTGCCACACTCGGTCAAATGCTGCCTTGATGTCAAGGCCAGTTACTCTCACCTCACTTCTGGAATTCAGCTCTTTTGTCCACGTTTGGACCAAGGCTGTAACGAGGTCTGGAGCCGAGTGGTCCTGGCGGAACCCAAACTGAGCATCGGTGAGCAGGTTATTGGTGAGTAAGTGCCGCTTGACAGCACTGTCGACCGCACCTTCCATCACTTTGCTGATGATTGAGAATAGACTGATGGGGTGGTAATACTACTAGTAGATCTCCTGTGGTGCATATCATGGAAAATCAAATGACTGCTCCCCATGACCCCTGCTGTCATTGCCCTATTTCTCTTCTTTGTGCATGCCCCCATGTCTTCCTCTTTTGCTGCCCTCTTTCACGCCTCTCTTGCTGCCCACTATATTTGCCTCTCTCACTGCCCATCCCCCTCTCACACTGGTTCCTATTCCACTTCTCTCACTGCCTCCTTATTCCCCCTTCTCTTGCTGTCCCCTATGTCCACCTCTCTTGCTGCCCTTATCCTCTGTCTATGAATGCCTCTCTTTTGGGAATCTTTTGGAAGTCAGCAGATTTCTCCTTCGCCTGTTCCAGAATCTGGTTACAGGTAAGAAGACCACATTCACTTTCTGCTATCTCTCTCAAGGCTGATTTTGTGCTACTCTTCAGAGAGGGATGCCACTCTGTTCAAATTGGCTCAACCTTCTTTCCAACAATTCCTACTGCAGGATCTCCAGTGCTGCACCTGGAAGGGTTACATTTGTGACCTTAGTAGCAGTACAGCTTTAAAGCAAACAGAAGCCCTTTAAAAGCTGCTGGCACTAGATAACCTGCCTCTTTGTTTCATGCAGTTTGCTCACAGAGCACTGTGATGTTATGCAAAAGAGCTGACCTTAGATTATAGCAAGTATGAAGCTGACCAAGTTTCAATTGTATAATGTTTATGAAGCCACATACCATCATACTGAATAACAACTGTTTGAAGCATGTGTTTTCTAGGAACACAAAACAGCACATATAGCTTAAAATACAAGATAGATTCTGATCTGGGCCCATTTTCACAGTTTTCAAGCATGCATGTGAACCAAGAGACCCAAGAATTGATGGAAATCAGTCCTTGGGCCTCTTCGGCATCTCCACAGGCAGCTCGCCTGAGCAAAGATGTCAATGCCTCACCGGCAGCTGCCCTCAGCCAAGTCCCCGGAGGGGGGATTGGAGCAGGCTACGGGGAATGGTGGGGGGGTGGAGTGGAGCATTCTCGACCCCTGTAGAATTGGAGGAGCACTCCTGTTCCTTCTGGCCCCACACAATGGTTTTTTTTTAACAATTGTTTTTATTACTTACCTTACTTTGGCAGCTGGAGAGGGAGCGCTGAAGAATCCTGAGTGGGGCAGGCCTGATGCCTGTCCCACTCATCCCCATCGAATTTTGACAGACGTTAACAGACATTAAGCCCTAATTTACATATTTAAAGGGCCTAATGCTGGTTTTAGGCATCCATCTGGGATTCCTAAAAAAAGGTCCCCACGAATTTAGCAATGGGACCAACGCCTGTGCAGATTGAACAAAATTGGTGTATTTTGCACCTGTTTTACACCCAAAAAATGGGTGCAATGCACACCACTATTCACCCCTGCATGTCTAAAAACTGGAATGTATTCCTCCATTTCTAAGTTAATGTTCCTTCTTCTTTAGTTTCCCCTACTCAATCATATACTTATTTCTTAGCAAAAATGTTGAGTGGGTAACTTGCTCCTGGCTTGATCCCTTTGCTGTTCTATTTGAATCTGCCAGGAGATACCTATGTCCCTGGTGAAGTGGTTGCTTCCCTTTCCCTACTAATATCTTGACTGAGATAGGAAACTCACCATAACAGCAAATGCAAGCACAAGCCCATAACCCATCACTAAAGGCACTATCCACAAATAAGCTAATTACTGGGGATGAGTTGATGCAGTGGGTTGGACACTGGCCTTTTATCTCTCCGACCTGATTCACAGGTTACCTTTGTCTGCTAGCTGTAAGGGTCCTGTGTGAAATGAGTTAGGCCAATCTCAATCCAGTTCCTTGTCCATACCATCAGCACAAATCTGTCTCTAATTTGGCACAAATTGATACTAAAATGGAAATATTACTTAGAGATGTCACAGGATGTTCGATATGGAAAATGGAAGAATTTAATAGGAATGTTCTTTTAAGGCTGAGGCATTCTGAAGAGTTTGGGGCAGAGTAGAAAAAGATGTATTCTGCATCTAACTATGCTATACCTGACTGGGGATTGCTTAATGCTGACAGTGGGTGATTGATATGGAATGTATTCCATTTCCCAGCACTAATGTCTCTCGTCTTGATGAGCAAACTATCAGTGCCATCAAACCATTGGAGACTATAGAGTTAATATTTCAGAAATGTACAATGATAAACATTAACTTGTACAATCCTGTAACTCATTGTAATTTGTATTTATTATTTGGTAGCCAGTAGCTCTTTTTTTAGAATCGTATTTATGTTTATAAGGGATATCCAGATTAAATTTAAAGTATTTGTTTAAAAATTAATTCCTGTCCAAGGATGCATTGACAATACAGTAAAGTACAGGAAACAATATGAGCAAAATATAAATCAAAAGGATGTCTTCCTTGACATTCTGGTTTGCCTAGTTGACTATACTGAGATCTCTTAATAAAATGTAATCTTCTGTTTGAGGTTTGTGAGATAAGGTACTAACTGTTTAACATGTTAACAAGGTACAATTTGCACAACAATGTCCCTGCAGACAGAACTGATGCCCGATTATAACTTCACCCAAATGTCAATGAGGAATGTTTGTGGCTTTACATGAGATTGCAGATCATTATAAGGCTCAGGGAAACCCCACTATACTGCTTTCATTGAGTTTCATAAGATTTTTGACCTACTCACCAATGCAGTCCTCATGATGATGCTGGAAGTTAGTCCATGTACACAGCCAAATATTGGATTTTACCTGGGATGCGTACACCTGTTCTAAGATGAGTGTAAGGGTAGATGAGCGACTGAACCTGTCCTTCTTGGAAAAGGATTGAGACTGGGTTTCCACCGTTGCCTGTCCTATTCAATGTCTTCATCAATTATTGTAAACAATTTTACAACACCAAGTTATAGTCCAACAATTTTATTTGAAATTCACAAGCTTTCGGAGGCTTCCTCCTTCCTCAGGTGAATGTTGTGGCCACAACATTCACCTGAGGAAGGAGGAAGCCTCCGAAGGAGAGATTGTGCATTTCATATTGGGCAAACAAAAACCACACTGGGAGATGTAGATTTTCCAGCTTGAACTGGGAACTTTTAACACGGTGATGGGTTTCTGTGTGTGTCAGATGCCTTTCTGACCAAAAAATAAAACAACAAAATGCACAGGACAAGTGCTGTTCAAAATTGAAATAACCATAATTTCTCTAAGCATTAGACAATTGTTGACAACCAAATCTATTAAGCTGTGCCCAGTATATTTCTGCTCAGCATTGCAAGATTTATTAACAGGATAAGATCAGTTAAGTCATTCAATTCCCATTTTGCAAAAAGTGAAATCCAAGAATCTGTTAGTCCTGTGAGAGAGTTCTACTTTTGTCACATGCAGCTGTGATCAGACAGTGGGCGCCTATTGCTTCAGCGCTACACGGCCTCTCCAACATCCAAGATGGTGTCTTGGCTGCGCATACACGTTTCCAGCGTTACGTGCGCCGGACGCCATCTTGGTATAGAAGTTAACGCAGCGCAAATACCGAACTCCGGTAGCATGTAAAGTAAGGAGAAAATGCGTGCAATCAGTGTACAACGCTGATTGAAAGTGATAGACACCATTTTGGTACTTAACGCTCAACTCAACGCACAGTCTTATCCCCGACCATCTGAACATGTCTTAGAGGTCTGGAGGACCCCCCCCCTCCCACCCCACCAGAGCTATTTAAAGGGACCATGCAGGTCACTAGAGCATGCATATTCTCTAGAGTTAGAAGAATGAGAGGTGATCTCATCGAAACATATAAAATTCTAACAAGGCTAGATGCAGGGAGGATGTTCCCGATGGATGGGGAATCCATAACCGGGGTCACATTCTCAGAATATGGAGTATGCCATTTAGAACCGAGATGAGGAGAAATTTCTTCACTCAGAGGGTGGTGAACTCTCTACCACTGAAGGCAGTGGAGGCCAAGTCATTAAATATATTCAAGAAGAAGATAGATATATTTCTTAATGCTAAAGGGATCAAGGGATATGGGGAAAAAGCGGGAACAGGGTACTGAGTTAGACGATCAGCCCTGATCATTTTGATTGGCGGAGCAGGCCCGAAGGGCCGAATGGCCTACTCTTGCTCCTATTTTCTATGATTCTATAAGGTGTTGCTGGTTAGTTGCTGGATTATTGCTTCTGGCTGCTGGTGGAATAGGAAGTGTTTTTTGAAGCTCCCTATACTTACTGAGAGTTTCTAGAGTACATTTGAGAGTGGTTTGGCAGGTACTGCCTTACGGTTCGGAAAGTTACAACCGTGGTAAAACAACATTTCTGGCAATCATGGGTGGTCTGCTAGGGCTCCCATTGGGCATTGAGCAGGACTGGGAGCACGCAGAGAGGCCATGCATAGCAGGTCAAGCTGCGAGGAGAGGGAGGACGAGGAGGCGCAGGGCAATGAGCAGGAAGCCCTATCCAATGAGGGCCTTCTGGGACCAATTTTCTTAGCTCAATATGGCCAAGGAGGATTGCATCTGATGCCTGAGGTTCACCAAGAAAGCCGTGACCGACATCTGTCAACTGGTGTGGCCAACTGCAGCTTTAGAGCAGGGCGAGGACAGCATTGCCTGTGGCAGTGAAGGTCACCGTGGTGCTGAATTTCTACGGCTCAGGATCATTTCAGGCCTCTGCTGGTGACATGTGCAACATCCCCATGGTACAGGGTGCCATTGACTAAACGCACATTGCCCTGCATGCTCCGCATATCATCTCGGCCATCTTTGTCAACCGAAAGGGCTTCCGCTCCCTCAGTGTGCAGCTGGTCTGTGACCACACGCACCGAGTCATGGAGGTCAATGCCCACTATCCTGGGAGCAGTCATGATGCCTTCGTCATGCCGCCATGTGCCAGTTATCCTTCACCCGGCTCGGCTAGTCAAAGGCTGGCTATTGGGTGACAAGGGCTATCTCCTCACGCTGTGGCTCATGACTCCGGTCAGGAATCCACGCACACGTGCACAACAGGCCTATAATGCTGCCACACGCAACTTCGTGGAGCACACTATAGGCCTCCTCAAACAACACTTCCGCTGCCTCGACCAGTCTGGAGGAGCCCTGCAGTACTACTCTGAGCGGGTGGGAAGATTTGTGGCGCTATGTTGCATGCTGCAAAATCTCGCCATCATGAGGGACCAGCCTTTGCCACCAATGATCGGAGAAGACCCTGAGCCAGAGGTGGAGGAGGAGGAGGCTGAGGAGGAAGAGGCTGAGGAGGAGGAGGAGGAGAAAGAGGCTGAGGAGGAGCCGGAAGAGGAAGTGGATGAAGCTGCAAGGGTGCAACAGGGACCACAAACCTTGTCTGCAAGGGCTCTGCGTGCTCACCTGATCTGTGCCTGTTATCAATAATGTCAACTATATCCCCCAACTATATCAACTATATCCCCCAACTAACAAACAGTCCTACACTCCCTACCTTTCTGCTCCCACAAGACAAGATAATCAAATCGCCCTCCATTGCACATTGGTTTCCCCCTCAGCTCATTGCACAAATAAAAACCACCACCAAATGCAAATTCAAAGTCACATTTATCAATGAATAAATTAAATTATGCAAACAGAACAGAACTATTCACCCTTGTGCATTGCCTTAGTGCCTGATGTTCGTGAGCCTTTACCTATCCTAGTGCTCCTACAAGGTGCTTCCCCAGTGGCTGGAGCATGGGTGGTGGGAGGCCGTTGGCCTTCAATGGAGGAACGTGCAAATGGCCTTGGAGGACGACCTTGAGCAGCTCTGGGCCAGGAGGGCCTGGCTTCAGACTGCACCACCTCAGCATGTGCTGCAGCAGTCTAACCTGGCTGGCTGATAGGCAACAAAAAGGGCTTTGGCGGAGTGGCAGACGTGGGAGCAGGAATGCTGTTGTCCAGAGAGAGGACAGCAGGTTCGACTGCCATGGCACCACTGCCACTCTCCCGGGATGGCACCTCAGTAATTCTGGTGATCAGCTGGAGAACGGATTGCTGGAGTGCTGTGATGCCCTGGAAGCCCCGTTCCACTGTGGTCCCCAGAGCCACGTTAGCAGCAGTCTGAGCTTCCATTGCAGCAGCTTGTGCTTCCGTAGCAGGTGCCTGAGCTTGCACTGAAGCAGTCTGAGCAGTAACCATAGCTTGCAGACCTTTGGTGACATTGGTTTGTGCTGCAATGGAAGCCGTGACATTGGCCATCAAACGCTGATCATAGTGGGTTCCACAACTATGCTGATGGAGGTGACCACCCGTTCCATTTTGGAAAGGATGGGTTGCAAGCTCTGCGCTAAGCTCTGTTCCAAGTTGGAGCTGGACTCCTCCATGCCCCTTCTCATTGTATACAGGCTTTCTGGCAGACTTTCCAGTGCCCCAAGCATTTGGTGGTATGCGCCCATCAGCTGTCTTCTGTAGCCTGGCCCACTGAAGTCCTCATATGACTCCTCTGCGGCAGAACTAGTGACCGATCTCGCCCTCCGGCGAGCTGGCACCTGTGGAATCCATTCCCCCCGCCCTGGCTCCTGAGCACTTGTGCCCGGTGTCTCACCACATGCAGATCCCTCCTCTAACCTAGCCTCTACACTACTCGTAGTGTCAGTGAACTGGTGGAAGCAAGTGTCAGATCGAGTGTCCCCCTCCTCCTCCCCCTCCTCCTCCTCCTCCTCAGACGGTGCCGCCACATGTTGTTGGGTATCTGCAATGACAAAGGGAAACAGGTTGAGTTGTGGAGTGGGGAGAGGAGCAAGTAAGACGTGTGTGCTGACAGCATCTGCAGCACGTGAGTCAGAAAAGATTATGGGAGGAGGGAGATGTGGGAAAGGAGAAGGAGCATTAGATATGCAGAGACCCCCTTCATCGGGACCTCCAGCACAGCATGTTGTTACGGCTGCAGCGACGGCCCACCCAATGATCCGAAGCACTGTCTCTTCTGCTGTGGGGGGGCGTGGTTGGGGGTGAAGACGTGTAAGCGTCTCCTTCCACCTTCAGGTCTCCCCTGCTGCCGGCTGTTATGCGCCACCTTCTCCTGCAAGACAGAGGACAGTGTGTCAGTGAGTATCCTGTAAGGTGTGTGGGTGATGTGCCTGTCGTGGTCGAATAGCTGCCAGTGTGTATGACCTGTGAGTGGTGGTTGTGTGGCCTGTAAGTGTGGTACTATGCGCGTGTGAGATGCGGCATGCCAAGTGCAGCATTGCGTATGGATGGGCAGTGTTTGTTGGTGGGTGGGTGATGGGGAGTGTGATGTGTGGAGCAGTGGTGCTGTTGGTAGGATGTACCACTTGACACTTGCATTCACTCACCTTGACCACTCAAATCATTGAACTTCTTTTGGCACTTCACCCACGTGCGTGGTGCCATGCTCCTGGCGTTCACTTCCTGTGCCACAGACTGCCAACACCTGCGGAGCTGCAGTCTGGAGGGCCTCCTGCTACCTCCTGCTACCCTACGGGTACATGTTGGCCCTCCTATCGTCCACCCCTTCCACCAGGGCCTCCAGTGCATCATTAGAGAAGCGTGGAGCCCTCTCTTATGCTGATCCTACCATCCTTGCAGCCATCCTAGTGAACTGTGCATGTCCCATTTAAAATGTGCACCTGCACCTTTAAGAGGTGCAGGCTGCTGATGACGTGCGCTGGGCACGCCCCATTTCCAACTTCCACATTCACTGCTGAGAGGCTGCCTGAAGCTATCAGGCTAATTAGCAGGCAGCACAAAGTTCACGTGTTGCCTGTGTAGGGGCCATCGGGTGGGGGGTAATAGCGCATCATGTTACCCGTGCCCGAAAATGGCCCTTATCAAATTTTTTTCCCCAGTGTTCCTACATACATCATGTTCAACTCACAAATCCATCACATTACATCATCCCAGTTTCCCTAAAGAATTGTGAAATAAGCTGGAAGCAGAAAAAGGGGAACAGATTAAAATCACTTTAACTGGAATTAATAACAGACATGAAATACTGCAGAGAAGTGGAATGCACTGATGCAATGAGAGCAAATCTACCAGTTCTAGCAAATATCTACTGTACATCTGCCATTCATTTTGAGCAAGTGGTGATTTAAAATAACATGTTTCAACAACATTTTTTTAACGGAATGCCATTTTTTGTTACCCGGTTTTGTTCTTGCTCATTGGTGGTTGCGGGTCTATTTTTAATGGGTTCTCATTAACTCTTTTCTTGATTTCTCCATGCCTTGTCCCATTTGTGACCAAGAAAACAGTCAACTTCACCTTAGGCATCCACTCACGAAATCAGCTGTGAGGAAAAGCACAATATTGGCTTGTTCCCTCCCTTTGACACTTCCCCATGGTAGTGCAATTGAGACGGGGCCTGGGTGGGTGTGGGAGATTGTTCCATAGCGTAACACATGTCTCCTCTGACACTAATAGATTAATTTGCCATATGAAGATGAGAATTTTAAATTTGGAAGCATCGGAGGACCGGGACCCAAAATAGGTTGGCGAGGACAGGAGTGATGGGTGAGAGGAACTTGGTACAGGATAGATATGGGCAGTAGAGTTTTGAATGAGCTGAAGATTACAGAGGATGGAGGTTGGGAGGCCAGCCAGGAGCGCATTGGAATAGTGAAGTATGGAGATGACAAAGGTATGAATGATGTTTTCAGCACCAAATGGACGAGGCAGGGGCAGAGGCAGTTGGCGTGGTGGAGGTGGACGTGGGCGATCTTTATGGTGGAGAAAAACCTCAGCTCAGAGTCAAATAGGGTGCTATGGATGCAAATAGTCTTGTTCAGCCTGGGACAGAGGCAGCGGAGGAGGTTGGAATCGGTGGCAGGGGTATGGTGTTTGTGGCGGGGGCCAAAGACAATTTACTTTGGAAATTGTGACTCATCAAAGACTGGATGTTAAACAAGCAGTCCGATGACACAAAGGTTCGGAGGGGTCGCGAGAAATGGTGGCGAGGTAGAGCAAGCTATCATCAGTTTATATGTAGAAGCTGACCTCATGTCTGTAGATGATGTCACCAAGGGGCAACATGTAGATAAGGAAAAGGTGTGGGCTAAGGACAGGTTATTGGGGGACTCTGGAGGGAATGGTGCAGGGGTGAGAAGAGAAGCCATTGGTAGAGATATTCTCACTATGATCAGATAGGTAAGAGTGAAACCAAGTCAGGGGAGTCCCACTGAGCTGGATAATGGAGGGGAGGTATTGGAGGAGGATGGTGTGGTTGACCATATCAAAGGCAGCAAGGAGGTTGAGGAGGACAAGGAGGGACAATGCACCTTTGACACAGTCAGAGAGAATGTCATTCATGACTTTGGTTGGGGCCATTTCAGTGGTATAGGATGGGTGGAAACCTCATTGAAGAAATTCATACTGGAATTTGTGTGAGAGATGTGCATAGATCTGGGAGATGACAACACATTCAATGACTTGGAGAGGAAAGAAAGGTTGGGGATGCGTTGGTAGTTTGCATGGAGATCTGCCGAAACATAGGCAGCGAGCGCGTGGGATATTTTATTCTCCATCTTTCAGCATTTAAAAATAAGTTTAATAAAATGTTTTCCACTCATAAGGTCTCTCCATACCATTGATCACTGCCCACCTACAAAGAGCTGTAAGGAGCTCATTTCCAGGTCATTGCCATTCCAGCTCTGGAGGTGGTCACTGAGAACTACATGAATATGAGTTACTTTTCCTCTGAGTTTCCCTTACTTCATATTGGGAAATTCCTGGTATTTGTTCAATTCTTCCCCAGTGGTATAACTGAGATTTGGAATTCTCCATGTTGTGAATTGTAGGTTGAAGTTTAGATCCAATAATCTGTGGTACAATATGTTGCTGTACACCAACAGGCCACACTCACAGTGCCCTTTTGACATTTCAATTGCTTATTTTACTACAGTTGTCATTTAATAAACTCTAATTTATATGGTTGGCTGCTGACTCTATATTGGACCGCTTCCATCATTATGAATCAGAAAATGAAAGCCCGCAAGTAATAAAATATAATTGAACGACAAATTTAAATTGATAAAGTAACAACGAGATTAAGAGAGGTCGCAATTGGGATATTCTAGTAATTCATTCTGAAAAACAGGGAGGCAAAATGGGAGGTTGGAGCTAGTCCAAAGGGCATGTTAGAAACATATGTTTTTCATTTCCTTTACCAGCTTTCAATGCGAGTCATACATTTTTATTACTTTTTCTCACCAACTTTCTGTGCCAATGGTTTCTTCCTTTTCCTCCTCCTCTCCTGACGATTTTGGGGTAGAAATGCGACAGCGCTTCACCAGTTTTCCGGCATAAAATGGGTGTTAAACCTACCAATTTTGCGGTGGGACGTCCAATGCTAGAAGTGCGCCTGAAATATGCCTGAAATGAGGCAGCTGCCATATTGGTTCAGGTGCTCCTTAAGCATCCCTAGCGGCCACCTGAAATGAACCTTAGGCTGGTTATGATATGTAAATAGAGGTCCTGCTCTTGAATTAGGGCCCTTTTGGGAAATTAGTGCCTGAAAGCATCCGATTTGCTCATTCTTAAGCCCGCCCAGCAAAAAACGTCGGGAACGCATTGGCAGGCTGAAGCAGCAATATTTAAAGGGGTGTTCACTTCCATTAAGGTAAGTATCTGGATAGTTGTCTTAGGCTGCCATTTTTTGCCTGATTTAGTTGAGTAGTGGCAGTTCTAAACAGCGTCTGAAAACCAGGGGAGGGGGGAGGAGCCCTTCCAGCTTTTTTCTACATGCCATTTTTGGAAAGTTGAATTGAGTGTAAGTAACCTGCAGCCACAGTGCATCTCCCCTTTGAGAGATGTAAGTTGCCTTTAAATGATGTCAGGAACGGCCGATTTTCCCACCCCCATTAGGCAAGCTGACAATGAATAGAGCTAGTAGCATGGCAGCCCACTTATTTTATGATAATGAAGGTCCCTCGCCAATTTTGCTTCCTACTTGCACCCACGTGATTGTGTAGCGCCAATTCTGGGCCCAAAAATGGGCCCAGATGAATTTTTACCCCTTTGACTCCTTTCTGGAACATAGCCTTCCAGAACATGAGGCAGAAAGGGTCTGCTGATAAGGTTAGATGAAGTAGGGAGGGAGGAGGCTCATGTGGAGCATTAAAACCGATTTGGACCTGTTGGGCTGAACAGCTTGTTTCTGTGCTGTACATTCTATGTAATTCCTCTTTTTATAGAAAAGTAACCACTGCCAGCAGGGGTTGCTGGATAACAATCAGGGATTAGAACCATGGCCATTACCTTCACTAACACTGGAGAGCTGGGCCAACTGTAGCCCTCCTGTCGCCACCCCATTTGAGATCAGTTAACTCAGATAGGAAGTGGACTCAAAACCTTCCCAATCTGTGTGGCTCAGCTACTCACGGAAGATACTTGTTAAGCCATCAGGGAGCCTATAAGTCACACCTGAGTGCAAGTTTCAGACTTTTAGGAACAGAGAAATAAGTATTTACTTCAGGATCAATAATTAACTGATTTGCTACTGCCACTTGCTATACCTACACCTGTTCAATGCAACTGTACTGATCATGCCATCTGGTGTTTTTATTGGCACCTGGGGGATGAAGCAACTGAAAGTGGGAAGAACTCTGGTGTACTAATAAATTGGGAACTGGAAGACGTGAATTAATACCATGCTAAGAAAAACATGAGTCCATTATGCAATCCTTTGTGCAGAAGCCACTTTGAACATTTGGGTCATCAAATGTTCTTCAGTTGGCCCCGTCATTGCCATGTAAGCATTACTAAGAAGCGCGAGAAACAATAGCTCTACATCTGCTTAACTCAGACCCATGCTACGCATGATGGGGACAAAGGGGTAATTTTAATCTAACTTGCGGGGCGGGTAACCCATGGATCGAATGGTACGCTGGTTTTACACTCCACCCAATATTACTCTCCACTGACTTCAATGGAGTGTAAAATCGGATGGGGTGTAAAACCAGTGTAGCACCCGATCGCATCGTTCCCGACGGGCGGGTTAGGTATCTGATGTTCACAATCATTTCAATAACTTCCCAGTGGCACGTATTAGCACAATGCAATGCTCAGCACAACAATAGAAATGGTTCTAAAGCAAATGATAGATTCTTGCACTTGTGGCTGCACAAAGTACAAACCTTGAAAGTGTATGTAAAGTGTGATATTATAAAGTTTCTGTACAGCATTCCCTATTAGCCATTACATTGAAATTACTTGTGTAGACATTGGCAGGCTCTGGGGCTGCCATTAAATATTCTCTTCTGGTGGAGCTACTTCTTGGTTTAATGGTCTGGAAATTGGATCGTGCCCAAATAAACTGCACGTGCTGAATGAGGCTGGAGGCAGGACCACGGAATTAGGATAGTATCAGTGAGCTGCGGGCGTCAGTCGCAGCCACCTGAGGCAGCTCACCAATCATGGAGGGGGGAGCGCAGGTGAGTATGGAATTGAGGGGGTGGGGGAAGGCAATCTGGAGGAAGGTGAGCTGTGGCCTGCTTCTCCCAGCTCCACATTCAGGTATTGTTAAAAAAGGTACCCGTTTGGTGCTAAACTCTAGCGGTCCCTGCATGTAGACCTGTTCATCCTGAACGCAGTAGGTCTGACATCTGGTCTGCATGGCTCAGTATCACAATACATGGTGCATTTACTTGCTGAGTTATTGAGCACTGTTTCTTCTGAATTAATGAGAACATTAAAAAAGACAGAAACACAAATAATAATGCTATAAATATATGTAAACTTTATTTTTTGTTAATAGCTCCAGAAGAGCTTAGGTTATATGAAATACAGAGGTTTTCCAGTGCATACATTCTTACACAGATAATATATTGACATTCCTTTTTTCTTTCCCATAGAATAAATGGCAGTTCTCTGCTGTTCCTTAAGAGAAAAAAATCATCTAAAATGAGGTGTATGGGCACTTTAAAACAAGTGGTTCTTAGAGAAAGAAGTTGCCTTGACATGAATAGTTATCCATCTTTAATACAATGGATTAGCCTGTCCTGCAAGCATTAGTGTAGAATTCAGAAACAAACCTTTCACTCTGCATCACATTTCAGTTTAAAAGTAAAGATAAACTAAGGTGTAGAAAAGAAACCTGATTTATGGGTTGAGAGCTTCTAACATGTACATCAAGCTTTAGAATAGAGCCGGTGCTCTGTGTAAGGCTTATTCATAATCTGTCAGTAAAATATGTAGGAAAGGAACATTTTAGAGGACTGTTTGAGGCTTCCTTCTGTACAGTCTGAAAATTTGTTATATGGTATATTCTCATTTGTTATTATTTTCTTTGACAATATAATGCTAATTAGAAAAAGAAATTTCTTCTGTGTGCAAGAAGTGAAAGAGAGAACATCCTCACATTCTAATACCTAGGAAACATTCCAGCTTAACAGCTTTCAAAATTCTCATCTCTAACAGAAAGTTGGTATCCAAATGAGATTTCCAACAATCCACTTGACTGCTTCTATATGTTGTCCTATATGTGTAACCAGTTTGTGAGCAATGTATGCATGTGTCTGCGACTATACTGGAGCCGACTTATAACAGGATTTGTAAACCACTACATCATGCTTAACTAATTTGGAAACCGTTCCCTGCTTGAAAAGACCTCACCTGACTCTCGATAAGTATTAGTAGCCAAAATGCCCTTGAATAACTTCACACTACATCTTCTACTTGTAACTGCCATCTCTAACAACTCTCTCAGGGGATATAGGAGAATATTTCAATGACCAACTGGATATAATTCATTAATATTAAAAGTTTAATTTAATTGGTAACAAATGACTTATAATAAATGCATGTTATTAGTGGGAATTTCTAATTTTGAGCAAAGTCTCTGCCCGCTCTCTCCTATACTATACGTTCACTTGTCTGATGCCTGACAGTTCCATTGGGCAGGAGAGAGTCCATGAGAAGGTACCCTGCAAACATAGGAGGAAGTACATCTCACTGCTGCTGTGAAAGGAGAGGTTAATGAATAGCTCACTGGAGTTAGCAGAATAAAGGGAAAACAATAGTTGGAATAAAAAATTAACAGGAATAAAATTGTTCTATTTGAATCTTTTTTTTAAGGATGCTGTACTTGAACACTTCATAGGAATTGTACACAAAGTTGCTTCATTCTTTGTTTGTAGTTATACTATCATGTTTCTAGTGCACAATAATGTGAAGGTGGTAGCATAATTCTTGATTTGATTCAGGAATGCTGTAAAGGCAAGTGATGTGAGATGGCCTCCTGCATGGCCTTTTGCACTGCTTGGGCTTGGCACTTTGGTGGAGTATTACTGTAGTCATATGTGAAGCTGGGTTTAAAAAATGCTCGAGTGCTGCATTTGATCTCCAGCACACTTTTAGGAATTTACTCCAGAGGATTTTTAGTATTACAAGAAAGCAACTTCTGTGGATGCTGTCCTAATGTTAAAAGTCTGGGGGAAGCAGAACTCTGTAAAAGATTTCAGGTTAAATAAATATATGCTGTTGTGTGTATATGTATTAAGTGAAGCTTAATAGAGCAAGAAAAGGGATTTATCTCATCAGGAACAATATTAATACATTGACAATGGCGGAAAAGAATACTATATGAAGCTCTCTTGCATTTACCATATCTCTTGCATTTACCATATCTGTGAGAATTACTCTTATTTTATGCTATAATTTCAGGACACTGGAAAGGACTGAATTGAACATGAGAAATATCTGTGCTGGCAAACTAGACATGCAACTTCGCCACCTTGGCATTGAAACTGACTTTTACATTCTGAATAAACCCTGCACAGACATAAAGACATTCATTCATCGCATTTCAAAACCACATAAGCCTCTTACTTAAATGTTATTTGCTTTTCAAATGTTACTCACTATTAGTTACTTTATGCAAAATAAACAAGTTTCCAGTTAATTGTACATAAACAAAAACAAGCTACAAATAAGTGCAATGGAACGGATAGGATAATCGATGGCTGGCAGTCAGCCGCAGGGCAGGAATCCAATAGAGCGGTCCTGATGACATCGTAACCCAAGATAACAACTCTTGAGTGTTAATGAACATCAGCGGAATTGCAAGTTCAAATTACTGCCTGAAGCTCACTCCCAGATATTTGATATTCTTTATATTATATAGTCTATAGCTTTAGTTTTAAAATAAAAATTTTGAATAAGGAGTTAAGAATAGAAGAAAGCCTGCAACAAGAAAAGGCCATTTGGCCCACCAAGCTCACACCATCCAGAGCCCAAATATGATTATTTTATCATGGTCCTGCACCTCCCCTTTCCTACAACCTTTTAATCCCTACTTTAAGAAATCACAGCCTTGAAAGTATACTGTGTGATAATCATGCGCCAATGCTTAATGGATTTGTTTGATTTTCCTCTGTCCACTATTTTAGCAGCACAATTAATCTATTTATTTTAAATGGATTAACATTTCTGTAAGGTAATAGAGAGAGGAATTTCAGACTAATGCATTTTTGTTAGATAAGGATATCAAGGCATTATGGAACAAAGGCAGGTAAATGGAGTTGAGGTACAGATCAGCCACTATCTAATTGAATGACAGAACAGGCTCGAGGGACTGAATGGCCTACTCCTGTTCCTATGTTCTATTAAACATTCTATGCTATTTTCCTACAATGTAATTTCAAGGCAATGTTCTCCATTCTAAATCCCCTGGAAAAAGAATCATACAGTGCTGTTAATTTCTCTATAACCCTCAATTCTTTGTGGCCATGATGTATGGAAGAGAGGATGTGAATGGGTGATAAAAGTGATGGAGGACTAGAAATTATATGGGATAATGGGATGTTATATACCTTCAATTCTAATATTGCAATACAGAATAACTAGATTTGTGACTATACACTATATAACACAATACTGAATACTTTTTTATACTCGTAACATTCACAGTAGACCCATTGGAATCTGACCTATTTAAATTGTTCATAGGACATTTATGGGATTTACAGCATTCTGGGAGTTGTAGTGGATAATAACCTTTTTTTGCTATTTTCTCCTCACATATTAATGAAAGAACTCCAATTCCGGAGTTCCTATAAATCACTGTAAATTCACAGTAAGCAAAATATTCCCTGTTTTAGGCTACTGCAGCCCTTTTCCACTCAATTAAGCAAAAATAGTCATTCACAATCTGTTACTAAGGGACATCCCTAATATACTTGGAACGGTTTGGACAGTTAATGGCTTATAATTTGCTTCAACGAATGCCTGTGCAAAGTCTAGAGAAAGGGATACAGCAACATAAGATTACCTGAGACCTCTCTCACTCTAATTATTGATATAAAGGCATAGAATGATTACAGCCATAATAATTCCTCAAAGACTTTCTGAATACATCTTTTGGTAATATCCTGACTATAGGCTAGGAAGATGCAAAACATTAATAGCCAGGTTGCTTTATAAAATATATAAATTCGGTGCTAGAAATATTGTAATGTATATGGCTAGTTTTGCTAATATTGAAATTACTTTTTGCTTCAGTAACTCATTTCAAATATATATTTTTGATATTTTATTTTGCTGTTTTATTAAATTCAGCATTGGAATTATGTTAATAACACCAGGTGTAGTTAAATTAGTAAATTTACTTTTTAATAAATACTTGAATTTGTAGAATGTTAGAAGAGAAATAAAACCAATCAGCTCGATAAAGCAACATGTTCAGATTCAAAATGTCTCCTTGAATGAGAAAGCCATGGGGTAATTTTCCTTTAAATAGTTGTTCTGTTCCCCACCCCTCCGAAGAAGAAAACCCAGATACATTTTTATTCTTGCATCAAATATAACAAATATTAAAAGGAAAATAAAAAAAACTTGTGCTTTTTGTGAAAATAGTGCACTTCTGTTATTTAAAGGTTAATGCCCAATAATGACCCTCTCTTAAAGGGGAGTACAACCCAATTCTTTGATTATCCTTACAAAATACTCTCAGATTCTACAGTAATTGAAATTTTATTTTATATCACTGCTGATCAGTCTCACTTCCACTGTTCTAAAGTACTTGAGGTTGTTGTGTTATCCCTGCAAATGGCTATTAGTATTTGTAAAACATATTGTTTTCAGATTATTAAAAACTACTATTTCTGAAGCATTTGACACTTTCATTCTCAGCTTGAGGGATCAATGTTTTCTCCTTTTTAAAACATATAACTACTTTGGTCAACATTTTAAAGCATAATGTGCCTCTACCAGATGGAAATGCACGGTATGACAGTTAAATTGTGCCCCAGTAGGAACTGCCTGATTCTCCACAATAGGATTGGGGGTGTGGGGGCAGGGGGATGGGGGAGGATACAATTGAATTATTGTGCACAACTTGCACTCATCTGCATGAGATTAGAACAAATCAATTCTTATAGAGGGTGTGATAGCAATGCTGTATGTGTTCCACATTGTGCATTGGAGGGTTGGAGGTGAGCCATTGTTAATACTCAAGAACAATATGGATACAGGAGAAACTCCTGGTCTCATCTGTTCTGCATGTAAGGCCTGCACAACATTTCATAAAGATCAAGCATCTGTGGAAAAGAAAATCTTGTTTGAATGCCATTGGCGATTCTTGTTTGGAAAACCACCAGAATGTGATGCATAATGGTGGAGACATCCTCAGATCGACATAATCCTACAGTTTATGCGGCTTCAATTTCCACTGCTTTCATTTAGATTGGAGTAATTGAATTTTAATAATCCAACCGGTGTCTGCTGCTAATGATTACTTTTCAGAACTTTTATAGCAAAAGGTGACTGTTGGAAACAAATTGATTTCTTTTTTGTTGAAGATTTTCACTTTATATTGAAATGAATTAAAATGGGAATTCATCATGCTTGGAGTGGTGTAATGTCATTATCAGTGTGTCTACCCACAACGTTACAGGGGACATTCTAATAGAGTTTGTGCCTAGCAAAAGGTTCTTTCACTGCTTTTCAATTAGCCATCTTCTTATTGTCTTTTTTCCCTTATTTTCTCCTTCATTATCTCCTCAAATGCTCCTCATAGCCACCTCCACCACTGGAGTCAGGCACTCTGTGCCACATACTTCTTTGTTATCACCATCAATCCAATTTTTGTGTACAGCTTGCTAAGCTGTGAACAAATAGAACAAACCAGATGATATATGTTCTCTGCCTCTTCTCTATGAGTGGACCAGTTCACTTCTGCAAGACATATTTCATTTGGAGGCCCAGCTCAAATTCACCTGGTTGAGGCACGCAAGTCCTGGGACTTGAACTCACAACCTGTTTGTCAGGGACCTTGGACGATTAGACACCTCATTTCACACACCTCATCTAGTAATCAGAATTTCACTGAAGCCAGTTTATATGATGATGCTGGTTAAGATACAGTTGGATCTTTTACTTAACAATTAAAAAGCTAAGCAATTGTGAGAAGATACAAAACTAGGACATCTTAACTTCTTATGGGGGTCACAGAATGACATTGATACTGGATCTCTTACTGAATTAACTATTGTAAACAATTTTATAACACCAAGTTATAGTCCAACAAATTTATTTTAAATTTCACAAGCTTTCGGAGGCTTCCTCCTTCCTCAGGTGAATGTTGTGGAAATGAAATCTTCGAATCCTACGCATTTATAAATCACAGAACAATTCCTGGTGATTACTGCCCGTTGCCAAGGCAATCACAGTGAGCAGACAGAGAGGTGTCACCTACAAGGCCACCGAATATACAAACCCCCCAAAAAAAAGAAAAAAAAAGAGAGATAGGCAGAGACATAGAGACATCCGGAAGGAAGACAGCAACTGTCTTCCTTCCGGATGTCTCTATGTCTCTGCCTATCTCTCTCTTTTTTTTTCTTTTTTTTGGGGGGTTTGTATATTCGGTGGCCTTGTAGGTGACACCTCTTCATCTGCTCACTGTGATTGCCTTGGCAACGGGCAGTAATCACCAGGCATTGTTCTGTGATTTATAAATGCGTAGGATTCGAAGATTTCATTTCCACAACATTCACCTGAGGAAGGAGGAAGCCTCCGAAAGCTTGTGAAATTTAAAATAAATTTGTTGGACTATAACTTGGTGTTGTAAAATTGTTTACAATTGTCAACCCCAGTCCATCACCGGCATCTCCACATCATGAATTAACTATGTGAGAGATGAACATCTAGGAAATATATAACATCATCATTTGAACAAGGGAATCAGAACATTCAAGTAGAAAGCAAAATACTGCAGATGCTGGAAATCTGAAACAAAAACAGAAAAGGTTGGAAACACTCAGCAGGTCAGTCAGCATCTGTGGAGAGAACAGACAACTTTATGTTTCAGGTGCTGACCCTTCTTCAGAACAGTTGGTTGGCAAAATGGATGATGGAAATATGCTTTTTACGCAGGAAGAATCAATTTTTCAGCGACATTCCCATGATTCACTGGGATACTTTGGACATGTTCGGAATATTTCACTGTTACAATTTGATTCAATGTCTATATACCACAGCTGTGAGGTCACATGCTACACCCACATCCACTAAGCACTGCAGTAATAATGATACTGTCTGAGGTCGTGCTCAGACCTGGGGCTTTTCAGAAAATTAACTGCAAGTGTATTTTATAGTGAATGAATACTGGGGTTTTAACATAAGTATCTATGGTAGATTTGACACCCATCGTTATATGGCTCTGTCTACATCCCTTCAGCCAAAGAATAGTTCAGTTTACAATATTCAGGATATTGTGCTGTTGTACATTCCTCATTCAGAGGTTGCACTGACAATTGTGGTGCAGTAGCATTCAGAAAAGTCCGTTTATTCACACTGGCGGTGTGGTGTAGCGAACTACAGAATTGTAATCTGGTGGTGGGCTGTGGCATTCCAAAGTCTGATCCATAGGTAACAGCACTGAATCTTCCAGTGCAAAATCCAGGCCTTCATCCTCTGTACCACACACATCAGGCTGGAATGGGTTAGCGTGGTTCTCAGCCTCAGACAATACAGATTCTTTGCTTTTACTCACAGCTCTCATTCTGTTTTAAGGAAAAGAAAATGAAAGAAAAACAATTTATTTTGATTGAATCTTTTTTCCTGAGCATATTGAAGAGAGATAGTGAAGAAAAGATCATTCCAATTTTTTATATAAATTCTAAAAGCAAATGTGATCAAACAAGTAGCATTTTAGGACAGCACGTTCTGTAGAGCACTACAAATGCAGTGACTATATGTAAATAAAAGAACATATAGCACCTTACCACGTTACTCAGAATCACCACATATAAGGATAAATTCTCTGATCTGCGCTCCACAGTAAGAAGTCAAACACAAGGAGAGTATGGTTTGGACAATCAGTGCAACGCTGTTGTGGCCCTACCTCCAATGTACACTTCTTTCAAATACATCGAGGACTGCGGGATCGGTGAATTTATCCTATGATGAATTATTTTCGAATGCAGTGACTGTTATGTAGGCAAACATAGCAGCTATTCTGCATACAGCAAAATCCCATAACAGTGATGACGCGAATGATCAGTTAACCAATTCTAATGGCGTTTGTTGAAGGAGGAATACTCTGTTTAGTTAAAAATTCACTGGTATGCACTGGCAAAAAGATTGACAGATATATGCTAATAAAAAAGACAAGCCAATGAAAGGGTTGATTAGTGCATATTGGTAAATGACACCACAGAGATGGCAGAGCTCCGCTTTTATATTTATCCTGCCAGGGATGCTGTCTTTAGTTGAGACTGGTAATTATTTTGAATAATGCTTTCTCAAAAGTCCAATTATAAAGCTGAAACTAGGAGACCAATGCACTAATGCATTGTACAATGCTGTGCAGCAGTACAAAACAGTAGAAAGATCTGAAGCTCAGCCAAGACACCTGCAGATAGACTCCTAGCATAGGCAAGGTGGCAGTGCAAGAATATTGGAGGGCCCTCATGTATATCCAATTGGCCAGTCCTAGAGTAATACTGGCAAAATCTGAGATTATTCTGTCAGAAATGGTTCATGATAAGGTGTGGAGAGGAAACACCAAAAGAGTGAGCGAAACCTTTACTAGAACTTGAAGCGAGACAATAGCAAAACAAATATACTGTGGATTGTGAATAGGTATAAAAAAAGAGACAGTGAAACTTGCACTATATCCCATCTCTCAAAAACTTCTCAAAGCACTTTGCATTTAGTGAACCATTTTGAAGTGCAGTGACATGTAGAAATATATGGTAACCATTTATGCACAAGAGCCTAGTAATGAGATGATTAACCAGTTAATCCATTTTTGATGGCAATGCTTGAGGGAGGAATGTTGGCCAGGAGAATCCCTTATCTTCTTTAAATAATGCTATGAGATCTTTAACATCCACCAGAACCACTGGAACAAGCCTTGGTTTATGTTTCAGCTGAAAGGCAGCACCTCCCTTAGTACTATACTGGAGTGTCAGCCTAGATTATTTGCTGAAGTCCTGCACTGGGGCTTTGAACTCACAACCTTCTGACTTGAAGTACTATCAATCAAGCCAATCTGTCAATTAACAAGCTGAAAATAGATGCAAAGTAAGTGCCCAGTCAAGTTGTTATGATTAACTATCATGTAGATGATATTACTATTGGAAGCAGCCTTGGCTGTGTCAGAGTTCACATATCTGGCCAAAATCACTGATAGGACAAAACAAGGCCTTTCAGATGTGAACCTTATAAAATATGTTATTGAATTGGCTACATTCCAACGTACATAAGAATCACAAGTACCTTTTGCCAAAACCCTAATAAAATATTCTCTCGGTTAAACTGAAATGAGGAGAAATAGTGACTATTTTCAAACAAAGGGTCATTCATGAAAAGATGACACTTTCTTTCTTTGGCAAGTTGGGTTTTGTTCAAAGTTCTGTTGACTCTCGAAAACTAACTTCTTCTGAATCTCTGTTTTTAATTTTCAGGTATTAAAGTTGTCAAGAGATATAAGGGAAAGCATGAAAGTATCTATGTTGCTTGGAAAATATCCAGATGACTGGAATGTGAGATAAAAGACATGGTATTAGGGATAGTTGACCACACAATGAGAGATTTTGTGAGCCATATAGACTCACAGTCAGTGGTCCAATTGTACTTTGTGCTAACGGCAGGAAATGCTCTCTGGGAAGGGTTGTCCAACACTTAAATTACACTCCTAACCAAAGTTTTACTGTTTTTGACATTTAATATTTTTAATGATATTCTCGCAGCTCATCAGGATGATTAATGTAGCTAAGATTAACCTCCAAGATTAACCTCATGAGTACTACAGTAAAGTTACTGGGGCAAGAAAGTGCAGAATAGTATTTCATTCAATAAAGTAACTCTTTAAGCACTGGTGCCTAGTTGGAGAAAGTGGGGAGTGAACATCGGAGGACATTAAAAAAAATTATATTGAATTAGAGATGGCACTGTGTGAATTAAGGATCTGTATACACTTTCAATTGGTTTTGCAAATAAAAATTGAAAACCAACAAAGCATTCTTCAGAATGCCTGTTGCTTCATTGCTTAATAATTTCTTATGTTGTATAATGTTTATGAATCATTCTTCCCCATCCCATTTCTGTTTGTGAAAATCAAGCTTTGATGAGTGACAGTGAGCTGAAAGTACAGGTCAGAAAAACATTATCAGTGAAAACTAATACATATGTTCACATCACAGTTGCAACAGAACAATGAATGTCTAATATCAGAGGTGCAAAATTTCAGGCCAATGTCTTCCAAGCTCATACGTGAGGATGAACAGTTGAATAGAATATAAGTTATTTAGAAACCACAGAAGAAAAAAATAGATGTCTTAACTGGTGTTTGTCAGACAATATATGATAGTCGATGACATTACAGCCATTATTTTCAAGACAAGGCTGCTGCTATAATATGATTTTCTCCCCATTTATAGATAGCTTTGTTTTAGTGGAAGAATGGCAATTTTCACTTTTAAACTATGCTTGGAAAAATGTGATAAAAGGACACTGCTTCTTAACAAGATTTTATGAACAATAAACATACTTTTAAAGTGAGTCGTTACAATGGCCATTGATTTCTGGGGCCTGGATTCAAATCCAGCCCAAAGCAAAGGAATGAATATCTTCGCTGACTCTAAGGTTCCCACATAAATAAGCTTGGGCAGTTTTAATTTAATTTTTAGTGGGCATGGGCCCATACCACAAAACTACTGCTACTATAGCACCAACTGACAATCTCATTCAGAGTTACCAACAGATGGCTGCTGGGAAATGTAAAAAATGCCACAGTGGTGCAGTATCTGGTGCTTTTCTGAGGTTGGGGCGGAGTAGAGGGAGCTTTGCCATGAATCTAACTGTGCTGTACCTGACCAGGTAGAGCTTGGTACTGAGTGAGTGTGAGGAAACGGTTCCTATTTCCAGCACTAACAATCTTCACTTTGATAAGCATAAAGTTCACAAAAAAAGGGGGCTTTTGCCTCTGCCAGGGAGTTTTGAGACCGGTTTGGTTGTTGAAACTGTTATGAGCTGCTTTATCTGAATGCTTCACTCAGATTCCTCCATAACATCTCCAATCTCCTCCCCTGCCTCAGCTTATCTGCTGCTGGAAACCTCAACCATGCCTTTGTTACCTCTAGACTTAACTATTCTAATGCTCTCCTGACCGACCTCCCATCTTCCACCCTCCATAAACTTGAGTTCATCCAAAACTCTGCTGCCCGTATCTTAATTCGCACCAAGTCCAGTTCACTCATCACCCCTGTGTTCACTGACCCATATTGGCTCCCGGTTGGGTAATGCCTCCATGTTAAAATTCTCATCCTTGTTTTCAAATCCCTCCATGGCCTCGCCCCTCCCTATCTCTGTAACCTCCTCCAGCCCTACCTCCAAGGTCTCAGTGCTCCTCCAATTCTGTTCTCTTGTGCATCCCCGATTTTAATCGCTCCACCATTGGTGGCCGTGCCTTCAACTGCCTAGGCCCTAACCTCTGGAATTCCCTTCCTCAACCTCTTTGCCTCTCCACCTCTCTATCCTCTTTTAAGACGCTTTTGGTCACCTGTCCTAATATCTCCTTATGTGGCTCGGTCTCAAATTTTGCTTGAAAATGCTCCTGTGAAGCCCTTTGGGATATTTTGCTACATTAAAGGCGTTATATAAATGCAAGTTGTTGAAATCTGCCGCAACAAATTCATGCAGCAATAAATGCCTCATCTGCAGGCTAAACCTTTAGAATGCACAATGGTGCTCAACATTAATGAATTAACACTCAATGCTACAGAGTGGGAATGGATACAACTCAGCTCAGTTTTCAATCACCGTGAAAGGTACTTCATTTTGACAAGCTGATGGAAAAGTGGAAGGGGAGAATTATGTTTCGGTGTCTCAGGTAACTCCTAGTGGTAGGCTACAGGAGGAGGTGGTCAAAGCAGATTACCTTGATTAAAGTAAATGGGTTTCACAGTATTTGGTTAAGCTATGGGATCTGCCATATCCTGATCTCATGAAATAACTCTTCCAGATTACTCAGGAGAGATATTAAAAAGGGTTATAAACACTGGTCACAGAATTACTTGAAAAAGGAAATTTTTTTAAAGTAATAAAAAAAGTGGATTATAAAAACACACCAAGGTAAAACTCACCGGGGTAAATATTTACTGGGAGCCAGGAAGAGAGCGAGGCGGGGGGGGTTCCGAATGGGAAGTCCGGAAGTATGGGTTTCCTGGATGTCCTTACAATTTTGATGTAAAGATATCGTTCAATTTTTTTCAGTAGATTTCCCGCTGACAGCCAGCTAGATTGACAGGCTGGCCGTCAGTCAGATGGGAGAGCAGCCAGGGAGCAGATGCCAGGAGGTAAGTCTTAGATCGGGGTCGGGGGAGGGGGTCGTCGGTTATGGGGGTGTCGGAGATCGTGGGGGGTGTCGGAGATCGTGGTGGGGGGGTCGGAGATCGTGGTGGGGGGGTCGGAGATCATGGTCGGGGGTCGAAGATCATGGTCGGGGGTCAGAGATCGTGGTGGGGGCTGTCGGAGATCATGGGGGGGTGACGGAGATCATGGGGGGGTGTCGGAGGTCACGAGGGGGGGTCGGAGATCATGGGGGGAGTCGGAGATTGTGGTGTGGGGGGGGTCGGACATGGGGCGGGGGTTGGCCTATCGTGTGTGTGGGATCGTGGCAGGTAGGCTTATTGGACCTGGAGGAAACACTTCTACTCTTCCTGGCCCACAAACAGTGTAATAAAAGCACTTACCTATTAATCTGGGCTTTCTCGCCTCCTCTTACATGGTGTGAAGCAGAAAGCCCGGGAATCCCGGCCCCCAAGAGTTAAAAATAAAAGAACCTATTAAAATGGAGGCCAGCAGTCTCCTTAAAAGATTTCACTGACCGACCCGCCTCCTAAGAGTGGGTTGGTCACCCACCCCTCGACCCGCCTCCGTTAAAACCGGAAGTGGGCGGGTTTGGGGTCGGGTTTTACATCTTACAATTTTTACCTTCCCAGCCGCCCCCAACCCACCTGTTCGTGGGGTTAAAATTTACCCCATCGTTTCTGTTTGCCTCACAATTGAGGAAGCTGCTGAACAACAGCAGAAATCATGGCTGTTAAAACAGAAACAGGTGCAACAGATTGTTGTTAAACACAAACCTTTAAGTCATTGCGCTAGGTAACACCAATTACAGGCAGCAACAAATCAACAGGAAAGATTAGAGTTCAGTCCAAATGGAACTGAAATATGCATGATGATTTAGTCATAAAATACTGGCTGACTCATTAAATTGTATAGTATTATTGTCATGCCTCAGTCTCACATGTATCCATATTTATTAAAAATTATCAGTAGGCCAATTGCTGCTTTTAGTGAGGAGTAGCACAAACAGGTAAGTGGGAGGCTCGCTAGCATTCATGTAAGTCATGGGGAGAGGGTTGATTTAGGGAGGGTCTTTCATGAGGGAAGGGCTGAGGGAGCCCATAGCAGGGGAGGCCTAAACTTTCCTTGTGGGACCTGGCAGAAGTTAAAAAAACTTACCTTAAATAGCATCTTCTGGTCTCAGATTCTCTTCCCGTTGCCTTCACCTGGCGGGAAAGCTACAGTGGCTTCCCCACTTAGGCCAGAGTTAAAATTGTAGGTGGGTGCTCTTGCCATCTGCTCAGAAGAGCAGGTTAAAGATGGAGGGAACCATGAGGGACATCAGCAAGAAAGTCAATCAGGCAGGTTAAAATCGTCCCTTTGACGTTATCAAGCCAAATGTGTCTCTGTCTTCCTCTCTGTTCTATTCTTGTTAGCAACAATTCACCCTTTGTTGCGATTCTGAAATGAGATATCCATAGTATCTGGCCTTTGCTTGCGGAAATGATCTCAGCAGCTCTCTTTTCTGTTTTGCCATATTGAGCACCTGATAGCTCATCAAGAGCTGCGCCCAACTTCTATGGAACTTTATGTGATATATCCAAACAGATTTTTGTGGCATTTAGCCTACATTGCCAGTGACTTTTCCTTCCCTCTAGGTTTACTTGAGATGCAATTTAATGGCTGGCCAAGACTGCAGGCTGGTTCCTATTTCTGTATATGGCCTCCGACAACCTAATTTTTAAAATCCCTTTTCAGGGATAGATCACCATTGTTGTTGCTAATTCCTCCACCTCACCATTTTAATATTCCATGCACATATTCCGAGTTAGTTTGAGTATCTCTGTGGAGCATTTTATATCAACATTGACCTAAGACAGGGGCAAAATGCTACTTTTGTGCATTAGTGGATGTGCAAGGTCTCACTAGAGCCAAAACCGGAAAGCTTTGGGATGCAAGACAAATAGGGAATTTAAGTGACAGCCTTGGAAAACCAGCAATTGTTTTGATCCCTGAACAGCTGTGATGTCTATAACCTGTTAGTGACTTTAACGCATTTACACTGCTGGAAGGAAGGAGAATGGTCTCATCAGGTGGATGGCTGAAGATCAGGTCCCTGTATAGTAGGTGTATAATGGACTGTATGGCATGTTTGGCACTTTGCCCATCGGGAAAGGTGGTGAGGAGGAGGGTTTAGGAGGAAATCAGATGTGAGCTATAATTCAAAGTACAACTATTTTCAGTGTGTAAATATGTTATCTAACAGTGAATTAGAAAACAATATTAATTTACTTTTGGAGGACTTCCAATTTATTTATATATAATTTTCTGCTTTTTTCTTGCGGTGAATGAATAGAAAGGGGAAGAACATGACTCATAATCTTCCAATAAAGCACCTTTCCAAAACAACAGCCTTGTTTGTTAATGCAGCAAAAGTGTTGATGCATCCTGGCTCTTCCAGAAAGTTCCTTGTAATTAACTTTAAAGAACTGGGTGCACTTACGCTAATGTAATTATTCCAAAAGGGCGGGATCTGGTTTCGAGACGCTTCAGGCACTTCAGTTCATCAGAGGCCAGCACCATTCCACTGTCAGTTTCACCTTCCTGTGGACCATAACAGGTCTAATGAGAGACATACACAGACACAAGGCTGTGCAGTGTGCTGAGAACTGCCAACCTTAACTGGGCTTGTTCTATTCTACTATTTTACTCAAATCTAAACTACAGTAAAATTATTTATTTGGACTCATTCTATGTAAGTAACACTGAGGTAAAAGGTTTAGCCTTGTACTGATATGTTATTTTTTACTCAAATAATAGACCAATAAGCTGAAAAACAAGAGTATGGAAACAATCAATCACATTATCACTCAGCTCGTAGACAATTTGACCTTAAAAAAAAACTTGGATTCAGGATGAGAAAATAATGCACTCACGTCAAACTTTTCTCTCCACTATCATATTGGAGATATTAATTTGTTTAATTTAAGTAAGTTAATGAGTTAATATAGTGGAGAGAGGAATTTAATGCAAATGTGTTGGAATGATAACATTACTCACAGTCATTTCCAGGTCCTAGGGTTTGAGGAATGCTCTTATCAACTATAAACCATGTGCTAACTCTGTGCAGTGTGGACTGAATGTTAAGCTTGTAATGCTGATGGTTTTATTTTGAGAATTTGCATGCATAATTCCCATTGTTGATAGCACTCGGCAGAATAAGTGACCCAAGCCCTGGGCTTTAGACAGTGCCCATGACCTGATTTTCATAAGCCCTGGGAGCTGCCACTGGGATCAGCACAAAGTGTAGGTCTCCAACGGACCCAATAGGGACTGGCACCATACCACATACAAAAACAGAGAGGGCAGTGCTCGTACATGACAGGTCTCCACTTGAGCACCACCTTCGTAGTGCCCTAACCCACCACATATGAACCAGATAAGGTTAGCACCAGTAAATGCATGCTGCTGGTCTGACTGAGTCACAGTAGAGATTATTTCAAATACTTTTTACTATGTTTTATCCTCTGCTGATGAAGGTGGAAAGAATCCCAGTTACGTTATTTATTGCAACCCGTATCAGATTAGGCTCCATCCATTCCTTGATACTATGGCATAAATGCTATTCATGTCAGATTAATTTTTAACCAGTCACTGTTACTATGACATATTTGCTGTTCATAGTAGATTAGGCCCTACCCATTTACTGGTACTGTGACACATTTGGATGGTATTTGTTTTGTAGCATTCTATGTGGATAGCTTTCCTGGAAATTCTGATGTTCTTGAATTCTACTGCTACATCATCTGGGAGATTTGGCAGTAGTTTAAATAAAATGCTTTTGAACAGTTCTATTCTTAAATATAATTTAGTTACAGAAATTCAAATAGGAGCTACTGTTTGTTTTTGCCTTCCTTTTTAAAATTATTTTTCACTCTACTTATTGCCACATACCATCCATTAACAGGATGGACAGACAACACATCCAATGCCACTCTGTAACTTGATGTTCATTTAAGGCACAATGCGGGGGTTAGCTGATTAAAAATGTAATATATGTCAAACTGTATAACTAGTGGAGTCAAATAAGTTACACTGAATGCTAACCAGATCTGTACATATAGAACCCAGAGTGCTATCAAGGGCTACCAAGAGTACCTGGATGTGCTAAACAGCTTTAATTCTGAACTCAAGTTCTGATAGATTTTGTATAGGCAAATGATGAATTGCAAATAGCTCACTCTTTTACTTTTCCCTGCTTCTCTGTGAGAAAGTACCTCACATTTCTGCTTGTGCACTCCCCCTGGTGGC
The DNA here is from genome assembly GCF_035084215.1 of Heptranchias perlo. Taxonomy (NCBI): domain Eukaryota; kingdom Metazoa; phylum Chordata; class Chondrichthyes; order Hexanchiformes; family Hexanchidae; genus Heptranchias; species Heptranchias perlo. Next base: position 44,892,349 of record NC_090339.1, on the reverse strand, counting down.
ACTGGACAAGATCAGGGACCCAAAGCATTGTTAGAAAACTTGTGACCAACTACCTGTGACACAGTGTATTGGTTCACTAATGCGGCCCACCAGTACTTTTAATTTCCCATGTGCAACATACATGTGCGGACGAGCCAGCAATCAGAGATGAAGGATTATTCTCTAGTGGTACCTGCGTGGTGCAATCAGTTATGTTATGTGTTGGAAAAATAAACAATTTTAGTGTCAAATCCTTTACTAGGTCTCAGCTGTAACTTCTAAAAACAGACACTGGTATTTTAGCTGTGGGAATGTAAAAATAAAAAAGTAAGTTTGGCTATTCTTGTTGTTCCTTTTGTACTTTTATTCTAAAGGAGCTTTATATGGTCTGTGTGTGAACTACTGGTTCACCGTGGACAGCAGTCTGAATTTGTTGTCAAGAAAACCCACTGGACAACAGTAAGGCCGACTTTCATTTAGTCCGACCTCTACTGACTTTTTGTGCAACAGCAGGAATGCATGTTGGAGGCCGATGGCCCCTCCCAGAGCAGGGGCAGGGAAATTGCTTAATGCTTCCATTAACATTAGGGTGGCATGGGATTTTCCTTTGTAAAACTTTTTTGAAAAACACCTATTTTTTTCAGAACTTTACACTGGCTTACATATTGGTGCAGTTATACGTTTTACCTACACAACTTTTACAGAAAGTTATAAAAGTGCATGTATTACCCTGCGTAATATGATGTACGAATGTTTAATGAGCTTGTATAAAATTACATTGCTATTTACTGGAGTTGTGAACTTGTTATTTTAAATGGATTTAATGGACACCTACATTAAAACAGTGGACAAAGTAATTTCATATGAATACATTAAACATATGTACATTAATATTGCACAATGTAATTTCTAGGCGAATGAGTTCATTAACAAAGTTGTACTTGTTGGTGTATAGTGTTACATGTTTCACAAATCAGGATGTTTTGTTGGTGTGGGGATGGGGGAGGGGAGTTTGAGGAGGAGGCTACAGAGGTCATGTTTCCTGTGTGACACATAACTAAGTTGGTGTTTTTGTGCAGGAGGTAGTGTTGTAAACCTTTTCCAGTAATATTTGGGTCAATTGATACCTTTGAAAAGGAACTGGATCAATACCTGTCACGAAAAGGGATTGTGGTTTACAAAGAAATTAATAGATCTATTTCATTTAAATGGAGGTTAAAGAGAGAGCATGGAAATCTTGAGTGAAGTGGAGGGGGGCTGGGAAGTCCATGATTGAGATCCTACATGGACTGTGGAAGGAATGTCCTTGATGAGCCAAATGGCCATTTCTCATTGCAAGCATCATGTTCTTCAAATTTTTTTTTATTCGTTCATGGGATGTGGGCGTCGCTGGCGAGGCTGGCATTTATTGCCCATCCCTAATTGCCCTTGAGAAGGTGGTGGTGAGCCGCCTTCTTGAACCGCTGCAGTCCGTGTGGTGAAGGTTCTCCCACGGTGCTGTTAGGAAGGGAGTTCCAGGATTTTGTCCCAGCGACGGTGAAGGAACGGCGATATATTTCCAAGTCAGGATGGTGTGTGACTTGGAGGGGAACGTGCAGGTGGTGTTGTTCCCACGTACCTGCTGCTCTTGTCCTTCTAAGTGGTAGAGATTGCGGGTCTGGGAGGTGCTGTCGAAGAAGCCTTGGCGAGTTGCTGCAGTGCATTCTATGGATGGTACACACTGCAGCCACTGTGCGCCAGTGGTGAAGGGAGTGAATGTTTAGGGTGATGGATGGGGTGCCAATCAAGCGGGCTGCTTTGTCCTGGATGGTGTTGAGCTTCTTGAGTGTTGTTGGAGCTGCACTCATCCAAGCAAGTGGAGAGTATTCCATCACAATCCTGACTTGTGCCTTGTAGATGGTGGAAAGGCTTTGGGGAGTCAGGAGGTGAGTCACTCGCTGCAGAATACCCAGCCTCTGACAAGCTCTTGTAGCCACAGTATTTATATGGCTGGTCCAGTTAAGTTTCTGGTCAATGGTGACCCCCAGGTTGTTGATGGTGGGGGATTCGGCGATGGTAACACCTTTGAATGTCAAGGGGAGGTGGTTAGACTCTCTCTTGTTGGAGAGGGTCATTGCCTGGCACTTGTCTGGTGCGAATATTACTTGCCACTTATGATCCCAAGCCTGGATGTTGTCCAGGTCTTGCTGCATGTGGGCTCGGACTGCTTCATTATTTGAGGGGTTGCGAATGCAACTGAACACTGTGCAATCATCAGCGAACATGCCCATTTCTGACCATATGATGGAGGGAAGGTTATTGATGAAGCAGCTGAAGATGGTTGGGCCTAGGACACTGTCCTGAGGAACTCCTGCAGCAATGCTCTGGGGCTGAGATGATTGGCCTCCAACAACCACTACCATCTTCCTTTGTGCTAGGTATGACTCCAGCCACTGGAGAGTTTTCCCCCTGATTCCCATTGACTTCAATTTTACTGGGGCTCCTTGGTGCCACACTCGGTCAAATGCTGCCTTGATGTCAAGGGCAGTCACTCTCACCTCACCTCTGGAATTCAGCTCTTTTGTCCATGTTTGGACCAAGGCTGTAATGAGGTCTGGAGCCGAGTGGTCCTGGCGGAACCCAAACTGAGCATCGGTGAGCAGGTTATTGGTGAGTAAGTGCCGCTTTATAGCACTGTCGATGACACCTTCCATCATTTTGCTGATGATTGAGAGTTGACTGATGGAGCGGTAATTGGCCGGATTGGATTTGTCCTGCTTTTTGTGGACAGGACATACCTGGGCAATTTTCCACATTGTCAGGTAGATGCCAGTGTTGTAGCTGTACTGGAACAGGTTGGCTAGAGGCACGGCTAGTTCTGGAGTACAAGTCTTCAGCACTACAGCCAGGATGTTGTCAGGGCCCGTAGCCTTTGCTGTATCCAGTGCACTCAGCCGTTTCTTGATATCAAGTGGAGTGAATCGAATTGGCTTCTGTGATGGTGGGGATATCGGGAGGAGGCCGAGATGGATCATCCACTCGGCACTTTGGCTGAAGATGGTTGCAAACGCTTCAGCCTTGTCTTTTGCATTCACGTGCTGGACTCCACCATCATTGAGGATGGGGATGTTTGCAGAGCGTCCTCCTCTGTTAGTTGTTTAATTGTCCACCACCATTCATGACTGGATGTGGCAGGACTGCAGAGCTTTGATCTGATCCGTTGGTTGTGGAATCGCTTAGCTCTGTCTATAGCATGTTGCTTCCGCTGTTTAGCATGCATGTAGTTCTGAGTTGTAGCTTCACCAGGTTGGCACCTCATTTTTAGGTACGCCTGGTGCTGCTCCTGACATGCTCTTCTACACTCTTCATTGAACCAGGGTTGATCCCCTGGCTTGTTGGTAATGGTAGAGTGAGGAATATGCCGGGCCATGAGGTTACAGATTGTGCTGGAATACAATTCTGCTGCTGATGGCCCACAGCGCCTCATGGATGCCCAGTTTTGAGCTGCTGGATCTGTTCTGAATCTATCCCATTTAGCATGGTGGTAGTGCCACACAACACGTTGGATGGCGTCTTCATTGCAAAGACGGGACTTCGTCTCCACGAGGACTGTGCAGTGGTCACTCCTACCAATACTGTCATGGACAGATGCATTTGCAACAGGTAGATTGGTGAGGATGAGGTCAAGTGAATTTTTCCCTCATGTTGGTTCGCTCACCACCTGCCGCAGACCCAGTCTGGCAGCTATATCCTTCAGGACTCGGCCAGCTCAGTCAGTCGTGGTGCTACCGAGCCACTCTTGGTGACGGACATTGAAGTTGCCCACCCAGAGTAAATTCTGTGCCCTTGCTACCCTCAATGCTTCCTCCAAGTGGTGTTCAACATGGAGGAGGACTGATTCATCAGCTGAGGGAGGGCGGTAGGTGGTAATCAGCAGGAGGTTTCCTTGCTCATGTTTGACCTGATGCCATGAGGTTTCATGGGGTCCAGAGTCAATGTTGAGGACTCCCAGGGCCACTCCCTCCTGACTGTATATCACTGTACCGCCATCTCTGGTCGGTCTGTCCTGCCGGTGGGACAGGACATACCCAGGGATGGTGATGGAAGAGTCTGGGATGTTGGCTGAAAGATATGATTCTGTGAGTATGGCTATGTCAGGCTGTTGATTGACTAGTCTGTGGGACAGCTCTCCCAATTTTGGCACAAGTCCCCAGATGTTAGTGAGGAGGATTTTGCAGGGTCGACTGGGCTTGTTTTGCCTTTGTCGTGTCCGGTGCCTAGTGGTCCGATGCTGGGTGGTCCGTCCGGTTTTATTCTTATTATGACTTTTTTTATCGAGATTTTACAACTGAGTGGCTTCCAAGGCCATTTAGTGTGCAATTTTAGACACCTTTCCAATCTAGATTGACAGGTCCATATTAAATACTTACTTCATGTATCACAGTAGTCTTGTTTTCTACAGGAACCTCATCAAATGTTTTCACACTCAGTGGCCTCTTCTTTGCATTGTTGCAGTTGAGTCTATCAGCAAAAGGGAAAAAGAAAGGCAACTCAGTGTAGGCAGGTTGGTAATTTGGAACAGGACATGACACAATAATACAAACATCAGGGTATTTTTCCAGAACCTTTTACACAGGAAAAGAACTTTGTTTTCTTTTGTACAATTTAACGAGCAATTCTTGATTAGTTTAATAACTAAGGGTGCATTACCCAATGACTCCTGTGCAATTGTAATTAACTTTTGGATTTGATATGTCTTCTGGGGTGAGGCTGGGGTCTGCAGAGGAGATGCCTGAATCACCATCTGTTAGCAACATAGTGTTCAAAGGAATGTAATCCTTTCCATCCTACAATAAAGAAAAGAAAGCAAGTCAGAGAATGAGAATGTGCTCAGTATTCAGCACAGGAGACTGGCCAGCTCAAGCTGCATTGCCTCAGAAATCTTTTTTGTTGATTTTCAAAATTGAATTTTTGAATATTTACATACAGCTATATATTATTAAGCCATTTTTACATTTTGATTGCTTTGTGCTTGCAGGGGGAGAACACTGACATACTAATTTTGAGCCAGAGCTCTGCTGCAAGCAGTGCATTTTTGAGGACTTATGTAATTTGATTTTGATCTTAGCCCCTGGGGTTCAAATGGGCTGGGGTGGGGGTGGGGGGGACAGTGGGGTTCTCCTTCCATTGGGTGGCGTCACTGTCATTGTCTAGTTTGGGCTTATTTCTTGTAGCTGGAGGGAAAGTTTGGGGGAGGAGCTTGTGGCAAGTGAGCCTCCAGGGATGGGCCCTAGTTCTAGGTGGAGAATGAACAACACTTTGCTTCACAATCCTGGATACAATGAAAAAACCACATTTTTTTCATTAGATTAAAAAATAGTGCATTCAGCATTTAAAGGGAACATCTCATCCTTTCAAATGAATTTGTAATTTTTTTCACTTTTTGCAACTACTGTATACACAAATGGCACTCACAATAAAGCTTGGGGACCACTTATGGCCCACCTCTACCTCACCTGTAGCCCTTGGCAGGCTTGTTGCTCTGTGTATTTCTCAGGGGGTGATTTTAACCCCCAAGAACAGGTGGGCTGGGGGCAGGTGGGAGTTGAAAATATTTGGTTTTTGGGTCGCGACCGCAACCCGGCTTTATTTCCGGGTGTAGCTTGGGCGCATAAAAGTACAGGCTTCCCACTGGAAATGTAAAGTCCAAAAATTTTGCAGTTAAAATCACCCCCTCAGTCTCTGTTTACGGCCTGTCTGGCCATGGGCCGTCACCAGAGCCGGGAATTCAGTGGCATTCCCTTACTTTCTCTTGGTGTCCAATGGAAGAAAGCAAATGCATGCAACAGGAGGAGGGACTATTCCAGCATCCACAGAGCAAGTAAAAGGGCTCTATTAAAGTTTAGAATCTGTAAGATTGTTTCTCTTTCTTGTTTGTAAGTTTTTGTGCTTATTAAGGCGAAGGATCTTTGTGCTGGGATCAGACACTTTCCATTTTCCCGGACAGCACTCTGAGGTAAGTTAAAGGGATGGTTAGATCTGAAGTAATGCACCCACCACTCATCTCCAATTCCACAAGAGCACTCCAACAGTTCCACTGTGACATTTTGTTCATTTCCTAAATTAACCATTCTGCTGCTTCTCTAAGAATAAAAGCTTCCGTAGCAATTCATGCCAAATTATTAGAATCAATAATTTTAATAGAGGTTCTAATTTTTATTTTTTTGTGTGGGGAAGTTCCTAGCTTCCATTTGGTAATTACTCAGGTTGGCACATTTGAAGACAGGAACTTATCAAATGGGGAACTGTGGTTTTAGACCCACATCTTATTACTCCATGGTTCAGAATGTTGGAGCATTCCTGAGAGCAGACCACAAGCAAGACAATGTATGGGACTGTGAGCTCTTGTCAAAAAGTTAGCAACACAGTCCCACACAATGGCAACAGATGTACAATGATGATCTTACATTGCTAGCTGCCCTTTTTTGGAATTGTTTATCAAAATGTGAATTTTTACTTTTACATATTTCTGTTGAAAATACTCAGAAAGAGATTTTACTCAAGGATAGAGGGTATCTGCTGAGCCATCACAACACTTGGCTCGGAACCTATTGAAAGGGGTTGAAATCGTGTGTTCTTAGTAACAAAAGTGCGAATGCATACGTATAATATTCCTCTGCCTACTATTTTAATGGAGGCACTAAACCCTTTGAAAACGAATGGAATAATGCCCCTTTTAAATTAGTGGACAAAAGAATTTCATATAGATACCTATTGATGTCGCATATACAATTTCAACCTGTGAGAGGAAACTTGATATATACTTGTGGGCACAGTTTTCCTTTAATAGTAACACTTAGAATACATCTGCCTCTCCCTCTGAACCTCTTTAAATGTGTGCTCAGACTAATTCAAACTGATTTATAAAAATTGCTCTTGTCTTTCTCAGAGGAAAAGAATATAAGAATGTTTCTGATGTTGACAGACCAGTTAAAAAATGATTTACTTTTGGGAGTTGTCTGAGTATAATAAAGTATGAGCTTTTTGTTCTTCATAAATCATTGTTGATGAGGTTGAAAACATGTGGGACACATTCTGCAAGCAAAGCAGGACGTTACGAGTAAACTTTGAAACACAGTTTAAACATTGCTGTGCAGTTCGTGTCTCCGGGATACGCAGTTATGAATCGAGAATCTTGGGAACCATGTGCTCGGCTGCATTTTCTTTTTATAGCAAACTGACTGTATAACATGCAATTCTGCAAATGGGCAACATGATTCTTTAAGGCATGAGAATGCCAACATTTCACATTAGTGGGTTGTGATCTATGTGAGGGCTGTAATGTGTGTGGTGGGAGTAACTACATGTCTTAGACGGTGAATGCAGATATTTTTGCAAGTGTCAACTTTTGTAAAAACTGTTATGCCGCACAGTTTATTGATTTAACTTTTACGAACTGTTACACGCTGGCATATTCGAGCATGTAATTCTGACGTATTCACCAAAGCATGATCTGTGAAAAATAAAAACTTTATTTCTTTTAAAAATTCCCACTTTATATGTAAAAATACAGATTCCCTTTCTTTTTAATTTACTTACTTTCAAAATAAGTTTATCTATCCAGGAATTAACCATGTTAATTTTGTATTTCTATTTCAGTTTGTATTTCTATTGGAATTCTTATTACATGCTGGGCCTTATGCATCAATCAGGATTTTCACAATTTCTATTCATTTACTATGTACAACAGTTGTGCACTGCACTTCTGGATTACTGAACATTTCATCAATTAGGCCAGTTAAGTGGTTATTTAGTTTTAGAGAAGTGTTAAAAGATTAGTATTACAGGTCCATTTGACTAATATTTGGTTGTTCCTACTAATGGAATATTATTTAATGAAATGAGCTGTTGCAAAATCGCAGGCACCTGCCATTTTATTTGCAGGTCAAAAAAAAACATGAGAAAAAAACAATATTATGATTAAAGATTATGCTTGGAGATTTACAATAAATGAAAATCCTTGCTGGTGTGGGACTGAACTTAATGGTTTATCTACTGCAAAGTCATGTAACTTAACTGAATACAGTCATGTTAAAAGAACAGAACCTAAATAATAATAAAGATGAATAATACCAGAAAGGGTTGGGTTTACTACCATGTATACAAGCTTGCAGCAACTGGTGCTAATAAAGATGCTAGAAACATGTGGGAGTTGGACTTCCAATGGAGAGCAACCAACTCAAGTAACTTAAGTGGAGGTGGTGTGAGTTTTTCTAAAAATAAACATAAAGATACTACCATTAGAAAGCAGTTTCTGAAGGGAGCACTGTCACTGGATTTAACAGCTTTCTTTATCATTAACTTCGTTGTTAAATGTAGAATGCAGGGATAGTGTGGTCGCAGTGTATACTAATTCTTAATTTCTGTTGACAAGAATATGCTTACTTTTCAGTGGCTAAAAATGGTGGCATGCAATTGCAGAATTTGAAATTTAAGCAGAGACAATGAAGAGCTTGTTTGTTCCATCCTGCTATTTGTTGCATCTCTTTGAAAAGCCTCTTTCTGGGTCATATTCATTTGGTAGTGCATCTGTGTACTGTGATCTGGTCTCACTGTTTGAAATCCATTCCTGTATTCCAGTCTTCCGGCTTGATGCTGAGCAGCAGTATAATAATGGCAGCGGGTTAATTTTTTTCTGACTTTTCTTTAACTTCTTCTGCAGGCTGGAGGTCCCGCGGACGTCTGAAGCTCCAGTCCCCAACTTCTCCTCCCTGCAACCTTCAACTCCAGGTCCAACACTTCCTCCCTGTGGCCTCTAGCTCTAGGTTTCAGCCTTTCTTTTCCCTATAACTTCTAGGCCCCAATTTTCAAATTTTCCTCAGACCGCCTCCATGTCTTCCAGGCCCGAGCTCACCCCTAGGCCTCCTCCAAATCCCAAGCTCTACCTTCGGCCTTCTCAAGGTCCTGAGCTGTTCCCCTGTACAAGGCCCTCTCTAGGACCTGAGCTGTCCCTCTCCTCCAGTCCCCTATCGGTTTCCCTCTCCCAGGCTCCTCAAAACTTTATTGGGGTTATATTGGATAACCCCCGAAAATGGGCGCTGGGATCGCGTTGTGCGATTAACCCGCACCCGTTCGTTGCGATGCAGGCAGCACGTAATGGCAGGGGTCCCCGATATCGGGAGTGGCTAGCACTATTTAAAGGCAGTCTGCACATCTTAAAGGGGAGCTGCACTATGGCTGCAGGAAGCGGTGGAAGTCAATTGTGAAGTGAATCTGTGCTGCAATATATTGAAGAATGGCTGCGCCTATGACAGAGGGTGCACCAATGTGCTTGGATGATGCACGAAAGGCCTTGGAAGAGGTGGACAGAAGGAGGGGCATCTTATATCCGCAGTGGAGCAGGAGGCCCTCCAGTCATATGCTGAAGAGGCAGTGGGAGGAAGTAGCGGATAAGGTCAATACCAGGAGCATAGCACCAAGAACATGGATGCAGTGCAGGAAGAAGTTCAATGATTTGACACGAGTGGTCAAGGTGAGTGGGTTCAACTGTTAAGTGGCATATCCCACCAAATGCATCACTAGCCGCATCCGCTGTTCCCACATGGAATGGGTCGTCACCTCCATCAGCACACCTGTGGAACCCACCATGATACAGTGTCTGATGACCGATGTCACGGCTTACATTGCGGCACAAACATCTGCCATCAAAGGTCTGACTGCTGCATTCAAAGCTCAGGCTGCTGCTATTGTGGCTCTGGTTCCACTGTTGAATGGAGCTTCCAGGGGGGCACAGCAGTCCAGCAATCTGTTCTCCAGTAGATCACCAGGATTGCTAAGGCGCCACCTCAGGAGAGTAGCAGTGGCGCCATGGAAGGTGAACCTGCTCTCCTCTCTCAGGATGACAGCGTTCCTGCTCCCACCCCTGCCACTCCACCGGTGCCCTTGCTGTTGCCCGTCAGCCAGCCAGGCCAGACTGCTGTAGCCCAGGCCGAGATGATGCAGTCTGAAACCGGGCCCTCCCGGCCCAGAGCTGCTTGAGGTCATCCTCCAAGGCCATCTGCACACTCCTCAATTGAAGGTCAGCAGCCTTTCACCACCCATGCTCCAGCCACTGGGGATGCACCTCATAGGAGCACAAGGATAGGTGAAAGCACATGAACGACAGGCACTAAGGGAATGCACAAGGGTGAATAGTCTCATTTTGTTTGCATAATTTCATGTGTAAATTTATAAATGTGGATTTGAATTTGCATTTGGTGGTGGTTTTTAATTCTGCGATGAGCTGAGGGAGGAACCAATGTGTAATCATAAGGAGGACGAGTTGATGTTCATGTGGGAGAGGAAAAGTAAGGAGTGTAGGACTGTTGGTGAATGGGGAGTTGTCATTGAGGTTACTGGTATCACTCATTAATAATCTGATGACACAGAGCCCTGGCAGACAGGGCCTGTCTGCTTTGTTGTCTCCCTGCCTCTTCCTTCTCTTCCTGCTGCACTTCCTCCTCCTCCTCCAATTCCTCCTCTGTCTCCTCCTCCACCTCTTCCGCCACTTCCTCCTCTTCCTCTGCCTCTGGCTCAGGTTCTCGCCGGACAGGTGGTGGCAAGGGCTGTTCCCTCATAATGGCAAGGTTGTGCATCATGCAGCATACAATGACAAATCTTGATACCCACTCAGCTGAGTACTGCAGGGGTCCTCCAGAGCGGTCCAGGTAGCGGAAGCGTTGCTTGAGGATGCCTATGTGCGCTCGATGATATTCCGTGTGGCAGCATGGCTCTCGTTCTACACCTGCTGTTCACATGTGCACGCGTTCCTGACCGGAGTCACGAGCCATTTCATGAGGGGATAACCATTGTTGCCCAGTAGCCAGCCTTTGTCTTGCCGCGTTGGTTGAAATATAGGCGGAATGTTGGATTGTTGCAGGATGAAGGAATCATGACTGCTGCCAGGGTAGTGGGCATCGACCTGCATGATGTGCTGCGTGAGGTCGCACAACAGCTGCAAATTGAGGGAATGGAATCCCTTTCTGTTCATGAATATGGCCGAGTTCAGATGTGGAGCACGCATGGCAATGTGCGTGCAGTCAATGGTACCCTGCACCATTGGGAAGCCTGCAATGTGAGCAAACCCTCGTGCTCGCTCCTGCTGCTTGTATCTGGCAAGGGGGAATGAGATGAATCTGTTTCTGAGTGCGTACAGAGCCTCGGTGACCTCCCTTATACAGCAGTGCACTGCAAACTGCGAGGTATTGCTTATATCTCCAGCAGCAGCCTGAAAGGAGCCAGAGCCATAAAAATTAAGCACCACGGTTACCTTGACAGCCACAGGCAATGCTGTCCTTGCCCTGCTCTGAGGCTGCAGTTGTGGCTGCAGCAGTTGATAAATCTCAGTCACGACCTCTTTAGTGAACCACAGTCATCCGATGCACTGGTCATCGCTGAAGAGAATTGGTCCCTGAAGACCCTCCTTGGATATGGCCCCTGCTGAGTGCCCTGCTCCTCCTCTTCCTCCTCCTCCTCCTCCTCCCTCTTGCAGCTTGTCCTGCATGATCCCTTTAAATAGCTCTGGTCGGTGGGGGGGGGGGGTGGAGGGAGGTGGGGAGGGGGTGGTCCTTCATGTCGTTTAAGTCCTGTTCAGCTGTGCGAGTTTAAGAGTGGGAGTTCCAAAATGTCACTGGCTGCTTCAAATCAGCGTTGCACACTGATACGCGTCATAATCTCCCTACTTTACATGTTGCTGACAGTTGCTAGGGTAACCACTTTTACAAGGTGGCATCCTGCGCACGTCGCACTGGAAGTGTCCGCGCGCTTCTCGAACGCCATTTTTGGGGTTTAGGTGTCCGTGTAGCACCTACAAAACGGGCGCTACATGGCCCAATTTTGTCCCCTATGTCTTTCCCTATAGTCATAAACATCTTCTTTATAAATGGATTTATTATTTCACCAACTCTAGCACACTCGGGGAGTCTTCCCCCAAGATGCCACTTTCATTGTATAAAACACAGTAAACAGAACCATCACTGGTGGGCTAATAAAAAAATGTACAACTTCTTCTGACATTTCTGCTTTCAGGAATTCTTGTCACTTCCCCACTCTCCCCCCCACCCCCCATATTATCCAAACTGCTGAGGTTCTCCTACCTGCTGAACATTGGCCTGCAAAAGATCTCCCAGCTTTTCCACCAGTTCACTGAAGGTAGGCCTTTCTCCTGACTCTCCTTGCCAGCAATCTAACATTGTTTGATAGCTAAAACAGAAACACAGCAAGAATATTAACTGTCTTGTATAGTGACATGTTAAACTATTTAAAATAGTGCAAGATCTGAGAGAGATCTGAGTTTTTGCAGAAATTTGGGCTTGTTTTCAAGCAGAATCAAGTGCATTTGGGCCTAAACTGGAATGTGTCTGTATTTACCCAGTACAAGCCAGACTTTGTATAGTGTTTTCTGGGTAGGTATTTATGTCTAGTTGTTTGTTTATTGGTAGTTGTTTCTATCTATCTGTGGTAAAATTATGTTTTGGTTATACTGATTTAAAAGTCACACCTGTGGACTCCCATCATGGCATAGTTGGTAAAAGCATTGTGTAACTGAGTCATACAGGGGTGAAAAAATAAATTTACACTTCTAACTTTTACGTTGAATGCCTGAATGACAAAATTGATCTCATACGCAGGATACAGCCCACGATCTGCTGGTCATAAAACCTGTGCAAAGTGCAGTTTACACATCAGGGGGCAGAAATCCTGCAGAACCACTGGAGCTGGTGGAAGTTCGATGGTGCAGAATTTCCACCCACTTCACTCAACCCGTTGATGACCCTGTCCAAAATCCCAGGGACAGGATTGTTGAAATAATTTGGGTGGGTGCCTGTGCCCGTAGTGGTGTAACAGAGGAGCCCACCCCACAGAAATGATGGATCTAGGAGCGGCATTCTGATGCTCTTTGAAGTGCAGCTCAGACAGGCTGAAGGCAAAGAGACCAGAATTTTTAAAAAAAACTTTCAAGGAGCTCTATGGCCCCTTTAGTAATAACAATCAATCCTTCTGGGATTGACTGGCATTTACCTTTTCAGATTCAGGCCCACAATGGCCATCTAGGTCAGCTCTCAGCAGACATTGGTCTCACTGGGCCTACCAAGGGTAATGTTGGATGGAATTCCTGGAGGATAATTGGGAACGCCTCTGACATACCCCTCAAACTGCTGGAGCAGTGTATCAGGAGTGGGCAGAAAAAGAACCCGCCCATTCACCTCGAAGCCCAACTTTATCTTTTATCAATGAGGTGCAAACTTGGTGGATCTGGATTTTGCCGCAAATTCATAGAATCATAGAAATTTACGGCACAGAAGGAGGCCATACGGCCCATCGTGTCTGTGCCCCACTGGAATTATATTTCAGTTGCGCTCTCCCAATTTGTGCAATTTCTAGGCTTAGATTTTATTTAAATTTTATCTCCAGCTTTGCTACATCTATTTGATTCTTCAAAAGCAAACCTAGATGTGATCTACATGTTGGTTTTAATTATTTACGATTGTAATATTAACCAATTGGAACAATTCTCTGAACAAAAAAAATCCCCAAGAGATTAGTAAAGAAATCTTACACTTCTGGTGTGGAATATTCAGGGGGCTTCATCCTTGTTCCTTCTTTTAACCTGTGGCAGAATTCTTCATCTATCTGGACTCCTGGATATGGAGAGGCACCTACACCAGAAGGAATCAAATAAAGATAAAATTTACTTATTTTTCCACCAATTTTCTCCCATTCATTGACTCCACAAGTATTGGGCACCCTCAGGTACCTTGTCCAAATGGCCATTAAGAATGTGTGAGACTTGACAATGACCATCAGCAGACCAGTTGACCATGGTAGACAACGCAGTCAAGCTCAATCCTGTCCTTAACCAACTTTTCCTCCTCACCACCAAAGGTCTGGATCAATTATAGCACTCCCTACCTCTAATTTTATAGAAACTAACTAACTCACCACAGATTGGGGATTGAATCTGGACCATCCTGCTCTGTCAGGCATAGCTACTCAATACCTTAACCAGTTGAACCATCAGGAGAGTCTAATAGCTCCTGTTATATCATCCCACGTGTATGTTATTTTCAGAGTCACTACAGCAAACTGCAAAACAGGATCCATAAGGAAAATTTCAATGGAAGTCATATGGAAATGAAGCAATAGCTACGAGAGTGTCGTTCTCATCATCCCAATCCCTCCAGGGACACATCTAGGAAGTCGATGATGCCTGTCAATACCATTAAAGCGGCTTCATTTTTTTTCTAAAGTTGTAATGTGGCCAATTGCAGAGTGCTTGGGGAGAAAGTAAGAGATTGTGTGGTGATTTTTCTTTCTAATCTGCTATGGAATAAGCAAAAACATTTCAAAGCATTTTAAAAGACTTACAGGAAGCTACAGTAAGTTGTTTACAAACCATCAGAACAGTGAGTTTTAAATGTCGCTGGCTTAGGTTCAATGTGACTTACCTGTGGAAGAATGAAAGGCCCTTATGGTGCCTCCTCTCTCCCACTCCCCCAACCCCAGCACATTTGAACATATGACTGTGCTGATAAATCTCTGCAGAAACTCATTTGTGGAACAAAGTGCATTCAGTCAGTAGACTTATGAAATCATAAAAGTTTACAAAAGAGGGCTCATAGATTCTACATTGTTGTTAGTCACAAACAATATAGATTGTAGGGCAGTGTGGTGACGCTGTAGGATCAGGTAAGAACTTTCCACGTCAATGAGTCACTGTTCTCACTGTTGCTTGACAAGTTGTTAAGCAGAGGTCAGGCACTCCCTCACACAGTATTATCCTGTTATTTGGGGAATTTTTAATGGAATCAATTTACATAATAACCGAAAGAAGTGCAGCATTCTATATTTCTCACCTGCGTCACAAGAAATAAAAATAGTCCAAAAATTGAGGAACTAGATAGTGAGTCATGAGTGTTGGCAACGCAGCTTACAGGGAATGAGAGAAGTGTAAGGCTGTGACATCCATGACTGTTCTCTAACCTTCTTAGTGACTACCATTGGCAGAGGGTTGGCTGCTGTGGGTGTATCATGGACTAGGGAGACTAGCGAGAAAAAAAAAATTACTCGTCACAAAGGTCTTCAGGACTGGCTTGTGTCATATATCGTATTCCCTCTCCCCAATAAATTATAGATTTTATTCTATTCTAGTTTGCCCTTTTTTTTGTCATGTCAAAAAACTCACACAGCAAGATGGGGCAGAGTAGGAGTCTGGATCATGACTTGGGTTTTCTGGCTTGCTTCGTTAAGGATGAAAACCTCAATAACCAATACCTCCACACCACAAAATACAAAAGTAGGTGGAAAAAACAGACTTCTGTTTAAAATATTCTCCCTTGAAATTGGGGTCTTTGATTATTAGCATATGAATACTTAACCTGTTCATATGAAATTCCGTTGTTCATTATTTTGATGGAAGCCCTAATGCCTCTGTTAAAATAATGAACAAAGGAATTAAATACAATGTGTTAAGTATTAAATCAGTAATATTTAAAGATTCCAATTACAAAGAAATTGTCCTTGCATGTTTATTTTACATTTTAGAAATTTCTCAACCACCTGTTTCCAAAACTGGCCACAACCTTAATTGTTTCATTCATCCACCATATGCACCTTATAACAACAATTACACTCCCACTTTACTTCCTGAGACGAATTTTCCGTCTTTTGTATTTCAATATGTTACAGCCAAAGTATGTTACAGAATGAGGGAGTTCAATCAATACTGGATAAGTGGTCAAATGAATATGTTATTAAAATGAGACATTGATTTTCATTTGCGTAACCTATATCAACAGGTAAGGAAATCGAACTACGGGAATCTGAAAACCAATCATATGCCAGCCCTGCTTATATTTATCTAGCACCTCTAATATGGGATGGTAAATCTTGGAACAATAAGGTGTTTGGCTGTTGTGATATTGCTCTTTTGTTAGCCCTACTATCATACAAAAGTGTTTTTTTGATTGTCTTTCTTGCGCTGCCAAATGATGTTTTGATTTGATATTCCCTTTACATTCTATCAGGTGATCTTAGGTAATCACCATTTAAATGGATACCTCTCAACTCCACACACTGCTCTCTCTTATTTACTTTGCTTCCTGCCACCATGCATAGTTAAGACTGAGGACCTAACATTCCCATTGCTAAAAAAAGAGGGAATCTGGTTCCATGTCTGTCTCCGATGTTATGGAATCTTCATAAATTGGGTCATTACTGAGAACTATTAACTGTGGGAGAACTGTGCATCTGTGTTCAATGGCACATTGTTATTGCAAAACCAGCTTGCTATGTGAAAGGTCCATTTTGGTAACACAAACTGAAAACCACAGTCAGTCTGAGGGTTGACAAGGATATTCTGTGATTAGCTACAGAGACTCACAAATGATGTATGTTCAGTCAGCATGAGTGTGTCATAAGTGGATGTGTGCACACTGTTAACACCACCTGCGGATTCGCTCTGTTTTCTGATGGAGGAGGTTATGCTTCGAGTGCAACAAAAGGCATTCAAAAGGCATTTGCATTATAGGACTGCCTCAAGAAGCAGCACTGTAACACTGTCTGTAGCTCCTGGTAGTATTGGCCCACCCTATTTACATTGTTGGATAGACTCCATCGTACTAGAATACAAAAAACAATTGCATGTGTTTTTAAGTTGCTATTTGCAACCTTGTTTTCCAGCTGCTGTAGCTTCTCCAATGACTGGTGTCAGTAGCAGTGCTTTAAGGTAATCGGAGCATCAATATAGCAAAGGGTTCAGAAGTTGGAAATACTTCCTTCCACTACTTTGATCACTAACACTTGTGAATCTTCAGCAACATGGCCTCGGTCCCCAAGTTACATTTTATGAAAATGGAATAAAATTTCCATCAAAAGAGCTGGGAATTAGGCTTCCTACCAAGGTTACTAATAAAATCACTGCTCAGTTATCTGAATGAATAGAGAGAACTTTGTAGTTAATTAGGTAGCTTGGCTATTACTTCATAATTCCATGATTTATTAGGGCAGATTATCCTGTTATTGGACTTGACATGAAAGATTGCCTGGGTGTAGCACATAGAGGAAAATTGGGCAGGAAGATAATGGAGCCTGTCTGATTTTCCATCCATTTTAATTAATGGACAGAAAATTGGGCAGACACAATTACAGATGTGCAATCCTCCACTCCTGAATTTCCTCTGTGCACTATGCCCAGGAAATTCTTTCTGCCAAGTGCAACAAAAGGAAATTCTGCTCCATTCAATCCCTACCTATTTTGTAAAGGTAAGTGTGTTATTCTCCAAACTTATTTTACATAGCATTTCCAGCTGATGTTAACCCCAGGAAAATATTGATTAAGATGAATTTTCACCTACATACATGCTGTGTTTGCACAGTTTTGCCACCATATAGCTGTGATAGAAGCAGTACACAAGAATTTATAGGACCAGGCAAAGACCTTCAGACCGAACAAATCATCCATTCCATCCCTTTCTACAAGACATAATGCTGCGTTCCTTAAGTTTTCATTCTTAATTTAATATACAAGGTGAAAATTGTGGCTAGCGCTTTTATTAAGCCAAGCCAATCCACTCTATTGTGATGTCTGGGGGGAAAGAAAGGTGTTTGTAACCTGTTTATACACTTAATTAGATTTGAAAAGCTGTCCTGTCTGAGGAGCCAATTTGCTGTGGTTCATTCCACATTGTTTATTTTCTCAATGTACCGGCCCTGCCCATGCTCACTGTTCATCATGTAGAGACATTATCCTTTCTCCAATAATGATCTCATTTCACATGAAACTAAATCAAAATATTGGCCGCTCTGTGACACCAATCATTTCACAACATGTAGCAGCCCTGAAGAAACAGAAATATTTTATTGAATTGTAATGCTTAAAACATTTTTATGTCTAGAGAACAATTTTTTTAAAACTTTGCTCACTGAAAGGAGCATCTTACTAACTCTGAGGGATTTTTTAATCTGGGAGGTAGGGAAGCAGCATCAGTTCATTCCACTCATTCAGCTCAAACAATGCCAACTCTGGCCGTTGGGGAAGGATCTTTTGTCGTAAAGGTTGGTAATGACAATGGATGAAAGAAATTCAAAAGATCTCAGTAAACATTCACCGACTGGTGTGAAATTGTGATGAAGTGTGTCATGCAAAACTGGAAGGTAGAAAGATCCAGCTTCGATCCCAGTGTCATGCTGAATTGGCTGACACTAGCTGAGGTAGCACTAAAGGCACTAAATTAGCCTTCAGTGCCTTGAGCAAGAGAAGAGAAAAAAGAGTTAATCAAGGTTCCCACTCTGATTGGAAAGTGATTATGTGTGGATGTTGGGTGAGGGCAGGATTAGGTTTGGACTATAATGGCCTTCCCCATGGTTGAACAGCCTGCTGGCACTCAGTACCGAAGCTCAGAAATGAAGAATAGCAATCACAGTGAGGTGCACAGAAGCAGCTAATGTCCATGGTATTGTACCCCAGCATGCACGAATCATCACCAGGTGAGAAAATGTTTAACAAACTAAGAAATACGAGTACATTCCTGAGTACTGCAGAAATCTGCTACTTCTTTAAAATGAGCTTCGAAAAGAAGATTGCAACAGAGAAACAAATCAAACTGAAATCCCATTGAGATGGAATATCTAAACTACATACGGAATAGATTCAGTTCATAACATTTTCAAATTGCATTCTAAATCAGCAAACAAAATGGGATACATTGGCTTTTGAAAATACAGAAAAAATATACATGATGATTCGAAGCCTGTGAAGAACCAATAACTATAATTGTTAACACTCAGGGCCAGCCGTCAACACAACAAAAAAAACAATCCCTCTATTGTAACACATGAATATCATCAATGTATAAATAAAATCAAGTCTGAACCATTCTTTAAATTTCTGAGCCTTATCTAGTTCGCATGCTTACAATTATGCTTTGAAAATCACCCATTACATTCATTCACCCTGCAATAGCTATAGAAGTAAAAATATTTTCTCTGGCCGTCTTTTAACCTTTGGACAATCAGCGGGTTCAGGGGAATTTCTGTCTTTCTGGGTTGAAGATTTGTTTTAAGTTTACACACTGTGACACTGGTATTGGCATTAATATTATAGATCAAGAATAACTTTATTATCATAAGATTAATCCTAAACTACTAAATTAGAAACCTAACACATAATTGACATAAAATTAAGAAAATGTAAACACTTTATTGTTGCTGGCCTACCATGCATTTTTTCCAGTTGTATTATTTTGTACTCTTTCTGTCCCTTTTCATGTTAACTTTGATTTTACTCTTTACCTATTCTAACCTTGCTTCTTTCCTGTTTAAAATTGATAGGGGTGAAATTGGTCTTTGACGAAAGCACAAAACGGGCGATAGCGAGTTAGCAGCCCGTTTTACACCAAATCCAATTTTGTTTTCCAATGAAGTCAAATTCATCCCCATAACCTTTTATTTACCTCTCTTCCTAAGCTGCTCTGTGCCTACTACCCATTTTGGAAGTGAGAGCAACTTTAAATAAAATAAAAATCCCAGATATTGTAGATTGGTCATGCTAGATACAAGCAGGGAGGGAAGATTTCATTTGTTTGCTGTATGTAAAAGTAGTGGGAAAATTTGTTATATTTGTTATTTCCAGCAAAATTGCGAAAGCGTTCTAAAATAATTCATAGGGAATCTTTCTGCTATGGTTATTATGTCAGTAACACGTAATAACCAGAGGAGATCATCCTCCAGCTCTATTTTTTCAGTTTACATAATGGTGCCATTGCTGTACATTTTCTTAACACTTTTTAAAATCCTTTCTTTCAATTAAAATGCCAGGCACAAATCCTCAATTTAGATTAAGTGAGCAACTCATTTATTGGACTTTGCCATTGACATTTTCGAACCAAAAGTAAAGGCATAAAGATATAACAATGAAGGCACATTTGTTAAAACTGTGGACAACGGAATTTAATACACACCATTAACCTTTGCTATTATCACACAACACAATTTCAATCCAATAGCATTTTTTAGTATAATGAATTAAATATTCTTTGAATCCATGCATTATTAATTCTAATGTATAAGCTGAATCCTTGAAATATAGAGATCTGTATATAATAGAGCTTTGTACACAATATAAAAAGTAACTGAATACATCTTTTGAAGACGGCCTAATAATTTCAAAATTGGCATCTAATCCTGATTTTTGACATGCAGCTTCAGGCAACTTTTGGAGCATAAATGTAAATTCAAAATTACTTCCTGATGTTAATTATTCCTTATTTTTTTCCAGGCTTACCTAAGGAAAATATTTCCCACAACAGCACTCCAAAAGACCAGACATCACTCTGAGTTGTGTAGATTTTGTCAAATATGGATTCTGGTGCCATCCATTTGAGTGGGAGTCGGGCCTGCAAAGATGCACAAGACTGTATCAGTCGCTGGGCAGAATAGCAGAAAGAACTATGAATTCAGTTTCTGCGATAGAAAGGTGGCATACTAGGAACTTACATCTCCTTTTCGCACATAATCTGGGTCTTTGTAAATGTCACGGGCCAGGCCGAAATCACAGATCTTCACAACATTGCTCTCAGACAAGAGGATGTTGCGTGCTGCCAAATCGCGATGGATGCACTGGAATTACAACGAAATATTCAGGAGCTTAGAAACAAAGCCAATTTTATTCTTTTGATTGTGCTTTTTAAAAACAAACACTGACATTTATTTTTCTGTGTTTTGTTATGTTATCTTCTACCCTCACTGAAAGTGCAGGCCAAAAATTCCATTGCGAGGTCTCTGTCAATGTCAATACGTGTGCAATAGTAGTGCGGCTTGCCTCACATGCTGATTTTCCCTTCCTTTGGGGAAATGCCTGGCCTCTGCTTAGTTTCTTTTCTTGGGTGGCCTAGTTGAGATTGAGGACTCTGGTCCGCTGCAGGTCTGTCCGAGGCCCCCCAGGGATTGCCTACCTCCCCGCCCCCCTCCCCCATACGAGGTCCCAACCTCCAACTGTCGGTCAGATCAGGGTGGGAGTTGGCTATTTACCCACCCTCCAGCTGTGCAGCGGCGGGTTAATCGCTTGGCACTCGCAGCTCGCCAGTGACATGTAAATGAGGCCCAGGCCTCAAAATGGCACTCCGCCTAAGCTGCCCGTTCTCCGCCTGCAGTTAAAATTGGCCCTTCCGTGTGGTGAATCTGGAACACAGAATGTAGAACTCCAACATGCCATCCCACTTTGTTAAGATAAATTTGACCAGTGTATCACTGTCTGATGTATGTGTTTATGAAGTCTTGCGTCAGCACCAATAGTAAAAATGCAAATTTCTGCTGAAAGTAAAACCTGGGGGTGACTTTTAACCTCTAAGAATGAGTGGGTTTGGGGGGGGGGTGGACAGTGAAAATGCTAAGTTTATGGAGCCGGACCGCATCCCGGCTCCAACACATCCACTTCTAGGTTTAACCTAGGCAGGTTTTTCTGCGTGTGGAGAGCAGACACCAGGAAGTCACACCCCCCACTTAAAGCCAGCGGGCCGATACTTAAAAGGGAATGTACCTCATTGAGATACTTGAGGTAGTTAATATTTAGTGTATTGGAATAATAAAACAAATTTAACCTCATTTGTTCGAGTTCCCCAATGTCCCCGAATCACGTCAGGTTAAAGCAAGCGGAAAAGGCCAGATCCATGAAGTGAGTGCCTTTATTGCACTGCTTGTGAGCCCAGAGGAGCAGGTATACTTCATCCAAGCCCAACAAGCTCAACTGCCCGACATGATCCCCATGATTGGCCGACCATCCCCCAATAGTGGACTCTCCCCCTGCCTGATGGTGAATACCTCCCGATCCATGATGCTTGCTGACCCCCCCCGATCCCGATGGTGGCTGACCACCCCACCCGATCCCCGATGGTGGCTGATCCCTATAATGTCATCCACATACCCCCTCCACCCTTTCCCAAGCCCGATGATCTCTGTTCCCCCTCCCGTCCCCCTCTTTCATGTGCAGCTCCTCTCACTGCCAACAGGCAGCCAACCTGTCAATCAGGCTGGCTGCCGGGTGCGAAACCCGGAGTGCCATTGATGAGCCCCATTAAGGTCGGGATCACACCCGCCCGCTTACCTTCCAGATTTCGGACCAGGAAATCTTTCCCCCTGCTGCCTTCCTGGCTGGAAGTTAAAATTTACCCCCTGATGTTTGCAAGAATTGAGAATCAACTTACTTTTCTCGAAGCCAAAAACTCCATGCCTTTGGCTACTTGGAAACTATAACAAATCAGGTCTTCCATAGCCAGTGGTCGTTTGTACAGGTCTTCAGCATCTACAAAACAGATCATGAGTCAGTATCAGCTGGATGGGTGTAAATGTATCATAATTACCAATTCTTTGTTTTAAATACATCTTTTCTCCATTACAGTCAGCAGCTCCTACTCTGGATTTGCCCTCTCTGAATTGTTGGGTGGAATTCAAAACATTGGTGGCAGCACTGAAGCAACTGCACATTGTCCATGTGCAGTTGTTCAAAAGTCATGACTGTGACTTTAAAGGAACTGTGCAAATGCAATCTTACACATGTGCAGTTGCTTCCAAGCCGTAGTCATAGGTTTAGGTTTCTGCCTATGGATCTTCCTCAGCCATGTAAAATCCTCATTACTGACCTAAAGAGGTATGTTGAGAGCTTATGCAACTTATGGTTGGAAAAAAATGGCTCTATGTGGCATCCAGCACTAGCACCCAGGCATGTTTGCTGGTAGCAGCACAGAGAGAATTTAAAAGGGTGCAGATACCAGGTGGGTGGGTAGTTAAGATGAAAATCTTCTCTGTCTACCTGCTGTGAAGATTCTATATGAAATGAACTGTTACACAATCCAATGCCTAGTGGACCTGGGTCTACAGCACAAAATTGGCCTTACTCTGCATGTTACTGTGCTGTAGCTGACCTGAGAGTGCTTGATGCTGACACTGGTGCTCGAAATGGAAAAGTGTTCCATACCCAAGCATTGGCTTCCCTCACTTTGATGAGACAAACGATGTTGTTGGAAAAAGTATGCAGCCCTCTAACGATTATCATCTGAGTGAATTTGTGGGACAGTATTATCAGTTTGCAAGCTTATCGGGGCTATTTACTTCTGATAACATTAAGTTTACTGACAATGATAACATGATTATTAATGATAACATAAAGTACACAATGCGATCAGATTTGTCCAAGTGATTCAATAATATTGTAAAGTCCAACAGGATGTTTTGATCCTTTGGCAGGTCTATTTAGAGCCTTTCAGAGGGTCATTTGAGTTTAGTTTAAAAGGAAATACCCCATTCATACAATAAACTACTCTTATTATAGATTTTTAATATTTGTGTTGTTAATGAGAACAATCATGGCAATTAAATTATTCCCAATGTAGTACACACGAGGAAGGAAGATGAACTTACCTTCCTCTTCCTCTTCCGCATCACTGTAACTCTTATCTTCCACAAAGCCCGAACTTGTTGAACTTCCTGTACTCGCCACGCTCTCCAGTCTTCGCTTTGTGCTTTCCATTACGTCGGGGCTCGTCTCATCGACCAAGGTCTCAGGCTGGTTGACATTTTTCTGACACTGGAAATAGCAGACAGCAGGTTTATAATTTACAGAGACCACAGGAAGGCAGGTGCGTGCATTAGGTAGGACCATGCGTGATCAGGGCCAATGGTGAATAGATACCGTCCAGATGTGTAACAGCTGAAATATCCTTATGTGCTGTGACTCTGCTTGACTTCAGTGGATGGTGATATACACAAGACAAGACCTTTAGATTACAGACTGATAATTCAGATGACTAAGATTTTCTTTTTACTATTTTTCCTCCCCTTCTGGTTTGTATGATTCAATACCATTCCAGGTGGTGCATTGTGTTTATGTTTGTGTGTGTGGGCTTTTTAAAAAAAATCAACTTGAAGTATAAGAAGTTTCATTTTGTCTGCGAACTGGTTAATTCATTCAATTAAAATTCCGTTGCAAATTATTTTAATGCAGTTGTTAATCCATTGTATTCCAAACCAGTTAATGACTGCATTAGAATAATGTTGAATGCAAATGAGTTAGCCAGTGTGCTGCTAGATGAAATTATACACCTAAGAGTGTAATAAAAGAAGATGTATTGATTGCAGTTTTTGGGCTGTTAGATAGAACATTACCCCTCAGGTTACAAAAGTAACCTTGAGCATTCAATCATGCTCTCAGCTTTTGGCCTTACCTTGATTAAAATGAAGTCGTTTCTCTTGCTCCTGAGATAGTTGGATAGGTTTCCATACTTGCAATATTCCACAATTACCATCAGAGGGCCTAGTGAAAAACAGATAAATAAAACAACTTTTAGAGAACAGCCAGTGATTGCCTATCCCAAAGGATTTTTTTTTATCTGTACAGCACACTGTGCTTGTTCATACAAGCATGCCAACAAAAGGAGAATTGGATTAAAACTGGTGACTTGACTAAAAAAAGTTAATTTTTACAAAGAATTTATTATTCTTGGAAACATTTCTTCCTTTTAAATTGACAAGTTATGCTTGAGGAAACATCCACAAGAATCTACTATTCATAATGCAGATATTGAGCGATATGTAAGGAAACGCTTTTCAGAGCTCATCAATCAGAATGAGGTATGTACATGTTAGACAATAACTAGTTGGCTGTAGTGACCCACTTCACCATGCAAGTAATAACACTGTGTAACCCTTTTAGTACTTATAGTGATAGTACAAAGAGGTACACCTGATGGGTTCTCTATCTTTGCCAACTTGTCAGTGGTAGGTGCTACTGAAGGTTAGGCACTTCCCGGAGGGCAGAAAGAAAATAATATTGGGCAGCAAGTCACCACCAAAAAGGCCTGTGAGCAGGTGGGTTGGTTGCCTAGTCTGCTGGGAATCAGAGTCGACCTGAAAGAGGGAGTTAAAATCTTTCCTTGTTTTCCCCCGAAGACTTTCCCCCCTCCAACTTTCTCCCCTCTTCTACTGAAGATGCTGAACAATCCTGGGGTATGATTCCACAGGCACTAGTCACCTTCTGGTACCTCCCCATAGTGGGCATTCTTCATGTGTGAGCATAGACATTGAGTGGTGAAAGGCTTTTGTACCATGGGGACATTACAACCAAGACCAATCCTTTCTTCACTTTATGCCGCACACAAGCATTTTCCAGCAGGGATCACTAGATAATGATAAGGTATGGGAACCCTGGCTGATTTTTTTCCTCTTTAGTTTTAGCTCTTTGGCTAGTTGTAGCATTCCTACTGCCACACTGAGATTAGCAAACTCAGCAACGACTGGGGACCAAACCTGGGACCTTCCTGATGTGTGTGGCTCATTTCCACCCTGGGCAGCCTCCTTTTTTTAGAATAAATAGTGAGATATCATTGTTAATTTTTTCAGTTTGTTTATGTAACTTTATCAGTACGGAAACACATTTATTATAGAAAGGGTTGAACATGTAATAAAAATAAATGTTAATTATTGTAATCGACCGCAATTTGATTATTACCCTAAAGTAACCATAAAGAAAACATGAGCTAATCTTAATTTATTTGATTAAAAAAAATTCTCTTGTCCAGATTAATTCAAGTTCCAGACATTGGGGTTTAAATTAGTCAGGGGCCGTTTTCGGGTCCAGACTCGATGCTGTGGAGACAGCATGTGCCTGAAGCAAGAAGCCCGAGGAACGATATAAATTGGTCCTCGGGCCTCACCTGAATGAGCTTGACTCTTCACCGGCAGCTCGCCTCCCTCCCCCACAGGAGAAACCAATTTTGGGCCACCTGTCTCGACAGCGGTGGCCCTCAGGTAAGTTCCGGAAGGAGGATCGGAACAGACAATGGCAGAAGCGCAGCAGGTGGGGGGGGGTGGTGCGATCGCGAGGGAGCACTCCTGTTCCTCCTGGTTCCATAGGAAGGTGCTTTTGAAAATAAAATGTCAAAAAGTTATCTTTGGTTGGCGGCCGTGAGGGCCATTGAAGAATCCTGAGCGAGGCAGGCCCGATTCCTGCCCCGCTCATGAGGTGACCAGTTTTTTAAAGGGTCCTCTAACAGGCCTAAGGTCCCTAATTTACATGTTCAAGGTGCCTCACACCTGCTTATGCATCTATCCGGAATGCCCAAAATATAGGCCTCATGAATTTGGCAGTGGGTCCAACGCCTGCGCAGAATGGGCATAGGCCGTCCCACAGCTAAATGGATCTGCTTTGCATCTATTTTACACCAATTTATATTACATTATCTCTGCTATTCTAGGGTAAACAGAATGATGGAAGATGTGACATATAATACCGAGCCTCGCTTTGAATTATATTCTTAACAAATCAGAACATATATATTGGAGCCAGAGATTCAGAAAGCAATGTTCTGAATCTGAATCTAAAACTTGGATTGTGATTGCCTGATGTGCTCAGGTGTAATTTTTAACTTGGTGAACCACAATTGATTGACTGTCTGTAAGCAGGTCAGGGACATCCTTTATCTGGACGTGCAGCGAAGCAAACAATACAATGCATACAATTGGTTAATTTTTCCTTCACTACAGAAAGCCCTGCATGCCCTTATGTTATCTTATCCTTAATTAGGAAGTGAGGAGCAAGAAGGGAAGCCAGATGTTTGATAAAAAGGGAATAGACTTGTGGAGTACGTTAGCAGGGAAGGCCATAAAAGTATTCGGTATGAATAGGTTCAAGAGACAATTAGAAGTGTTTCTGGAGACAGAAGGGATATTGTGAGAAGGTGGGTGGTTCTGATGATCCATCAAAATTCTTGTGTGGTCTAATAGATGAAGAGTCTTCAGTCCTTACCGCCAGTCTTGGTACAAGCTCCCAGCATGTTCACTACATTCAGATGGTGGCCAATATGTATAAGAATTTTCAGTTCCGACATCAGCGCTTTGCATTCATTAGTGGTAGCCCCCTCTGTTAAAGAGAGAGATTGAAGTGAATTAACACAATAGGAAATGTGTTTGGTCTGTCTACAATGCAGGGTTAAAAAGCCAAGGTTGTGATACTGTTTTTAGAAGGATAACAGAACAATGAAATGATAAGACATTAACTTAAGATTTGGCCATGATCTCATTACTTCTAATAATAAATATCTGACTTACTGTGATAAACAGAATATATGAACATGAAATTCCAATCAATACATTAACAATACAAGAGTAATAAGTTAACAGTGGAATATGGAATGGCCAGAGCATGTTATTTATTTTCTTGTGTAGTAAAAAAAAATTGATGCTTTAGAATCCCTCAATTTTTCCTGCTCCTTGTTCTTTTAGACCGTGTGACACCTGGAGCACAATTTTAAAAGGGAAAAACAGGTGGGTTGGGGGCGGGGTGGCATTCAAAATTGCAACCATTTTGGACTCGCCCCCAACCCGCCTCCAACCTGTCCACTTATGGTTTTCACCGGGGCGGGTGACCAACTCACTCCCAGGAGGCGGGTTGGTGATTAAAACCTATCAAGGAGGCTGTGGGCCTCCATTTTTACAGAGTTTCCAATTTCAACCCCTGGGGACCGGGCCTTCTCTTTAACGCCACATGAAAGAAGGTGAGAAGGCCCGAAACTGACAGGTTGTGGGCCTGGAGGAGCAGGAGTGCTTCCCCCAGGCCCAACAAGCCTAACTGCAGCGACCCCCCCAATGATCGCGGATGCACCCCCCGATCTCCGACCACCCCCAACGATTGCGGACTCCCTTGATCTCCGACCTCCCACCAATAATCGCGAACCGCTGCAATGACCCCTGATTGCCCCCCCCCAACGATCGCAGACTCCCGCAATGACCCCTGATCCCAACAACCTCCCCCATGACTGACCCCCCCCCCACCCCTCCATGACCCCATGCCTACCGGCGACCCCGTGCCCACGTGCCTACCCATGTCCCCCAATCCATGCAAACAAAGACTTACCTGAAGACTTACCTGAACACGTCCTCTCCTTGATTGCTGTCCCGTCCGACTGAGGCCAGCCTGTCAATAAGGCTGGCCTGTCGGACGGCAAAGCGACAAAAAAAATAAGAGTCCTTATGTCAAAATCGTAAGGACGTCCAGGAAACATGTCCGCAATTTGACCCCCCCACCGGCCTTCTTTCCGGCTCGGGGTCAAAATCATGCCCCTAAAGTTAGGGTGGTCGGAGAGTGAGAGGGAAAACCTACTCCCCAGCCTCCGCCCATGATTGTCTTAGCCAGATGCTCATAACCCAGATGACAGTGACCTGGGAATGTTTCATGCTTTGATTTTTTTCCCTATCCTCTATGATGGGATGACTGTCCTCACCACATGGCAGAGTGAATGAGTTAGATACTCTGACTTGCATTGATATACCACCATGCATTGGTGCTGGAAAATTCAGTGTCATTTTGCTGCTGAAAAAAATCCTTATACCAATTTTGAGTTTAGCTAACACTTGAAAGCCAACTTCTTTTTGAGGGACACTCTCTGGTTAATCTGTTAGGTCATATTTTCTCTCCCTGTGAGACAGCTCTTGCCAAATTGGCAAATGAGCTGCCTCCCTTCCATAGAAACTTGGAAGGAAAAGAGATTGAAACTTGAACTGGGCCTTTTACAGGAGTACTGTGCCCTATTGTTGTAACAGTCCATTGAATGTCATATTTACTACTTTGCACAAAACTAAAAACCTCCCAATGAATACACCCTGTTCTGAGAATTATTGACGAGCATCCATAGATTAGAATAACCTATTATAGAAATCTCAACACTGTGGCTTTTATGTTTTATATGTTACATTGTGAAATCTGTGATTCTATGATTAATAATTGATACAAAAATTTTAACTGCAATTTTTATCTATCTGATTTTTAAAACACACGTAAAAAAGGCCAAATTCTCCTGGCAAGTTAAAAAAAAACCCTGTATTTATATAGTGCCTTTCAAAACCATAGGACGTCCAAGTGCTCCACAGCCAATGAATTACTTTTTAGAAGTGTAGTCACTGTTGTAACCTATAACCTTCTGATTCACAGGTGAGAGTGCTACCACTGAGTGAACACAATTAAGTGGTCAAAGGAACTGATATACTAATCTTGGCTCAGTGGCAGCCCTCTCGTTTCCGGGTCAGAAGGTTGTTTTCAAGCCTTACTCTAGGACTTAAGTGTCAACCTGGATTCTGTGCTCAAGTACAGTACTGAGTAAATGCTGAATTGTCAGTGGTGCCATCTTTCAGACGAGATGTTAAACCGAGACCCTATCTATATGTTGAGGTGGATGTCAAAGATCCCATGGCACTTTTTTGAAGAAGAGCAGAGGGTTCTCTCATTGCCCTGCTCAACAATCATCCCTCGACCAACACTACCAAAACAGATTAACTGGTGATTGCTGTTTGTGAGATCTTACTGTGTGCAAATTGGCTGCTGTGCTTGCCTAGGAAACAACAGTGACTCCACTTCAAAAGTAATTTGTTGGCTGTGATGCTTTGGGACATCCTAAGGATGTGAAAAGTTCTATATAAATGCTAATTCTTTCTTCTAAGCCATACAGATGAGAAAGCCTTAAGTTTGATTCCCAGTTGGTGCTGAGTTAGCTAATCTGAGCTGGGGCAGCAGCAGGAGTACTCCATGTGGTTTTGATACCCCTGTCCAGGGAGGAGAAAAATCAGGCAGGGTTCCTGTTTCTAATCGCTATTTCGTAATGACTGTTTCCTTGGAACCAGCAGAAGTCACTGCTCTCAGTGGAGGAGGGGAGAAATCTGGCAATAGAAAATAGATAAGTAGTGGGCAATCAATGAGGATGGACATTGCATCTAATATAAAATACTTTAAGAGCCCCTTTACTTGGCTGGCGGCTTCTAAAAATGCATCATTTATTGATGAATCCTTCTTTTCAGCTTTCGACCATTTCTCTTGCAATGTTCTATCAGCATTGCTAGATATCCTGAAGGACAATTATATAAGTGTAAAGAAGTCCGGGGAATTTCTCTGTTTAAAATAATTAATGTGCCAAACAAAAACGTACAAAATGGAATGGTCCAGAAATGTACCATCTAAAGGCCTTTAATTAGCAGACTGTTAACTGTGGGGGTAAAATTGGACCCGGGCAGGGA
Organism: Heptranchias perlo; assembly: GCF_035084215.1. Classification (NCBI taxonomy): domain Eukaryota; kingdom Metazoa; phylum Chordata; class Chondrichthyes; order Hexanchiformes; family Hexanchidae; genus Heptranchias; species Heptranchias perlo. Next base: position 44,862,301 of record NC_090339.1, on the reverse strand, counting down.
CACAAAGCAGGTGGTATTGCACCGGTCACCCATTATACGCCCTGCCTGAAACTCAGCTCTGTTGCCTTCAATATAACCGAGTATCAGGTGCGTGCTATAGTGATTCCGCCTATTTTGCGTCCACGGCCAAGTCCAATTTCACTCGTTTCGTATCCCTGGCAGAAAAGACTATTCTTATAACATGATTAAGCAATTCTTTCACAATGATAACAATAATAATAATACAAAAAAAAACTGCCACCTAATTGTAGATGCAACCATGGTGGGGGATGGGAGTGAGATCAGAGGATGACTTGTCCCCCCAAATTTTTATTGCATGGGTTATGTCCCCCCATCTTTCCTCAGCTCCAAATTCTGGAATTACCCTAATTTTATACATGGGGTTGTGCTTCTGTACTTAATGTTGACTGAAAATCGATTGGCATTGTGCATATATATGCCAGCACATTACTTATTTGAGAAGGATACAGTGTGAGACTGGTAGCTGCAATAGCACAACAGCCAGTTAAATACACACAAAATGTCTGTGGTTGGCTGCACAGTACTTCATAGGCAGCTGAATTTAATAACTGTTGCATCTCCACAAAATCCATATTTATTGAGGGTGCAGGAAAGTACCTTTCAGCATTTTCACAGCCACAGTTTTACAAGTTGAAGATTTATCGATCCCGAAAGCAGATGCCTCCACCACTTTACCAAATGCACCAAGTCCCAGAGTTTTGCCTGTGCATTAGACAAAGAGAAACAGGTTCTGTTAATGGCAGATTTTTGATTAGCCTGCACAACTCGTGCCAGCAGAAAGATACAATTCAACATGAAAGATCCGGCAACATGCAAAATGAACCAAGCTTTGTAAAATGTTGGTAAGTTCCTGAAATTGATTAACCACGATAATGGTTCATTTATTAACCGGTCTAAACAATAAAGTATACACATAGAATCATAGAAAGGTTACAGCACGGAAGGAGGCCATTCGGCTCATCGAGTCGATGCCAGCTCTATGCAAGAGGAATCCAGTTAGTCCCATTCCCCCGTCCTATCCCCGTAGCCCTTCAAATTTTTTCCTTTCATGTACTTATCCAGATCTCTTTTGAAGGCCATGATTGAATTTGCCTCCATTGTCTCGTCTTACTGAAGACAGAGTAGAAGCCCGAGAGATGAGGTGAAAGATTGGGGTGGATTTTCCCCCTGAGCGGACTTCGGGCGGTTGACCGTTTTGAGGGGGGCTGGGGGGGCGGTGGGGAAGCCAATGAGGCAGTGGCCCAGGCTGGTTTTGTGCAGCCTGGACGAGCTCCCCAATAAAATAATGATGTACTTAACATTGGGATCTTCTTCGGCCGGGTTGCCAGCTGATACTGATTGCAACGCGCACAGCGCACGTTCTGTACAGTTCATTCCAAAAATCGCAATCAGGTCCTAAGTACATCATCTGCTCTGAGCACTCAAATTGCAGTCACTGCCTCCCGTGCATTGCAAGTAACACAACCAGCAGCTAGTACTGTTTAAGTTTATAATGAGCTGTGTTCACGGGGCCCCTTATTTGGCTGGGTCTCTGGGGATGGGATCCCGCAGGTCTGTGCGTTAATGCGGCCCTGCAATGGATCTTTTTTTATTGAGAAATCTAGATGAAGGACCAAAGCCCACAATTCAGGACAGCACCAAGCTTCAAAACAGTAGGAGGGAAGATGAGCTACAACAAGTTGTGATGCAGGCTTTGGTTTTAAAAGCTTGTTGATTGTAGGATGAAGAAAACGCTAGGGGAACATAAGGAGTTGCACGTTTTGAGGTCCTGGGAAAGAATGAGTTAGAGGAGGAAATGGTGAGCTGAGTCTAGAAGTCAAGGCTGTAACAAATCCAGCTTCTGATACAACTGGGGGAATGTTTTGAAGCAGTGAATTCAGATTGACATTACAACATCAAAACGAAGAAAGGTTTGGTGCCAAGATTAATTCATGCCTTTAGTCATATTATTAGGTCTTGTAAAGTGTCCTATCTGGAAATCTGTTGGACTTACCAAGCCTGAGTCTGTCCCTGGGAAACTCCCATTTACTTCCATCATATGGGAGGTGCTCACACTGCTCATCCAATGGCACTTCATCTGGATCCATTATGATTGACAGATATCCAGTTTTAACATCCACAGAGCTTGGCTGCAAAGATATTATGGGGTATTTGTCAGTTCACACTCTTGCAACTCATTCTTCTGTTACCTTCAAAATACTGCCTGATCAGCTCTCTTGATGGTTTACTGAGTAAAAGCACCATCTAGTGCATTATTGAACCATGCAGATCAGGAAAGTCCCAGGTTTGACCTCTGGCCTGTGCTGGTGGGGGCACCACAAAAGGCCTCGGCACACCTGGGCTAAGGAGGGGAAAAGAAATTAGCCAGGGTTCCCGGCACTGATAATAAACTAGTGAGTCCTGCTGGATGTTTGTGCATCTGTGAATGCTAATGTGATTTCCCCACATGGGTGAATAGGCTGTCAACATCAACTGACATAGATTTTCTGTTGATTTTACAGTGGAACTGAAGCAGGCATGGGCAGGAAATTACCCTCCAATTTTCTGCAGAAAGTAATGGGTGACATGCAATATGTCCACCCATTATCTGGGTTGGTATATTGTAATGACATTCAAATAGCAGAAAAATGTCATCTGATGTATTTTCTGTTATTTGCGTCATGGCAACGCTGCACATCAGGGATTCCTATTTGTTGTGGAATGGGGGGGGCGAAGAAGAGATTTAAACTTAAAGTCCAGAAAACTTGCAATTGATTACAGGGTGAGATTCCTGAAATTTAGATTTTTTTTATTGTCTTCTAATGGCAGCACTAAGGCTGCTGGCAATGTTATGCCATGGCAGGCCTCAGGGGGTCAAACTCCCACACCTCTCAGTCCAGGTGGGCTCCCAGTAGAGGTCGATGGAGCCTGCCAAAAATATTTAACTGAGGCTAGAAAACCTGTAAGGGTTGGGGTATAGCCTTGTGGCGGTTGGAAGGTCAGGCGTGCCAAAAATGAACCCAGCTCCACCAAAGCAGAATATCTGAGTAATTGTTTAGTGGTCAGACAAAAAGAACGACCATTTAGGTGCAGCACCTGAGGGATCCCAGCAACTATAGTAAGAAAGAAAGATTTGCATTTACATAGCGCCTTTCATGACCTCGAGATGTCCCAAAGTGCTTTACAGCCAATTAGGTACTTTTTGAAGTGTAGTCCCTGTTGTACTGTAGGAAACCCGGCAGCCAACGTGTCCACAGCAAAGTTCCACAAACAGCAATGAGATAAATGACCAGATAATCTATTTTAGGTATTGGTTGCGGGATAAATGTTGGCCCAGTCACTGGGCAGAACTCCCCTGCTCTTCTTTGAATGGTGGCATGGGATCTTTTATGTCCACTTGAGAGGGCAGATGGGTCCTCGGTTTGAAGCCCCATCCGAAAGACGGCACCTCCGACAGTGCAGCACTCCTTCAGTACTGCACTGATATATCAGCCTAGATTATGTACTCAAGTAGGACTTGAACCCATGATCTTCTGGCTCAGAGGTGAATGCTACCACTGAGCCAAGGCCGACACCTAGGTTTAAACCATGGAATCAGGTTCCACCCTTTCAGAAATAAGGGAAGAAAAGTAGAAATAAGAACAATTCCGCTTTTATTAAGTACATTGTGTAGAATACTGGTCAGGGCTCACACATCATTAACTAACCAGTGATGTATGTAATGGCCTTGGCAGTGTTTCAGATATTGTAAACAAGAAACTCTGAATGGAGGTGGATGCTTTATAGTCAGTCGGTATGAAGCAATGATGCCTCCAAAGTGGCATCAACTGAACAGTTTTTCCTCATCCAACATTTTGATCCTTTGTTCCATGGTGCAATATAAATTCACTGATCGGAACAATAATTTATAACCTTACCTTCTTAAGTTTACGGATAAATAGGGTGAGCAAAAGCCAGAAGAGTGTGGCTGCTACCCCAGTACAGACCAAGATAATCAACTCCAAGTTGGATTTTTCCTCAGACCCTAAAAAATAAGAAGTTAAAAGACATTAACAAAAAGTGTCATTGTTCATGGAAAAGATTTTAATATTCTCCAGAATTTAGATTGATTTAAAAAGGAATGAAATTTAGCAGTGCTTACAAACACAGCTTATCATTGCACAGATCACTTCTGGTAGGAAAGAAATCATATCGCTGGGTATCATGGCACAAAACTGCCATCAAACTGATTCAGTGATAGCTTCTGGCCTTTGAATGTGTGTGTGCGTACGTGGAGAAAGCAGCTTTACTGCATAACCAATAAACCTTTTTAAGCCAGCCTTCATATTTGCCATGGCAATAGCATATTCTCGGTGCAATACTTGCCACGGCACTAAAAAACACGTTCTTCACAGAAACACAATGCAATGATAGAAGATGGACTGTACCCATTATAACATGGACCATTTGTTTATGGTGACTGAATACATCAAATTCTGTATTTATTGTATGAGATTCTGGGATTTTTACTTGTGTTCTGGTATTAATTTTTGTGTTTTTTACCATCTTTCCATGAAGCTCAGAAAACACTGGCTATATTGTAGGAAAAGGATTGTGATATAAATACTGGGGTATAGGCTAGCATTGATTGGAGAAATGATAGATAAGTGCATGTCTGTCTGTGTGCGTGTGCGTGTGCGTGTGTGTGTCCATGCATGTGTTCATGCACTGAAGCAAAATATGACTTCCCACTTTCCACCATATTAATGAGAATTGTGCGCGGGGTGGGGGAGGGGAGGGACATTTTACTGCCATGGTCCACCATCTACAGTTTCTGTCATAAAGAGGAAGAACTTTCTTATGGATCCATACCTAGAACAGATATATATGCCGAGGTTTCCACAGTTCCCTTCTCATTCGTGGCCTTGCATTTGTATTCTCCTTCATCATCATGTTTGACTCTTTCAATGATCAAAGTTTTGCTTCCTGATTCCAGAAAAATGCCTGGGTTTTGGAAAGAAATCATATATATATATATATAATATTTTAAATATATATTAAATATACTAATATTTAAAGAGGTTTTGCTCCTGCTGGTCTGCAGAAGTGGTAATAAAGTAATCAAAAATAAAATCTTCATTCCTGTTTAAAGTCATGCTACTTGTTTCCATGGCAATATACAGTACAAATGAAAGCTAAGTTATAAATAATTAATGCTCTTTGTTACAGATATTCTGCCCACCTATTGAAATATAATCACCAATCATTTACATTGGCTCTTCTAGATGAAAATCAAGTTATAAAATTGCCAAAAAGGTTTTACCTTAAATTTCTGAATAGACATGAGCCGAGAAATTAGAGCGCTACATTGGCATACAAGTGCCTCATGTGTTCTTATGTCATTGCCCTCTCCATTATTTTAACAGAAGCAGCAACCCATTTATTTTAGATAGGTTAATGTCTCCATAGTTTACAACCCCGGTGTCCTAGTCAACCCTGAGTTGAGCATCCGATGCCAAATCCTCTCCATTACAAAGACTGCCTCCAATTTAAAATTCTCTTCCTTGTGTTTAAATTACTCCATGACCTTGCCCCCTCCCTATCTCTTTAACCTCCTCCAGCACTACAACTCCTGTTCTTCTGACTCCAGCCTCTTGGGCATCTCGCGTTCCCTTCACCCCTTCATTGGCGGCCGTGCCTTCAGCTGCCTAGGCCTCATTCTTCAGAATTCCACCCCTAGACCCATCCTTCCTTTCCATCTTTAAGATTCCTTTTAAAAATCTTCTATTTGATCAACCTTTTGGTCACCCTTCCTCATATCTTCTTTGGCTTGGCATCCATATTTTTGCCTTACACCTCTGTGGGACATTTTTCTATTTTAAAGGCGATATATAAATAAAAATACAGATATAGGAATATCATATGAAAATGCATTAAGCATTTGTATGTTAATATTGCCAACAGTAATTTCTAATCTGTAGTCTATAATGCTTCATTCAAGTGTCAATGGGCACTTGCAGTCCAGAACTGTCACAGATCAGTCCGATTTTCTTAATTTGTACCATTCTTTCTACCAAATTTCTGCCTTTGCCTCCTTTTCTGATGATGATGACTGCTTGTGGGGATACACCTTCTAATGCCTTCCTCAAATGGGCATGATTCATATGTGGATTTTGGCAGTGAGTATTAGGCTATAGGGGACATTACAGCCAGCTCTGATCCTGTTCTCACCTAATGTCTGCACTTCCTCTACTTGTAGCAACAATCGCTGGAGAGCAATCAGGAGTGGGAGTGTGATGTCCTTCACACCCTGTTAACACTCTCTTTCCAGGCTCAAACACAAAATCAGCTAATGTGGTATGAAAAATGGCCACTTTAATGAGGGGATGGCGGTAGTGCATGTGGAACTGTACCTCAGCAAGATTCACCAACTTCAGGAGAGGAGCAGAGAAAAAAACATTTGTAAAAATGGAAGAGTGTGGAAATCTGCCAATCGGCCTTTTTAAAATCTACATTTTAAATCCTGATGCAAAACAGGATATTTTTTGGCAAAGTTGTCAGCATTTGATATTCTGGTAAGGCAATGAAATAACACTGACTCTCCATGCACTCATCTGATTTTATTTTCATTCAATGATGTAAGAAATTTCTTACATTTTTTCTGTCATGATTTATTACACTGTGGAGGCTGCATTACACTTTCATGACATCTTATTAATGTGCTATATAAAAGGAAATTATATGAGGGAAAAGGGTACACGGAGCCGAGGCAGATGGGTAAACCATACTGTGCGTGTGTGATCCAAATGTTTGTTTTTATACGATTCACTGGTGGTGGTGCCAATTATTGTCTTCAAATAAAATCACATTTTGTCTTTAGTTTTTCTGGACAAGGATAGAACCCCAGCGGTAATCAAATAATGTTTGGCATTGATTGCACAGTTTTCCAATCCCTCTCCTCAGTTTTCTCTCTTCCTCTCCTGCATGCTCTGATTCATGCTGGGCTACAATTCCATGGGTGCAGGTATTCTTTATGTTTGAGCCTTTATAGTGAGTGTAGACAGGCAATTTAACTACAGAGGGCCTCATTGCTCAGCCTGATCCTAGTTCTCACCCGATCTCCAAACATGCACACTATTCAGCAGTAATCACTGGAGAGCCACCAAGCACAGGGATCCTGGTTGATTTTTCCTTTCTCTAACCCAGGGCTGCTGAGGAAAATTATTGCATTCCTACTGCAACTCTGGCTGAAATCAGATAACTTGGTATAGACTGGGGAATAAATCTGAAGCCCTCCTGATCGGTATGGCTCAGTACCATAGTAACTTTTTAGTTTGTCTTTGTTTTAAGGCAAGCACCATTAAATCTGGTATGTAAATGGCACTCCTTATTTTATGGTTGCCTATTAGTCAGATTTGTTTATAAGCTTCATGCTAAATGTGCACAAAGGTGTGATTTATATACTTGGAGAATTAGAAGGGTTGTGTTTACTTTGTGCAGTGACTCATTGTAACCACAGCAATTCTCCCCCTAGATTTAATTGTACATAGACAGATAAACAAAAATACAGATAGAAGTTTATACAAAAATGAAGAAAATACAAAAATTGGAAATGAATAGAAATTCGTTGATGGAACTAAATTGGACGAGGATAAGGTATTGGGAATGATAGAACATTTTCTAAGTCTCTCTCAATTTTTATGCACATTGAAACAATAATATGAACAGAATGTGATATCTCTTGCACTAGTATGCATTGAAATTGTGTAAAAATACCATTAATAATGCTTGCATTTGTACAACATCTTTAACATCAAAACATTTCAAAGCTCTTCGCGCAACATGAAGTAGTGACTTGTTACGTAGACACATGGGAATGTTTGTCAAAGTTATTGGTGAACATGACATTAGAATATAAACTATTACCAACAAGACAAATTTCTGAACTATAAACCCTTTAAAGGTTTGCCAAGAAATTTTCTCTATATGTTCCATATGTGAGAGGGTAGTTATTCTCTTGACAGCTGCCCCACATGCCTTAAATACCATTTCCAGATGGACAAAAGCTAGAGATGATAAAAAAAAATTAACAACTAATACTGTTTATGGATACAAGTATATGTATATTTAAAGAATGAGTTTTGAAATCTCCTTTTAATATTTTGTCTGGGGTTTAATTTTTTTTTAAAATTGTGAAACCCAGGTGAAGGATCAAGCCCCACAGTGCAGGATATCACTATATTTGAAAAGAGTAATAGAGAGCATTACCTCTCAGGCTAACTGACATGCCCATCTACTATCCTCATCACCTTGTCCAAAAACATGGAAGAAATAATAAATATCACATAATGTACCTGAAGCTGGTAGAACCTGTTGCTCATTTTTGTACCAGGAGATGCTGGGAGGGGGTCGCCCATTGACATCGCAGTTCAGAATCACAGTACTGCTGCTGTTGACTTCCTGGCTCGTCAGGTTCTTTTGCAGAACTGGGATGGTCTTAGCTGCAATGGGATAGAGAAAATACAACAGATTTTTGTTTGTATATCTATTTGTTATTTTTATTTTTTACGATTGTCTCCTCCTTTCCCTCTCCTGAAGGCAATGACTTCAATGTGATCTCCTGGACAGGTTTCGATCGGCTGAGGGGATGGAGAGGAATTTTCCAGAGTTTTTTCCCGCTTATTGGTCCTGGTTCTTTGCCTCCCCCAGGAGATTACATGGCCACAAGGGGTGGGTGTGGGGGAGGGTTTGCGGGGTTGCGGGAAGGCGTGGATGGGAAGGAAGTGTCTAGTCTTGATGCTCTAGGCGTCATGAGTATGGGACAGGCTTGATAGATCAGCTGGTCTTTTCCTGCCTGTCATTTACATATGTTCTTATGACTCTTGTCGGGTATGGTTTCATGGGAGACAATCCCCTTCTAGTACCTCTCCCAAATGACTATTCTTCAAATGTGGGCCTAGATGGTGAGTGTCATCAAAATATTTCACTACGGAGGGCATCGCAATCCTCAACTGAGTTCCACATACATGCACTTTCCAGCAAGAGTATTTGAATAAAGATCAGGAATTGGAATCCTAGTTGATCATTCCCCTCCTTAGTTCGAAGAGGGATAGTGGTATCAATTGTTGCATCTCCACTGCTTGCCATAAACATATGGGGTGATTCTATGATCTGGCACTTCTTTTAGGGAGTCATTTTTAAAATTTATTTTTTGTTACAATTGAATCCTGACGCACACTTCTGTCGAGAACAGTTCCCCACTGTATTCGGATCACAGAACCACCCCTATTCTTTTAAACATTAGGATAACAGAATTATATAAAATAAAGAAACAAAAAGAATGGAACAATTAATGACCATTGATTATACAGTTTGATTTTTATAACACTGCTTGAGATCCATCCACACAATGAGATAAGCAGATTGAAATATTTCTAAAGAACTCACTATTACCAGGAGGAAGTGGAAATTCCTTCCCTCTAGACCTTGCACTCTAGACCTTGCACTTTTCCAACCTGTCATTCAGCTGTTTTCAAAATAACAAAGTGTTTATATTGCTTCTTGTGTGCTCGTTCAATGGTTCAGCCAATGAAAGGACAGGGTCAATGGAGGGACAGTTAATTCGCAGAAGCAGTAAAACAAACTATAGGTGTAAAGGTGTCAGAATCAGGTGACATTCCCGGAAACCAGTGGCTCATCCTTTGTGAAAGTTCACCAGCCCTATATGTATAATATATGTTCAAAGAGAGATGGGAAAGGCAACCGTTTAGAGCCTTCCCGCCATTGTATAGCAATCAGGGAAAAATCCCCTCGGGCAGAATGTAAAATTTTAATTGATGTAATGTAACTGTAATGAATTTGTAATGAACCTGGAAAGAATCTGTAACGTACCTGTTATCAAAAATGTGTATTGAGTGTATTGCAATGAGGCATCCTAGAGTGTCATGAACTGTAATTATGTCCAATGTGTTTCATTGAACTGTACTTGATGTAACCTGCAAATTGTATAATCTGTATTGTGTACGTTTGGAATGTGATATGAGAACTGTATTGTAGGTATTGCTGCAAATTTTATGAATAAAGTATATTTTTTGAAAAAAAAATATGTTCAAAGAGATGAGAACTTGAGCTTTTTTTTAAACAGGCGGTCTAATCTACAGTCCAGCAGAAAGGATTCCAATAGTGAGTAGGTTCAAATATTTTAGGATTGACCAATAAAAATTCCTCTATTGATGGCTGCTCTGTGCTGAATGTTTCCTCTTTCATATTAGGTGGTAAATGCTTAAACTAATCTTTTGGCCTAAAACTAATATGGATGGAGCACAGCATGAAAATCTAATCAGAGCAGAGCACTAATCATAATTGTCTTTATTAAAGTTGATCTCTAGTAAGGAAATGTTGCTGAATAAGTATAATCGCTCAATGTGAATTCAGCCTGAAACCTAACCATGATAAAATTTAACGATATTTAAAAATTTGTAATACAGCTGGTGTGAAGCCGAAATGTTATAAGGCTACCTCTTTGAGGTCACCTCATGTTGTTTGCCAGAATTCGATGTGTCACCAGATCGGTGACTTCGCTTTCCAGTTATGCTGCCATTTTTACATTGATGTAATATGAAAATTAAATCACATTGACCTAAAAGCTGTAGTATACCTGGGCCATTAAACATAGTTTTACAGCTGTACAGGAATAACAATATCAATAATATTGGGGCTGTTTTCATTAGGAATCACAGGATGATTTTATAGAGGTGGTTAAAATTATGAAGGGATGGGTAGCTAGAAACAGACTGTTTCCAGTGACAGAGGTCTAGAACAAGGGAACATAGGCCCAAGGTTAAATGTAAGTGATTTAGGACAGAGAACAGGAGAGGTTTGTGAGATTGTGGAATACACTACCGGAGTTAGTGAACGAAGCAGAGACCATAGCCAGGAATTTCCTCAGAGCTGCTCCCACTCTGGCACAGTAACTTCACTGGACGTGTGGCAGAAACTCTGTTCACGTGCATAGACAGGGTTTCCCCACACTTCCAGTGAAGTTACGTCGGCAGAGTGGGAGCAGCTTGGAGGAAATTCATGACCTGTGTTAACATTTGAGGGTAGGTTATGTAGATAGGTGAAGGAAGGGGGAATAAAGAGATAAGGGAACAGAGCGGGCATGTGGAATAAGGACTACTGCTCATGTAGAGCATATACTCCAACATGGATTAGCTGGGCTGACGGCCTGTTTCCATGTTGTTATTCCTATGTAATTCTATTTAACAGGTTAGTGACTTTTTTTTGTCAGTTATGCTAACATACTCATCGTATAATACATTCTAACTATGCTATTCCATTTTCCCCCAAAATAAAGCCTCAAAATGTTTTAGCAGTTATGAAATGTAATTGGTTTATATTACTATCTTCAACTTAGCTTCCTTTTATATACAGACAGTTCTGGAAATTGGATGGTGCAGTAGGTTAGATGCTATTCTTTCACTTCAGGTTTCAAATCCAGACCACACTATGGATGAAAGTTTCCTCTGTCTGCTGGTTATAAAGGTCCTGTGTGAAATGAGTTTGGGCAGTCGCAATCCAGTTCTTAGTGGGTATGGGCCTACAGCACAGAATTGTCCTTAATTTGGAACTCATTGACAACCTCATTCCGGGAGGCCACACAATGGCTGGTCACTCTGGTTAAATAGGGTGTGTCCTTCTGAAGTTGGGGCTGTTGCAGCAGAAGAGAGGGAGTTTTACTTTCCATCTGGTCATGTTATAACTAAAGTGGGAATAATTGATGCTGATACTGGGTGCCTGAAATGGGAATTCCATTCCCCAGCATGAACCCCAGCTTGATGAACACTAACCTTAAAAGAAACATTACAAAGTATTTATTTCAGTAACTGTGCAATGCTGGATGTAATGGGTGGAGTTATGTTCAGGTACGATGTAGAATAACCCTACAGTTTAAATAGATAAATGATAAACAACTTAAAAACATCTTCCCTCTTTTAGCTTCAACTTTTCTCCACCAATTTTCTCCCCTGCTGTTCCCCTCCACTGAAGATGTTCACTCTTTGCTGGGATAGGGGCCCAGAAGGGCTGGTAGCTCTCAGAGACCTCATCCATGTGACCATTCTTCATGTATGAGACTAAACAGTGAGTGTCTCTAAACTATCCAACTGGAAGGTGAATCAGAGCTCAACTCAGTTCTTTCCACATCTGACATCCACAGATGTGCCTCCAGCAGGTTATTCCTAAATTGTGATCAAGTTCAGGGACCCTTGACCATTTTCCCTTTCCCCTACCCACAGGCACTCATGTGAATTACAGGCACATCAGCAGAAACCAGGCATCAAACCCAAGACCTCCTTAGTTGGTATGGCACAGCCACTAAAAGCGTAGGCAGCTAAGTCATGGGGGCAGATTTAAAATTGTCTTAATTGGGCCAAAATAAAAACAAACAGTGCATTTAAATAGCTAAAGTTGCTCATGTGGGACACACTTACGTTCTATGTAGACCACAGTGTGTTTCTCGTACTCCTTCTTGTAGGACCTGTTTGTTGCGTTGCACTTGTAAATGCCAGTGTTGCTTTCAGTCACGTTTCTGATACTGAGAAACGATGTGATAGAATAGTTTCCATAAACTTTCTGGGTGAAAAGATTCAGTTTAACCTCTGACGAATTCACCAAGGACTGGTAATACCATGCAACTTTCTTAGTGAAGTACTTTGTAACTCGACAGGTGAGATTTAGGTCGCCTCCCTCAGTTCGAGATTCACTGACATTTGCTTCGAGATGCAAGACATCTGGCAGATCTAATCCAAAACAGACAAAGGCAGTAAACAAAAGTGACACATTAGAATCCTATAGGCCCTTCTGCAAAATATCTTCAGTGATTCTTAACAAGAGGTAGGATTCTCCATGTAATTCGAGTAAAAAGAAACTCATACGCAAAGAACATTTATTTGATGGGACTGCAGTATAATTTGGGCCTGACAGCTGTGTGCCACACTAAACATGTATCAGTCTCAAAATCGATAGTCCTACAACTCTCTTCCATTTGCCAGGAGTTTTATATATGTAAATAATTTGTTTTTCAAAAACATAAAGTTAGAACTTCATTTCAGTGGCCCTTTTAAAAACACAATTATGAAACATTATCAATATTAACTTCCTTTTTAGTTTCTGTTTCTTAGATTGTAAAATATTTGTGTCTGAACACAGAGTGCTGATGAATCAATGCAGGGGAACTGCCTTGGATTAGTTACTGACGTTAAGATTTGTGGGAGTTGATTTAATATCAGTAGATACTGCCAGTAACTCAGGGTGATTCAGCTTTAACTATGCGAAAATGCATAGTTAAAGCTGAATCACCCTGAGTTACTGGCTCCCTCACAGTATTGGGTTTAGCAATTCTTCCATCAGTTCCCAAATGATATCATTAGGATTCACTCTCTGAACAAACAAGTACAGCATCCTTTTCTGCACTTCTTCCACCCTGCACCCTCACTGTGTTGGAATCAAGACTCATCGCGTAGTCTCCTGCTCTGACGTACTCCTTCCCAGGACCACAGAACTGTAGTACTCCTTGCCTGTCTCAGTTTTTATTTTTTCTTAGAATATTCAGATTCATTAAAACTCAAACTTGGAATTGCTTAATCACTACTTCTTAATTTATCTTGTCTTTTTTCGGTGGGATTAAATTTCCTCTGGTTGTGCACTGATTAATGCATTTAGAAAGGAAGAAGGAACTTACATTTATATTTACATTTCCTATATTACAACAATGACTACACTTCAGAAGTACTTCATTGGCTGTAAAGCACTTTGGCATGTCCTGAGTTTGTGAAAGATGCTATGCAAATGCAAGCCTTTCTTTTCTTATATAGCAGCATTCATGACCTCGGAACATCCTAAAGCACTTCACAGCCAAAGAAGTACTTCTGAAGTATAATCACTTGTCATGTAGGGAAATGTGGCAGCCAATTTGTGCACAGCAAGCTCTCACTGACATCAGTGAGATAAATGACAAGATAATCTCTTTTTAGTGATGTTAGTTGAAGGAAAAATATTGGCCAGGACACCGGGACAACTCGCCTGTTGTTCTTAAATTGCTAATAAAGATATATACAAACAAAACACTCCTTACCAGGGACAAAAGATGGGGTCTTTTACGTCCACTTGAGAGGGCAGACGGGCCTCAATTCAACATTTCATCTGAAAGACGGCACTTCCGACAATGCAGCATTCCCTCAGCACTGCACTGAAGTGTCAGCCTAGATTATATGCTCAAATCTCTGGATTGTAGCTTGAAACTATGACCTTCTGCATCAGAGGCAAGAGTGCTGCCACTTAAGCAAGGCTGACAGCTTACATTAAATCTGTGCTCTATTTTAATGCATTCATTAACCATTTTAAAATAGTGTTATGACAATTTTTAACCAGTCGCTACCAGAGGAAATAAAACCTGCAGCTCTTTTCAGCCTTGTGTTCTTCACTATGGGCATTGGTTCTTCACCTTGTACAAGAAATGTCCTAAGAATTGTCTTAAATGTGTCCTTAAAATTTGGTCAGACTGAACACTGAGAAAGGTAACAGCTATTGCTAATTTAACCATAAAGACATATACAAACAAAACACTCCTTACCAGGGACAAAAGATGCGGCAGTTAGATACAGGCAGATATAAGTATGTCACTTAGATGCATATGTTTCCCTGCGATCAAGGGAGGTAAGATTTAAGCCAGGGAGTCCAGATACTGTTGCCAATGCAAAAGATTAATTTATCCATAAGCAGAGGATCCAGGAGGAACCTCCACAGATGGAAGTTCATCATTTTGATGCTTCAGAATGCTAACACCATCCTCCCAGAGGAAGGAGAGACTACCAGTTCATTTGCACCAGCTCATAATATTGATAAGTTATGGAAACATTGCTAATTACAAACATATAGACTTTATTCAATAGACTGGCCATTTAATGCTGTTAATTGTCAGCTATCTAAGGAGTCTAATGCTAAATTAAGCTCAAAATTTATATCAACCGTCGACACTGATTTCAACGGTAAATTTATAATCAGCAAGCAGTTAATGCTGAATTACTTTGAAATGCTGAACTGACTTTGTAACCTCTAATATTTATATTGAAAATTAACCTATCTACTAATTATTTGTATACTCATTGTTTAAATTTAAGTGCTGCTAACTATGATTCTAAGGTTAATAAACAATGGTAAATTCATGACTATGGTCTGATTTCTTCTTTGATAATTGGAAACAAAGGCTTAATTCATTAGCTTGTGCAGATCCTGAAGGAAGATTGGTAGTGTAAATATTAATATAATCTGAACTGGTTGATGTTCACAGTTTGGCAAGCCAAATTTGGGCACCATTAGCCCCTAGGCATAAACTGGGTGGGGTACCAGATGGTTCCTGAACACAGAGTTAAGGTGAAGGGTTCAGGATTTGTCTGGTGCCTTTGCTAAATATTCTTGTCACAGTATATATCTCAGTGTTCTTGCAATCTTGATGTGTTAATAATAAAAAATGCAAATATGAGACCAGAGGAAAAATTACAAAATAATATTAAAGTCAAGTGAGCCCCTGTGAGCAGTTGAGAAGTCACAGTATCTGATTGTAGTGATATCACTGTTGGTAAGGCTGATATGCATAAATGCCTATGGCTTTCTTTTATGACTTTCTCCTTTATTACTTTAAAATGCAAATCCATTGCTGTAGATGTATTAATTGTATAATCATTCTATATGTTGGATGTTGCATTACTGTTATGAATCTTTTCAATAATATCAAACTATCAAAAGAACTTAATCCTTTGGAACACAAGCCCTGAAATTCTGATTGAGTGCCAAGGTGCATCAATTAACTAGGAACCTGAATATGGGACAGAACTTGGTTCTGACAGGATTCTGTCTAGTGCAAAAAGCCCAGAAAATTCCACATGGAGGAAGGGGTAGGGGAACAAGCAAGTCTACCCCAGGAATTCTTTCACATGGCCCCATTAGGCCAAAAGGAACTTTCACTAGCTCTCAGCTGGTAAGAGTTCCAGGTAGGGCCTAGTGAGGGTCCGGGGACTGCACTGGGGAGAGGTAATCCATCCCAGAGGGGATGGTTTACCTCTCCTAATATGGCAATGTGCTCCTGTGGGAGCTTTTTTCTGTCAATCTGGCTGCCTAGCTGGTGGGAAACCCAGAAGCACAAATGCTTACCTACAATTGAATTGCGATCGCAGATTGGGACGCGCTCATTTGACTTTCGGGTTCTCCATGCTAATATCTATGCATGCGCTGGGTTCCTAGCTCCGAGCTAAAATCATGCCCACTGTGTTAAAACCAGAGAAGCCTAAATTTTAATTTATAACATTGCATTATGAAGTTTCTCACTAAAGCTGATAACTTCTCCTCTGGCTGAGCAGAGACATTTGTGGATCAAGTTATTCGAAGCATAGAATCATAAGATGATACAGCACAGAAGGAGGCCATTTGGCTCATCGTGCCTGTGCCAATTCTTTGGAAGAGCTATCCAATTAGCCCCACACCTTTGCACTTTCCTCATAGCCCTGCAAATTTTTCCTCTTCAAGTATTTATCCAATTCCCTTTTGAAAGTTGCTATTGAATCTGCTTCCATCACCCTTTCAGACAGTGCATTCCAGATCATAACAACTTGCTGCATAAATTTTTTTTCCTCATGATGCCTCTAGTTCTTTTGCCAATTACCTTAAACCTGTGTCCTCTGGTTACCAACCCTTCTGTCACTGGAAACAGTTTCTCCCTATTTACTCTATCAAAACCTTTCATGATTGTGAACGCCTCTATCAAATCTCCTCTTGGACACAATACTCTAGCTGCCATCTAACCAATGTTTTATAAAGGTTTAGCATAACTTCCTTGCCTTTGTACTCTATGCCTCTATAGCCAAGGATGACGTATGCTTTTTTAACAGCCTTCTCAACTTGTTCTGCCACCTTCAAAGATTTGTGTACATTCACCCCCAGGTAGCTCTGTTCCTGTACCACCTTTAAAACTGTACCATTTAGTTTATATTGCCTCTCCTCATTCTTCCTACCAAAATGTATCACTTCACACTTCTCTGCGTTAAATTTCATCTGCCATTTGTCTGCCCATTTCACCAATCTGTTTACATCCTCCTGAAGTCTATTACTGTCCTCATTATTTACTACATTTCTGAGTTTCGTGTCATCTGCAAACTTTTAAATTATGCCCTGTATAACCAAGTCCAGGTCATTAATACATATAAATAGGGAATAATTCTTTCAATAGGGCGACTCAATGGGAGTTTCTTAAAGAGATGACAGTGCCCCTTTAAATCAAAGTAACTTTAGTGAAAAAGATTGAGAATCAAGGCAGTTCTTGTGTTCAATTTTCTCTGAAACACACTCTTCCACAAGTATAGATATGTGTTATAATTATCAATATCTGCTGAGCAAAATTCAGTGCAGAGAGGATGAGGGAGCAAGATTTGATTTACGCTTTTTCTCTCGATCTCTGGGTCCATTGTGAGCTGTTCTCCATGCAAGTACTCAGAAAATAGGATACAGCTAAACATGTATCCACTGGTGATACGGTGCCTGTGCAGTATTTAGTGAGATACTTGAGAGCAGACAGGGACCCAAACACAGAGAACATCCAAACTGCAGTGTCCACAGAGGCCAAAACCCCAAGTAGGTCGGTATTTTAGACAATAATTGGGACAAAACTGATAGAAAATTGTACTCAAGTGCTAGAATCCTCAGGGTTGTTTACTGAAATATAACAGGATAGCAGATGAAGCAATGGGTTAGAAATTGCCCCTTCATCCTAGGGATCTTGTTTCCAATCCAACCCAGACTGATGGGATGAAAGTTTCCTTTGTCAGCTGGCTGAAGGATTCCCTGTGAAATGAGCTTGGAGATTCTCAAGTCACAATGGCACAACACAAAACAGCACCTCATTTGGTATTAATTGGTGTTACTTTGGCAATTTCATTCAGCTATGCCACAAGATGTCTATTTTGGGAAATGGAAAAATATCACACTGATACAGTAGGAGGTGCCATGTTGAGGGTAGGACAGAGTAGAGGGAGCTTTACTCTTCATCTAACCATGCCATACCTGACTCATGCGTGCATGATGCTCCCAACTCACCAAAAAGAAGTAGCTGGAAGAACTATAATACAGCCTCCTTTTACCAGGAGAACAAACTGACCATGGTTATGAATTTCTTCACAACTGTTATCAACTGAGAGGAAATGAGTTGAGATACCAGCAAATATACCAGCAGGTAAATATCACCATTGTGGTGTAAAAATAGAATTATAGTTCGACTCAAGAACATTTACTCAACTGTAATATTTGGGGGCAATGTTCCCAGTGGCTCACTGTCCAAAATAATAACTAAGAATATATTTTCTCATGCATATAGTTACTATGGAAAAAATGATTTTATTTATTCGCTGCATACTTTTAGACTGTGTATATATTTAGATTTGAACCCTGAGGCCATAACATTATGCTGGAACAACATGTTTCTATCCAATTCCTCAGTGCATTTTTTTCTTCAAATTCTACTTACTAGTTTATGTAGAGATAATTCAGAAGAGAGAAACAAAGGAATCCTGGCAGGTTAGATGAAAATGGTGTTTCACTCTTCCTTGTGTGTTATTTTTCTTTGCCAATTTTCTCCCCTTAGGTTATGACTTTTCTGGGGGTACAGTTCTAAAGGTGTTAGTAAAACATCCAGGCATGAGCCAAGATAAGCTATCTGATTATGATGACAGCTGAGCCTGATCTCACTTGACCTCCATCTTCTAACATGAGTCACTGCATAGTGATAAGCAATGGGAACTTTGGCTGATTTTTTTTTCTCACTTCACTATCCCTTGGCATGGAAACCATTTGTAGCATCCCAATTGTTTCCCAGCAGAGTTTAGCTAACCCAGTACAGACCAAGAATTGAAACCTGGAACTTTCTGACTTGAATAGCTTAATGATGAGGGTGGCCATGGGTGGGGGAGAACATTGATTCTGTTTGTTTAATTTTTTGGTATGTGGATGTATGAGCGCATAAACATTAATTTTATTGAGTGTTCCTTTTCAGATCTGACAAGGATCTTAAGTTAAGTTACCTAGAAATACCTCCTTAGGAAAATGCTGCCACATATCATATAAAACAGAATAAATCTCAGAACTAACAACTTAAAGTAGATTTTCTCAACTATAGTGCCAGCAATACTTGCTCTTCAAATAATATTTTTGAACAGCGTCCAACAGGATAACAATGGTGCACATCAGCTGAAAAGTCAGTCCTTTATAGGCTTAAAGGGGTTATGTCATAGAATTGTATAATAGGAAATCCCACAAACCCTGAAGACAGTTTTGATTCAATTGAAAATATAATTTTGTGTGTTATTTTAAATTATATGAACAATACATAATCATTATATGGTGGCAGGCATAGGCGTGGACAGGATATACGTGAGTGGGTGAGTGGGTAGGGAGTCTGCCTAAAAAAAACGTACTCCCATCGACCATAACAACTAGGATGATATGCCTGTTTTGATAGTGTGGAAAGTTCTATATGTGGAACGTTCTGTATGTACAGATGTGCTCTGAATGCAGGCATGTTATCACAGAACAGTAACTGTAGTTTTAGTGTTTGTTTCACTGTATCTTAGGATACAGGCCAAAGTGTTGCTTAAGGTCATTATTGACTATAACAAAAGAAAGATGGTATGTGGGAGTCAAATTCAGGCCTGGTAACATTCAGAAAGCAAAATAAACAGTCTTTTGTTAACAGATAATTTAAACAACTGTTAATGTGAATACTCAACGAATACTCAACAAGATGAGAGACATTAATGCTGAGAAACAGAACATTCCTGTTTGAGATACCAAGAAATTTAGGGGTGGTTTTGTATTGTGGGCCTACAGGAACTGGGTTGAAATTGTTCAGACTCAATTCATGAAAGATTCTTCCAGTCAACAGAGCAAGAAGACTTTCATCCCATCAGCCTGGAATGGATTCAAACCCAAATCCCAAAAGAGAAAGAGGAATGTATTGACTCACTATACTACTCATTTCCCAGGGATTATTTAATTTTTAGCTGAACAGTTCTGTGGAGACCTGTATATCCAAATAGAGAAATCTATTCTTCTCTGAAATTTTTTCTCCACAGTCATACTTGTGAACAGCTATATTCATGACTAAGTGGTTTGTGTGACTTTTTTAAAAACTCAGTGTTATGATCGATGTAGTAAAATTAATGCCCAAATAATAATCATGCTATATGCAAAACTATACACTGAACAAATCCACAAATAAAGAGCTTAATCCTCAACAATCTATCACAACATATCACACAACACTACAGAAGCTATCAATACACTGACCAATTGTCTCTGACAACAGTTTCATTAATGACCCTGTTAAAAATTAAACAGCACAATTTGATCTCCCGTGGCATTGCTCAGGGAGTAAAACATTGGTTTGGTGTATATTTGCTAGTGTGCTGGCATATGATGGCACAGGAATAATAGTAAAAAGATATACAAGTTAAATTAAATTACGTCTAGTTGTGCTATAAAAAAAGATATGAAATCTTTAAATTGGAATAGCAGTACGATGAATATTTTCTATATTCTCTGTGTTGAGCAAGAATGAAATCTTTCCAGCAGCCATGCTACAAATAGATCATTCTATAAATGCTTCCTCCAATCTTCTGGCAGAATGGGAAGGCTGGTAAACATGTAAGTGAAAATATCAGTCACTTTGAGGCACAGAGGTGGAATTCCCCCCAGAGCGATTACCGGGAAGCTGGCCAGTAGAATGCAGTGCCAGCTGCCTGGTGTCAGTGATCTGTGTTATGGGGAAAGACTGGAGAGGCTTGGGCTTTTCAACCATGAAACTAGGCATCAGCGAGGTGATCGTAGAGATGTATATAAGATAATAAATGGTATCAAAAATGTAAATTCAGAATATTACATTCAATTAAATTTTGAGAATAGGACTAAAACATATAGATCCGAACTAGTAAAAGGTAATTTTAGGACTGATATTAGGAAATTCTTCTTGATGCAGGGAACGATCAGTATTAAGAAAGAACTTCCCAGTAGAGTGGTGGAAGCAAAAGCCCTGGATGCATCTAAGAAACAGTTGGATGCTGCAATGGGAGGACTGTAGGATGCTTCTGGATGAATGAACTAATATGGGTGGCAAGGTCTTGCCCATTCATAATTATCTTGTGAAGAATAAAACTTACTATCGCATCTATCCCTATCTCAGACCCCAATGCAGCCAAGAGTCAGCTAGGGGTTATTGGACTGAGGGTATCAAAGATTTCAATGCAGCTGCTACATGCTCCATTTATTGCTTCAACAAAGAAAAAGCTTACCTGTTGCAACAATAAAAGGACCACTGGAGTCTGCCACCGAAAAGGTACGTTTCACATTCTTTACTTACCTTATTGTGGAGCCAGGAAGAGCAGGAGTTACCCTTCCGGCTCCACATAAAAACCGTGGGCTGCTTCTAGCTACCGCTCGCTCTCCCTTCCGGATTGCCTCCCCCATATCTAGACTCTTCGAGGCCCGTGGCCAGTTTCAATGCTGGATGATCTTGCTGTCCCCACCTTCCCACCGTGATTGGCCAGCTGCATCTGGGGTCACAACGAGTGCCTGCAACAAGCCTGTAGTATCCTAATAAGCGGACCAATTTGCCATGGCCCTGCCGCCGGCTTCATTGGCGCGTGCACAGCACCGGGCACGATCCAATGTCTAGGTCGAGAAGTTTATAGAAGCTACATTTAGCAGCTTATTTATTATGTACAACTCTACTGGGGGCAAACACTAGGCAAACATACTTGTAACTGTGACTCTCAGAAACCATCAGCTCATTTTAAAACTGACGTTTCCATCTGATGTTTCTGTGTAACCAGCAGTGGAAGAAAGTAATATCTGATTGATTAGTTCTAACAGTTTCCAGTTCTGTCCTTTGACTGATTTGATTGTTGGTCACAGAAAACCTTCAACTGTAGCAAAATAAATAGATTTTTCCTCTGTTGTAAAATACTAACAAGCTGGCAAATAGGTTGAAACACTGATGGTCAGCTTTAATTCTTTACTTTTATCATGCAAAGTCTCCCGATGGCAGACAATTGCTTACCTGTGACGTAGAAGTTAATGTTTCTGTTGTCTACACCAAGTACGTTGGAAGCTACACAATGATAAATCCCCGAGACCTTGGCTTCAGCCACAATCAGAGTGCTCACAGTCTAAGAAAACAGAAAAAGGTTCCATACATTAGCTGAATACAGTAAAACTGCTCTTTTATCTTTTCAAAGTACATAAAATTGGTACAATGTCTTAGGTTAAGGGGAGAAAACGGGACTGCTGGAACCCGACAGTGCTTGACACACTGTTGTGGAATCTTGTGGCTGTTTGGTTTTGGAAACGGGGATCAGCAGTACAGATCTCTCTTTCTCTCATATAAAAAAGAGTTCCCATTTTAGATTATCCAATGACATTGAATGGGAACATGACTGGGCTCAGCTGTTAAGCTCCCTACATTCAAATAGCTTGCCAACACTCACTGACAAGGCTCATGCATGAAGAATGGCCGCTTTGCTGCCAACACCTGTATAACAAGGTAAGGGTCAGGGCCTTCAAAACAGAAAAGGAAAAACCCGGGGGAGAGTGGATGTTGTACCTTCAATATTTGAATACCATCAAGTTTCATTTGAGTATACGAATATACTGAACCACCTCACCATCTGTGCAACATAACTACTTCTAAAGAATCAATTTTCTTTTGTAAAATGAACACCTTGTCAATAGCACATTGATTTCAAGAGAATATCTGCTCAAGTCACTCAATACATTGGCCAAACGCTCAACAGTGCTTGTCTCACAGGAGGACTGAACAAAGACTGCACTTACTCTGTAAGGGGAAATGTTCTCATCAATACTCCTACAGTATTGCATAATTATTTAGAACTCTGTATGGGGAATTGTTCTCATTAAGAGGCTCCTACCATATTGCATAGTTATTTAGAAGTACTTGGACACATGACAACAATAACTTGCATTTATATAATGCCTTTAACACAGTAAAGTGTCCCAAGGCACAAACAGAAGTGTTATGAAACAAAATTTCATACTGAGTCACATAAGGAGATATTAGGACAGGTGATGAGGTAGGTTTTAAAGAATGTCTTAAAGGAGGAGAGAGAGGAGGAAAGGCAGAGGGGTTTATGGAGGGAATTCCAGAGCTTAGGGCCTAGACAGCTGATGGCATGGCCGCCAATGGTGGGGCGAAGGAATTCAGGACAAACATAAACAGGACAAACATCCCTTAAATGGGCCATGTCAAAACTATAAATGTAATAATTTCTGGTAGCTAATAACAAACATTCTGCAGACTCTAAGAACAAAGTTATATAAAATATTTGTAATCTGTTTTTATCAGCTGGTTTAAAATGTGATGAGTGAAGGTCTTTCTCTTTCCCTTTCCTACCTTAGTAGAAAGCACTGTTTGACACTCACATTAAATAGAAGTGGTAGCTGGCAGTGCAGACTGATCCCACGCTAGATGCTGATCCAAATTAAACTGCATTGTGAAAATGGCAAGGATCAGTTTAATTTGGATCTTGTCCAAGTATCGAGAGACAAAACCCTTTTCTGCTGGCTTGCACAAGCTGTATTTTACAGCTGCTCATTAAATGACTCTCTGCAGTCAACACAAAACCTAAGTACTGCAATGTCTCTGAAAGATAATTGATTTTAGACCATCCTCATCTGTCTAGTCATTTTCCAATGTGACCTCCCTTGTTCCTAGAATATAATGAGATCAATATGGCTCCACATCACTGCCACCTCCAAGGAAATAAATGCTCCAGTTGTACTTAATTTCTTTAGCAATAGTAAATCTAAATGGCTAAATAATGATTGCAAAAATTAAACAATAAGATACATGTTACTCTCAAAAGGCACCTATGACCTCATGTGTGATAGCTATTTTTGATTATTCTGACCAGGAGAAATTTAAAAAAATTATTATTAAGAAACTGAGGTGAAGAGCCAAGGTCCATAGTGCAGAACACCATCAACATTGAAAGGTAATGGAAGAGAAGAGGAGATAAATAAAAGAAGTAATGGTTAAACATACATGTCAACTTAGAATACTAACAGAAACTGATTAACGTCTTCAAAACAGCCATAAATATAGGATTATGACATGTAGTGTCACTGAAAATGTAGTGGGACACGACCTTGTCATAAATTATGCTGCAAGTGTACCCAACAGTGCATCACTTGTACAGTGGAAAGCGGTGGCAAAAATTGCAGGGTTTTACCCTCATTTCTTACGGAGAAATTGTGGGCGATTGGTACTCTTTGTTGTTAAATCTGATTATTAAATAGTTTTAAAATTGTTCATAAGCTTGTCTTAGTGACATAGGTGCTCTTTCCCCCCTCCCCAACTAGTTCCGCTAGCACTTTCCTCCCCTCTCATTCATGCTGCCAATCTTTGCCTCCCCTAGTTCACATTGGCCTTGTTCCTCTTCAGTTCACATCAGAATTCTCCTTCCTTTCTAGTTCACAGTGGAACTCTTCTCCCATCCTGTATCCCCATTTCACAATGGCACTCATTCCCCTCACCACCCCTCAGTTCAAGCTTTCATTCCTTTCTCCTTCCTACTAGTTCCCCCTTCTCCTTTGCAGCTGCTAAGTGCATAAGAATGATGTAATTGGACTTGCTAGCTGATTTTATTGCCCCCTCCATTCATACACCTATCTTTCTGGGCAAATTTCTAGCTTTTGCTTATCAATTCATGCAAGCTGCATCCAGGAATTTATTTTCTTTGAAAACTCTTTGGAACTCTGCTGTGGGAATTCCTGATCTTGTAAAAGTATCATGAGAAATCCATCCATTGTAGTATTCCATTCCCCAGAGCAGGAGCAGGCCCACCATCAGGTCGAAGCCGGGAGCAACACTGAGGTGCGGAGCCCGGAGCGATATCCCTTTTCTTCCGCAAACGTAGACAAACAGACACTGACCACAAAATGCTGTTTGTCCACATGTAACTTAGATGGTTGACATGTATGTTTAGTTGATATCCAGTTTGGGTTTAAGAGGATGAAGGGAGGTAAGTTTTGAAGTCCTGGGGAAGAATAAGTTAGAGCAAGAGGCAGTTCTATAAGTCTTGATTTCAACAATGTGAGTTTGGAGGGTAGGGAAAGTGCAAAATGATGTATTTGGAGCTTAGGAGAAAACAGATAGGAAAGTTCACTTAATATTGATGAAAAGCAAGAAAGGTTGGAATGGAGCAATGGAGCAAGGTAAGGGAAGGATCATCTAGCAGATTACAAGCTTTTTCTTGTATCCTGTCCTAGACAACGCTACAGAATGCTACTTTCACACGGTGCATAGCAGTAAGTCATGTATATGCATCTGGCAGAGCTGAAATGCATATGTATACTGTAGAGTTAGTGTATGTTGCACTTCCAACTCCTTGTACACATAGACCATGCATGTTGCTGATTGCAGAAGCTGCTTGCCCACCACAGCAGTGTGGTCAGTATTGTGGAGCTGGTGATGCAGGAATTGTCATTTGAGGGTGCAACAGGGTGTGGGCCTGCTGATGGAAGAGGCAGTATTTGATTAGCATAGATAAAAAGGACAAAGAGAAATATTGGATATCTGAAGTAAAAATTGAAAATTCTGTAAATATACATTCCATCAGCCTCGAAAAGAGGTTAACATTTCAGATGAAATGTCAGAAGTGGTATAAGGTTCCACCCAAATATTAACCATCTTTACCTTTCAGGTGCTGGCCAGCCTGCTGTGCATTTCGTGCAAATTGTGATTTTGATTTATTTAGTATCTCAAAGGGCTTGAGAAGCTACATAAATGTCACGCACATACGGTACAATGCCACATGTTTCCCACATATATCCCTGTGTGTTACTTTTCATATGCTGTGTAGCTAATGGCTTACAAATGTTCCTGGGGCTGTCCAAAATACTTCTGTGACATTTTGAGACTGCTAATACAATGGTCGGTGCCTGTTGTGCTGATTAAAATCAGGCACAGAGTCCTGATGCCTACTGTTTCAGGATATTTGATCATCTTTGTCTTTTGGGATTGAGTTATGTTTAAGTGTAGTGTTTTAAAACAAAATGAATTAACACGGGCTTCAAAAAAAGCCACAGGCTGCAAATATTGAAACTGTGTATTAAAGCCAGATGGGCTATTTTGTGGAATATCATAGCCAACTGTCTATTTCAAACTAATATAATGAGGATCAATTGTTTCATTCCGAACCCATTAGCCAAAATGGCCTCCAATCATTTTTGGAACATTAGGAGATGGTTTCTTTGAACCCACACCCAAGGGGGGAGGAGAGATAGCTGGTATTATTGACAGACCTATGAGCCAATCACTGACAAGGGAGGAAGTCAGCATCACAGCCTGACCTCTGGCTAAGGAGACAGAGAAAAGGGCAAAGGACACATGGGCAGTCATGCTTTAAAAACAAGACTGTCAGATGTAAACCTGAGATATTGATAAAATGCAGCAGGATAATATTTGTAATTAGAAATAGTCAGAAAGAAAGGTAATACCAAAAACAACTAAGTCAGCCCACAAAAGGGACAGGGTGCATAGTTTATTACTTTTTTTTCCATTTTTGAAGAGTGAAGTGAGATTGAGTTAAGTAAGTGGAATTTGCTTTGACTGTATGTTTATTGGCTGTCTGTGAAATGTTCGCATCTAAAGTGTTACAGTCTGCCTATTGAAAAATTTGTGAGTACATGTGAAAGACATGAGGGTGATTTTTAATATCTGTCTGCCTCTTTTCTGGTCGTAAAACGGGTGGTGTGCAGACCGCCCATCTGAAATAGGCGGGAAGCTGCTTAAATATGCCGCGGCCTTTGCCAAACCCCAGGAAATGCAAGGAGAAGGGTGGCAGCAGACTCTGGGGTAGTGGTGGCAAGTTCCCTAGGTCAGTGGATGGAAGGAGAAGGCATGGTAGTCTCCCTCGATAATGGTGCCGGAAACTTAGCTTTGCCCACTCCTGGGCCTTAATAAAAAAAGTTGCTACAATCTTCAGGCACTTGTCCTGCTTCAGCACCACTGCATCTTCCTGGCCCGGCAACGTAGCTCCCCTCTTGGTCGCAGAGGAAACTGGGCTGGGTTCATGGCAGGATCCGGGTGGCCGGAGGAAATCCCATCCCAACCTCTGCCTGGCAGGAGGAAGAAAATCCAGGTCCATTGCCCCATGAAAATCTACCTGGCTTTCATGTTTTGTGGAGCCACAATAGTGCCAGAGCTGGAAAGGTATGTGCAACCCCTCTGTCCATCTCACTAATGGAAGAAAGGCTATAAAAGGGAGATGGCTTGAGGAGATACAAGAGAGAGAAAGGAAACCAGGTAAAATACATTGAAAATATTTACCAACATTAAAATTGATAAAACTATGCTGAGTTACAATTCTGGATGGAACTAAAATAAATGAAGTGGCTAGTAGAAACTTAGCTATTCTGAAGAACTTTCCAATACCTCTTCTGGACAACATAGATTGTTACTTTCCTGGACAAATTAACCACAAATAAGTTAACTAGACACAGTCAGGAATGGTGTTGTCTCTGTTTTCAAATGCTGAAAGATACTGTTTTTGAATTCATCCTGGTTTCCAGTGTTTGAGATCAAAGAACATTTTAGCACTGGCACTCGAGGCCTGTTTTGGATTAGTTCAAAATTTTATTAGAAGAGACAGACAGGAGATTTATCTGCTTTCTCAGAGATGCTGAGGCCTAAGATTCTGCTGCTTTGAGGCATAGAAACACACAGTGCCTCCAAGCTCAAACTTAAACCTTGTGGCGAAGGGAAAGTAGGGTCGGATTGAGCCTTCAGTGCTCTAAATTAAATTGCGTTTGTGGCTAAAGTTTCCTAAGCTAAAAAGGAATAAAAATTGGTTATAGCAGTAAGTTCCAGATTCAGTAACAAAACCCTTAGTACTTCACAACTCCAGGGTGAGAATGTTCCCACTTGACATCTCATAAATAAAATTGTAGGGCTTCATATACACTTACTCTGAACCTTCATAAGTTGAGCCATGGGGTTTTATGTCAGAATTGACTAGACACTTTCCCCCATAAATAAAGCCATAGAATTTTATGCTTACTTTGCTTAGATTTTTCGTAAACCAATCTTTTTCCTGTTTTTCATTATAGCAGCTTGCTTCTACATATCCATACTCCTGATTCCTATCCAAATTGCTTGTGCACTGGAGAAGGACAAGATCAGGCTCAACTTAAGAAAAATGTTCTTGGGATGTGGGCAGTGCTGGCAAGGCTGCATTTATTGCCCGTCCCTAGTTGCCTAGTTCCCTAGTGGTGGGCGATTGTACAACTGAGTGTCTTGCTAGAGGATATTAAGAGTCAACCACATAGTTTGGGACTAGAGTCACCTGTAGGCAAGACTCAGTAGGGGTGGCAGGATCTTTTCCCTGAAGGACATTAATGAACCAGTTTTTACGACAAGCTGGCAACTTTCATGGTTTTCTCTGATGCCAGTCCACAAGTTAACAGATTTATTGCATTCAATTTGACAACTTGCCATGGTGGATTCAAACTCACAGGGGGGTAAATTTCACTCTGGGTGGGGGCGGAAAATTGTGGATCAGCCATTTTATTCAAATTGAAAGGAAAATCATGATCAACCGACGGCTGATCCACAACCTCCCGCACCCAAAGTGAAAATTACCCCCACAACCTCTGGATTCCTAGTTCAGTACCATAACCACTATATTACCACCTTTTCTGTTACATGTCCTGCGCTGTAACATCCTCAGGTTTTGTAGTGTGCAAATTTCAGCAACAACGCTAAACCTATAGTGTAAAAGCACCAAATAAAGATACATACCTTGGTTTTATTCTGAAATAGTTTCACTTTATGAGTAATATTCTCAATTCTGTTGCCTAGGTTTGTGAGAAAGAATGTCTTATTTTCTGAAATGTTCATTTTCATATCACTGTTTGTTTCACACCTGTTAACAGATGACAAGAAATGGTTACAAACAGACCCGGATGGCTTCAAAGGAAGAAAGCATTTGCAATTAATTTATAACATTTTGAGAAAAATGCCCACACTGTTGAGTGAAAATTCACTTTTAAGTTATACTCAAAGAAACATATGTGCTGATGAATGCTCAAAGAAAATAAAAGGCTTTCCCATGTTTGATTTCAGGCTGTTGGACTAGATGCCAGTGAGAGATTAGGCAGGCAATACAAGTCTGAAACCCAGAGGAAATCAGCCACACTACAGTCGGGGAGAAAAGAACAATTGGGTTACTGGGAATGGCTTTCCATGAGGGAGGAAGCCAGACAACAACAGGAAAGTGAATCATGCGTCATTTCACACAGGAAAGCAGCTTCACCTTCTGTTAGGCCAAGATAAGAATGCTCTCAAGGCCCACATAGGTGAAGGCCAGTGCTATCACAATCTTCTTTCTAATGTCACCTTCAGAATAAGACCTTCTACTGCCCCTTGACACATCTATCATGTCAACTAAATAAAGTCGATTGACTATAATGAGGCTCTACGAAAAATTTAATAGCATTGAAGGATTAGAGAGTAAAAGTCAGGCAGGGAAGACCTGTATACTTTATAAACTGTTGACCAGAAAACAAGAACCTTTTCCTTTGACCCAATTTAAGCATAAACTTTTGGACAGGAACAATGAATTCAGAAGCACAATGATATTTATGTATATCTTGTGAAGCGTAAACAGAAATTTGTTTGCTAGTTCCTGAGCCTGTCTGTCAGATTAATTGCCATCCATTTACTCATCCCACCCTTCCCATTTGTACCCTGAGCCATATTTATTGTCATAGGTCAGCATCTGTTGTGGGAAAAGAAGAGGCAATAAGTCTTACGTTGTATGGGACATCCTGATGTTGCAGGGCTGCCATTCCCAGTGAATTTTGGGAATCGGAGTTCCATGAGCAGTGCAGGTGAGATGATGTTTCTTTCCAAGTTGATAAACCCTTTGCCCTGGGAATTCCACTTCCTTTTCATAGATCTGTGGTTTTACTGATTGGTAAAATGGTAGAAAGAGATATTTTAATATTCTAGTGGTAAAAATTACACATTTCTTGAAAGGATTATCATGATTTATGTTACAAATGTGTTTGGGGAACTGTGCAAATAATTGTATTTCCATTCCATTAACAGTGTAATTATTGAAATTGCAGGGACTAGATGCCACCAGCTGAAGTTCCCTCACTCCCTCCAAACTATCTGCTGGCAATTATTGCGGACAGGACATCTCAGGCCCAAATATAACTTGATTCAGTGGAGCTGCTGTGATTTCTTAGCTTCGTGATTTGATTCAACACAAAAAAGAACTGTTCAATGTTCAGATTTTCAAATAGTGCTGTACACAAAAAGACCCTTACTGCTTTGATTTGATGCAACAGATTCTTGCGTATGGAACTAATCCAATAATAAGTCGTTTCAGTGCTTTGTGGTACCTTACCTATGAGTTGTTGTACTACAGAACCAAAGCAATAAATGAGAGTTTTATTTGCAGTGAATGATGGTCAGTTCGAACACACGTCAATGATTATTCGGGTACAATGGGGCTGATTTTTGTTTTCGTTGTTCATTGGGCAGGTGATTGCACCACCTTCTCAATGAATCTCGCTGGAGGACTGAATCATTTTTGTGATAGGGCCTCATTAGAATAATATGGGTGAGCTGCCACTGCTGAACGAACACTGACAGGCAGCTTCTTGATTCACATATATTCTGTGATGCCATTGTACAATTAGGGGTACATATTATGATCATGTTCCTGAATCCAGCCATTCTGGACAGCAGTCTGGGAGATCACTTGGAACATGAGCAATCTCACTATCCCGGAGGACCCACCTCAGTGCTCACTAGGCCTGAAAGGGCCCCCCACTACACAAAGACTATCATGAACACTGCTACCAGCTGTATGGAGATGCATTCCTTCCTCTATGGGGAAGTGCAACCCCACCCACGGAAAACACATCGTTGAAACACGCGTACCATCTGTCAAGTGGAATGAGTGATGTTTGGCCTCAGCCAAGAATCGTGGATTAAAATTGAGTCTAAATTAAAATTTAAAGGGGTGGAGAGAATTAAAGGGGAGTGTCACAAGGAAGGCGGGAGGGGGTGGGAAACGACAAAAATTTAGAATGGTTCTGGAGAGCATTAAAAGGCATTTCAATCCATCGGCAAACCTTTGCCATGGCTGGAGGGCCATGGCCAGGATGAAGGGAAAGGGGCCCATGGTTGCAGGCATCAGTCTGCAGACAAGTGACAGCTGGCAACAAAAAACAACAAACGAAAAGCTACAGGAGGAGCCTGTAAAAGACATAATACACTTGAGTGTGTGTGGGGCTTTTAAATGCAGGTCTGCCCGAGGCATTATCCCCCAGAAAATTTCACTGGTATGCTGGAGACTCAGTGCCCTGGGGCTGAGAATGGCTCGCAGCCCTTCCACCTGCCCCTTTTTAATATGTTAATGAAACTTACATTGGCATTCAGCGGGAGTTTTAGACATCCATCCTCGGCCTGGCTAGAATGTGGAGCATGGCCGTGACTGAGCAAAAATCCGGCGGAACTGAAATCAGGCCAGAAACGAGGCAAAACTTGCCCCCTTGTTACTATAGGGGAGAATTTCCATGGAGGTTCTACCACTCACCCACCATAACTTCGGTTATGTTGTTTATCCAGGGTTTCTGCGGCTCTTCAGCCAAAGTTCGGGGGGATTAGCAGGAGAACCCCCATGGAAATTCACCCCCTATATTTTTGGGCCATGGATTTTCGTATTTAAACAGGAACCTAACAAAGTGATTTTGCTGTCTGTGCTCTGGATGGGTCAGATTTAGTCTCTCGCCAATAATTGATGTTTGGAATTATGGTCTCACCTTCCATTGGCTGGTTTGTTTTGGACAACACTTGTGCTTTCTTGAAGGGACTGTTTAGCACAAGTAGACTACAGAATCTAAGTGTTATAGATAAAGTGCAGCTGCAAACAATCTT
Source organism: Heptranchias perlo (assembly GCF_035084215.1). NCBI lineage: Eukaryota > Metazoa > Chordata > Chondrichthyes > Hexanchiformes > Hexanchidae > Heptranchias > Heptranchias perlo. The sequence continues at coordinate 44,830,254 of NC_090339.1, read as the reverse complement.
TACATATATAACAAGAGATTCGGGCCTATTATTTGCACTTGTGCATGTGTAGAATAGCTTAGAGCACCTTGCAGTTTATAGCTGCTTTTCTTCACTGTATTTTCAGTGTGATTAAGGACAGTGCTGTGTATCTTTAAGGAAATTCCATATTAAAGGATTTGATGTAACCCAGTCTTCTGGCCATAGTTTTAGATGTTTATGTACATGCCAGTGACTAAAAAATGTATTCAATGTTGTAAGAAAACAATCAAATAGTCACAAATGGAGCGGTTTCCACATGTGTACCCAGTGTAAAGCTACTCAACAATCATCTCCATGTGTTTTGCTGCATATTTTCTCTTGTCTGCAGTTCATTATCAAATACTATTTTTATCTGTTTTGGCCCAAACTGAAGTCAGTGAACTTTGCACTCAGGGCACTCTGACCCTGACTCAAAGTCAGGAGAGGTATAGTCTGACTGCAAAGATCATGCGAAGTGCAAAAAAAGAGTCAAAACTCTCCCTTTGGGAACCATCTAAAACAATATTATAGTCACTCTCAGTGGATTTTGCAATATGTTGTGCAATATCATGAACACTATCTGTGTTTCTATGAAATGGAGGTGTTACAAACTGTGTAAAATAGTAGGGAAAATAATTTTATATGAATGTATTAAGTATTCATATGCTAATTTTGCACAGCACAATTTCTACAAAAAATACAACCTACAGCAAAATTCTGCAAGATTTAGGCAATTTTCCATTTATACCCTTCTCCTCTACATTTAGTAATTAGAGACTACAAAATGTCCTGAAATTATGCTGTGCATTACCAACATAGGAATTCTTAATGCGTTTGAAATTCCTCTCTCCGCTATTTTTACCCCATTATTTTAACCTACTAAGAGAGGAATTTCAAACAAAGGTATCAAGAGGTCCAATGTTATCATCTCATGGCATAATTTCAGGACCTCTGCAACTAGTTTTCTTTCATCTATCTTCCTTTTATCCTTTCCTTCACCCCAGCCTGGCTTCTCAGCCCAGCTGAAACAGTTCTCCATAACTTATGGAGCAGTTCCTCTTACACCAAGGAGCACAAACAGAAATTCCAGTTTGTGGAAGGTTTTGTGGTAAGAAACGATGTCATGAATTGTATCCTTCGAAGGGCAGTTCTCATGCAAGCTATCAGATGTGCAATTGCTTGTTTGTTGCTCTGGTGCTGTGGAATCTACCCTGCAGCATAAACAAGACAGCTTCGACAGCACTGGTGCTCAAAAGGATTACAGACGCCCTTCTGCTTCAAACAATTCTTTAACATAATGAGGATGTAAAGCTCCAACTCTGCCTCCAGAGACTGGATTAGTATTTTGCACCGACTCTGTGGTGTCTCTTATCATGTGTAAGATGCACAGACAGTGATTCTCTTTTTGCATTGGTTTTCTTACTGTTTACAAGGTGGTTTACTTGTCTGATGTGAAGGTTTTCCAAGGCTATCCAAAGATGAAAGTTATGTCACATTACTTAAGGCAAAGGGTATTATTGATTTTATTATGCCGATTTATATATTTATGGTATTGGATCTGAGGACATATTAATTGTTGGCAGGTTATCTGTATTAACAGTACTAATTCACTATTATGTGTATTTTATACTGAAGTATTCATTCTATACCATCTATTACATGAGTTCTCCATTCATACAACTCTACATCAAAATTATGTCGATTGTACATAAAGGAAATCAGCAATGCAATATTAAAAATAACATCCTAGAGGCATATCAATTTTGCCTAACCAGATCTATGCTGGGACCTTCTGTGCCTCCTGTTAATATATCTCCAAGCATCAATACTTCTAATTCCAAACTTCAAATCTGACTCTTTTTTGCTTAAACTTGTCACAAAGCAATTGCTTGTCAAAATTTCAAGGGTTTCAATGTAAATTGTTGCTGGCTGATGAGAAATTTGACCGCTCATAAATACACTCACTGAATGTGTATAATCACTTTGTGTCCCCAACTATGAGCAAAGGATCCTAAGAGAAATTATGCAGAGTGGCTTAGCAATTATGTGGACTGCTGATAATTAGCATTGAAAGGACATTCGTACAAGTGAGCTGAAATTGTGCTGTGTGAGAGCTGTAATGAATGTGTTGGTCTCCACTCCTACGGATATGCCACATCCTGAATGGAGCAGGATCTCTTGGCGTAAGGAATCCCTACCCCTGCCTGCATTCCCTTGCCGTCATTTGCCTTGTAAGGGATAGTTGGAGGTGCCACCACTTACAAGGCAAAGAGGAAACTTCCGAAAATGGCGGAAGACCAGCAGAACCCCGAAGAATTTTCGGCCCCTGTATTTCTGGTGGTCAGTAATAAAGAGGTAAGAAGAAGAAACTGCAAATAGTGGAATCTGAAATAAAAATCAAAAATACTGAAAATATACTGCAGATCCATCAGCCCCTGAAAAAAGTTAAGATGACATAATGATACAGATCTAGATCCTTTGTCAGAACTTTACAGTGTCTGTGAAGAAGGGAACTCTATTAGTAAATATCATTAGTTGGAAGTACTGCACAATGAGTTATTCGATTCACCAACTCACACTAAAATATATATATTTGTTGGAGCCGCGGCAGCAGGATGACCCAAGTCAAAGGGTCCTCCTGCTGCTGTTAGTATGTGACTGCTTGTTAATCAAATCACCAAATAAGAAGCCTCCTATACTAACATTCCTAGGTTTGTATGTAGTATGTATCAATCAGCAACAGCTGAAACCCCTCTGGCATCATCGTCTGGTGCCAACAGCCTAGTAGCCTCTTCAAATCAGGGAGAGAAGCAAAGAATATCCACTTTGAACTGAATCAGAGCCAAGAATTAACTACTAGAGGATAGCTCTACATAATATACAGTGCTTGATATATGTTATGTAATTGTACAATATACAGTGATGGATATATGTTGTATATTTCTATATAACATACAGTGCTTGATATATATCAAGGAGCACAGAGCAGCACACCACTAACCTGGAAGATAAGAAGAAGATATGCTAAAAATAGTGGTTTGTTGATATCAAGCTTAGGTTTTAAAACCATACCGTCAGAAAAAGAGCTCACATTTATATAGCATCTTTCAGAATCCCAGAACGTCCCAAATCTAAAAGGCTGCTAAAACCTGAGGCACGCAGCCTCATTAACATATAATAATTACTGACCCATCTCAACAGCAGGTTACTCACCCAGCCCGGTTAAACCGGAAGTGGGCAGGTTCGCGGCGAATTGGGGGTCGGGTTTTAGAATTTAACCCCACCTCCCCACCCGCCCTGATGGGTTAAAATTCCCCCCAATGACTTATAGTAATAAATAATTATATTTAATTGTAACATCTTTTGTTTTTGGATGGGAGTATTTTTGTTTAAGCTGTGAATGCTTATCATCAGGGGCACATGCTTGAAAGGGCTACTGAGCTCAACAGCATGAGTAAGTTGAATTAACATGCACAGGTGATGCTGGGGCATCATTAGGTCATTAATGGTAATTTAACTTCCCCACACCATCAGACGCAACGGGTTCTATAATGGGCCGGTGATATGATCCGCCCGATTTCCACGTGAAGAGAAAATCTACTCTAATAACTCATTCATAAGCATTTACTATTCTAACAAAAATACTGCAGACAATTTTTGCTTAAATTCCTGTCATACCTATCTCAGCCTTTCCTGCAGGCACTGACTCTTGCTGGGGAATATCTCCAGGGGTGCCTGCACCCCAGAATCACCCCAAGGAGCTATATTTCATGTGTCAATATCAGCAGAATATTTGACCTCATAGCCAAGCACAATCCTGACTTCACCTCCTGTCCACAAATACACACTTTCTAGTAACCATTACTGGTTAGTGAGGCCAACAGTGATGCCATTATTGCCAACTCACTTTAGACCAGGCATTGAACCTTTGACTTTCTGATCTGTAGGGCACAATCTCATACTCTACAGTGCAATTACCAAGCCATGAGAGGAGCCTTCAATGATTGAATTTTTAAAATGTGTCTGGTTAGAAAAGCTGTCTTTAATTGTCCAGTTTATACAGGTTAGTAAAAGGGTATCTGGCTCTTGCTTTTAAGTGTATATAATCCTCTTGAAGCTCCACACTATCCATTTCTTCCTGACCTGCACTGTCCTTCTCTGCCAAACGATATATACAGCTTAATGTCCGACTTCCAGTTGTAAATTACGCACCCAGCTTCGATGCTGAAAGTGAATTCTTATCAATACTTTCAGAACAAGGGCATAAAACCTGGGAGCAATCAGATTTGCCTGTCCAGACTCCCACCACTCCCCAATAAGAAAGAAAAAATATGGTGCATTTTTGCAAGCTATCACCTCATGTTTTTAAAAATTCCCTTGACAGACAATTGCTCTTGTGGTCATGGAGCTTTATATCAAGCTTACTTCAAAAGAAGTTTCGCTGGTTGAAGTACTGCTTGTAATTATTAGCAGCATTCCATGCTGTAAAGCTGTTGTTTTTTACTGTGTCTGGTTTAGCTTTTTGTTCTTCAAGAAAACTACTTTGACAAGAAAGCAAAAAAAAATACTAAACATAACATAATGTGCAAACAATAAATCATTTACAAGCTACAAGGGAATGCTGCTGTACAAAAAAACTGCATCGCATGTTCTGAATTTTTTGGCAAAATTTATCTGACCCTCAAAGGAATGCTTGCTACTTCTAATGAAATCAAAATAGCTTGGGTGATTGTTTTTGCATTACTCACTACCCCCACCCCCGAGGCTCTTCCAGCTGACCCAGACCTGTGGGAGAACCTTCACCAGACGGACTACAGCGGTTCAAGAAGGCGGCTCACCACCACCTTCTCAAGGGCAATTAGGGATGGGCAATAAATGCCGGCCTCGCCAGCGACGCCCACATCCCATGAACGAATAAAACAAAAAGACCATTATGTATGCTGAAATCAAAGCAGAAATGTTGGAAATACACAGTAGGTCCATCAGCATCTGGAAAGAAATAAAAAAGTCAGACTAATGTTCTGGGCATAGTCAGATGAAGAGTTCTCAGAACATTAATCTGTCTTTTCTCCTTTCAGACACTGACCAAAATGTGTTTTTCAAGCACTTTCTGTTTTTATTTCAGATTTGTAGCATTTGCAACTTACTATCTTAGTGTATGTGCTGTTAGGCATGAATGGGTTGCAATTGACTTACCATATTTATGGACTCTTAGTGTGATGGTGAGGTTCTTCTGCAGATTATGCAGCTTGTTGTTTAGTGAAATAGTATAATTTCCTTCATCATTTTCTGATACATCCATTATTCTCAATGCATAGTGGTCTTGGATATAACAAGTCTGATTCTGTGTAATGAGTTTTCCATTTTTGTACCTGTTACACAAAACTACAGATTAGATGGACTAAATAAAGATGACCATTCTGGGTGCATTTTATCCCAATTGCAACATTTGAGTGTTAATATTTACTCTCTAAATGTGATCTACTTCATTGGCTCAGTTGTAGTACTCTCACATCTGAATCAAAGGTTCATGCCCAAGACCTGAGCTCTTAATTTATACTGACACTCCAGTACAATACTGAGGGAGTGCTGCATTGTCAATCAGTGCCATCCTTCAGATGAGATGTTACACTGATGGTTCATGTGCATGTTAATGATCCAACAGCACTATTGAAGAACAGCAAAGAGTCTCCCAAAGTCCTGACCAACATTCCTCATCACCAAAAACAGATTAACTGATTATTCATCTCATTGGTATTTGTGGGATCCTGTTGTGCACAACATGGCTGCTGCATTTGTCTATTGATAGCAGCCATTGTACTTCAAAGAAATTCATTGTGTATGAAATGCTTTGAGATGGTTCTGAAAGAAATGATAAGACACCATACCATTACTTTTCTCTTCATTTTCACATTCAAGTGATGCAGTATAATGAAGTGACACAGTTTATTAGCTGTGGAGTGCTGGAAGCAGCTAAGGTCTTAATAATTATTTTGGCCATCTCTCATGAACATTAACCCACACTTGGGCAACCCTCGCTAATGGTTATAAAAAAGAAAATGATGAAAACCATTCAGCATTTAATAAAGATAGATTAATGATTTAGGTGGGGCAATTCATCGGAATTCAGCTGAAGCATAATAACTGAAATGTCAGCTTGTCTTGTTCTTTTAGATGTTGACAGACCTGTTGTCCATTTACAGCATTTTCTTTTGTGATTTTAAATTTCCACGTTGACTGTATTTTAAAAAATCTTTTCTTTAATCTCTCTGCAGCCTTTGACTTGGTCGACTACAATGTTCTCCCCCAATGCCTCTCCTCCGTTATCCAGCTCAGTGGACTGCCCTCGCTCGGTTCCATTCTTACCTATCTGATTGTAGCTAGAGCAGCACCAGTAATGGTTTCTCTTTGCACCCCTGCACCGTTACATCTGGAGTATTACATCCTCAAGGATCTATTGTTGACCCTCTCCTCTATTTACTGCCCCTTGGTAACATCATTCAAAGACATGGGGTCAGCTTCCACATGTATGTTGATGATACCCAGCTCTATCTTTCCACCACCTGTCTCTATTTGATCCCAAGCTGAGCCTCCAACCTCATATCTTCTCCATCACAAAGACTGCCTATTTCCATCCTTGTAACATTGGCTGCCTCTGCTCCTGCCACAGCCCATATGCTGCTGAGACCCACATCCATGCCTTTGTCACTTCTAGGCTCACCTATTCCAATGCTCTCCTGCCTGTCTCCCATCCTTCAGTCTCTATAAACCAGCTCATCCAAAACTCTGCTGCATGCATCCTATCCCGCATCAGGTCCCACTCATGTCACCCCTGTCCTCGCTGACCTACACTGGCTTCTGTCCTGCCGACACCTCAAATTAAAAATTCTCATCCTCGTGTTTAAATCCCTTCCTGGCCTCACCCCTTCTTATCTCAGTAACATATCCTAGCCCTACAACATCCCCCAAGAACAGTGTGTTCCTCTGAATCTGGCCACTTGTGCATGCCTCCACCTTTTACCCCACCATTGACAGCCATGCCATCAGCTATCTAGGTCCTATGCTTTATAATTCCCTCCATATATGTTTCTGCCTCTTCACCTCCCTCTTCTCCTTTAACAGCTTCCTTAAAACCCACCTGTTTGACCAAACTTTTGATCACCCCCGCTAATATCTTCTTCTTTGGCTTGGTGTCCATTTTTGTCTGATTACACTTCTGTGAAGCACCTTGGGATGTTTTTCTATGTTAAAGGTGCTATATGAATGCAAGTTGTTGTTATTGTTGTTGTTGTTGTCATCATGTTGTTATCGTACAAATTGCTAGTTATTTGATAAATGGCGCTCTCTTTAGCAATGTTTATGCCATCTGCGGGGAGGACAGAAGACATTGGCGGCAGCATTCCCCTTGTACAAATATTCTCTTGCCAGCTAACATGAATAGCATTAACATGGTACTATAAACAGTCCAGTTCAATTCTTTGAACAGTGGCTGTTTCTTTTAGATCCAGGATTCAGTTTTTTTATCACCAATAAAATGGTTGTTTCAATGTAATATTTCTCCTGAAGAAGGTCCGCAATTAGCTTTGATCATTTTCTAGGATTGCTTTAAGGGGCTTTGTCATCATGAGAAGATGAATTAAATATCAGAACTAGACAATGACACCATTGTGTAAATGCATCACTGACGGTCTGTCACAAAGTACTCTCAACAAAAGGCTGTTGATACTTAGCAATTTGATGCAAAGTAAATAAGAATTCTACTTCAGAATTGAACTTGAACTGTGTGGTGTGATACTAAGCCTTACAAATCAACACAAGTCTAGACTCAAATCCTGGCTTGTGCTGACTTAATTGCCAGGGCAGTGATGGGGTGAACTATTAGGAAGGGGCAACTCAACCACAGTTCCTGTTCCTGCAAACCCAGATCATATGCTTAAATCTTGGTATGAAACCTGAACCTTTATCCCCTTGATATAGAAATAAGACTGCTACCAACTGAGCCAAGCTGACACACGACTTTAAGAGGTATTTAATACTGGCACTTGACTTTGTTTTTCTTACATTTCACCATCTGGAAAAGAAATTAAATATTTTATGAAAGTTCTTGGATAACCTTGTTTTAGTATATAAATGGCAGTAGGAGTGGGTACATTGAGTTAAGACAACTGAATTACTGAATAATTCCTTAAAGGAACTTCTCAAGTATGGCCCATTTTGTTTCTTTTTTGTTTTATTAACTGGTGCTGTTTTATTTTTAGTTTTCAAAGCTATTGTGCTTAATCACAGGAGTCTACTTATAGTCAGGAAACTGACTTCAAATGGCAATTTCCTTATGTAGGCTTTAGTTAAAGTGCTAGTATTGTTGATTTAGCGTGTTTGTGGGTATAATCATTCCTTGCGACAGCAATAACCTCTTGCTTGGAAAATTCCACTATATAGAGGTAGAGAAATCATGTTGCAGATGCCCTTTTTATATTTTCAGGTTAATTTGTATAAAACAGTGCTTGCCTCTATGTATAAAATTTTCTAAAAACATTGCGGCCCTGGCATTGGATGGGGACTGCTCGACCAGCAGAGTGGAACCCCTGTCTGGCTGCGGGTGAGGCCATGGATACCATCCCATACTTGGGAAGTTGGTAATTTGCATGACTAGAGTGGGTGCTTCAGGCCAGCAAAGGTGTTTCAGTGACGCCCACCCCAATCGTCTGATGTATAGCAGAGCAGCACAAAACCAATCTGATAGTAGGACACCAAGGCCCAGGAAGAGCTGACGAAAAGAATAATGTAAGTGGAAGTTCTGCTTCCAAGGGAGCGACTTGGGGGCATTTCAAAGGTAATCGACCCCACAGATTGATTCTTCTCTATTGTTAGAGCTTCTGAGGCCCTTTTCTGGTTCTCGATGAACTGCACACCAGCTCTCAGCTGGCATTAAATCTGCTGAGGCCATATAGGGGTAGAATGGGAAGATGTGGGGTGGGGCAAGGGTAGATTTTAAAGGGACATTACAGTTGAGGCAGAAACCTGATTTAAGCAGGTTGCACCTCAAATTCTTGGTGCGTTCGGGCAGCAATCACCCTTTCTGCCCTCCTCGGCCCTAGGAGTTTCCCTGTGGAATGTCCCTGTGGGTGGATGTTAAGTGATGACATGATCGAGAACAGCTGTAGTGCTTTCCACAGTTGAATAACCTGCTGACAGTCACTGTCAAGGCCCACACACAAAGAAATGCAACTGGGATAACGTGCCAGAGGGCTCTGGGCACCTGTAGAAACAGATCCCATCACGAATCAATACTTCTAGGAGAGGAGTGGAAAAAAATTGAAAAAGAGATCAATCACTGCTTCTACTTGACAGAAAGGCTATGAAGTGACTTGGTAGCTTCAGTAGCAGGGTTGCTTGATAATCAGGTGTTACTGGGTTCCATTTTCATGCAGCTTTAGTTGCCTGAGTTTTATCAGTTCTCAGCCTCAGCCCACTAGATAGTGAGCTACATGTTAATGGTTCACTGTAAATGGAAGAGGTAATGATGGTAACACTGGCAGAATACACTATTTAAACTACATGTACCATTTGCCAATCACAAAACTACTCTGATAAGATGCCTGTGCTACAAGACTGTACCACCTTCTCTGCTTAACAAGGTCATGTAGGAAGAATGATTGTCTGCCTTGAGGAAATCAGAGGAAAAAAATACATTAAAAAGTAGTTTATTAACATTCAGCATGCATCAGCTATTGTTTCGGCCAGGCATTTTGTAATTATGATCAGTGGTTTTGGCAGTAATTTGCAATGTGGTTAAAAGCTGTAATTTATCTATAACTGGGATGATCATAGTTCCCACGAAATTTCCTTCACTAGTGGCTGAAATATTACCCTTCTGGTTTGAAACTTGATAGGCTGCTCAAAAAATAAATAACCTGTCACAAATCTCTGAAAGATTTGTTTTTTAAAAAAAAAATAAAAGCCTTTTTTTTTGCAGGACAGGAGCCATTAATGAGGTTGTCAAGGTTTTTGATGAATTTTCATAATCCACAGTCACAAAGCGAATCTCAGAACTCAAACCACCACCCTTACCATATCTCACATATTGCAAAAGGTGGTAACCCTACCTGAAAGACATTGGATAAGAAAGTACACGAATAGATAACTTGAACAACTTAGAGATCACCTCCCTGAATTTCTGCATGGTTCCCTTGATTGCCCAGTGCAATTTTGAAGGAAATCATAGAAAAATGGTATAATTACACCATTTCTTTGAGGATTCAGTTAGTTTAGCATCTGTTGTGGGGAAGTTATTAGAATCTATAATTAAGGACGGTGTGACTGAGCACTTAGAGAAATTTGAGCTGATTATAGAGAGCCAACATGGATTTGTAAAGGGTAAGTTATATCTAACGGACCTAATCGAATTTTTTGAGGAAGTAACTAAAGTAGTAGACAGGGGAATGTCTATGGATCTAGTTTATATGGACTTCCAGAAGGCATTCAATAAGGTTCCACACAAGAGACTGTTAGCTAAAATGAAAGCTCATGGAATTGAAGGCAAATTATTGATCTGGTTAGGAGATTGGTTAGGTAGAAGACAGAGAGTAGGGATAATGGGAATGTATTCGGATTGGAAGGAAGTGACTAGTGGTGTCCCACAAGGATCTGTGCTGGCGTCTCAACTATTCACTATATTTATTAATGACTTAGATATCACAATAGAGAGCCATATGTCCAAGTTTGCTGATGTCACAAAGATTGGTGGCATAGTAAGTAGTGTAGACGGGAGCATAAATTTACAAAGAGACATTGATAGATTAAATGAGTGAGCAAAACTGTGGCAGATGAATTTCAATGTAGGTAAGTGTGATGTCATCCATTTTGGACCAAAAAAGGATAGATATGAGTATTTTTTAAATGATGAAAATCTTGGAACAGTGGAGGTCCAAAGAGATTTCGGGGTCCATGTACACAGATCACTAAAATGTAGTGGTCAGGTACAAATAATAATCAAAAAGGCTAATGGAATGTTAGCCTTTATATCTAGAGGGCTAGAATATGTAGGGGAGGAAGTTTTGCTACAGCTATACAAAGCCCGGGTTAGACCACATCTGGAATACTGTGTGCAGTTCTGGGCACTGCACCTTAGAAAGGACATATTGGCCTTGAAAGGAGTGCAGCACAGATTCACTGGAATGTTACCAGGGCTCCAAAAGTTAAATTATGAGGAGAGATTACATAAACTAGGTTTGTATTCCCTGGAATATAGATGGTAAAGGTATGATTTGATTAAGGTTTTTAAGATTTTGAAAGGAATTGATACGGTAGATAGACAGAAACTTTTTCTGCTGGTGGGAGAGTCTAGTACAAGGGGACATAACCTTAAATTCAGAGCCAGGCCATTCAGGAGGCAACTTAGGAAACACTTCTTCACACAAAGGGCTGTAGAAGTGTGGAACTCTCTCCAACAAAAAGCAGGAGGTCCTAGCTCAATTCATAATTTTAAATCTGAGATTGATAGATTTTTGCTAGCCCAGGAATATGCAGCCAAAGCAGGTAAATGGAGTTAGGATATAGATCAGCCATGAATGGCAGAACAGGCTCGAGGGGCTGAATGGCCTTCTCCTATTCGTATTTTCTGCCAAACTCCTGCTGGAAAAAAATCCAGGCCTTGACATTCTCTTTGTGTTCCTTCAAGGGCGGTTTTGTGTTTTTTCCACTAAAATCCACAATTACCATGCATGGTAGGCTAGTTGAGGGCAAAGTTGAGGCTGCTGCTGTGATGGGGGCGATTATGGGTTTCTATGGAAGGATTAGTTTGTTGCACTCCAAGGGCTCACTCAACTGGAGTTACCTTTGTGATCTTTGCGAATGACACCTCAGTTATCTGCTATAAAAGGAAGGGACACTGGCGAATGGGTGAATATTGGGACTGGTCTGATATACTATTTTTCTGGGGTTTCCTCAGCTCTTCTGCCAAAGTTATGACAGACAACCCTTGTGGAAATTCACCCCAGGGAGTCTTTACTTTCTGGTTGATTTGTTTAGATTCCCCAATAAAGGACTAGATTTTCGATCCATTCATGGTTAATGGGCAGAACATTTAGCCCAAAATTCCTGGCATGTTTAGATAACATCCACAATTTTTCCATTTTAAAAATGAGATGTTCTTTAAAACAATGTTGGCAGCCCAAGTCCTGAGGTGTCTCCTGACTGAAGCCCTGACTGCCATTGGTGTCCTGATCCAAAGTAGAGTCTAAGAGCTTTGTGGATAGTAAATTCTACCAGATACTGGACATCTAGATAACAGATACTTATCCTGCTGGATCAAGAACCCAGTACCTGTGAAAAATCAGTTAAAAATGCTCAACTGCATTTTAGCTGGTTTATGCAAAATTAAGCCCTGAATTGTATGAAAATTTTTGAACATTATCGAGAGTATGGATAATCATGAGTGTGGTTAATTGAGACTTTGGCTCATTGTAATTGGTTTAAGTGTAACAGCCAACAGATTATCAATACTATACTTCGGTATTTTTGAGGCTTTAACCTTACATGTTGTAATGTTATTACATTATGCTGTATCTAGCTTACCTACTTTGATCTGATATATGTCGGGTTACCACCTTTTGCCAAGTCTAAAACCAGGCAGGGGCAGAGCAATGGGGAACTCACGGCTTAAATTCTGAGTATTGTTTTCTGATAATGCAAATTCATAACAAGTCTTAATAAACTCAATAATTAATGCCTCCACATCATCAGACATAGAACAATGTGGAAAATGGACTTTTATTTTAAAAGCAGACTTTTGGTATCCCATTTACTTGTTGGAAATTTCTTGCCAATCCACTCAAAAACTGTTCCGTCTGGTCCAGCACCAGAGAGGTAACAACCTGCGACGCGCGTAGGTTGTAAAGTTTGAAAATGAAACATTGGTTTTGTGGGTAAATGTACTAACTGGTGTGATACTAAGCCACACAGATTTGGAGGTTCACAAGTTCAATCCCTGGCCTGTGCTGAATTAGCTGATCCCAGCTGGGAGATTGGTACAGGCCCTATGAACGCCTTCAGCAATCTGGGCCACGGAGGTGAACAATCATCCAGGGATCCAGCTTCTAATCACTGTCCAGTGATTCCTCCTGGAAAGTGCATGTCCATATAATTGGGTGGGGAGAGTATTGTCTCATACTATTATCCTTTTGTGAACAGCCTGTTGATACGTGCTATCTGGACTTACACATCAAGAATAGCCATTTGGAAAAGGTACCACAGCATTGTGAGTGCTTGTGGAACCATATCGAAGCATATCATCACCTTCAGGAAAAGGTGAGAGAAAATTGGAAAAGTTTTAAAAAAAAGACTCCTAAATCAATATGTTCATTAAGAAGTGGGGTTTGTGGAGGAATCAAAATTATGAACTTTACCAGATCACTTCCGGAGGCGGGAATGCGTTGACTTTCACAGATAGTTTTACGTGCCCTCGTCCAGCCAATACGTCCAAAGGGGTGCGTTTTTTGAACTCTGCTTTAATAAAAGGTTTATCTGCAATTGGAAGAGGAAGAAAACTATGAGGAGATCTGTGAGGCAGTGCAATGACATGATTAATTTTAGGCTGAGTGAAACCAGTTGTACCATACATACTATGGTGTAGAATCGACGTCATTTCTTGGGGGCTTCTGCATAGGTTATGGTGGACAATTGGGCAACTCTCACAGAAATTCCAGGTATTTACATTTAGCTTTACAGTTATTTTACAATGTTCAACATTTTTATTGTTTTCAGGAACATACTTTAAAGTAGGTTTAATGTACATCCCTAAAACTGTAGTGAGGAACGGAACTTTGACCAACTCCACTGTGATTTTTTTCATCTTATGTATAACGTATCAACAGCAATGTTGATGTGCATATGTCAAACCAACAGAAGGTTCTACACCTGCGTTGTTTTGTTCAGGGCCACAATTGCAAGCAATAAGAACATAAGAAATAGGAGCAGGAGTAGGCCAATCGGCCCCTCGAGCCTGCTCCGCCATTCAATAAGATCATGGCTGATCTGATCCTAACCTCAAATCTAAATTCATGTCCAATTTCCTGCCCGCTCCCCGTAACCCCTAATTCCCTTTACTTCTAGGAAACTGTCTATTTCTGTTTTAAATTTATTTAATGATGTAGCTTCCACAGCTTCCTGGGGCAGCAAATTCCACAGACCTACTACCCTCTGAGTGAAGAAGTTTCTCCTCATCTCAGTTTTGAAAGAGCAGCCCCTTATTCTAAGATTATGCCCCCTAGTTCTAGTTTCACCCATCCTTGGGAACATCCTTACCGCATCCACCCGATCAAGCCCCTTCACAATCTTATATGTTTCAATAAAATCGCCTCTCATTCTTCTGAACTCCAATGAGTAGAGTCCCAATCTACTCAACCTCTCCTCATATGTCCGCCCCCTCATCCCCGGGATTAACCGAGTGAACCTTCTTTGTACTGTCTCGAGAGCAAGTATGTCTTTTCTTAAGTATGGACACCAAAACTGTATGCAGTATTCCAGATGCGGTCTCACCAATACCTTATATAACTGCAGCAATACCTCCCTGTTTTTATATTCTATCCCCCTAGCAATAAAAGCCCAACATTCCGTTGGCCTTCTTGATCACCTGCTGCACCTGCATACTAACTTTTTGAATTTCTTGCACTAGGACCCCCAGATCCCTTTGTACTGCAGTACTTTCCAGTTTCTTGCCATTAAGATAATAACTTGCTCTCTGATTTTTCCTGCCAAAGTGCATAACCTCACATTTTCCAATATTGTATTGCATCTGCCAAATCTCCGCCCACTCACCCAGCCTGTCTATATCCCCCTGTAGGTTTTTTATGTCCTCCTCACTCTCCACTTTCCCTCCCATACTTGAGGAGCCCAGTAAGGAACGATACAACACAGGGTCTACATCCACAATTCATCATATGGTAAGCTGCATGGACAGTTGCTAAATGCAGGTCAAGCATTTCCCCGCAGGAAGAAAAAATATTACAAGGCCTATAGATCTGATAGACGGTCCTTGCTTTCTCTTCCTGGACATTAGGAGAAGGTGAGCGAACAGCACTGAATTCTGGCTCTGATAATATCCCACAGTCTGTTTTGGAGCCAAGGAGGCACATGGAAGAAGTCTGGAAGGATCAAATGTTTAGGGGAACTGGGTCACAAGTGGTTCCTGGGCTGTAATACGAGTAGCACTATTCTGCTCCATGTCTTTATTTAAAAGTTCTGATTTTTAAAAAAAAACTATTTTGATGCTTTTTTTATGCTCACAAAGTTAAGGGTTGTAAACATGAAAATGAAATACTTCCTGTTTCAGGCAGCCAGTAGCAGCGTCAAGTATTACCAGGTCAGTCTCATCCCCTCAGCCACTCCAGTCACATGATTTGGTGGGAGGACAGAGTGGAGAGTTCTAAAACAGTTCTGTTCATTCCAGAAGGGACTAGCACTTTGGAATGCCCTGAAGTCACCTGATCTAATGTTGTCTGATTCTGGAAAGCTCGCTACTGAGTATACAGCAATACCCAACCTTTCACTCCAGGGTTGAGGCAGCTCCAGGTCAATTCCCAGGATGATCTGAATGTTAGCCCATATTATAATGAATGGAATGCTTCAGCACGTTGATGCAACTGACAGAGCAGAAATGAATCTAACATGTGGACAGAAGCGTCCCCAAACTAATAACAAATACACATGTTACCATATTTTTCCAGGAAAGGCGCTGGTGGACTACTTTGAATAGAAGGCATTTTCCCTCAAATTTCCTTTCCATTTAATAAATATTATCCACTGCAAATGCATCTCCCATGGTGCTGCTCATAGGTAGTCCAGAGAACAGACTGCAGAACAGGACATTTGGATGGAGCATACAACACTATTTGGCAGGGGACACAGCCAGCCCAAAGTAGAAGCTGAAGGGGAGAATGGATCAGTGATTGAGGCTCAAGTTGTATCATGGATGGAAAAGGATCATTTTCCTGTGAATTGGTAAATGAGATTGGGAAAGTCATTTTCAAGACTGAGATCACTAGATTTTTGTAAGGGTATCAAGGAATATGGAGCTACAGCGGGTAAATAGAGTTGAGGTACAGATCATCCATTATCTAGTTGAATGGTGGAACAGGCTCGAGAGGCTGAGTGGCCTACTCCTGTTTCTATGAAAATCCTGGACCTTGGGTGAGCCTGGTGGTAGTAAAATGCAGGACATGGGGTGGGGTTCAAGCCAGAGAACAAGCTGGAATCCATGGTGATGCCTGGAGTCTCAGGTTGCCCCTTTACTATAAAAGATGATATATGGCAAGTTCCCATATCCGTCCATTGGTTGGACCTCTGACACATCATTGAGTTCATTAATTGACAGTGCTGTCAATGAGCTCTGGTATAAAATGTGATAGGTCAACAATCAACCAATTGGCACTTGGAAAATTACTCTACAGACACAAAAAAAGTGTACTTAACGTATTTACATCGATTCTGCTTCAATTAGTTACAATGTCATTTGAAAAATGTTGATTTCAAGCTGCATAAAGATTTTACACAAATAAAATAGTTTCATTGATCCTGTAATTTATTTGGAATTTACTTGTATTACAATGCTTAGCTTTGAGTTCCACCCGTTTTGAATTTTGATGATCGCTAATTGAAAGCCTGAATATATACTATAAGTTATATAGTATATAGTATGAAGTAATTGAAAACAATATGAAATGGTACAGCAAGCTGACAAGAGGCTTTAGAAGATACGAGCATTTCAGCATTCCCCATGGCTGAGTGGGAGTGGAAAATAATTTTGCTTTGCTTATTGACCTATTGTACAACCAGTCACCAGGATATGTCAAGAAATACCTGATTATGGTGTGGGTTGACTCACTGCACCCCTGTGAATGCCATTCCAACTCATAAATTAAATGTACAAAAGGCTTACAATTGCTTACCAATTACAGTAACTCTAGTCTTGTTTAGCGATATATTTTTATTCAATACTTTGCATACGTAGGTTCCTTTATCACTTTGCTGAATGTCCTTCAGAGTTAGAATACTGTGATATATAGTTGTGTTTACTCGAGCTTGGCTAATAATATTTGTCCGATTAGTCTGCAAATAAATAAAAAGAGTTATGCATCGTAATTCCATTACCCAATGCACAACAGCTCCTCACTGGAACATTGCCTTTAAAAGGACTCATTTAACACATTGATTATGGCTCTCTCACTGTGCCACTTATTGAGCACAGAAACATCAGCAGATATTCAATTATTAACACTTGCTGTTTGTGAATGTTTAATTGTTACATGTATTAAGCTGTATTTACTTCTCTGCAACTTTCTCTGCTCTCCTAAAAATGCTACCTCATGTTGGGCTATGGCTAGATACGAATGAAGTCACATTGCTTCATTTCATCTGTACATAAACCTCAGGGGCGAATTTCCATGGAGATTCTCTTTGTTCCACCACAATAACTTTGACGAATGTTCAGTGGAATTCACGTTTACGCGTGTAAATAGAATGCCTGGTGAAGTTACTGCAGCGGAGCGGGAGAAGTCCCAAGTAAATTCACCTCAATAGTATTCTGTAAGATGATGAAATATGGTTCCCTGCCTTCATTTCACCTCATGCTATTTTCTATAATGGTCACCAGAACGTGCAAGGGATACACTTTGAATATTAAAATGATTAGAGACAATTTGCACAGGATGAAAACCAATCTTCTGTGTATAGTCTCACATGGGAGGGGAGGAGGGGGCACATTGCTAAATATTCATCTGCAAATTACAGAGGGGGCAGTCAGCCCATAGGTCTTTTACAGCTTAAGATTTTCAGCACAACCCGAAATAACATGTCAGAAACACTTCTGTTAAAAATCTGAATGAAACTTTGTGCTGGTAAAAGGTTTGCATGGAATTGTAGGTGTTAGCCCAGAAATTGCTGTTGGCCTTAATGGATGAAGGCTCAACATGTTCATATGACATTTACCCTGCTATTTAAATACAGGTATTAACACATTTATTTTAAATGGGTTATGCCTTCGCTAAAGTAGCAGACAGAGGAATGTCAAATGGACATGTCAAAGTGTTCATCTGCTAATAATGCTAGCAGTAATTTCAAAGCTTTAGTGTCAAAATATTAATAAAAGGCTTCAGAAAATCAGGTAAATGTACTTCAAAATAACATAAGTCGAACTTACTGTTTTGCCAGGGTACTCCCACTGAAATTCCGGTCTGCCATTCAAAGGCATCTTCACTATGCACTTGATAGACAGTGTATGCCCAGACAGCACCTTGATTTTAGCACTGGTATTAAGCTGAACGTGTTTCACCCCTTCAACTGAGGATAAAATAAAATTTCATATCTCAAAATAAGCAATATAGCACATGGCCTTGGATTTTACTGCTTTCAGGAGTTAGAACACAAATGCCAAAGGAATAATGTGACATGTTCCATCTTTGCTATGGTGGCAAACTGACCCATCAAGTTCCAATTGTAATGCTGCAAATAATTTAGTTTAACAAACTGGAAGTGAGCCAGTTGACTTTTATATTTGGTGAACTTTTGTAGTCACCAAGGTGATGGATGTTAGTTAATAGACATGAGATACTTTTCCATGTGTTCCATCCAATGCTAGGATAAGGCACATTCATGTTGGATTGTAGCAAGGATTAGGTACAAAATAACGTTCCCTCCACTCTGCCTCAACAATGTGTTCTTACCCCAACCTTAGAAGAGCATTTCCTATTGCCAGTGCAGCATTTCTTTTATTCTGGTACAGAATCTCTTTGGAGAGCCATAAGCCCTCCTCCTTCCCTCTAGGCTTCAGTTATTGTGTGGTTATCTTGGTAAAGGTAGGTGAACGGCCAAGGCCCAAGGTGTAACGCAACACCATGGTTGAGAAGAGAGGAAGAGAGGATGAAGTAAATGATTAGGCCCTGGGAAGTTTGCATTTTAAAAGCATGTAAATTGCGAGGAGAAGGGAAGTCTGAGGAAGATATGGAGATTCATGGTCTTGAGGTGTTGCGTGTTAGATTAGTAGGCAGCGCAACAAGTCTGATTTCAACACATCGAGGAAGGAGGGAGGATAAAGTACTTTGTGTACTTAATACATCAAAATAAAGTAAAATAATAAGGGGAAATTTTAACTCTTACCCGATCAGCGGGAAAGGAGCGTGAGACCAGTTAAAATGGAACAGCTCAGTTTGCCGCTTCGTTCCCACCGATTCCCCATTTTAACGCCGCTGGTTTTGGCAGCAGATGAGACTCCCGCTGGAGTCTGTGACATATATCGGACCCCGATGGCACTTTAACCCGCTCCTGAGCCACGAGCACCTCACCAGTTAAAACTGTCGGGAAGCCAGCGAGGCCCTCTAAGTTAAGTTAAAAAACTTAGTGGACCTAGGAGGAGCAAGAGTGCTCTGTCGGGCCCTACAAAGAAAGTTGGGGCCCGTGCTGTCAGGCACCCCACCCCCAGCTGCGAGACCCTTGCAATACACCTCCTCCCGAACCTACCTTACTGCCAGTAGCCTTCTCTTGGTGCTGGTGGGCGGACTCCAGGCCGCTTGATCTTCATCTCCCTCCCAACCGGCCAGCTGCTGCTTTCCGTCCAAAACGGGCAAGCAGCTGACCAGTGGCATTCAAATAAGGCATGGCAGTTAAAATCAACCCCGTTTGCAACAAAGACTGCCGTGCGGGATCACTTTTCGTACTCACTGGCTTCCCGCAGGGAGTTGAAATTGGCTCTATAAATTCTGAAGGAAAGAAAGAACTCACCTTCTATGAGAATCATATAGTGAGATGTGAAAAGCTGATTGTCGACCACTGTTCTGCATTGCAGCATGGCTGAGCGGATATGTTCAAGGTTTCGAATAATAAAACCTTGCTTAGGATCCCATGTGCTATTTGCTCCATCAATTTCAAAGATGTTGTGGTCCTGTATCAGTCACAGAAATGATCATCTGTTACAACGAAGCCCATAATCAACAATATCTCTCAAAGATTATATTAGGATATCCAGTATATATATTGCCCTCACTGTAGTTGACAGGGCTCTCGACTGTGTCTGTCCTATTTCCCGCACTTCTGCCCTCAGCCCTTCCCCTCCCTCCCAGAACCATGATAGGGTCCCTCTTGTCCTTACCTTTCACTCCACTAGCCTCCACATTCAATGTATCATCTGTCGCCATTTCCGCCACCTCCAGCACGATCCCACCGCCAAACACCATCTTCCCCTCCCCTCCCCTTTCAGCATTCTGAAGGGACTGCTCCCCTCGCGACACCCTGGTCCACTCTTCCATCACTCCCAACACCCACCCTCGTCCCCACGGCACTTTCCATGCGAGCGCAGGAGATGCAACACCTGCCCTTTCAACAGCGGTTTACTTGTACTTCTTTGAATTTAATACACCGTATTCGCTGCTCACAATGCGGTCTCCTCCACACTGGGGAGACCAAACACAGACTGGGTGATCGCTTTGCTGAACACCTTCGCTCAGTCTGCAAGCGTGACCCTGACCTGCCAGTCGCTTGCCATTTTAATTCTCCATCCCATTCCTACTCTGACCTCTCTGTCCTCGGCCTCTTACACTGTTCCAATGAACTCAATGGAAGCTCGAGGAGCAGCACCTCATCTTTCGTTTTGGCACTTTACAACCTTCTGGACTCGACACTGATTTCAATAACTTCAGATCATAACCACTGCTCCCATTTTTTTTTTCTTTTTTTGTTGGACTGCAGCTGCTGCTTCTGCTGTTCTGTTGTTGCCATTTACAGCTCCTCTAGACCATCTTTTGTTTCTTAACTTGTCCCATTACCACCCTCCTTGCCTTGCACCATCATCCCTTTTGTCATTTAATCACTCTTGCCCTCTACCCTATCACAGACCTTCCCTTTTGTTCGTTCCTACCCTCCCTCCCCTTTCCCTGGCTCTGTACTTGCTTAAAAACATTAACTCTTTAACATCTTCCAGATCTGACGAAAGGTCTTCGATCTGAAACGATAACTGTTCCTTTCTCTGCAGATGCTGCCTGACTTGCTGAGCTTTTCTAGCATTTTCTGTTTTTATTTCAGATTTCCAGCATCTGCGGTATTTTGCTTTTGATATATATTGTTCTATGGTGTGAATTATTATGTGGTAACAATTGAACTTCTTTTGCATATACTTGGCTATTTAGAAAGTGCACATGAATGGATAATGAACAATTTAAGAATTTAAATTTTTGATTGAGTCTAAATAGATGAATTACTTTATGTTATAATGCACTTGTAGAAGTTAATGCTCAAATAAAGTTATAACCTCTTAAATTTATTTTTGTTTTTTCATTTCTAATCAAACAGAAGAGAGAAAAATATAAAATGTACTGTGTTTCATATTTAGCATTTGATGCTCAGTTCCATTATAGCTATGTGACATTTTGGACCTTGAAAATCTACCTTTATCTCTTTTCCAGTCTACTATATTCTTCCCCCCTTCACCCATCTTCTGTTCATTGTTAAGTCCTACATTGGGTTTCAGGCTCAGTCTAAAATGCCTAGACTCTCCTGTAACTTGTGAATTGTGCTCGCTGACTGATTGATTCAGTCATTGTTGGACATAAATGTGAGGTGATGCATTTTGGTAGATCGAATCGGGCCAGGACCTACTCCGTTAATGGTAGGGCGTTGGGGAGAGTTATAGAACAAAGAGATCTGGGAGTACAGATTCATAGCTCCTTGAAAGTGGAGTCACAGGTGGATAGGGTAGTGAAGAAGGCATTCAGCATGCTTGGTTTCATTGGTCAGAACATTGAATGCAGGAGTTGGGATGTCTTGTTGAAGTTGTACAGGGCATTGGTGAGGCCACACTTGGAGTACTGTGTACAGTTCTGGTCACCCTATTATAGAAAGGATATTATTAAACTAGAAAGAGTGCAGAAAAGATTTACTAGGATGCTACCGGGACTTGATGGTTTGACTTACAGGGAGAGGTTAGACAGACTGGGACTTTTTTCCCTGGAGAGTAGGAGGTTAAGGGGTGATCTTATAGAAGTCTATAAAATAATGAGGGGCATAGATAAGGTCGATAGTCAAAATCTTTTCCCAAAGGTAGGGGAGTCTATAACGAGGGGGCATAGATTTAAGGTGAGAGGGGAGAGATACAAAAGGGTCCAGAGGGGCAATTTTTTCACTCAAAGGGTGGTGAGTGTCTGGAACGAGCTGCCAGAGGCAGTAGTAGAGGCGGGTACAATTTTGTCTTTTAAAAAGCATTTGGACAGTTACATGGGTAAGATGGGTATAGAGGGATATGGGCCAAGTGCAGGAAATTGGGACTAGCTTAGTGGTATAAACTGGGCGACATGGACATGTTGGGCCGAAGGGCCTGTTTCCATGTTGTAACTTCTATGATTCTATGATTCTATGATTCTATGGTGCGGGGGTGGGGGGTGGTTACTCTTAGGAACGTTATATTGGGTCATTCTGTGGCATTATTCATGGACCAGGAAGACTTAAGAGTGCTCTAAGAAATAAACTGAATATTTTTAGTAATAAGAGCTGGAATGGCCAGCTGGAGGGGTGACATTATGCTGGGTGCTGAAGTTATACATGTGCAGAGAAACATTCATCGCTTCCATCAAACTTGAGTAATGAAACCATCATCCAGAATTTCACTTTCTGCCGGTTTACTCTCAGATATACACATACATAAAAGAAATGCAGCTGCTCTAACCATTTGTATTGCATTATAAAATATATAAACATGAGGGATCTTGGTGTGCAAGTTCACAGATCCCTGAAGGCGGCGGAACAGGTAGATAAGGTGGTAAAGAAGGCATATGGGATACTTGCCTTTATTAGCCGAGGCATAGAATATAAGAGCAAGGAGGTTATGATGGAGCTGTATAAAACACTGGTTAGGCCACAGCTGGAGTACTGTGTGCAGTTCTGGTCGCCACACTACAGGAAGGATGTGATCGCTTTGGAGAGGGTGCAGAGGAGATTCACCAGGATGTTACCAGGGCTGGAGCGCTTCAGCTATGAAGAGAGACTGGGAAGATTGGGTTTGTTTTCCTTGGAGCAGAGGAGGCTGAGGGGGGACATGATTGAGGTGTACAAAATTATGAGGGGCACAGATAGGATGGATACTAAGGAGCTTTTTCCCTTCGTTGAGGGTTCTCTCACAAGGGGACATAGATTCAAGGTAAAAGGCGGGAGGTTTAGAGGGGATTTGAGAAAGATCTTTTTCACCCAGAGGGTGGTTGGAGTCTGGAACTCACTGCCTGAGAGGGTTGTGGAGGCAGGAACCCTCACAACATTCAAGAAGCATTTGGATGAGCACTTGAAATGCCATAGCATACAAGGCTACGGACCAAATGCTGGAATATGGGATTAGAGTAGACAGGGCTGATGGCCGGCGCGGACACGATGGGCCGAAGGGCCTCTATCCGTGCTGTATAACTCTATGACTCTATGACTCTATGAAATAATCACAAAATTACACTTATTCATGCATGCAAGTCTGAAAAACATCAAGAGTAAAGGCAAAGCTGAACAACTAAAGTAAAAATCAAGCCCCTGGCTCCTGAGCAAGGGTAGGCCTTTGAAGTCAGAAGGTATTGGATGGATTTTCAAGGGAGCATGGACAATTTTATGGAAAATTTGAAGATTTTTGTAAATTATGCCTTTGTTATGTACAACTCCTATTTTTAAAGCAATTTCCTCTGGTTACTGACAAGACAAGAAGGTGTCGGAAAGCAAAATCATTTGAGCAATTTCATTGATTCCCCTTCTCCAGCTCATGAGCTGTTTTATTGGTAGCTCTTGTTGATTTTTGATTGGTAGTTTTCATACCTAATTATTACTTTCAATTTGTAGTTTTTGGGCATTGCTTGCCACTTGTTCTTTGGTAAGTTTGTAACCTGTTCAGTAGCAATTTGTTGCTTTTAATATATATGATCTTTGAGCTAATTAGGTGCAAGTGTGATGTACACTTTGCTTTTGTGACATTTCAAATGTGACACTTTCTAGTGTAATGCTTTGTGAGATAGTGGAAAAGTGATACTTTATGTGTAAGGCACAAAACTTTTAATTCTATTGGTAGGTTGTTTCCAGGGTTTCCAATAATCCAACATTGAATGATAGAGTAATAGCAACTGGATCTATCATGGTTGATACCAGTTTTACACTTAGGCAAAGTTCAGCAACTCAATCTCTGTTTATAACCTTCATCTTGTAAAACTGACCAACTTCTCTAATTTGGTCTTAGCCAGTTGTGTTTTTTAAACCATTATTGATGAATTTATTGAGATTTATAGTTATGCACTGTTGATTTGTCAAGGTGCCATTGACATCAACACCAGGTAAGTAGTTCATTGATGTGTTTAATGGAAGCACAGTGAGAACATACTCAAACCAAAACATTAACATTTACTGATGTTAAGGGAAGGTCTAGAACATCCATAAATTCTCATACTCAAATTCATGTGTCATTACAGATATGGGGGAGGGGAAAGTTCCTTTATTCTCCAAGCTCGACTGCCCGTCTTTTCATTGGCTGTGTCATTTTTTGTTCTCTTTATCTATATTCATACCTCCTGGAAACTGTCTTGTGATAAATCCGCTTAAGCACTTGAACTGTCAACATGCCTCCCAAGAGAACCACAGTCTCCTTCCAAACTCCTTGCATCACTGGGCACCCCATCATGCATGTTTGAATTAGAACCCAAGTTCAGTCTATCACCGTGTGTGTTGGGCAGCCTCCTGGGTTTAAGATATATTCTGTTCAATCTTTCATGATGTAACTGAACTAAAGTGGTCAGGTGTTATTATAGGCTGACGAATGTTTAGCATATTCAAATGGCATTCCTTGCTCTATTATTTTAACAGGGGCATTAATCTATCAAAATAAATGGGTTAATACCACCTTTAAAATAGTGGGCAGTGGAATGTCATATGAATACAATAAGGATTTTCCCACCAACAGCAAGTTTCCATGGTTTATAAATGTCATTAAAATCCTAAGATGTGCTCACATAGGTTAGAGTACATTAAAGGGCAGAAACAATTTGAAGAGCTCAGGAGATGTCCTAGCATACAAGAATGAAACTTCAGGGGCCCGATGTTAGCAGGCCTGCGGGTTCCCGGCGGGGGGGGGGGGCTATCGGGCGCGTTACCCACGCGCCCGGTGAAATGAGTGCGTCCCCCGCGCGATCACAGGATAATTGAAGTCATTTACCTGTGGTTACGGGTTTTCCGTTGCTCAGCTGCGCGCCGGCGGCCTGCGCATGCGCAGTGAAGTCTGAGTGATGGTGGAGCTCTATTTAAAGGGGCAGTCAACCAATGCCCCTCCAGCTGCAAACAAGAAGTAGCACACCATGGAGCACCCCAGGGGTAAGGCGGCCCCACGATTTTCTGACGACTCACTCCAGCTGCTGCTGGACGGGGTAAGGAGGAGGAGGGAGATGTTGTTCCACAGCGATGGAAGGAAGTGCCCTGCCTCCGCCACCAGGAAGGCATGGGCGGAGGTGGCCGCGGAGGTTAGCAGCAGGGGCAACACCACAAGAACATGGATCCAGTGTCGCAAGAGATTCAATGATCTCACTAGGTCCGGCAAAGTGAGTACACGAACGCATTCTCCCACACTCCGTCTTCCACATCACCTCAAACACCTCACAACCCCTTCTGCATTGCCACCACAGCGCTCCCGCATCAATCCTCACAGCCACTCAACTATCATCCTCGCCGTGCCTGCATGTACCCACCGTCCCTGTCCCCATTCGAACACTACCACACACCCCAATCCCCATACAATGGGATGAGCATGTGGCACACGCATCCTCCCATCCATCTCCCACACGCTCAACCCACCCACACCAATGCTTGAAGCATCTCACAATGCAATCATCACTCAATCACGCATCTGTGTTTTGCCTTGACAGGAAAAGAGATGCAAGAACGCCCGGGAAAGGGCACGCACCGGAGGGGGCCCGCCACACGAGGTGGTTCTAACGCACGCAGAGCTGGACGCCTTGGAGATCAGCCACATGCTGCATTGCCTGTCCGTGGCGGATGGCGAGGCTAGGGCTGCAGAAACATCCGGTAACGGAAAGCTGACACTCAGCACTCATGATCGCGAATGATCTTAGCATCACTTGGCATCTGCCGCACCTCAACATTTGTCCACATGCCTGATATTGCCCTTTGTTCTCTTGCAGGGCCATCTGCGAGTGCCGTATCTATGGAGGGCGATTCCTCAGAGGACATGCCGGTCTCTGAGGGTCCATCGTCACATATGAGCCAAGCATCCACCAGTGCAGATACACACACCTCGGTGGGTCCCCCTCCTCAATTAATTGGGATTGCACATGGTGAGTCACCGCGCACATGTGAGCATGAGCAGACCCTGGTGGCAGGGGCAGCCGCGGAGGGTCCGCGTTGGTGGGAGCACTCTTCTCCAGGGTCTGCTCAGCCGGACCCAGATGCTGAACCCAGGGGGCCACCA
Source organism: Heptranchias perlo (assembly GCF_035084215.1). NCBI lineage: Eukaryota > Metazoa > Chordata > Chondrichthyes > Hexanchiformes > Hexanchidae > Heptranchias > Heptranchias perlo. The sequence goes on along the minus strand of NC_090339.1, from coordinate 44,803,778 downwards.
GTCAAAAGGAGAGTCGTCGAGGGGCACCAGCACATTGCCGAGGTACTGGAAGAGGTGCCACGCGCACTCTCCACAATCGCGCAGGTGATGGAGGAGTCCAACTCCTGCATGAGGGCATGGTGGCACAAGTACAGGAGGGTATCCGCGAGATAGTGTCGCGGGTAGGTGCGGGAACGTCTGCGGTGGAGGAAAGGCTAGCCTCCCTCGAGCGTCACGCACAGCTCAACATTGAGTCCATCCAGGCCCTGACAACGGCTGTTCGGATTCAGGGTGAGCAACATTCTGCCGCCATAAACAGGGTGACAGATACATTAGAGGTGGCCTTGCAAGGTCTCACACAGGTCATCCAAACTGCCGTCCAGCAGGGTGGAAGGAGTGATGTGGGCCTAGGCCATGAGAGGGAAGATGGTGAACGGGGACATGGAAGTGGGGACGCTACTCAAAGTGCCCCCACTTCTCACCCGTTGCCCCCCTCTCAACCAGTACCAGCAATGGTGCCTCCTCTCCAGGTGGCCGAGTCTGCCCCTGCACAGGTGCAGGAGGAGCAGTCTGTGGAGGTGCCCTCATGGGCACCGAAACCCAGGGGGCGTCGGCCCAAAGCATCTACCCGGTCAGGGCACGAACAAGAGCAACCTGCCACTACCTCTGCTGGAGCCACAGGGGTAGCACCACGTAGGGGTTCCCGCAAACATAAGGCTAGGGTGTTATGAACACAAAGGGAATGCACCAGGGTGTATGACAATTTGTTATGTTTTAATTTATAGTCGTTTACTGCACATACACAATAAACACAATTGTTCTCACCACTACTGCCACCTCTTGTCCATTCTTGAGCGGCTTGTGCATTAGGTCCCTTTCGTGGGGCTCATCATGACGACGAACACCTGGTCCCACCCATTGGGTCACACTACAGTGGGTGCAGGAGTAATGGCACCACTCTTCTGTGGAGGGGGCTGGTATGGCCGCTCCTCTGTGCACGTGATGAGGTCTGGACGCCTCAGACAGTCTGATGTTAGGAGAACCGTTGACATATGAGTGCCCCCCTGGCCTGACGAGCATCCAGGTGAGCCGGTGTTCGGCCCATGGGTCCTCCCTCCTCCTCTTGCTCCTCCTCCTTCTCATCGTCGTCCTCAATATGGGTGGCGGATGTGCATGGGGCCTCCTCCAGCGGCACCCCTCTCTGTTGTGCCATGTTGTGCAGGGCACAGCAGACAACTATAATTCGTCCCACTCTGAGTGGCGCGTATTGGAGCGCTCCCCCAGAATGATCAAGGCACCTGAAGCGCATCTTGAGCACCCCTATAGCCTGTTCAATTGTAGACCTGGTAGCAATGTGGCTGTCATTATATCGACGCTATGGCTCGATGATGGGGTTCCTCAGAGGTGTCATAAGCCACGTGTGCAGGGGATATCCCTTGTCGCCGAGGAGCCAGCCGTTGCCGGTGTTGGGTGAGTGGAAGAGGGGCGGGACGGTGGACTCCCTGAGGACGAAGGCATCGTGGCAGCTGCCAGGGTATCTGGCGCACACGTGTAGGAATCTCTGGCGGTGGTCACAGATGAGCTAGGCGTTCATGGAGTGACACCCCTTCCTGTTGATGAACAGTCCTGGCTCATGTGGAGGTGCCCGTATTGCTATGTGGGTGCAATCGATTACACCCTGCACCCGTGGGAAGCCAGCCACAGCATGGAATCCAACCGCCCTCTCCATCTGGCTGCGGTCATTCATGGTGAAGTTGATGTAGTGCGAGGCCCTGTGGAACAACCCACCGGTAACCTGCCTTATGCACTTGTGTGCAGACGACTGACAGACCCCGGTGGCACCCTGGAAGGATCCGGAGGCAAAGAAGTTGAGGGCAGTGGTGACTTTGACGGCGACGGGTGAGAAGATGCTGCTTGGTCCATCCGGGAGCAGCTCGTCATTAAGGAGGCTGCAGATGTCGGCGACTACCTGGCGACTGACTCTGAGCCTCCGTATGCACTGCTCCTCAGAGAGGCCCAGGAAGCTGAGCCTCGGTCTGTAGACCCTCTGCGGAGGGTAGTGCCTCCTGCGACGCATCTCTCTCTGCGGCTGCCCTCCCTCCTGCTGTGCAGGTGGGATGTGCCACAGCACCGTGTTGTGGGGCTCCACGTGTCTGAGGCGGACGGCGTGGCCTGCGAGGCTGCTGAGGCTGGTGATGCTGTTCGTCCTCCGAGGAGGTCAAGGCGGCCCCCATCTGGAAGGTGTTGGTCTGAGGGGTTCTGCAAGGTCGGTAAGTGTGTCCTCGCACCGGGGTTGCGGTTCCACGTCGGTGAATCTTCTTGCTAGGAGGAGGGTGGTGGGGGGCAGGCGTTGCCCTCTGTGACGGAGTGGCCTCCTGCGTTGGTGAAGGGTCTCCCCCCCCCCACCTGTGGAATGCACCTTGGCAGCTGCCACAGGCTGCTGGCTGCAACACGTCCGTTTGAAGTGAGAGTGTTTCCCTCAGTATGGGAAACAGTCTCAGTTCAAGGTAAAATCCCACCCTTCCTGATAAAACAGCTTAATCAGGCCTGTAAACGACCTGAACAAGCAAGATAAATACTTACAAGTGGCATCCCGCTGGCTTTAATTGCCTGCGGGATTCCCACCTGCGGGGTCTGCGCACGCACCCTAGCGCGTCCGTGGGGAACCCGGAAGTGGGCGGGTTCGAGACGGGATCCGGTCCCGCTCCGGGATTCCCCGATTTTCGGGGCCCCCCCACCGAGAACGCACTCGATAGCGGGTGGTAAAATCAAGCCCCAGAAGTTCATTCATATAATCTTAACCCAGAGATGTATCACGTCCCTGCTATGCACATGCACCATTCTTGTATCAGTCTTATACATTTTGAGTTTATTGTGGTTTGTGGCAGGTTTTTTTTTTGCTGGTGTTACATTGAAACTGGCAGATGCCATACTCCTACTATTGAATTGTGCATTTTGAACTAAACTCCTATTGTGCCATGTGATATTGAGTTTTATTTAATTTCACGTTATATAGAACACATCCACTGGCACCTGTTATGTTAGACAAGGTCTAATAAGATCCAACATCTTGTGGAAAGTGCTGCAAAATCTCTGCCTGCCCTCCCTAAAGTAATCAAGCAAAACCACAGAAGATCAGTACTTCCCCAAATTTCAACTACGCAACCCTGTTTGTTGCTTTCCACAAATCGCATCTTTCTGCTGCAGCAGTATAGGACCCACAGTCTTCCATGGAGCATTTAGTTAGCTGTGTCCATATTTATCATTGAAACCTTCAATTCTGCTCCTACAAAGTTATGCATCCAGCTAGGAATTAATTATATTAACTGGAAGCCTATTCCCCTTATCTATTGCTCTTATGGGGAAAAAAAAATCTCATCTCCATTCTCATTGATGCTTGTTAATTTTCTATCTGACTACTCTTGGTGTGCATTTGCAGCCCAAGTTAAACAGTCTGCTTTCATCTATGCTATCTTTGCCTCTCAGCATTCTAGATCATAATCCCCATGGCTTACTGACATAACAAATGACTTTGTAGTTCTGCCACTGATTTCAGTTGCTGGGAATAAAACTTACATACCTGTGAGCTTTTGGTTAACAACAAAATTCCTCTTACTAAACAAATCTGGCAAGATAAAACTAAAATATACCAACTCCTCCATTACAAGACTGAAGCTACCATCAACTAACAAAGGTGGAGAGATGAAGAACTTTAGATTGACTACTTATTTACCAGTAATCATTAGTTGCAATGACGCACGAGAGGCAATACATATCTGAATATTAATATGTAATGAATATTAATGGATGCCCTCTTTACAGTAAAGTTAATTTCACATCATATTAAAAGATGCTGAAATTAATGTGCCTGATAATTTTATTATTTTGTTTTGCCAAAAGAAATAAATTTTGTAGCCTATTATAGTTGAAAAATGTGTTGGACATCAAAACTAACAATTTTCTTAAATGATACATGATTGCCTAAAAGAGAGTTGACAGAATAATGATACAACCTGCCTAAATCTGATGAGCTTTTCATCTTTCTTTCAACAGACGGGAATTTTAAGCCACGGGGAACAGTAAGCAAACATTCTGGATGCAAACCAATCAGAGTGACTGCTTAAATCAAGTAAAGTCTGTTACACTGCAAGTCACATCAGAACAGAATTCATGTCAGCTCTGAAGATAAGGAAAAATATTTTTCATACCTTTCCAAACTAATTTGGAAAACTTTGTGGTGGAGTTAATTTCCTGCCCAACAGAGGCAGCAGGAAACCACGGCGATTTTAACTGCTCAGTCTTGTTTAAATGCTGCCCGTCCACTTGCCATATGGACCAAGTAGGAAGAGGGCGCAGAGCAGCTGCCAGCAGGAAAAGATTGGGTGGCCTATTGCCGCCTGCCAGCTTCCAGGCAAGTGGCGGGGAGGGGGTTTCGGGAGGGAAGAGGGGGAGTTCGGGGCAGAGGAACCCTCGATAATCCTGCTGCTCTAGACCTCACAAAGGAAATTCTTTTGACTCATCTGGAGGTCCTCTTCACCCTTCCCACCAGCTGCCGACCCCATCGTGGCAACACTGCTCAGGGACCAGTTAAAATGTCACCGGGGTCCTATTGGCATAAGAGAATCCTGATATGCAGCAATTAATTAAGCCCCTCACCTACTTTCGGCGGGTGCCTCATCTGCCTGCAGAGCCCTGCAGGTTCATTTTGGAGACGGCAGGAAAGGGTTGAATTTTGAGCGGGTAAGTCACCTGCTTGTTTTTAACTGTCCACTTGCCCGGTTTCTGCCGGGCAGGTAGAGTTAAAATTAACCTTTTTTCCTCCTAGAATCTGCCCTAAGGGATATTATTGTTGTATTTTTTTCCCCAATACTCGTTGCTGGGTGCTAATCAGTGCCAGAACTGTAAAGTACTTGTTTTGGAGACACAGAATTATCTAGTGGAAAGAATGTAGTGTTCCAATAACAGAGGATTTATTCTATCACGGATAATTAGTAAAGACATTTTAAAGAATTCATTTAGCAAAATAGAAGGGGAAAATTTTGGGGCCTTTTGTGGAATTTTGCAACACAACGAGGGATTAAATTTAAAAAAAATAAGAAAATTGTAGCAACTCTACAGTAATTGATCTGGAAGTATTTGAGAAAATGTAATTCATTTTGGAGTTTTCAAAATGGCAGATATTTGACATTTCCTGCCTGAGAAGGAGAGCCAATCACATGATGTCACTTATGACGTGTACACCCCCACTTCCATGACCTTTCAGACCCATCTAACAATGCACATTGAGATTCAGATTTCCCACATTGTGCTTGTCAGGATATAGCGCTGATTCTAAATGCAAATCTGAACTGTAATCCAAATCTGAATCTGAGGCCAAATCCTAATCCAAAGATCAATCCACCTTTGAACCTACAGTTTAACGTAACATCCAAATCCAAATCTGAAATCAAATACAAATCTGAAACTAAAGCTAAATCAGAATTACTCTGCTCCTAGCTGGATGTGACATTATGCGATAGGTTTTAACTCCAGGCACAGAAGGGGTGGGCAGCGGCTGTAACGCCCACCTGCTCCTGCTGGCGGGAGGCCCAGTCCATTTTGAGGGCCTGACCTCAATATCCTGCTACCAGCGAGTTGCATGATTCAAAGGGCTTTCCCTCTGCAGCTCGCCAGAGGTTGACCTATCCGGCGGGAAAATAGATCCGGGGGGAAGCACTCTCGCTCCTCCTGGCACCACAAAAATAATTATTTACTTACATTTATAGGGCCTCTTCCCTTTCACCACCCAGTTGTCTGTCTAAAATGTACTGGGGTCCTATGTATGTCACAGGACCCCGATTTATGTACAGTAATGAGGCTCCCGCTGGATGGCCCAGGCTCCAGCAAATATGGCGGTGGAGTGGTAAGTGGTGCACAGCAATTTTAACTTTGCTACAGTCCTGTTTCTGCTGGGTGGGCAGAGTTAAAATTAGCCCTCACATCTCTTGGATAGTAACTAGCGATTAGCTGGTCTGTGGTTTTGAATAGTCTGATCAGCACTACAAACCATATCATCTCCACCCACCAAAACAGGTCCACTCATTGAGCTTTTAAAAGACATCATTCATAGAAGTGTGATAGCTCTGGGAATAGATTTAAATTCCTGAGCAATAAAGGGCAGTACGTCCAGCGTGATAGTAGATTAAGAGCCCATTACAATCTTTTTAATGAAGCTATTTTTGAAGAGTTTCAATGAAAATTTCTCTATGGAGACTCTACAATACTTTAATCTGCCAAATTTATCCAGATCAGCCCAACACCAACATTGAACAACTTGGCTGAAATTTCACTTTACAGCTTCAGAGTTGGATTCAGATTTGTATTAGGATTTGACTTCAGATGCAGGTTTAGACTTAGATTGCAGTTCAGATTTAGAATGCAGTATTGGGAATTTTTCTTCCTTTCTTTCCTGCGGGTACTGATTCATGCCAGGATGCAGGCTGGTGGGTGGTAATGGACCTCTGTACCTCACCCAAGTGGTCACACTTCATGTGTGAACCGAAACAGTGAGTGTTAGCAATCTGTATGTGTGTGCATGGGTGACATCACATTCAAGTGCGTTGATGTGCTCACCTGTTGTCCCCACACAGGCATTTTCCAGCAGGAGTCACTGAATAGTGATCAGCAGCAGATACCTGGATGATGATTCCCCGGTGGTGCTGAGGGCAATCATTGCAACCCAACTGCTGCGCCAGCTGAGATCAGCTAACTCTACAAAGACTGGGAGTCATACTTGAGACCTGCTCATTTGTGTGGCTTAATACACCGGGAGGTGCCTTTATCCAAAGGCATCAGGCGAACCGTCTCAATATTGTTTGTCAATGTAACTTTGGGAAATGTTCACAAAAGGAAAAGGCCAAGCAGAACGTAAACAATTTCTTCCCCGTTTTCCTGGAACAAAGGGCGTGTTTAAAGTTGGTAAAATCCTTCGCTTTGGCGGAGGATGTTTGTAAATGGCACTATGAAGCTCTCCTGTAGTTTCCTCTTGCAAAGCAGGAAGCAGACAGCTTGTCTCTGTGTTACACTCAGACACTGGGTGCTGGGAACCAGCCCAAATGTCTCTACTACTCAGAAACAAGCGTCCGCAGGAGAGTTAAAAAATTAATTATGGTGATTTAAGAACAAATACCAAAGTGCATATTAAACATAGTTATTTAAGCTTTATTTAAAAATAATTTCCCTAATTTCCTGTGCAAGTCAGAAGACTGAGACATTCCATCTCACAGACACTTACACCATCGACACTGTTCTTTGGCCAGAATTATAGTAAACTTCCATATCTCTGAAAATTAATAAATATTTGGAGGCCGATATGGATGTAGTAAACATCTGCAAATTATTACATGTTTGGAGGGTCTGCGGATGTGATAAATAAACATATAGCATTTCCTGGGCAAAATAAGGAAATATTTAAGAATGATAAAAAATTACAAATAAAGATGTCATGGATTACTGAGAGCACTAAAAAGGGACTAAGGAGTAGCTAATAAGATCAGTCACATGCTGATGGATATTGTAAGGGAATCATTGGAAATAGGCATGGTGGCTGAAAATTGCAATAAGGTGAATATAAGGCCAATTTATGAAAAGAGGTATAAAGATAGCCATGGGGAATATGGGCTGGTGAGCCTGATGCATGTGGTAAAAGCCACCCTGAAGGAGGGAATAATGAATCACCTAGAGAAATATGGAATAAGAAGGAGTCAATATGGCTTGTTGGAAGGGGGGAGGTCATGTCTGACCAATCTCCTGGGGCTAGTAGAGAAGGGAACTCAGCGCATGTTATTATATTTAGATTTTAACAATGCTTTTGATACATTGTTACACAGGAGATTGATCCACAATGTTGGAAGTAAACGAATAAGGATCTTCTGAAATGGCTGAAGCAGAGAAAACTATGCATATTTGTACATGAAGTTAGATTGAGATGGAAGGAGGTGACTAGTAGAATGCCTCAGAGACTAGTCCTTGTGCCATTATTGTTTACTGTGATAGATTAAGAAGTTGGTTGACAAGTGGCAGATGCTGTTTAATGTGGATAAATGCAAAATGACGAGAGTTTGGAGGGAGAGTAAGATTCAACATATAAGATAAACTGTATTGGTCTACTAGAGAGATGTTTCTGGGGGTACTTGAGGATAGCTCACTGAACATATCACACTGTGTGCAGCAGTAGTAAAAAGTGCAAACAGAATACAGATTTGCATTTATATAGTACCTGTCACATCCTCAAGTGTTTTACAGCCAATTACCTTTTTGAAATGTAATGACTATTGTTTTGTAGCCAAATGCAGCAGCCAATGAGTGCACAGCAAGATCCCACAAACAGCAGTTAATCTCTTTTGGTAGTGTTGGTTGAGAGATGAATGTTAACCAGGATATCAGGAGAATTGCCTGTTTTTCTTTGAAAAGTTGCCATAAGATCTTTTATGTCCATCTGAACAGGTGGATGGGGCTGCAGTTTAATGTTTCACCCAAAAGATGCCCCTCTGACAATGCAGGATTCTTGTATAAAATACTAATCTTGCCCCTCTTGGAGAACTATAGTGATCACCGTAACATTGTGGAAAGATCTGGTCATTGGAGAGAGTACATTGAAAGGCAACTGAATTGATATGTTGAATTAGGCATTTGGGCTATGAAGAGAAGTTACAGAAATGGATAATTTTATACTGGAGAAAAAGGCTCAAGGAAGACAGCAATGTTTCCAAGACTCTAAGGGTTACAGGTAGCTTGGTCACTAATAATATATTTTCAATAATCATAAACTCTACAACAAGAGGTTTGAATTCAAGTTCAGAAGAGGGTAAGTGAACAGACCATTTAAATTTAACTGCTTTACACAGAGGATGGTAAATATATGGAACAGTCTACCTGTCTCAGGGGGCACTGGAGGTGAAGAACATCAGCAAATTCAAGAAAGAACTGGATAGATATTTGGCAGAGAAAGGGATTGAGCAGTAAGGGATTGAGCAGTGTGATAGATACAATGGTGTAAGTTATTTTGCAAACTTTGGGATTGGGCATAGGAACTGCAATGATCTCTTCCAGTCTTGTACATTCCTATGCTTCCACGTAAATCAGAATTAACCACAAATTTATGTACATAATAACTTAATAAAATCAGATCTTTTATCAACTTACAGAACCCAATTTCCCCAATGCAAACTTTGCATTGTATTGCTATTTCTCTCCACTTCCTCCCCATCTATCCTAAAGATGATGATGTGCTGGGCTACAGTTTCATGGGCATTGGCAGTCCACCACTACCTTGTGCATGAGCCTAGACAGCGAATGTTGATGGATTATTTGACTGTGGCAGCCATTACAACCAAGACCAATGTTCACACCCACACTTTCCAGCTTGCGTAATTGGATAGTAGTCTGACTGGGAACCCTGGCTGCTTTTTTTCCCTCTTTAGTCAAGGGAACTGAGGCTGATTGTAGCCACATCTGTCAATATTAGACCAATCCTAGGTATAAATTTTTGATTCATTAGCTGTGTATCTGTGACAAAAATATAAACATGATTAAAAGTATCAGGCTGTATCTGTCCTATGGACTACAGAAGATGGCTATGTGATATTTATCTGATCTCTCCTTTTTTCTCACCCTCTTTTCTCAATATGTCTTTTTATTTTTTTGTATTTCTCTTCCTCATGTCACAACTCACCTGGGTGGGGGATTTGTAAGTGCTTTCTCTTTCTATAGAACAAGATAAGGCAAAATGCAGCTATGGAAGCAGAAGTATCCCACCATTCATAGTGGTAGTGAACATTCTCTATTAAAACCATAGGGCCAAATGTTTAATAGATGGTTCTTGCTATTACTGTGAATGGTGAGTGCTGCTTCCATAACAACGTCTTGCTTTCTCTCACTCTTCAGGCAGACAAAGCAAGAGAAATCTTAGACAAAGTTAATACATGCATGAAATTATAATTTTCTGCTTAAGACTCCTGCCAGACTCAGGAGAGTTGGCATGCCTGATAGTGGTGCTACAATCACCACCGGGGCTGAGATCAGTTGAGTTAATACAGACCAAGGATTGAACTATGGAACTTGCATGCTCCTTAAGAACATTTATCCACATAGCTCTCAGAGTATTACTATTTCTAACAGTTTGTTATGCATCAGTGGATAAAATTTAGAGAGCAATCACACAGCAAGAGCATGACTACTAACTCTTGGTGGTGAAACAAACAACATTTTTTGGAGATAAAACTAAAATACAAGTGGTGGAAACCTGGAATAAAATCGGAAAATGCCGAAATTACCGCAATATTTGCTGCAATATGTCAGTCAGCATCTGAAAAGAAAAAAGGCAGATAATGATTTGGTTTACACGTGAAATGTTATCCTACTTTTCTCTTTTTTTTAGATGCTGGCTGGCCTATTTTCTATTTCCAGCATTTTCTGTTTTTATTTAGCATTTCTTGGAAGGACAATTTATGTTACATAGCTTGTCATAGATCTGAAGCAGTTACAAGAACTCTTCTTTTAAGCTTCTTACCGTCAGCAGAGTGACTTGTAGGTTTGGTGCTGTGACTCGGCAGGGGATCACGACAATCTCACTGCTTCCATCCAACTTTATCATTTGAGGATATGCTGGATAGGGCTGCACAAATGGACTTTGATGATCTTTTGTTTTTAAAATAAAAGCACACAGACAAAACACTGTTAGTTTTACATTAGGTAATAATTTATAATACTTTAAAGACACAGATGCTTCCTAAAAGATTCCAGCACAAGTGTGGTCAATATTGTCATTGTTTTCTGAAAGAGGATTTTAACCCCATGAATGCTGAATCTCCCTTGCAGCTTTTAAAGTTCCAACCTGATCCCTGTAATCACATGCAGGATGTATTGGATGAACTATCATTTTACCGCACAGGGTAGAAGCTCTGTAACGTAAGCTCCCAGGGTGGGAACAAGGGGCAGCAGGACATGGCCTGACCTACTTTGCAAGGCTGTTCACACTAGATGTTCTGATCTGACCCTTACACTGCTGTGGTGATTTAAATTGCCCATTGGTTTTCTTTTTCTTCCTCACACAGTGAATTTACGAATAAAACTATAGCCTTGGATTTAAAAATGGAATTGCAGCTGGCAGACCACAGAATTTGACTGCAAATGCACAGACAAGGAAAGTAAGTGTGCAATGTTACCTACATTAAGTACAACAAATCACAAGGCTGCACAATGAATTAAGGCATTTTGCGTTGTAATGATGCTGAGCGTTGGGAGTCTTGTAATTATTTTAATTCATAGGGCTAATTGTGTTCCCAATAGCAAGTTGTACTTGCAGGGAATATGGATCAGAGGATTGGGGTTACAGTGTTGTAGCCCTATATCTCAATTACATATCCTTTGAATGTGTCTTCCCTGCTGGGAGTCCGGAGTTAGTACCATTTATTTGCACTTTGCACTGAAAAGCAGAACTTGTGCAGGTTTGAAATTTGTAGAACAATTGGATTTCATTCTGAAGCAATCTCAGTAGGTTGCGAAGGCAATTTTGAGACAATTGCAACAAAAATCATGTTTTAAGATTTTCCTTCATGACAAATAAAATACATTGATTAATACAAGAACGTTTTTGAAATCCAAGTCAATAAACCCTGTGAATTAAATTCCATTTGTTTTGAACTGAGGGGAAGATTCACTTTGTCTCATGAATGGAAAATATTTGCAGACAGTGTCTTTGAGGTGTTGATGCTCACAGTGAGACAAAAAGGGTTGCCCTCCTTGACAATTAAAAGCACCCACCCAGAGAAGAATCACCGGAAACACCTAGCAGGAAATAGTTGAATGGTTATAACTCCTAATGGATCTGGCTGCAAACCTGACAGACCTGAGGAACGGTGCCTATATTAAATATCTATCCCGAGTATACACACCACAAAGTGAGTTCTCAGAACCTGTTTCTCTTTTACTGCTCGACTCTTCAAAACTGTCATTCAACCTTGCATCCTTTGAATGTTTAGCACATTGGGTGTAACTTGGGTTTAATTCCATCCCCTAATCCTGGCATGAATGCCTCTCCTCTCTATTGGCTCTTTGTGAATTGAGTTTGGACAGCGTCATCCCAGATCATGGCTAAACAGCAGCACACAATTATAATATACGAGTTGTACTGAAATCTTAACACAACAAATTCTGCCGCACACCTTTGCACCATGTTCAGTTACTGACATGAGAAGGACTTCAGGATAGCTACATGAATGCCATTAATGATGGTTCCTGCAGTTTCTGAAATGCAGCAGTGTGGTCAGTTGTGTCATACTACTGTTTCTATTTGGTAGGAAAGGAGCTGTAAGTACTGATCCTGTTGAACAGTGCATCAATCGCCTGTTTGATTCATCCGTGGTTATTTTGAAAGGTGTTGTAAAATTGGTGTTGTAAAATTGTTTACAATTGTCAACCCCAGTCCATCACCGGCATCTCCACATTTTGAAAGGAGGCAGAGGCATGACAGTTGAGGGAGGATGTGACCTTGACTGCCACTGGCAATGCTGCCCTTACAGTGGAATTTGGCTTCAGGTGTCCTTACAGCAGATTGTACAGTTCTGCAAACTGTCTATGTGCTGAACTGCACAGGCAGTCGGCCTCAGTCATTGACAGGAAGGTGTGCCATGGACTGCAGCTATGGTTGGTGGCGTAACAGCGAGTGTGGGAAGTGAAGTTCCAGTCTCAGCTCATTTCCCTAGCACATCTTTTCATCTTCTTTGCTTTCAAGTAAGAAAACTTGTGGTAGGGGCATATGGATGGCAAAGCTCATATTCACAATAAATTGGCCATTTCAAATCTTTAAGGGGTCCCTTCACCTACACAATAATGCTGCTGGCCTTCACTTGTATTATTTAATTTAAACATCCACGTGAGGTATATGCCACGACTTCAACTGAAAAACTGCAGCGGAAAAGATGATGGAATTCAGTAAAGGTGGTTTATTCCAATTCGACTGACTTGTGGTGGAATAACGAATATTTTGCTTCCTCCTAACCATCCATAGTTGATTGGTGAGCAATGGTTACTTTAAGCAAAGCCACCAACACATGGGTTGTTACCAGAGAAAACAGATGTAAAATGGATACTATTTACTGTTCAGAAGACAACAGCTGAATGTAGCCTGATGCCTGATGGACTCAGTGACGCACATCTTACTTCACTGGAAAACCACAGGCACTTTAAATGACCTTGAGAGGTTATGCTCTTACTTAGCACTTGTTTTGAGAATTGTGTTTTTTTACAAGAAACCAAAAATAGGAATGGCCATTCTATTTTTATATTTAATCAAAAACATGTGTGAAGAAAGCTGTCTGTATTGTACATAAATGTATTTATTTATTTAAGCCTGCTAAGAGCTACGTTGAATTTATATAGGGGGTGCTACAGTATGATGGAGTCACAATATGTTGTGCCATGGAATTATGTGATACAGATTCTTGTCCTTGATCCCTCACTTCTGGAATTTCCAACCTTGTGTCAGAGCAGTACAGGGAGAGGCATGGAAGCCCCCTAACTGTCTGCAGTCTCAAACGGGGGTGGTGCACAGATAGGGAGATTGTAGAAAGGCAAAGAGGAAAAACATTTCAAGTCCATCAGTCTAAAGACTTAAGCTTTCCCTAGAAAGTAAAGAGGCCAGTGGGTCTTGTATATTTGATTTTGGAGTATTGTGTTGTTTGAGCTTTTATACTGGAGCTATCATAACATTATTCCATCACTGAATCATTTATGTTATGTACCTTAAAGGAGGCTGAGCAGTTAAATCAAGGGTGATGCAGTTGCTCTATACCATGATTTAAGGCTCAATTTACAATGCTGCAGGAATACTTCTGGCAGCATAATCATAGTATAGTACAACCATCAACTTACTACAGTTACCAATATGGTAGTGCTCCCAAATTATTCCTGAAACTGGATCAATGTAAACTGGCTCATTTTGGATCTGTTCAGATGGTTCAGAATTCCATGTTGCTCTGATATTTTTGGATTTGGTTAGATCATGTGGTGAGTGAAGGCAAGCATAATTTTAAGCTTTCTTTCAAAGGCTCAGAAAAGCTGAAGGGATGCGGTCGCCTTTCAACTCTGGGACTTGGGTTCAAATCCATCTAATTCTGATGGGATGAAAGACTTCTCCGTCTGCTGGTTGAAAAAGTCCAATGTGAAATGATTTGGCCTGTCCAAATCCTGGTCTTGGTGAGCTCAGTGGAAGCACTTTCGCCTCTGAGTCAGAAGGTTGTGGTTTCAAATCTCGTTCTGGAAACTTGAGCATAAAATCTAGGATGACACTCCAGTGCAGTACTGAGGAAGTGCTGCAGTGTCGGAGGTGCTGTCCTTTGGATGAGTCGTTAAAACGAGACCCCGTCTGCCCTCACAGGTGGACGTAAAATATCTCATGGCTCTATTTCAAAGAAGAGCAGGGGAGTTCTCCCTGGAGTTCTGGCCAATATTTATCCCTCAATCAACATCAATAAACCAGATTGTCTGGTCATTATCACTGCTGTTTGTGGGACCTTGCTGTGTGCAAATTGGCTGCTGTGTTTCCTACATTACAACAGTGGCTACACTTCAAAAGTACCTCACTGGTTCTAAAGTGCTTTGGGACATCCTGAGGTTGTGAAAGGCGCTATATAAATATGCAAGTCTTTCTTTTCTTTCATGAGTCTACTATACCAAATTGCCCTTAATTTAACACTAAACTGTTCCACTCTAACATCCATACTCTTCACCTTGATGAGTGCAAAAATGATAAGAACAACTTTTAGCTATACTGTAAAAAATTGAATCTTTGACTCCGACTTTTCCCATTCCCTTGTATGAGAAATGCCCGAAGAATTGCCTTAAAAGTGTCCTCAAAATGGAGTGAGTAGTCAGAATGCTAGGAAAGGAAAGGGCCAAAGCTATGCATGAAGACTTATACAAACAAACATTCCTTACCAGATATAGAAAACAAGCCATCAAGACCACAGGCCATGCTTGTTAAGGGGGGAATAAAGATGTCTGGAAACTGTGCATGACCCCTTTGTTAGCAAAGACTTGAAGCTAGGGGGTAAACAAGTGATCTGGCATAACTAGGTGCTGGTGTTTCATTGATTTGGAGGTCATCAAGGCTACCAACAGGGCTGTGTGAGGTGATTGACACTAGAAGAGCTGAACTCTTTCAATGTGCATCACTCAGATTGATCTGTAGAATTGGGGAGGTTTAACTTTGGAAATTAAGGATATACAAGACTTTTATTTGACACCAAAGTCTCAGTTCTTAGTTCAGTTCTGGTTCTTATCGCAGACTTTGCAGTAGGCAGTGTAGAAGTTCTTTGTCTAGCATATGTAGAAAAGTGTAAAATTGGAAAGTGCATCTGAGAGAGCGAGAGAAAGAGAGAAAAAATGAGAGCAAAAGGTTCCTGAAGTTAAGGTTGTACAGCAATACTAGCCACATCCAAATACGCCACTTAGATGTACCTGCTACCTTGAGATCAAGGGAGGTGAGATTTAAGCTAGCTCGTCCAGATGCAGCTACCAGTGTGGAAGGAGAATTCATCCAGGAATAGAGGATCCAGGATAAACAGAGCCTTTACGACAACTACTTGCATTTATATTGCATCTTTAATCTGAAGACAGTGGTTCATCACTTTGATGTCTCAGAAGGCTAACATTATCCTCCCAGAGGAAGGTGAGGCAACCAGTTCATCCACCCCAGCTCGTAAGGACAAGGCTATACAATTTCTGGAAACATTGCTAACGACAAGCATATAGGATTTAATTTAATCAATAGACAGGCTATCTAATGTTAACTTTCAGCTATCGAAGGAGTCTAATCCTAAATTAATCTCACAAATTTATAGCAATCTCAGGCACTGATCTCTACTGTAAAGTTATCAGCAAGCAGTTAATGCTGAATTAGTGTGACATAAGTGTCACCTTTGTAATCTCTTTTACTTGTTTCATAAATTAACCCTATCTACTAATTATTTGCATATTCAATGTTTAGGTTTAATTACTGCTAACTATGATTCTAGGGTTAATAAACTATATTTAGTTTATGACTGTGGTCTGACTTATTTGATAATTGGCAAGAAAAGGTTAATTTATTCACACAGTAGCTTGTGCGGATCCTGATGGGAGGTTGGTAGTGTAAATGCTAATAAAATCTGAACCTGTTGATGTAGGACAGTTCAGCAAACCTAATTTAACTGTCATTCATTCCTAGGCATAGATTGGGTGGAACACCCCAGACGTTTCTTGAGGAGTTAAGGTGAAGGGGTTAAGGATTTGTCCAATGCCCTCGATGAATACTCACATCAGGGTATCGATTCCAGTGTTCTTACACCTTACACATCCTCATGTATAATTATTTCAGACTAAACAGTGCCATTCCATTTTTGCTACATAATTCATGACATATTGGACCTAATTTTATGCTGTTCCTGTGTTTGGAATTCTGAGGGTCTGCGGTGAACATATGCACTTCATACATAAACCTGTCTACTATGGAATTTATTTGATTCTTTTTAAACCTGGGAACCTGTTTTTCTACACCTCACATCTACAAGAACAATACAGTACTCAGTAATTTGGGTGCTCACTACTCTAAAGGAAAGACAGAGAAGGTCACAACAAATGTATCGTAAAATATACAATCTTACTTTAGGTTTGATGTAAAATGCTCATTAAACCTGAAAGGATTGAACTGAATAAGTAAAACTGGTCATGCATGTCATGAAATGGTCTTAAAAATTGTACATCAATGTTAACACATTGAAGTGGTTTAAGCTCCTCTTGGGAATTTTTAAAGTATGCTTAATTCCTGGGTTTGTCTGCATTGAAACCATACATGGCAAATAATACTATTTTGATGATATTACTCATTTCTCTATGCATATTGATGGTGATCTAAAATATTCATCCACATAAAGGTGTGGTGCATCCATCGTACTTCAGGTATTTCACTGCTTTGATAAACTTTTGATACTTTAAGGTGCAAGAAAGGCAGTCATTTCATGCTGGTTTCTGCTGACCTGGAGCCAGAAGTTTACAAGCACCTACTAATCTGTGAACTTCCCTTGCCAAAAGTAATTAACCTGCAATTGATCTAGGCCTGTGCCTCTTTTCAAATATACTTTGTGACTTTCAAGGAATAGGCCAAGTTAAACACAACTGCACCTTATCAGCAATAAAATATTACGCATTTCATGGTATAAATTTCCTGATATTATAAAACATCCAATTTACTGAGAACAATGCCACAAGAAATTAATTCGTTTATTAAAACAAATTGACGTATTGCATTTTTTAGCTGATTAAGGCAAAGGATATTAAAGCTTGGAAATGGAACACTTTCACAATTTGAACATCCAGTGTCAGCATTAAGCACTCCCACGTTAGATAGAGCACAGTTAGATGCATAGTAGAGCTCCATCAACTCTGTTAATCTCAGAGGTACATTTTCTACTGCAAAAGTGTGTCATTTTTCCAATAACCCGACCAATTATCCTGTAGCTTCTCTGAGTGAGATTGCAATTTTAATGCCAATTAGTGCAGTATTGCACAGTGGGCCCATGACCATCCTGAACAGCCAGGGATGAGATTGTACAAACCCATTCCAGAAAGAACCACTAGAATCAACAGAGAGACGAGGCTGTTATTCTAGCATTCTGGATGGAATTATAGTGGAGTTTGACTGACTGTGCTATCCAGTACCTGATCCAGTGTGTATTCCAGATGTCTGGCAACACCTCGATTTTAAAATTCTCATCCTTGTTTTCAAATCCCTCCATGGCCTCACCCCTCCCTAAATCTGTAACCTCCTCCAGCCCTACAACCCTCCGAGATCTCTGCGCTCCTCCAATTCTAGCTTCTTGCGCATCCCTGATTTTAATCACTCCACCATTGGCAGCCGCGCCTTCAGCTGCCTAGCCCTAAGCTCTGGAATTCCCTCTCTAAATCTCTCCACCTCTCTACCTCTCTCTCCTCCTTTAAGACCTATCTCCTTAAAACCTATCTCTTTGACCAAGTTTTTGGTCACCGGTCTTAATATCTCCTTATGTCGCCCGGTATCAAATTTTGTTTGATAATAGCTTCTGTGAAGTGCCTTGGGAGGTTAAAAGCTCTATACAAATACAAGTTGTTGTCGTTGAAGAACTGGGTAGAGCACCACCCTCCTGAAACTTTATTTTCTAATGTTGAATTTTGGCACTAGTATTATTCTTCTTTACATGGCTGTGTCGCTAACACTTCAGCTCTGATTTAAATGGCTTGTGAAATTGACAGCATACATCCAAAATGTTTCTTTCATCTTTGGAAAAGTTTATTTTGGGTGTGTGCTGTTGTTACTACAAAGTGGCCTTTGAATTTATTTAATAATTGCCAAATGACTTCAACTCAAGTAAATCAAAGAAGCTGGAAGATTGACTCAGTAAATAAATGTGCGAGTAAATGACGTTAGGTAGCATCACTTCTCTTGGAACTTCTTAGTCAGTGCCAGTTTTCAGCGATCCTGACACTGATGTGTCATATTGTATCAGGAAATTGAAAAAAAACAGGAGTGACAGGAAATAATAGAGAATGAACAGCATTTCCGATACATTCAGAATCCATTTCCCAAGCAGAAGTATCAAGAACTTCCTTTTCAGTAATCTGCACTTACATTATCTCAATTTACTGTGTACTCCATTCCAGCATCCCTTTCTGCATTTCCCTGAATATATGTTCCTGTATTTCTATTTAAAACTGTCAGGCTATGAGAAACAGTGGCTTTGAGTCTACACTGTGACCCCACCGCACATCCTTTATGTTGAAACCTATTATAGATTAAGAGTTTACTTCTTATTTGGTTTGTATATTCCAGTTATTGCTAAGTGCTGAGAATGATTTTTGAACCGATGTTCAAGTGAAGTAACTCAAGATTAGCACCTTAGTTTACAGTACTTTTCAGTGACCCAAGCCTGCATTTGTTGCTATGAAATTATCTGGAAGATGGGTTTGAATCTAGTCCAAGATGATGAAATAAACGTCTCTTCTCTCTCCTTGTAGTAAAGGGAATAAATTAAATGATTTTGGGTAGTTTTAACCCAGCTCCTAGTCAGGTTGAGCCCACAGCATAGAACTAATCATAATACAGCCAACGGGCAGCTTGTAGATTCATTCAGAAAGGCTGGTGTGGGAAATGGAAGAAAATCACATTGGCACTTTATTGAGGTAAAGCTGTGGGATCTTCATTGTCCCTTCTTCCTCTTGCAATACCTGAGCTTGGGGCACTTCACGTTCATATTGAATGCCAAAAGTGGAAAAAGAGTTCCATTCCTCAGCAGTTATATCTTTCACCTCAAGAATCCATCCACAATTTTTAATTTTTATTTTTGTGGGGTCAGGAGAAGCAAGCACATTGATTACCTATGTGATAACTAGACAAGTTCTAATGATCTGAGAACAATCTTAAAGCAAAATTACAAATAAACTGGATTTAACTACAACCTAATATAACTGGATTACATTTATTGCTAAAAAGTAAAGTCCCTTTATTTCATATCATAGAATCATAGAATGGTGCCAGCACAAAAGGGCAGCCATTTGGCCCATCGAGCCCATGCCAGCTCTTTGTAAGAGCAATCCAGTTAGTTCCATTCCCCCGCTCTTTCCCCGTAGCGTTGCAAATTTTTTCCCGTCAAGTATTTATCCAATTCCTTTTTGAAAGCCATGATTGAATCTGCTCCCACTACCCCCTCAGGCAGTGCATTCCAGATCATAACTACTCGCTGTGTAAATAAATTTTTCCTCATGTCGCCTTTGGTTCTTTTGCTAATTACCTTAAATCTGTGTCCTCTGGTTCTCGACCCTGGCAATGGGAACAGTTTCTCTTTATTTACTTAATCTAAACCCTTCATGATTTTGAACACTTTTATCAAATCTCCCCTCAACCTTCCGTGTTCTAAGGAGAACAACCCCAGCTTCTCCAGTCTATCCATGTAACTGAGGTCCCTCATCACTTGAACCATTCTAGTAAATCTTTTCTGCACCCTCTCCAAGGCCTTCACACCCATCCTAAAGTATGGTGCCCAGAATTGGACACAATACTCCAGTTGTGGCCGCACCAGTATTTTATAAAGGTTCAACACAACTTTGTTGCTTTTGTACTCTATGCCTCTATTTATAAAGCCCAGGATCCCGTATGCTTTTTTAACCACTTTTTCAAACTGTCCTGACACCTTCAAAGATTTGTGCACATATACCCCCAGGTCTCTCTGTTCCTGCACTCCATTTAGAATTGTACCATTTGTTTCATATTGTCTCCTCATTCTTTTTGCCAAAATGTTTCACTTCGCACTTCTCTGTGTTAAATTTCACCTGCCATGTGTCCACCCGTTCCACCAGCCTGTCTATGTCCTCTTGAAGTCTATTACTATCCTGTTCACTGTTTACTACACTTCTAAGTTTTGTTAACTGCAAATTTTGAAATTGTGCCCTGTACAAATCATTAATATATATCAATAAAAGCAGTGGTCCTAGTAACGACCCTTGGGAACACTACTGTATACCTTCCTCCAATCCGAAAAACAACAGTTCACCTCTACTCTCTGTTTCCTGTCATGTAGTCAATTTCATATCCATGCTACCACTACCCCTTTAATTCCATGGGCTTCAATTTTGCTGACACGCCTATTATGCGGCACTTTATCAAATGCCTTTTGAAAGTCCATATACACAACATCAACCGCATTGCCCTCATCAACCCTCTCTGTTTCCTCATCAAAAAACTCAACCAAGTTAGTTAAACACGATTTGCCTTTAACAAATCCATGCTGGCTTTCCCTTATTAATCCACAGTTGTCCAAGTGACTATTAATTTTATTCCAGATTATTATTTCTAAAAGCTTCCCCACCACTGAGGTTAAACTGACTGGCCTGGTTGTTGGGTTTATCCTTACACCCTTGCTGAATAAAAGTGTAACATTTGCAATTCTCCAGTCCTCTGGCACCACCCCCATATCTAAGGAGAATTGGAAGATTATGGCCAACACCTCTACAATTTCTGCCCTTACTTCCCATCCAGACTGGGTGACTTATCTACTTTATGTACAGCCAGCATTTCTAATACCGCCTGTTTATGAATTTTTAGCCCATCCAATATCTCAACTACCTCTTTTACTGTAACTTTAGCAGCATCTTTTTCTTTGGTAAAGACAGATACAAAGTACTCATTTAGTACCTCAGCTATGCCCTCTGCCTCTATGCGTAGATCTCCTTTTTGGTCCCTAATCAGCCTCACCCCTCCTCTTACTACCCATTTACTATTTATTTGCCTATAGGAGACTTTTGGATTCCCTTTTATGTTAGCCACCATTCTATTCTCATATTCTCTTTTCTCCTCTTATTTCCTTTTCCACTTACCTCTGTACTTCTATATTCAGCCTGGTTATCAATTGTATTATCAACCTGACATCTCAATCCGACTATTTTTCAATCTATATCAATGACTTGGATGAAGGGATCGAATGTATGGTTGCTAAATTTGCTGATGACACAAAGGCAGGTAGGAAAGTAAGTTGTCAAGAGGACATAAGGAGTCTGCAAAGGGATATAGATAGGTTAAGTAAGTGGGCAAAAATTTGGCAGATGGAGTATAATGTGGGAAAATGTGAACTTGAGCACTTTGGCAGGAGGAATAGAAAAGCAGTATATTATTTAAATGGAGAGAGGTTGCAGAACTCTAAGGTACAGAGGGATCTGAGTGCCCTAGTACATGAATCACAAAAAGTTATTATGCAGGTACAGCAAGTGATTAGGAAGGCAAATGGAATGTTGTCATTTATTGCAAAGGGAATGGACTATAAAAGTAGAGATGTACAGGGCATTGGTGAGACCACATCTAGAATACTGTGTGCAGTTTTGGTCTCCTTATTTAAGAAAGGACGTAATTGCTTTAGAGGTGGTTCAGAGAAGGTTCACTCGACTGATTCCTGGGATGAGGATGTTATCTTATGAGGAAAGGTTGGACAAGTTGGGCATTGGAGTTTCGAAGAATGAGAGGTGATCTTATTGAAACATATAAGATCCTGAGGGGACTTGAAGAGGTAAATGCTGAGAGGATGTTTCCCCTTGTGGGAGAGACTAGAACTAGGGGACACAGTTTAAAAATAAGGGGTCTCCCATTTAAGGTGGAGATGAGGAGAAATTTTTTCTCTCGCAGGGTCGTGAGTCTGTGGAACTCCCTTCCCCAGAGAGCAGTGGAGGCAGGGTCATTGAATATTTTTAAGGCTGCATTAGATAGATTCCTGATTAACAAGGGAGTCAAAGGTTATAGTAGGTAGACGGGAAATTAGGGTTGAGGTCACAATCAGATCAGCCATGATCTTATCAAATGGCAGGGCAGGCTCGAGGGGCCGAATGGTCTACTCCTGCTCTTAATTTGTATGTTCGTATCTGTCTTTTTTTGCTTCATCTTACTCTCTATCTCTTTTGTCATCCAGGGAGCTCTGCCTTTGATTGCCCTATCTCTCCACCTTGGTGGGAATGTACTTAGATTGTACCCGAACCATCTCCTTTTTAAGGTCGCCCATTGTTCGATTACAGTTGTTCCATTTAAATGAATGTTTCTCCCACGTGTTGTTGTCTCCACACTACATGCCATTCTGTGATGGAGAAATATCGCCAGAAGGTTCACAGGAGAGGCCTGGTGTAACTTGCTCACTGCTGCATCTTTCCTCTCTGTAAGGAAGCAGCGAGACTCCAGTCTGTATTTCCCCTGAATTACGGGCGCCAACACGTGCCCCACTTCTCCACAACATAGCACCTCAGAAGACCAACCCATCAATGGAGCCAGCAGAAGGAGTGAAATTCATAATTAACAAATAATTATGTTTTTAATAATAGAAACAATTGAATGAGAAATAACATGGAAATTCAAAATTCATTATCGTGGGAATATTGATTTGCCAATAAGTTATTAGCTCAATTAGACTATTATTCAGCCAAGTGTAGGCTATGTTGTCTATTATTTAGGAAGCTATTGTCTCAAATAAGCTGTTATTCTTTGAGCTGTAAGCTCATTTAGACATTCCCTTGTGTTATTTTAATGTATTTGGCAGTCGAAGGCACACCAAGCCACATTGTATCACACTCAGGGTTTTTCCTGACAGGGTTATCAGTTTGGAGCACACACAGACAGACAAGGCCCACAGTTACAGACACAGGATACTTTAAACTGGTTTCCTTACCTCTGACAAATAAATAGACCTGGGATTTAGGATTTTCATTGGCTGCAGAAGTGGCATATTCACAAGTGTAGTATCCAGTATCATTGCGATGAGCCTGCCTTAAAGTCAGAGTACTGCAAAAATACTTCCCTTTGTCATCACACTTGTAGTTGATTATGTTTAATCTGTCTTTTGCAACATCAGGATGATTGGGTCCGGACCAGTTCAAGGATGCCTGCCCCCTGTTGATAAACCACAATGGCTACAATTAATCACAGGCATAAGAGCTACGTTACTAGTACAGTTTGCTTTGCTTTGTTTTTCCATATTCATCTCACTAATGACTCAAACTTGAGTTCAGCCTTTTGTATTATAAAGCTCATCAGTTCCGCAGCTGGATTTTCCCATATGGGAAAAATACCATGATTACTTCCATTTATATAGCTCCTTATTACCTAAAAGTGCGGCACACTACAGGGGACACTCTGTGATCCCGCTCTCATAGTGGGTTAGACACTTGTCTCAGGAAGTGCAGGTTGGTGGATAGAGCTAAAACATTGTAGTCCTGATTTTCTGGCCCATGCTTCCTGAAGCCATGGCTCCTCACTGGGAGCATGACCTTGGGGAATTACCCATTATGAAATACTTTTGGAATGCAGGAGTCACACATGGCAGGCATTCTGCTCCAGCAACATCCTACAAATCTCAATGAGATAAGTCTTCAGTTAACCTGTGGTGGTTGAGAAAGTAATGTGGCTAGGACACTGGGAGTTCTCTCTGATGTTCTATGAATAGAGCCATGGCATCTTCAATGTCCACCTGAGCAGCAAACGGTACCTTGATTTAACATCTCACTCGAGTAGTGGCACCTCCAAAAATGCAGCGCTCCCTCAGTACCACATTAGAGCGTCAGCCACAGCAATGCGGCCAAGTTATGGTATGAGGCCCAAACCCAGGGGCGGAGCTAATGTCAAAGGAGTTTGTAGTCCAGATTTGGCTGACTTGGCACAGCATAACCACAATGACATCCTCCAATGCCATATTCCTATTTATATCAGACTCAAAATGGCAAAGCAATTGGGAAGTTAAAAGTTAAGTGAATAAATTACTTGCAGTCAGTTTTGACCGAGCCCTGAAATACAAAATTAGCCGACTGCAAAGTGATGGGGGATGGGGGGGGGCCATCATAACCCCCCCCCCCCCCAACGACTGGTTCTCCCACTGCTCAAACCTACAAGCTTACTCAGAGGGGAGAGTGCCAACAGCTGAACTAAATTGATACAATGGGCCAGAATTTTCCGTCAAAATAACAGCAAGGCTAATGGCACTCACCGTTATTTATGGGTAAATGGTACAGTAACTTCAGGCGAGAAGCAGATGTGCTGTTAAATGCAAAAATCCAAAAGTTGCTGTCCGAGTTGGGCCGCTCCACCATTAACTTCGCGAAAATGGCATCTCACCCTTAGCCTCCCAGTTTTTGTTTTAGGAACTTGCTGTATTTGCCCATTAAACTCGCCACAGGAAGTTAAGTATCATAATATCATAGTAGGTACAGCGCAGGATGAGGCCATTCGGCCCATCGTGCCTGTGCTGGCTGTTTGAAAGAGCTGCCCAATTAGTCCCATTTCCCTGCTCTTTCCCCATAACCCTGTACATTTTTTACCTTCAAGTATTTTTCCAATTCCCTTTTGAAAGTTACTATTGAATCTGCTTCCACCACCCTTTCAGGCAGTTCATTCCAGATCATTACAACTCGCTACATTAAAAAGAAGTTTCCTCATGTCACCTCTGGCTCTTTTACTGATCACCTTAAATCTGTGTCCTTTGGTTACCGACCCTTCTGCCACTGGAAACAGATTTACTCTGTCAAAACTGTTCATGATTTTGAAACTCTCTATCAAATCTCCCCTTAACCTTTCCTGCTTTAAGGAAAATAACCCCAGCATCTCCAGGCTCTCCACATAACGGAAGTCCCTCATCCCTGGTACCATTCCAGTAAACCTCTCTAAGGCCTTGACATCCTTCCTAAAGTGTGGTGCCCAGAATTGAACACAACACTCCAGTGGAGGCCTAACCAATGTTTTACAACAGTTTAGGATAACTTCCATGCTTTTGTACCCTATGCCTCTATTAATAGAATCATAGAAATTTATGGCACAGAAGGAGGCCATTCAGCCCATCATGTCTGTGCCGGCCACAAGAGAGCTATCCAGCCTCATCCCATTTTCCAGCTCTTGATCTGTAGCCTAGGATCCCATATGATTTTTTAGCAGCCTTCTCAACTTGTCCTGCCACCTTGAAAGGTTTGTGGACATATACCCACAGGTCTCTCTGTTCCTGTACCCCTTTTAAAATTGTACCATTTAGTTTATATTGCCTCTCCTCGTTCTTCCTAGCAAAATGTATCACTTCACACTTGTCTGCATTAAATTTCATCTGCCATGTGTTTGCCCATTTCATCAGTCTGTCTATCTTCTCCTGAAGTCTGTTGGAATCCGTCACATTGTTTATTACATTTCCGAGTTTCATGTCATCTGCAAACTTTGAAATTATACCCACTATACCCAAGTCCAGATCATTAATATATATCAAAAAGATAATATATCAAAAAGGTCCTAATACTTCCCTCCAATCTGAAAAACAACTGTTCACCACTACTCTCTACTTTCTGTCCCTTAGCCAATTTTATATCCTTGCTGCCACTGTCCCTTTAATCCCTTAGGCTTTAATTTTGCTAACAAGTCTACTATGTGGTACTTTATCAAATGCCATTTGAAAGTCCATAAACACAACATCAACCGTACTACTCCCATCAACCCTCTCCATTACTTCATTAAAGAACTCAATCAAGTTCGTCAAACACTATTTTCCTTTAACAAATCCATGCCGACTTTCATTTATTAGCCCATACTTTTCCAAGTGCCAATTAATTTTGTCCTGGATTATTGTCTCTAAAAGTTTCCTCACCACCCTTATTAGGCTGACTGGCCTGTAATTGCTGGGTTTATCCCTCTCCCCTTTTTTGAACAGGGGTGTAATATTTGCAATCCTCCAGTCCTCTGGCACTGTCCCCTTTTCTAAGGAGGATTGGAAGATTGTGGCCAGATCCTCTGCAAATTCCACCCTTGCTTCTCTCAGTAACCTAAGATGCATCCCATCTGGACTGGGTGACTTTTCTACTTTGAGTACTGCCAATCTTTTAAGTACCTCCTCTTTATCTATTTTTATTCTATCCATTTTGGCTACTACCTCCTCCTTTACTGCTACAATGGCAGCATCCTCTTCTCTAGTGAAGATGCATGCTAAATATTCATTTAGTACCTCAGCCATGCCCTCTGCCTCCACAAGAAGATCTGCTTTTTTGTCCATAATCCCTTTGACTACCCTTTTACTATTTATATGTTTATAAAAGTCTTTTGGGTTCCCTTTTACATTAGCTGCTAATCTATTCTCATACTCTCTTTGTCCTTCTTACTCCCTTTTTTAGATCTCCTCTGTACTTTCTGTATTCAGCCTGGTTCTCTACTGTATTATGAACCTTACATTCGTCATAATCCTTTTGTTTTGGTTTCATTTTAATTTCTATATCTTTAGTCATCCAGGGAGCTCTAGCTTTCGATGCCCTTCCTTTTCCTCTCATAGGAATGTATCTACTCTGTACCCAAACCAACTCCTCCTTGAAGGCCTCCCATTGTTCAATTACTGTTTTGCCTACCAATTTTTGATTCCAATCCACCTGGGCAAGATCCCTTTTTAACTCACTAAAATTAGTCCTCTTCTGGTTAAGTATTTTTCACATTTGATTGTTATTTGTCCTTTTTCATGACTATTCTAAACCTAATGATATTATGATCACTGTTGCCCAAATGATCCCCCACTGAAACATGCTCCATCTGCCCCACTTCATTCCTCAGAACTAGATCCAGCTCAGCTTCCTTCCTCGTTGGGCTGGAAACACACTGTTCAAGAAAGTTCTCTTCTACATGTTTCAGGAATTCCTCCCCCTCTTTGCCCTTTACACTGTTACTGTCCCAATCTATATTAGGATAATTGAAGTCTCCGCTTATCATTATTCTATAGATCTTACATCTTTCTGTAATTTGCCTACAATTTTGCTCCTCTAACTCATTTCTACTATTTGGTGGCCTGTAGTATACACCCAGTAGTGTAATAGCTCCTCTATTGTTCTTTACACTCGCAAGTATCTTTTCAACCATGTGACAAGTGTTAATAACTGCCAATCAATCTCTATGGCAGCAAAAATTAACTATTACAAGTGTGGAGTCTCATTCCTTCAGGTTTTGAATTTTTCAGGAGATCTTAAAAATGTGAAATTTTAAATAATTAATTTTTTGTCTTACTTTTCCTTTGTCTCTTTTCTCTCTCTTAATTCAATCTTTCTTTCCCTCTCTTTACTTATCTTTCTGCACCTGATTTGACTCCTCAGTCCTTCCCGTGTTTATTTCCCAATCCTTCAATCTGATTGGTTAAGGAGATAACCTGTTGCTTGCCCTGTTCACTCAGATTCCAGATGCTCTGTTTCCCTCGTTGTGCGTTATCAGTTCACAATTTCAACAAATTTGTGGGAAAAAATTTTTTGAGCTGAAGGGTGCAGTGGCACCCTTCAGCTCAAAAAAATTCTGGCCCAATGTGACTTTATGCATCTACTGCCCCATTGGGTGGGCTGTCCAGACTGATACAGGGCTTCACTGGTATTAGGTGCTGCCCAGTTGCCTGTCATCCATGATAGAAGTCAGACTAAAAATCAAACACAATGGGAAGAGGTTGCAAAGCCTGTAATAAGGATGGTACAGTATAACATATACAAGTTAATTTGCAGGTGAACACACTGGTATAATTTATGACATGATTATAAAGGGCAAAGAAATAAGTAATTCATTCTTCCAATAATAGAGGGCGAGAGAAATCCATTAAACCTATTTCTGTCTGTTCAAATTGAACCTACATTATTTTTTGATTTACTGTGTAAACAACAGCAAAGAAACCAGGATATGTATTTATAGTATATAATAGCACTGTGTAATTTCATGTAATGCAGACAAGGTAATTTTTCCAGAGCTTAATGTTGAGACAAAAAAACTAGTGACATTGATAGCAGGTGACATTTTGGGACAAAAAGCTGGTGAGATGATCAGTGGCTGGTGTAGCTTTATTTTTAAAATCAATGAAATGCCCATCAAGGTTGAAAAGACTAAAAGAGATGAAGTAAGTTTAAAAAGTAGTGAATAGATGATGCAAAGCTATCTTTTAAAAGCTTGAAGAGTAGAAGGTTGTTCAATAAATCTTGATTTCAACAAAGAGAGGATGCAAAGATAAGACTGAAAAAGGTGGAACATATAGGTGGTGAGATGGTGAGCGGCTGGTGGAAGTGGGATTAAAAATAGCAATATTATCAATGATCAGCAATGTGCCATCACCATTCATTTTTAAAAAAGCTTTTTCTCACAGAATTATAGTTTTCAATATTTGTAGTGCAGTAGCATTTTGAAAGATATGCAGTTGTTGGAAAGTGCCACTTGTATTGTGACTATCTCCAGCTACATTTGGATCGTAGCTGGAAAGATAATGTGGCTTGGGTGGTTTTAAAGAGCAGTGTCTTCACGAAAAAGCATTTGGCAGGCCTTTTTAAGTTTGTTTACTTAAATTACACCAAAGAGCATCAGTATGTAAATGAAGCCATTGTGACCAAAATGATTTTCTACACTTTCACCATCCCCCCACCCCCGCAAAAAGACTCTCAATATTTTCTTATCAAGGCACTGCCCCTTTACACATTATTGCAGAATGCTCTACCATCTGCTAACATCCCACTTTGCACTCTTCAGTTTATTGTTATGTAAGCACCCAGAGTAAAATAACCTCTCAGCTCTGTGAAATGATTGTAGATCATTTCTTGGTAAGGATAGGCTGGATTATGAAATGTGCCAGGCCTACATATTGTGCTCCTAATTCTAACTCTCTTAGTACTGGCATGTAGTTCAAAGATTAGAAATGTTCAGACATGATAGTTGGACTGCAGAAACTTGCTACCATCTTTCTTTGGATCCACTTTACAATTTAAATGATATGGGTTGTGTGGGATGGTGGCCAGGGCTGTAATGAAGCAATCACTTCACATGTCTTTGGCTGTTGTTTCCAAGGCTCACCACTGGGTGACACTTGGTTCCACCCACCATGTGTGCGATGAAGCTCATCAGGTATTTGGCTGGATCTTTCTATGTGAGAAAAATGTGATTTTATGAGGCTACTGGTCATTGGTTGAGCTCTCCAAAGTGCTACAGAGCAGCACTGGTGTCAGATGTCATCAAAAAGTTTGTCACTTATTCATCAAATTCTCAGCTGGGAAGTAGAATGTTTGGACTGTGGTTGTGAAAAATGGAAGAAGAAGTAAATAACTAAACAATACAAACAAGTTGTGTGTGGGGGGGGGAGCAGCTTAAATAATGAACCAGTTGAGTAATGAATGCACAGTAATGAGACTGATGTTGTCTGCAGATAATCCTAGCAGCAGAATCCTTGACATGCATTCATAGGGCTGGAATTTGGACCTCAGCCTTGATTGGTAAACCTCTACTGGTAGGTTTTTACCAGTCCTCAGTAGGGACATTCAGTAGCATTTTGAACAAGATAGAGACTCGCAGGAAGATTATAGTTCTGCTTCCACCAACTGCATTTGCCCCATTTCACAGGGAGTGATATTTACAGTGCCTGTAGAATCTTAAGAATATTGCCAAACAGCAACAGGTCATTTGGCCTATTAAGTCTGTGCCAGCATTTTATTCCAGTTGCGACCCTCATCTTGCTCTCTGCTCAGTGCCACCAGTTCTGGGGGAGGTGGGACCAGTACAAATTGGACGGTCTGCATCTGGGCAGGACTGGAACCAATGTCCTAGGGGGAGTGTTTGCCAGTGCTGTTGGGGAGGGTTTAAACTAATGTGGCAGGGGGATGGGAACCGATGCAGGAAGTCAGTGGGAAATAAAATGGTGACAGAAACAAAAGGCAGTAAGGGAGAGTGTACAGAACATGACCGGACAGATGGTCTGAGAAAGCAGGGCAAAGACCAAGGGAAGTCTAGATTAAACTGCATTTATTTCAATGCAAGATGTCTGATGGGCAAGGCAGATGAACTCAGGGCATGGATGGGTACATGGGACTGGGATGTTATAGCTATTACTGAAACATGGATAAGGGAGGGGCAGGACTGGCAGCTCAATGTTCCAGGGTACAGGTGCTATAGGAAAGATAGAGCAGGAGGTAAGAGAGGAGGGGGAGTTGCGTTCTTGATTAGGGAGAAGATCACGGCAGTAGTGAGAGGGGATATATCCGAGGGTTCGCCCACTGAGTCTATATGGGTAGAACTGAAAAATAAGAAGGGAGAGATCACTTTGATAGGATTGTACTACAGACCCCCAAATAGTCAACGGGAATTTGAGGAGCAAATATGTAAGGAGATTACAGACAGCTGCAAGAAAAATAGGGTGGTAATAGTAGGGGACTTTAACTTTCCCAACATTGACTGGGACAGCCATAGCATTAGGGGCTTGGATGGAGAGAAATTTGTTGAGTGTATTCAGGAGGAATTTCTCATTCAGTATGTGGATGGCCCGACTAGAGAGGGGGCAAAACTTGACCTCCTCTTGGGAAATAAGGAAGGGCAGGTGACAGAAGTGTTGGTGAGGGATCACTTTGGGACAAGTGATCATAATTCCATTAGTTTTAAGATAGCTATGGAGAATGATAGGTCTGGCCCAAAAGTTAAAATTCTAAATTGGGGAAAGGCCAATTTTGGTGGATAGACTGAGACTTTTTTCCCTGGAGAGTAGGAGGTTAAGGGGTGATCTTATAGAAGTCTATAAAATAATGAGGGGCATAGATAAGGTAGATAGTCAAAATCTTTTCCCAAAGGTAGGGGAGTCTATAACGAGGGGGCATAGATTTAAGGTGAGAGGGGAGAGATACAAAAGGGTCCAGAGGGGCAATTTTTTCACTCAAAGGGTGGTGAGTGTCTGGAACGAGCTGCCAGAGGCAGTAGTAGAGGCGGGTACAATTTTGTCTTTTAAAAAGCATTTGGACAGTTACATGGGTAAGATGGGTATAGAGGGATATGGACCAAGTGCAGGCAATTGGGACTAGCTTAGTGGTATAAACTGGGCGACATGGACATGTTGGGCCGAAGGGCCTGTTTCCATGTTGTAACTTCTATGATTCTATGATTCTATGATTCTAATATTCCTCTTTTCTAAGCAACTATCAAACACCTTAAAAAAATTTATGGATTCTGCTTCAACTGTTTGTGGTAGAGAATTCCACATTCTGACCACCCTCTGTGTAAAGAATTTCTTTGTCACCTGCCCTTTACTCCTTTTCATGATAATCTTAAATTCGTGCCCTCTTGTTTATGCTGCACCTTTCACATTGCTTTTATATACTCCCTATAATGGGTTGCCCACACAAAACTCCACACAATTCAGCAGCTGTGACTTAACTAAGGCTTTTTACAAGCTTTCCATACCTCCTTGATTTTGAACTGTACGGGGGTAATTTTTAAACAAGAAATCCAGGCAGTTAGAAATTGGAAAAAAAATCCTCTGCCTGGCTCGCTCGACTAGATTTTGAAGTGGGTCTTCAAATGGGCAGCGAGTGCTTCTGCCCGAATCAGGCAGGAGTCTTAATTAAAATATTTAAATCAGGGTCTCACGCCAGTTGTAGGACATGGCTGCAATTTTAAAGTACCAATGGGCAGAGCGTATGTGGCATATGGTCCGCCCATTTATACCAGGTGTTGTGTGGCCTAAACAACGGTTCTTAAAATGGAGTGCTGGTATCTGCCCAGAAAAGCTATGGTACAATGATTTTTGTGGCCACAAAGAAACCTTAAGGCACACTGCCAGCCACTCAGTGACGTCACCCTGGACTGACTCCCCTCCCCCACGTCGGGGCCTGACTTAAGGTTCCCAAACCTCCTGGAATGACCGTGAGTTTCCCGGAATCGGAGATTCCTCCACCAAGTGTTGCCTCCAGCAGCCTGGGAGATCAGCAGTTTAAATTTCCCGCCGCAGTGTGTCCTCCTTCTCCGTTACGTTACGGCTGTTAGAGAAGTCTCCGATTCGGTGACATCACCCGCAGAGCCGCGTGGAGCGCAGCTGGGAGGACTCGGGCATCGGGGAGTCTCGGCATTCGGAGGGGTGCTCTGAAATCCCACATTTCCCACGGAGCCAGGAGCAGCAGCAGCAAGGTGGTGAGTGGGAATGGCACGGAGAGAGGAGCAGCCAGTAAATGAGTAAGTGAAACCTGGGGATTTTACTACGGGTAAATGGCTTATTTCCACTGGTGGGCGAATGGGAAAATTAGGAAATGTAAACCAAGGATTCTCACTGGAAGAAACAAGGCAGGAAGAGGAAGGTTCTTAAACTGAGGGCTATTAGGCTGTGGGATAATTCACCACATGTGGCTATTGAGGTACAGACTAAGGGGGTGATTTTAAACCCCAAGAACGGGGGGTTGGGGGCGGGTGGGAGTTGAAAATAGTTGTTTTTTGGGTCGCGACCGCAACCCGGCTTTATTTCTGGGTTTAACTTTGCACTTAAAAGTACAGGCTTCCCACTGGGAATGCAAAGTCCCAAAACTTTGCGGTTGCGATCCAAAAAAACAACTATTTTCAACTGCCTGCCCCCAAACCACCTGTTCTTGAGGTTTAAAATCACCCCCTAAGACTTCATTTCAAAGGGAATGGGATATATATTTGAAAAGGAGGAATATAAGAAGGGGTGGGGGTGGGGAAAGGGGGTTATAGGAGAGAGTACCAGCACTGGAGACCAAATGGATTCCTTCTGTGCTGTAATTTCTATAATTCTATGAAAACTTTCCTCTATCGAGTCCGAGCTTAGCGAGTGGTTTAGAAATGTTGGTGCTGAGCTGAGTTTAGGACCATGTGCCTTGTGAGAAGTGCTCCAAACATTGAGCCCATTGCCCCTCGTGCAATCTCTTGGTTTGGTTCAGTTCGTCAGTCTGTGCCCCCTTGTTTTGATGGGTGAAGTCCAAGTACAGATCAGCTCTGACTGAGGTTCCCAGTTCAGGGTTGTCATCTTCACACGGAACTGGAATCCAGGGAGATAAAGAGAGAGATCGGGCCTGTTAAAAGTGGCATTGACTGAGGAACCTGACTGCACCTTGTGCAGTGCAGAAAGATTCTGGCTACGGTTTCAGGGTGAATATCAGGATTACTAGTAGTTATAGGTAGGAGATTGGGGCATTACACCTATTACTACCAATTACATATGAACTATCATTGAGTTATTGTATTACTGTTGGTTATGAGGGAAATCAGAGTGTTTCCACTTTACTATTAATTATCAGTGCAATTTCAATGAATTACCATTAGTTACTGGTAGAAACAAAGATCTTCCCACTTCTGGTTTCCCCTCTGTGAATTGCTCCCTCTCCTTTGGATTCCCCTCTACCCTGTCCATGGTTTGCCCTCTTTGCCTCATGGGTGATCTCCTGGTTCTTGGAACTTGTGGCACGTCAGCTGCTAGTGCAAAACCACGTGCAAAAATACTCAACTACAGGGGACTCAACCGTTATAAGGTAA
This sequence comes from Heptranchias perlo, assembly GCF_035084215.1. Taxonomy (NCBI): domain Eukaryota; kingdom Metazoa; phylum Chordata; class Chondrichthyes; order Hexanchiformes; family Hexanchidae; genus Heptranchias; species Heptranchias perlo. The sequence continues at coordinate 44,769,958 of NC_090339.1, read as the reverse complement.
ATGCAATAACGTTTGTAGAAGTCATGTGATCAGATGTTACATGATCCAATGACGTAATCAAGCATCACATGGTCAGGTGTCATGCAGTCAGGCTGTCACGTGATCAAACCTCCAGGAATGCCTCCAACCAGAGTTGGCAACCCCAGCCCGACTTCAGGCATAGCTCCACGGAGGATCCACTGAATTCCGTGTGCATCCCAGCTAGCGGTGAGCTGCCCTTGATGAGTGCTGGCAGCCTGTCCAAAATATTTAGATGAGGCCTGACCATGAAGAGATCTCTTGCTGGAGTCACTGGGCAGCAGCACCCACTCCACCAACCGCCCAGCCAATGTGCGCTCCATTTGAAAATTGCCCCCTTGCCTCTAGACACAAAACAAGGAGCCCATTTGTCCTTTTTAATGGCCTTATCTACTTGTACCGTGACCTTTAATAACCTCTGTATCTGCACAAAGGTCTTCTTCCACTACTCCATTTAAAATCATGCCATTTAAGGTATATTTCTTTCCAAATTGGATTCATATTCTGCACGAGAAATGTACTGACACATCCTTTCTCAGCCTCGCAACAGAAAAAGGAAAGCGTAGAGTCAGGAAAAGAGCAAATGACAAATGAAGGAAAAATAGGATTTACAATTAATGTAGTCTCCCTTAAATAGAAATAATTGCAGTGTTTTTTGTAGAAAATCCAGGATCAGTGATTCTACTCAGAATAATTAGAGGCTTGGATGCTGGAAATATGGCATAACATCTCCACATAATCATTTTTTAGTGAGCAGAACTTTTCCTGAACTCAACTAAATTTATGTTTCATTTATCAACTTGGACTAGGGAAAATTAATCTTGAAAAGGAATAAAATACTTGGATATTAATGTAGCATTATAGATCTCATGGCACTATTTGAATAAGAGAGCAAGGCTCTGGCTAACATCCCTCCCTCAAACAATACCATCAAAAAATAAGTTATCCAATCATTCAGCGAACTGCTCTTTCTGGACATTATTGGTGTTAAATGGCTGCCACATAATAACAGTCATTGCACTTCAAAAGTAATAGGGGTAGAGTTTCCACTTTGGGCACAATCAGAAAATTGTGGTAGTTAGGTTACAGTTCAAGTTTTGGATAAAAATAATTTGCATAATCACAAACGTAAAATCTTTCATGAACCAACGTAATCGGGTAGCCTAATAGAATGCAATTGTTTATTTTTTTTCCATTAAAAAGTATTCATTGATGTATTTAAGAGTGGTAACCGGGTTCAGTTTTATTAATACAGCTGAAAAATGGGTTTATCACAAAAAATAAGCATTTTTAATAAGAGTGTCCAATCGTCCACCTGTGAGAAACCTGATTTACAATTACTGAAAATGACTTATTAAACTATAATGAACATCTACTACTTTCATTGGTGTACGCTAGTCAGTTTCTTAGTAGATTAAATATTTTTTTATATGAAAAAAACTTTACAAACGTGCCTAAGAAAATGAACGCAATTTGAAGAGCCTTCCCTAACCTGCGCAATCTCGCGAATTCGACCTGGGGGCTTGACTAGTTTTGTGGGCGGGGCCTGATCCAGGCGAATGGAATCTTAAACCAGCATAAAAGATCACGGAAAACACAAACGCAAGTGGTTTTGGGTGTTACTTACTTACATTTAAAATTCCCTGTTCTGTTTCGCTGATTCCGCCTGGATTGCTCTGATATTACTGGCATAAACTCTATCCCATTATATAAATGCAACTATATTATAATTTAATTAATTAACAATTAAATATAATCAGCAGAGTTGGGTAGAGTTCCAGAGGATCACAAAGGACCGGATGTGAAAATAAATCAAAAACAGAAACAATGAGGGATTGGAGATGGGCAGATGAGCACAGAATGTTTCACGGAGACTGCAGCTTTGCTTTTCTGCTCATCAAAGTATGGAAAGTAACTTCCCCCTGGAAGGCTGACAAGTGGAATTTTCCAACCAAAGGCTCACTAAGCAATTGGATATTGTACTCATTTTGACTAATAGCAGCTCTGCTGCATGGAGACTGTCACCTCAGCAAGGATTGTGCTATGCAAAGTGAGTTCTATGCCTTGGAGAATGGTGATATATAAAATGAAATATGAGGGCAGCCATTAAAAAAAAAATCAATAAAAATATTTTCTATATTGCAGTGAACTCCCTGATCTAAGTTGGACATCCCATTACATTCCATTTATGCTCTCACTCTATAATAATCTGTCTGGTTTTAGGATATGCCTATTTTAAACGTGCTCTCAGTATTTAAGAGATGAAAGATTTTTTTTAATGTAAGAAACACATTTCACAGATTATTCAGTCTCAAACTGTAACCTGTATTTGGAGGAAAGTATAAGCAAAACAGGTCAACAAGAGAGTTTTGTGGAATGATTTTAAAAGGCATCAGAAAATACTAAAATATAAAACAATGAACAATGAAAAACAATTTTAGATACAATGATTTTACAAGAGAAAAGGGCATAAGACTATTCTAAATTCATTGAGTTTTATAAGACAGGTTACAGTGTACACAAGAACATTATAATGCAGTAAAAAGAATATTCTCTGTCACATAACATTACATACAAAGCCCTCCATCCAGCATTGCATGTTAGCACAGACTCCCCAACCAGCTCAATAAACAGATACTGATTCCGAGATTATGCCATGCAATTGCAGTCTTTAAGCAATCTATTTTGTCAATTGGTGCAAAATTAGGGATTGTTTTGTGTTGTGGGCCCATGCCCACTAGAAACTGGACTGAGGCTGTCCATTAACAGCATTCTAGAAGGATAAGACAATAGACTAGGGGGAAACAAATATTCTCCTTTTACATAAACTGCCTTTGTTCTGTCACAAGACAATACCAGAGAGTTTAATTTGCAATAAAAACAATAAGGGTCAAGATTACCTCTGTGCACTATGTGCAGCAAAATTGTAAATGCAGACTTTGCAAACAGGGTTATGATTTTGTTATGCACAGCACACAAAAGAAAACTTTCCCCCTAGTCTATTGTCTTATCCTTCCAGAATGCTGTTAATGGACAGCCTAAGTCCAGTTCTAGTGGTTGATTCTTAATTGCCCTCTGAAATGGCCTAGCAAGCCACTCAGTTGTAAAACCTTGCTACGAAAAGTCATAATAAGAATAAAACCGGACGGACCACCCGGCATCGGACTTCTAGGCACCGGACACGACAACGGCAAAACACCAAGCCCAGTCAACCCTGCAAGGTCCTCCTTACTAACATCTGGGGACTTGTGCCAAAATTGGGAGAGCTGTCCCACAGACAAGTCAAGCAACAGCCTGACATAGCCATACTTACAGAATCATATCTTTCAGCCAACGTCCCAGACTCTTCCATCACCATCTCTGGGTATGTCCTGTCCCACCGGCAGGACAGACCCACCAGAGGTGGCGGTACAGTGATATACAGTCAGGAGGGAGTGGCCCTGGGAGTCCTCAACATTGACTCTGGACCCCATGAAACCTCATGGCATCAGGTCAAACATGGGCAAGGAAACCTCCTGCTGATTACCACCTACCGTCCTCCCGCAGCTGATGAATCAGTCCTCCTCCATGTTGAGAACCACTTGGAGGAAGCACTGAGGGTAGCAAGGGCACAGAATGTACTCTGGGTGGGGGACTTCAATGTCCATCACCAAAAGTGGCTCGGTAGCACCACTACTGACCGAGCTGGCCGAGTCCTGAAGGACATAGCTGCTAGACTGGGCCTGCGGCAGGTGGTGAGCGAACCAACACGAGGGAAAAACTTACTTGACCTCGTCCTCACCAATCTACCTGTCGCAAATGCATCTGTCCATGACAGTATTGGTAGGAGTGACCACCGCACAGTCCTCGTGGAGATGAAATCCCGTCTTCGCACTGAGGACACCATCCATCTTGTTGTGTGGCACTACCACCGTGCTAAATGGGATAGATTCAGAACAGATCTAGCAGCTCAAAACTGGGCATCCATGAGGCGCTGTGGGCCATCAGCAGCAGCAGAATTGTATTCCAGCACAATCTGTAACTTCATGGCCCGGCATATTCCTCACTCTACCATTACCAACAAGCCAGGGGATCAACCTTGGTTCAATGAGGAGTGTAGAAGAGCATGCCAGGAGCAGCACCAGGCGTACCTAAAAATGAGGTGCCAACCTGGTGAAGCTACAACTCAGGACTACGTGCATGCTAAACAGCGGAAGCAACATGCTATAGACAGAGCTAAGCGATTCCACAACCAACGGATCAGATCAAAGCTCTGCAGTCCTGCCACATCCAGTCGTGAATGGTGGTGGACAATTAAACAACTAACGGGAGGAGGAGGCTCTGCAAACATCCCCATCCTCAATGATGGCGGAGTCCAGCACGTGAGTGCAAAAGACAAGGCTGAAGCGTTTGCAACCATCTTCAGCCAGAAGTGCTGAGTGGATGATCCATCTCAGCCTCCTCCCGATATCCCCACCATCACGGAAGCCAGTCTTCGGCCAATTCGATTCACTCCACGTGATATCAAGAAGCGGCTGAGTGCACTGGATACAGCAAAGGCTATGGGCCCCGACAACATCCCAGCTGTAGTGCTGAAGCCTTGTGCTCCAGAACTAGCTGCGCCTCTAGCCAAGCTGTTCCAGTACAGCTACAACACTGGCATCTACCCGACAATGTGGAAAATTGCCCAGGTATGTCCTGTCCACAAAAAGCAAGTCAAATCCAATCCGGCCAATTACTGCCTCATCAGTCTCCTCTCAATCATCAGCAAAGTGATGGAAGGTGTCGTTGACAGTGCTATCAAGCGGCACTTACTCACCAATAACCTGCTCACCGATGCTCAGTTTGGGTTCCGCCAGGACCACTCGGCTCCAGACCTCATTACAGCGTTGGTCCAAACATGGACAAAAGAGCTGAATTCCAGAGGTGAGGTGAGAGTGACTGCCCTTGACATCAAGGCAGCATTTGACCGAGTGTGGCACCAAGGAGCCCCAGTAAAATTGAAGTCAATTGGAATCAGGGGGAAAACTCTCCAGTGGCTGGAGTCATACCTAGCACAAAGGAAGATGGTAGTGGTTGTTGGAGGCCAATCATCTCAGCCCCAGGACATTGCTGCAGGAGTTCCTCAGGGCAGTGTCCAAGGCCCAACCATCTTCAGCTGCTTCATCAATGACATTCCCTCCATCATAAGGTCAGAAATGGGGATGTTCGCTGATGACTGCACAGTGTTCAGTTCCATTCGCAACCCCTCAAATAATGAAGCAGTCCGAGCCCGCATGCAGCAAGACCTGGACAACATCCAGGCTTGGGCTCATAAGTGGCAAGTAACATTCTCGCCAGATAAGTGCCAGGCAATGACCATCTCCAACAAGATAGAGTCTAACCACCTCCCCTTGACATTCAACAGCATTACCATCGCCGAATCCCCCACCATCAACATCCTGGGGGTCACCATTGACCAGAAACTTAACTGGACCAGCCATATAAATACTGTGGCTACGAGAGCAGGTCAGAGGCTGAGTATTCTGCGGCGAGTGACGCACCTCCTGACTCCCCAAAGCCTTTCCACCATCGACAAGGCACAATTCAGGAGTGTGATGGAATACTCTCCACTTGCCTGGATGAGTGCAGCTCCAACAACACTCAAGAAGCTCGACACCATCCAAGATAAAGCAGCCCGCTTTATTGGCACCCCATCCACCACCCTAAACATTCACTCCCTTCACCACCGGCGCACTGTGGCTGCAGTGTGTACCATCCACAGGATGCACTGCAGCAACTCGCCAAGGCTTCTTCGACAGCACATCCCAAACCCGCGACCTCTACCACCTAGAAGGACAAGAGCAGCAGGCACATGGGAACAACACCACCTGCACGTTCCCCTCCAAGTCACACACCATCCCGACTTGGAAATATATCGCCGTTCCTTCATTGTCGCTGGGTCAAAATCCTGGAACTCCCTTCCTAACAGCACTGTGGGAGAACCGTCACCACACGGACTGCAGCGGTTCAAGAAGGCGGCTCACCACCACCTTCTCAAGGGCAATTAGGGATGGGCAATAAATGCCGGCCTCGCCAGCGACGCCCACATCCTGTGAAAGAATTTAAAAAAAGCAACACAAAACAATCCCTAATTTTGCACCAATTGACAAAATAGATTGCCTAAAGACCGCAACTGCACGGCATGATCTCAGAATCAGTATCTGTTTATTGGGCTGGATGGGGAGTCTCAATGCTAACACGCGGTGCTGGTGGAGGGCTTTGCATATAATGTTATGTGACAGGCATTTAACACCATAATTGCCAACCACCGTGCCATCTATCTGCATAACAGGTGCTGCAGCTAAATGTTGACCTTTTCATAGTGCATTTCCCACTGAGATAATATGACATGAGACTTTTCAATGCATCATGAAACTGAATGTGGAGACCCACTCAGCAATTTTAACATAATAGATTTTGCATATGTGTATTTGTATTTCGCCAAGTGATGCTCACTGCTGATCAAATTGGACTGATGAGCATAATGCAAAAAGGTAGGCTCGATCAGATGAGTAATGCTTAGAATCATAGAACTTTACAATACAGAAGGCAGCCAGCACATCAGAGCTGTGCCAGCTCTCTGAAAGAACTATCCGCTTACTCCCATTCACCTGCCCTTTCCCTATTCCCTTCAATTTTTTTCTTTTTCATTCTATACCGCATCAACTTCCTATGTAAAATATTTTTCCTGACTATTCCCTTAATTCTTTTAGCGATGATCTTAAATTTATACCTTTTAGTTACTGACTTACCAGCCAGTAGAAAGAGTTTCCTTATTTACCTCATCAAAATCCTTCATATTTTTAACACTATCAGATACCCTCTTTACCTACTCTGTTCGAATGAAAAGGAACTTAATTTCTCTAATCTCTCCTTATAACTAAAGCCTCTCATCCTTGGTATCATTGTTGGTGAATCTCTTTTGTATCCTTTCCATGGCCTTGACATCCTTCCAAAAGTAGGGAGTCCAAAACGGGACATATAGTTTTACTTGCAGCCAATGATTTATATCGATACAACATTACCTCTTCACTTTTGTACTGTATGCCCCTATTTATAAAACCTAGGATCCCATCTGCTTTTTGCCACTTCATCAACTTCTCCTCCTACTTTGCACAATGACACCTCTCAGAATAGAAAAAGCTGCATAAAGAAAAGTTAAATGTAAATTTAATGCATGTGAAGCTAATACAACAATGAAGCTGCTCCTGATATTTCAATATTATTGTTGTACTGTTTAACGATACTTCAGAATTACAATGAAAAAGCTGAAATCTTAAAAAAAACATAATGACCAACTCAGGGAGTATAGAATTCCATGGAGGTGCTGGTGCTCTATGGGTTATTGGTTGATCTCCTTCCTGTCAAATGATGTGAAGCACAATTCCCCAAACCCAACAGGGATCCTCGGAAATCTGATAATTCAGAAAAAATGAGCGCCGAAATTCTGGAGTCCATGCTCCACTGCCAGAATCTCAGTGGAACACAATTCCTGGCCACATGCAGCCATGGAGGCCAACTCCATTTCAAATCCCAGGGACCGGATCATTAGCACGTTAGGGACAGGCGTATTGCATCTGTAAAGTCACATCAGTAGCGCATGCATTGATCCGCTGGCAGGAAGGGGCAGTGGCATGCACACATTCCACTAAGAGCATCTGGCCATTGTCAGGCCAAAGAAAAAAGTGCCTCCAAAGGGATCTTCAGCTCTGATGGAAGCCATAACATTGGTACAGTAATGTAATCAATCCCCTCTGGGTTCGATTAACTTACTTCTGCCTTAACATAACAGGGAGCAGGATGGGAGAGATGAGATATCCTGAAAACAGGATATTTTCTAGGGTCTAGGGCCTTTTCCGGGGCCACAGTGGAACTCATGCCAAATCTCAGCTGACATGAGCTCTGCTGATGCCTTTTAAAGGCTTAAAGGGCAGAATTCCTAGGTAGCCAGGAACTCCCCTGACCTGCCCCATTGAAGTTGAGTGGGGTGGGCGGAAGATGCACTCATGTGCGTCCCCCCAAAATCATAAAATGGTTGGAGCTAAAAAATGGGGCCGAATTCAGGCTCAATCTAATTGCACCCCATTTTCCAGTGTTTTCACCAGAGATCCACTCCAGTTGCACGTTTGCCTGGAGAGGTATTTTGGGCCCAATGGGAACATTTTCTAATGATTCTGCCATTCCTATAAGATGATTTATTAATTAAAAAGTGTGGAATTTGTTCGCGTACAACGCATTCTCTGGGTTTGGATGATGTCCATATTATATCTCTCAGTTTTCCTATGAACCATTGACTTGCTGACCTCAAAGCAGCTTAACTAATTGTGCACAATTCCCATTTGAAGTATATTTTTTGCATTGACTGAAATGCTGATTCAAGTGTATGATTTAGCATGAATTGCAACCAAACACATTCTAGAAATAATATATTTTAGATTTCACTCAGGTGTAACTAACTTTAAAAACACAATGACATTTTTTTCTGCTAGAATTACATTTGCTTTTATTTCAGATGCAGCATAAAAACAATCATATAAATAAAATATAAAATAGTCACCTCTGTCATTTTTACCATATCATAAAATGAGTGAACTAGAAATGTTCTGATTAACAGTAGTGGGACACAGATAAATATTTGCCCTGTCAGTTTGAAAAGATACTGCAGGTTTAAAAATCAAGCCAGGTTACACATATGTAGGTAGTTAATCATCCTGTTTTCAGGATATCTCATCTCTCCCATCCTGCTCCCTGTTATGTTAAGGTCTTCCCACCCTGTCCCAGTCCTGTATACTGTTTATTTAACCCTATTCCTTCCCCTGGTTTTTAAAAAAAAGTTAGGTTCACATTGTGGCTTGGGTTGTTAAAAAGGTTAACTAAAAGTCATAGACCAGCCTCACAAACATTGAATTGACTTTCTTTTAACTCTTGTATGCTGCGTTTTTTTCCACTGAGACATGTCTTTGTGCAAAGTATTACTTATCTGACAGGATCTCCCTGAATAATGCACTGTTCAGTCCATTTTGATCAGTAGTGAGCATTGCTTGGCGTAAAACAAATATATTTGTCTTGCAAGCAATGAAAGAATGTTCAATGCTGGGCAACTCATCAATTAAATAGAACAGTTGCTGAGGGACTGATTTATTCACAATACATCCAACTGTGTCTGCTTAAAGATACTATTGCCTCAGAGAGTATAGTAGTGAATGACCAAGCTGATTTCAGGAATGTTTGTGGAATTTTGGCTTGTTCGCTTTGGAAAATAGGAAACTTTGAAATAACCTAACACATACTTATAAGCCTATAAAAAGTGGATTGATAAATTGATTCAGACAAATTGTTCCCCAAGATAACGGGTTCAAAAAACAGGAAACACAAGTTAAAAATGAGGAAATGAGTGCTCTTTAAAGTAAGGAATCAGCAGACGATGTGTGAGGGAAGTCCACGATAGAAGTGTCATACATGGATTCGATGAAGTGAGCTTGATGGGCCAAATGGCCTTCATAAAATAATGGCACATTATTACATTCTAAATTAGGATTAGATAGGGAAACCAAGTGGATCAGACTTGTAGAACAAGTTGAAGTGAACACAATAACTAGGTTCAAAACTAGATGGCGGGGGGGGGCGATTTTCAATTGCCGTTTCCCGCAATTTTCTGGTGGGCCTGCAAACGGGCGAGCAGCAAACCCGCGTGTTTCTGGCGGGAGGTTGCATACATCTGCAAATAGGGGTCCTACTCTTGTTGTAGGATCATGATTGCAACTTTTAGGTACAACTAGGCATTGAGCGACTTAGCTAGTGGTCCTCTCATAAAAGGGCCGAAGAATTTTTAAATTTTTGTTTTTGTGGGGCCAGAATGAGCAGAATTGATGTCCACATCTTGCCAGTGGTATTTAAATGAGGCCTGAGCAGGGAAATGGTTCAGGTCTCCCAACATTGGCTTTGAGTGGGGTGTGCGGTTGCTCTGCCGACTTCATGCTCGTTTCAGGCAGAAGTTGAAGATTCCCAAAACTGTTCTAGAGACAGAGGGACTAGGGGTATAGAAGGGTCTTGGAAGGTATTTAAGGTGGGGCTGAGATCGGCCAAAACGGGATTAATTTATGGGGCCCAGTTGTCTTTTCCTGTTCTTGTTTTTATGTGTATTATTTTGGACCACTTGGTAGCACTCGTCAAACCCAGAACCTTCAGATCCGTAGGTATCTCACTTAATTTGGACTGATATTCCTGCGCAGTGTTGGAGGTGCCTTCTAGGATTGCCACCTTCAGCTAAGTCCAAAATGGGCAGAGGACAGGGCATGGGATGGTATCAGAAGCGTAATTTCGGAGAATATTTAAAAAAAAAAATTCCTGGTTCCAACCTGTTTGCCAGCTCTTTGTTCCGATGCTGTAACATTTCTGGTTCCTTATCATTTCTTGGTATTTGTATTAATTTTAGTACAGTTTTGTATTAGTTCCTACATATATTTGGAGGCATTCCAACTATTCGAGTTATTATGTAAGGTATTTATTTGGATTCTTTCTCTCAAGATTTTTAGGGCTAGCTGCTCCTCTGTGGGTGGCACTGAGTATCATGTGAAGGTTTTAGTGGTTTTATATGTGCTGGAATAGTTCAAATTGGTCTGGTTTTGATATTTTATTGTAAAACCTGCTACAGTGGACAAAAAAAATGGCAAAATGGGCAAAAACCTTGAAAACTAATCATTTCCTGACTGGTGTACATTAAAAATAATTTAAAAAGCAGTTTGCTGGCAAAATAGTCCAATCAAAGAATGGGTGGGTGACAACCTTATTACTGATCTTTGGTTGAGCTATTAAACCAAAATGCCATCTGTCTGTGCTGATGTTTCAGATGGATGCTAAAGAACTTATGGCACTATTCAAAGAAGAATATGGAGATTTGTGTCCTGGCCAACATTCCTCCCTTAATCAATAGCACAAAAACACAGATTGCTGTTTGTGGGATGTTGCTGGTGCAGAATGGTTGTGTTGCTTACATGTCTACGGCACTTCAAAAATAATTAAATTGTGTGAAATACTTCAATACTTCTTATAACGTTTTGACGTGATAAGGTGCTACACAAATGTATTATGAAATGTTCAATAGGAGTGGATGGATGGATAAAAGACGTATCTTGTTCTTACATTAAGATGCTTGTATCATATGGTCAGACATAGAAAAATTAAATCCATGGGTTGAATGTGAATAGAGAGCAGTACTTATAACTAGTTGGCTTTATTTAATGTTGTCATATTGATTGAACCCACAGTAATGTATAACCATTTGCTTTGTGCTAGTTATGGTTAGAGAGGGAGTAATGCTTCAGCAGTAGTTGACCCAGTCACACTGTGTATGATATTTAGTCAGTTTTCAATCAGGCTGCATGATTAGATGGACCATTATGGTAAAACTAACAATCCTGTCACCTAACCTATTTTGATGTATTAGTTGATCTATATGGTAGAATCACCGATAGAATCTCTTAGATGCCAGTTAAAAAGGATGACACTCTGTAAAGAGAGAAAGCAGGTAAGAGAGAAGAGAAAAACAGAAAGAAGTATCTTATGGTAAAAAGGTAAATGTAACCTCACCTGCATGTGATTGTGAATGTTCCATTTACTTCAATGACCAGCTGCTTGTCAGAAATAGTCAGTTCTGGTGCAATCAGATTGACTCGAGGAGCTGAACCTGAACAAAGAAAAAGCATAGCATGCATTTAGTTACATACCATTCGCTGTGTGGTTCAAAAAAGGCCAACTTCACTGGAACGCTGATTATCAAGTCATGAGGATTTACTGTAAAGACACTGACAGTGACTGATAGCATCAACTTGAAAAGTGAATTTCATGCATTTCCTTGGTATGATAAGTTTACAGATTTTGTTGATACTTAATATCAGTCATCCATATAAAAAAGCAAAATAGAAGGTGCATGACTGATTCCTAATAGACCAAAACCTACATAAATTGGCAGTGCCAAAGTGCCATCAAGTGGATTAAACAATAAGAATTCTAAACAATTGTCTTTATGTCCAGAATGGAGGATCAACCTTGTAAAAGGCCTTTTCATCATCTCCCCTCTCTACTATCTCTGTGATGTTGCATGCCATCAAATATTCTTGAGCTGAATGAGTAAGCTGGGCTATGGGCTGCAGGCCACTATTGATGTCCTCCTATGAAATATCATCATCAATTGGCACACTTCAAATAGGGCTCACTGATCAGTTTTTGTTTCTTGCTGAAGAGGAAATGTCTCACCACATGATGCCCCATCTATCATGTGTCTGCACACAATGGAATTTATTAGACTAAATGGGGGAGAAATTGAACACACGACTGACCATTTTGCACCTGAGAAATATTCAGGTGGGCCTGTAAATGGATGATTTAGCCCATATGCATGAAACAGGATAAGGCTGTTTAAATATGCAAATGACACTCAAAAGCAAAATTCAGGTATTGATGGGTGGAGGGTACACTGTGCACATTCTAACCCAGTTGTACCAGGCTGAGTGGCCTAACTAGGGTCCTTAAAGGAACATTGGAGGCTGCTCAAAAAATTGTCCCAGGAAATGTTGAGTTTTTAAATCTTTGTAGGCCCAGGAGAAGCAGGAGTGTTCCTCCTGGACCCACAAATAAAAATCTGGCCTGCTGCAGGCCCATTCAAAGCCCCTCCCCAGGATCTCATCCCCCCTCCCAGGCCTAAATTCTATTTTGCTCTTCTATGGTCCCGATTTGTCATTATCTATGTAATTAATTTTTGTAACCATAAAATCCAGGTAAACTAATTGCTATATTCAAAAACAAGTCATCTTATGTAACAAGTAGCAGATGCAGACAGAGAAGACAAGTTTTCAAGTTTTGTTGAAAAATGTTGCCCAAGGCATTTTGTTTTTCTGCTTAGATGTCAAGAAACATGACTCCAGTTTCTCTCACACCCTGTTACTAGATTACCTATTTAGCAAATATTTCTGCCTGGTATTACTGCCAGTTTCTATCTTTGATACATAAGTACACGTTAATTAAGTGTACATGGGACATCAGACATGTATTTAATGCTTGTTTACCACTATCATTTTCTTTTCACGACCATAGGGTAAAAATTACAATTGGTGATATTGGCAAATGAATACTTATTAATTTCTAAGGCTGGACATTAGTTTTGGTGATATTGGCCGATGAACACTTAGCACTTTTGTATGACATTCCTCTGTCTGCTATTTCACTGATGGCCTTAATCCAATTATTTTATTTGTGTTACTGGGGGGAGTTTTAACCCCCCTACGACGGGTGAGAGTGTCAGTGTTGGGGGGTTAAATCAGTAAAAGTGTGAAACCCGCTGTGAACGTGCCTACTCCTGGATTTACCGCAGTGGGTTTGGGGGCATCCGAGTAACCTGCTCTGGAGAGGCGTGTTCGTCATTATAATATTTAAATGAAGCTCAGTTCCTCAGATTTTGGGAGCCATTTGAATTTAATGGCTGCGGGATGGGTTCCCAGGGATCGGGAAACCTAGCAGCTGAAGGGAGGTGGGAGCAGCCAGACCCAGCAAGTAAGTGCTTTTTAGAGCACTGCTTGTGGGCCAGGAGGAGCAAATCTCCTGCTGTGATCTCCCTCCCATTCCCCCCCACCCCAGGATCTGCTGCCCCCTGCGATCTCTCCCTTTCCGCGATCAGCCGACCCCCCCCTCCCCCTGGCAATCTTCAGACCCCCGCAATCTCTTCCCCCTGTCCCCCACGCTCCTCACTGCCACACTCCCAGTCCCCTCACCATGCCCCAATCAACTCCGATTGCCAGGGACTGTCTCGAGCGGTCCCCGTCTACGGTCTTCTACAGCAAGCTTTCTCACATGGCAGCCGGCCAGCCTTTAAATCTGGTCGGCTGCCGGGAGGGAAAGGGAGTAAAAAAAAAATCTAATGAGGTCCTGCCATCAAATTCGATAGGACCTCCACATTCCAGGATTTCCCAGCCACTAATAGGAGCCCCTGCTCCCTCCCCACCTCCCCGTAAATATCGGGGCCAATGTGTCCATTGAAATAGTGGGCAGAGGAATGTGCTACGTGTTCATCTGCCAATATCACCGTTACTAATGTCCAGCCTTAGATATAAACTTAAAGTGACCATCAATAAAAGAGGTTATTTTCTAAACTATGGGGATGAAAAGAACCCATGATATGGGATCAGAGATTATTTGATTAGACTCAGAACAATTTTGGGAGAAATGTTGGCCAGGACATCTGGAGCACTCCCTGCTCTTTGAATAGTGCCAATGGACCTTTTAATATCCATTTGAGCCATCAGAAGAGGCAGACAGAACTTTGGTTTAACATCTCATTTAACGAATGGCACCTCTTGTAATGCAACACTCCTCAGTACTGCGATGTAATGTCTGTTAAGATTTTTTAAAAATTCGTTCATGGGATGTGGGCGTCGCTGGCAAGGCCAACATTTATTGCCCATCCCTAATTGCCCTTGAGAAGGTGGTGATGAGCCGCTTTCTTGAACCGCTGCAGTCCATGTGGTGAAGGTTCTCCCACAGTGCTGTTAGGAAGGGAGTTCCAGGATTTTGATCCAGCGACGATGAAGGAACGGCGATATATTTCCAAGTCGGGATGGTGTGTGACTTGGAGGGGAACGTGCAGGTAACGTTGTTCCCATGTGCCTGCTGCCCTTGTCCTTCAAGGTGGTACAGATCGTGAGTTTGGGAGGTGCTGTCGAAGAAGTCTTGGCGAGTTACTGCAGTGCATCCTGTGGATGGTACACACTGAAGTCACGGTGTGCTGGTGGTGAAGGGAGTGAATGTTTAGGGTGGTGGATGGGGTGCCAATCAAGCGGGCTGCTTTGTCCTGGATGGTATATTATGTACTTAGGTCCTGGCTTGGGACCTGAACTCCAATCTTCTGAATCAGAGTTGAGAGTGCTACCAACTGAGTTGATCATCATTATTGAATTTTCAAGCAGTTGAATACAGGACAAAAAAAGTTCTGTCTTAAACTTGTCATTTTACCATTTTAATCAATCACTTTGTTGACATTTTCTTTTAGCTGAAGAATAGTTGCTAACTTGCATCTCTTCGCCAAGGACAGGAAGGCAGTATCTATATATTATAAATTTTGCAAAGGGCACACACTTCTTGTTCACAAACCTTGCTTCCTATTGTCACCATTTCGCATTACACCTTTGTGCCAACATTTACCATTATAAATTACTATGTCAAATGTCTCAATGTAGATAACGGTCCTGGCACTGGATGTCTCTGTGGAGTGAGTTTGTGAAGTCTCTCTCTAAACTCCGTTGCCATCTTGTATTTAAAAAAAACTTATAATCACAAACCGACCATGGGTAATGTTATCAGCAATTTACTATACAAGTTCAAAAAATTGTGCATTGTGCTCGGATAAAATCAGCTCTTGGTGGCTCTTCCAAGGTGGTGCAGTATCTGCATCTTACTTTCAAGAGATGAAGGAAAATCAGGCAGCTGGATGCAAAAGTAACCAGCCCAGTCTGTTTTCCTGCACACCCTTTCTAGATGAGCCATATGTAACTCTGTGGCATCTACAATGGTGAGAGGGAAGTTGAGGTGAAAATTCTTTCGGGACATGTCTTGACGTTAAACCTTCCACTTGCGCCAGTGACGGGCCAAATATATTGGCACAAAGCAAAATTGCAAAATCAATGGAAAAATTTTGTTTATCATGCCTTTTGGAAGGTTTTTAAAAATGAATAGTAGCTTTCAAATTGAATTATACAGAAACTACACACCTAGAAATTAAACACCTAGGAGGCCTGGAATGTATAAGAGGATACATTAAGATCTTACTTTTGACAAGCCTGAACTTCAGGCCACAGAGCACAAAAAAAAGTATCCTGTCCCTTTAATTATTTTGTAGCATGCTTGAACAAAAATGACACATATTATATAAGATTGCAGTAACTCCATCTCTTACTCTTGTATCCTTTCTGTGTCCTTTCATTACTGTTTGAAGTGCTTGGAATGCACTTTAACCAACAGCATTTCAAATGAATGTCAAGCTTTGATGAAACAAACCCTATGTAGATAAGAGTGTAACCTATAATCATGGCCTTAGCTCTTAAACGCCTCTCAAGTGGGAGGGAGGAGAATCTAACCTTTCAAAGCTGAAGCAGAAAAATGTTTTCTTTGCACCAATTGTGAATGCAAATTTTATTCATTAAAAATCATGCAAAACCTTAAACTACAAAGTGGCAGAGACTGGACTTGAATTGCTAAAATTATTTTTGTATGGTTTTAGCCATCACAAATCTTTGGCAATCAATTTAAAATTATCACCAAGGTAGTGAGGAGAGAAGGGAGGAGAAATGGCTTTACACAGAGGGTTATTGGATCACGCTTAGCAACAGGTTGAAGCAGAGGCTATTGGATCTTTTAAAGGGAAAATTAGATAAATATTTGAAGCCGAGGATGATACAAGATCAGGGAGAGGAAGCAGGGTAATGGGATTAGTTTTGGATAGGTCTAGCAAAGAGATGGGCCAAATGGCCTTCTCCAGCTGTAAACTTCTTTGATTCAAAGCAAATAATATTCTACTGTTTATGCCAGATACTAGGCCCATTTTACTGAAGTGCTTCTATTATTACAGCCTTTTAAAACTCTACAAAAGGATTATGGTTCCAAATGGACAAATATCAAACTCAGAGCGTACGCACACTTACTCAATGAATGGTGTTAAACTAATCGGGGGGTGTGGGGTGGGGAGGCTGAAAAGATCTAGGAATGATAATTTAAAATAGCACGTTCAGTCACTGTGGAGCAGCAATCAACAAAGCTAACAGAGAACCTTGCTATATTGCCAAATCATTAGAGTACAAGTCTAAGGCCATGATTCTGAAACTGTTCAGAACTTTTGCCTGGCCACACCTTGAATACTGAGTTTAGTTAATTGAATCATAGAATGATACAGCACAGAAGGAGGCCATTTGACCCATTGTGCCTGTGTCGGCTTTTTGAACGAGCTATCCAATTAGTCCCACTCCCCTGCTCTTTCCCTGCAGCCCTGCAATTTTTTTCCCTTTCAAGTATTTATCCAATTCAGTTCTTGTCCTATCAGTTCTGGTCATGGAGACACAAGGAAAACTTCCGTGGCCTGGAGATGGTGCAGGGCAGGGCTGCAAGGCTGACTGAGTTATGAGACCAAAATAGCAAAATCTAAGATGGCTCAGCCTTAAAAGGAGGTGAATTAGAGATATGCACAATATACAAAATGAGATAGAAAAGGTAAATTCAGGACTGCAAGATAAAGGGACGTTGGTACAAAGTGGTTAAAGGTAAGTAGGACCATAGAGGCGAAGATTCTGGAATCAATTAAGAAGGAGTTAGATGTTGTGATGATGACAACAATAGGTTTCAATGGAAGCTGGATGGGCTGAATGACCTCCCTCATCTGCATTTACCTTTATGATTTTTTAAAAAAAGAGACTGGATCCCTGGTACTTTTCTGCTGTCTAAAATGGCTACTTGGAGAGTGTACAAGGGACCACATTACAACCTCAGATTACACTGTATGCTGCAGAAATCATACACTATAGTGTAATGTGAAGCTTTTACAGTAAGTTAGCACTAACACCTATAGAACTCTGCCCTTGTATTTAATGCTGTACATAATCTTCTATGTGAGCACGATATAAGCATCCCTAAACCAAGTAATCGTGTAGAAATTGTTCCTATGCCATTATTTGTCATATCCTGTCACAGCTGAATACAATATGGGGGCAAAATTAATCTTTTAATGAAAAATGGGACATTGTTTTCATTCTCTATTAGCAACAATTCGCTAATTAAGTTGCCTCTCAAAAATCTCTAATTTAAAAGTGCTTTTGGAATTTTGTTAGCTGATTAATTATGAAGAAAATCAAACATTTTCCTCTAGTTTTCCATCATAAGAAGATAAATAACTTATGCATCCAACCCTGGTTAAAACATATTGAATAAAAATACAATATTGGGAGTAACCAAATGAATCATTGGGAGTGACCAAATAATTTCATCTTCCTTTAATTTCTATGGCAACAGTAACATCTATTTTTAAGATTTTTAATGGGGAAGTGCTATATTCTGGATGGATAATTGTTGTGTTCCAACCAACTTGTGCATTACAGTTAGTGGATAATAGTTCTGATGCTCTGTATGCTAGGCTCATTGCTTTAGATATTAAAAGCTATTGTGTCATGTGATAACTGAATAATATTGTATTCAATCTGAATATACAACCCTGTCACATCCACTAAACAGTACTAAAACAGAATACCAGGTCATTCATCTCATTGCTGTTTGTGGGATGTCCAGGAAGGGAAGTTGGGTGGTCAGCATCTTAGTGGGTTTGGGGTCAAGGAAGAAGGAGGTGGGTCTTATGAACAAGATAAGCTTGAAGAGAGCATGAGGAGGAGATAGGAGAGAAACTGAAGAATGATGTGGGTTCAGAGCTAGGGCAGGGGAGAGGTTTGGCTTGGTGGGAAAAGGAAAGAGGGGAAAGCAGCATTTAGATGCAGAGTAAAGCTTCCACTGCTCTGTTGCAACAACATGCCTCAGCCCTAACTTCAGATCGGTACCATGTTAAACCAATGTGACATTTGTCTGTTTTCCATAACATCCATTCTGTGATCTGAGTGAGATTGCCAATTTGGAAAGAAGAAAGAACTTGCATTTATATAGTGTCATTCATGTCCAGAGAATGTCCCAAAACAATTAGTAACCATTGAATTATTTTGAAGTGTAGTCCCTGTAGGAAAATGTAGCATTCAATTTGCATGCAGCAAGATCCCACAAATAACAATGAGATAAATGACCTGTTAAACTCTTTTTGGTGGTATTGGTTGAGAGATTAATGTTGGCCAGGACACCAGGAGAACTTCCTTACTCTTTAAATAGAGCCATGGGATCTTTTATATCCACCTGAACAGGCAGACAGGACTTCAGTTTAATATCCAAAAGACAGCACCTCCAACAATACAGAACTCCTTCAGTACAGCACTGGAGTGTCCACTCAGATTTTGTGCTTAAGTGCTAGAAATGGCCCTTCAACCCACAACTTCTGGCTCAGAAACAAGAGGATGACCACTGAGCCAAGCTGAATATTGGCAATTACTCAGAATTAAGAACAGTTTTCTGACATGCCTACTGGGAATTGGGATAAGACTGCCCAAACTTATTTCTGCCCATACTCATTTCCATTGAATCCTTTTAATCAACAGAAAGGAGAAAATGTCATTCCATCGTTCTGGGCTAGGCTTTAGGTCCTGTTCCAGGGTGAAGGACAGTGTTTAACTCACTGCACCCCCTAGTCCACTATTCTACTTTTAAAAGTTATTGATGCAAGACATTATCGTTATCTTGCTCTTCATGTTTCACATCAACATAAGATTTTTTTTGGTGTGGCAAAATTTAGGTCTGAGCATCCATGTTTGTCTAAACTAATAGCCCCAGGAGCACTTGCACTGTTTACTGGGCAAAGAAATTGGCCACTTTTGATTCAATCTTCTTATAAACATAGGAGAACCTCCCAAAAAAAATTAAACCACAGATCACTTCCTTTTTGTACTAAAACAAATGTAAAGGAAATCAGTTTTTATTAATTAGATACCTGGAGAATTTGTAAAAGGTGCTGGGAAATGATTACCAGGCTCCTTTAATTAGGGAAAATGATTTGATATTGCTCAGATCTGCTTAAAACCAACATATTTTACTATCTACAGAACTTTTTATGAAAATACAGGCAGAAAATGTAGAAATTTACTTCCTAAGGTTTGGGATGTGCTGGAAAAAAAAACTTGTTTGATCAATAGAAAACTGATTACAAATAGTCAAAACTGTGCAGAGGTCTATTAGATTTTGTATTCTACTGAAGGCTCCCTTTTAGTTATGAATGGGATTAACAAATTATGTCAATGGAGATTTTAATATCTCAGATATTAAAGATATGAAGTGTGCAGGTTGTTGTATTACTTTCAAGAGGGAAAGGAAGGGGCATCTCTTGTGACCTGACGCACTTTGGAAGTCAGCCTTTGGGAGGTTCGAGAGAGAGAAATATGCACCAAAAACATCCTCGGTTGTGAGGGGGGGGGGGTTCTTCTGATCGATCGCCATAACTTCAGCAGAAACCCCATAGAAATGGGTTTCCTTTGATCTTCTGATGGAAGTTATGGCAGTTGATTGGGAGAACCCTGGAGGAAATTCCGGACGGTTACATCAGCAACAAGCTATTCCTTCTATGCTGGCACACAGCTTGATTTCCTGGAAATTTCCCACACCTGAGTCAGGTTTTAATCAGTGGAACAGATTGCATAAAAACACCAATTGTAGAATCATTCATTCTAAAAGAATCACAGAATAGCGAAGGCACTTCACCCATTTGCTCACAGAATAGGCCTTCAAAGACTGCTATCACTAAAGACCCCCTTTATCATCATTTCTAATACCACCGCACACCAAGAGTCCATGTTGGAGGGACCTCCAGCTGTGGCAACATGTTTTATTTATTTTTTGGCAGCTCAGTTCCTTCCATATGCAGCCTTCAGTGAAAACAATATGCTTTCTATTTAAATTTCTCCCCTAATTTATATATGTTATGAAAGGGAAATGGTCAAGTGAAATAGCACACAATACTTTTAGCCTTGAAGAGGCTAGACTAGTTATAAAAAAACATTTCCCCTTTGCGGGGTCACCATGGCACACAAACTAGGTGCAAGATTCCTGCTTTCTAACTCCTGAGAAAGGAAAGCTGGAAATCATCCAGCTTTACATTACAATTAGATGGCAGTGGTACGAAGCATCTCCTTTGTTTAAAAAAGATTTCAATGAACTTACATACATTACTGGGAAAGCATATTGTCCCAACACGGTCTGGGTGTGCGGTGGTATTAGAAATAATGATAAAGGGGGTCTTTAGTAGTAGCAGTCTTTTGGTGCATTTACAGACTATACGGTACTTGAAGATGTAAACGGTGAGGGTCTTGCATTTAGTTCTAAGTATGAAGGGTTGACAGGTCAGAGTCTTCCCTTCATAAAAGATGTTTAAGTTGAGCAGGTGTGTTGGATCTGGGCATCCCCATTGTGTAAGCCTTTAGAGGACAAAGATTAATTTGAATAATATACATGCTGCAATCACCTTAAATGGAGGAAAACAGGTGTAGACTATGATTGAAATGATGGTAAAGAGTTATGCAAATCCCAGCTGCATGCAAGTTGTCCCAATGTTCCAACTCCTTTAGAGACACCTGCCTCCCTACTTGAAATTTTGGTTATCCAACTCAACCCACTATGTGTAACCGAGTTCTTATGAGATGAGTAATAGCAGTGGCTCTGTTTTTCTGCAAAATACTGTATTCACAAAACTGTCAAGAATTTCTTCCTTGTAATTAAGATGTGTTTCTTTTGACGAGTCTTTTTTGTTAAATTGTTAAAGATTGTCAAGTTGATTTAGTTAGGAACAACTAATGATTATTGCAGCTCATCTCACGTCACAATTATGTTATATTAATATACTCAGAATACCTGACCCTCAGGGTAAGGCAGATGTAAAGAACAGGAATGAGTGGTTAATTAATGCTTCTTTTTAAATTCAGTCAGTGAAATTCACCACTAAGCTAGCTGTTGCAGCAACAATGTAGTTGATGGCTGTTTGGAAACACAATCAGCTGTTATCAACAAGTGTTGTAATGTGTTCTCTTAGTTGGCTGGTGGTAAAAATCAGTGCCAGGTGTAGTACCAAGCCATATAGACTAGACAGGCTTGAATCTTGGTTTGCAGTGAGTTAGCTGAGACAACAGCTAGGGCACTACCATTTACATCAGTACCTCTTGGCTATGAAAAAGAAAATCAACCAGGATATTCTCCAAGTGACCCCTGCTGAAAAGTGCATATGTGTAGGTGTCAGATGAGAATAGGAGACTTTAGCTGGAATGGCCTCCATTATTGCTCAGAGATAAAGAATAGTTACTTGGCTTAGTCAATTCATGCTGGGGTACATTTCCATAGGTGCCAACAACCCTTTGATACTTCATGCCACTTTTTTTTATGTGAAAACTTCATTCATGAAGGATATATCAGTCAAGTCCAAAACATCCTTTACTTGATGTGCACACATAAGCATTTTCTCCAGAGGTCATTAGGTAATAATCAGTAACAGGAAGCTCATTCTCCCTTCCCTAGCACTGAGGACAATTGATTGAGATCAGTTAACTCAACATCTAGGATTGCAACGGGATCTTGATAAATTGGGTCAGTGGGCCGATGAATGGCAGATGGAGTTTAATTTAGATAAATGTGAGGTGATGCATTTTGGGAGATCGAATCGGGCCAGGACCTACTCCGTTAATGGTAGGGCGTTGGGGAGAGTTATAGAACAAAGAGATCTAGGAGTACAGGTTCATAGCTCCTTGAAAGTGGAGTCACAGGTGGATAGGGTGGTGAAGAAGGCATTCGGCATGCTTGGTTTCATTGGTCAGAACATTGAATGCAGGAGTTGGGATGTCTTGTTGAAGTTGTACAGGGCATTGGTGAGGCCACACTTGGAGTACTGTGTACAGTTCTGGTCACCCTATTATAGAAAGGATATTATTAAACTAGAAAGAGTGCAGAAAAGATTTACTAGGATGCTACCGGGACTGGATGGTTTGACTTATAGGGAGAGGTTAGACAGACTGGGACTTTTTTCCCTGGAGAGTAGGAGGTTAATGGGTGATCTTATAGAAGTCTATAAAATAATGAGGGGCATAGATAAGGTAGATAGTCAAAATCTTTTCCCAAAGGTAGGGGAGTCTATAACGAGGGGGCATAGATTTAAGGTGAGAGGGGAGAGATACAAAAGGGTCCAGAGGGGCAATTTTTTCACTCAAAGGGGGGTGAGTGTCTGGAACGAGCTGCCAGAGGCAGTAGTAGAGGCGGGTACAATTTTGTCTTTTAAAAAGCATTTGGACAGTTACATGGGTAAGATGGGTATAGAGGGATATGGGCCAAGTGCAGGAAATTGGGACTAGCTTAGTGGTATAAACTGGGCGACATGGACATGTTGGGCTAAAGGGCCTGTTTCCATGTTGTAACTTCTATGATTCTATGATTCTATGAACATCGACAGAGGATTAGAACCTGGGACTGGATAACCAGTTAGTCACCACACTGGTCTCCAATAGGGATATCATTTATACCATCAACACATTGAGAAATGTCAGCATTTTCATGGTGTTTTTGATTCAATTTTAAAAATTTGTTTTATAAATTATTTCATGTTAGGGTGATTATTTGCTTCAGAGAGGGGGACACACCAAAAGTAAACTGCATAGTGCACGCTCCGAATAATTCAATCCTAAAATGGCAGTCAGGATTCTATGTACATCATAGTACCCCAATTTACATATTAAAAGGAGTCTACTGCCTGAAAAAGCAGGGTGGTTGTTGGTGTTAATAGGCTGGTAAGTCTACCGAACCTGTTAATACCAATTCAGGAAGTTAAAAATGACCACCCTATTCCTCTTGTCTGAAAGTGCAGCAGTCTCTCAGTACTGCACTGACATGTCATCCGAGATTATGTGCTCAAGTTCTGGTGTGGCATTTGAACCTACAACCTTCTGATTCAGAGATAAGAATGCTATCACAGACAAGCTGCACAGCTAATCACTCCCTGCCAATGCTAACCTCCTTAAGCACTGTAACCAGCCTTGCTCTCTGCCACAACCAAAGAAACCCTGAACCAGCCTTGAGGTCAGGTGTCAGGGCTTGAGGTTCAGTCACAGTGGGGGACTCTGGTAGTAGTAGGCAGATCTGCTTCAAGGAGATAGGCTCTCCCCTCCACACAGTGCCAAAAGCCTTGTTCCTAACCATTTATCGGAAGAAGCTTCAAGTAGTTAAGCATTTTTAGTACTTTTAAAATCAGTAAGGAAGGAACACAGCCTGGTACTCCATGAGAGTGGCCGCTAGACTCTAGGCAGGGTTGTGATGGTGGGGGTGGGGAAGTACGATCATGGGGTGGCTTAGAGATGACCGCAATGGAGCTCAAGGTTGGGTTGGAGACACGGTGGAGGGAAGGAGGTAATTGGTCAATGAGGGGAAGGCAGCAACCACAAGAGCATAGCAGGGAGGAGGCAGGTAGCATTAGGTCTGTAGCCCATTTTTAGTATTTCCAAGATGGATGCCAGAGTGAAGAACAGTACCACCTGTCTTGGAAATGCAGTTGGGAGGTCTTAAAATTAAAGAAACCAACAGTGCCACCTACCTCGGAGGACTTGGTTAGGTAAACTGAATCAGTAAGTTTTAGAATGACAGAAACAGCATGATGGGAAAAGTATACAGATAGTCGTATGACAGAAAAGTGTTACAGAAATTAAGTGTTACTTGACAAGAAGTGTGCACGCACAAGACTTCTAATGTATTAGCAACTGGAGCGAGTGGTTTTTAATTTTATATCACCATCCTTGACCTATGGTATTCCACCAGAACCACAGGTGACTTCTAAATCCATAGCACTATAAATCACTAGGTCAAGCCTAGTATAATAGTCATATTCTTATGCCACTTTAGGAGTTTACACTGTTTAACAGAACCATATGAAAATGCACCTTTGATCAAAACATAATATAAGTTTCCAACTTCTTCCATGTTTGTCACCTTTAGTTCTATAGGGTAGACATTTTTTTTCCAAGTCTAAAACTAGATAGTAGGCAGAAAGGGAGAGGACAGGAGGTGGGATTATAACTACAGTTCTGATGTTTGTGATGCTGCTAATGAAAATTCATTAAACATAGTGACTTATGTTTTAAAGAGAAACAGACTTTACAGTTGAAGTAATGTTGTGCAAAGTTAGTAATAAATGTGTTAATGAGCTTCCACTGCTTGCTATAGAAAGAAAGCACTTATATAGTACTTTAATACAACCTCAGGCTGTCCCAAAGTACTTCACAGCCAATGAATTACTGCTGAAATGTAGTCACTGCAATGTAAGCAAATGCAGCAGTCAATTTGCACCTAGTAAGGTCTCAGAAACAGAAAATGAAATGAACAATCAATCAGTGAATTTGTTTTTGGTGCTGTTGGTTGAGGTAGAAATCTTGGCTAGAACATTGGGAGAACTCCTTGCTCCACTTCAAATAGAACTGCAAGAGTTTTTTTTTCATATATATACGTCCACCCAAACAGACAGGCAGGGCTTTGGTTCAATGTCTCAGTCGAAAGCCGACAACTCCAGAGATGTGCTAAAGGGTCAGTCTGGATTATGTGCTTAAGTCATGGAGTGGAGTGGAGCTTGAACTCAACTTTCTGACTCAGATATGCGAGTGCCACCAACTGAGCCAAGTTGACACTTGCATTCAAAATAAATGAGTTGACGTCTTTGTTAAAACAGCGGGCTAAGGGAACTGCACACAAATGCATTAACATGTTTGTTACTAATGTCACATAGCTCAATTTCAACTCCTTTGAGTGTATAGTTTACATTTTAGAGAAATTTCTAGACAGTCAACCCAAAAACTGGACTTTCTGGTTCAAACCAGGAAGGTGAGAATACTACTCTAGTCCCGTCCCATAAGCAAGCTTGGGTTCTTCGATGTAATGCAGTGTTATTCATTTTAGTTCCTACAATTCACCTTTTAACTTGAAGCAGAATAAAAAAAATACCACCTCATTATTTGTGCTAACATCACTTGGGACAAATATTTTTTTCATTTTCAATGAATTTCACCAGGAACTATGTCATATTTAAATAAACTCTGAATTGAAGGTTGAGTAAATTGGAGACAAAACTATTACAAATCTTATAAAACGTTGAGCTCTGACCCGGTAATCTATTCAACACTTAAGGAGGAAATCCTTTGTCACGGCCTGAGAGCAGTAGGAATAATTTGCGGAATTCCCTTATCTATAGTGCAGACTGGCCACAGACTATTTCCTGTCTCTGCAGCTTATTCATTTCATGCCACAGCAACTAGTCTCAATTCTGATTTGAAATGATATTACAACACCACAATGAAGGACAAAGGACTTTATTCCTGAACTATGCTTTAAATGCAAAACTTAAAACTATTTTCTTTTTCATCTCACTCATTTATTAGCTAACCCTTCACATTTTAATTTATGAATTCAATTTTAACTGTGTGCATTTTAGTGATTTTTTCAATGTAGCCAGCTTATATCACAGAATATACAGTGAACTCAGTCAAGCTCCAAAACACCACCAGTCAAATAAAGATGACCTTCCAAAATGGCTAATTATAATAATTTGTAAACATTTTAACCAGAGTAGTTAGAATGTGGAATACGCTACCACAAGGAGTAGCTGAGGTGACTAGCATAGATGCATTTAAGGGGAAGCTAGATAAACACACGAGGGAGAAAGGAATAGAAGGCTATGCTGATAGAGTTAGATGAAGAGGGGTGGGAGACGGCTTGTGTGAAGCATAAACACCAGCATTGACCAGCTGGGCCGAATGGCCTGCTTCTGTGCTGTACATTCTATGTAGTACAAAATATAAACATTTGGAAAGAAAACACTCACACTATTTGTCTTAAGTAGCAATATGTTGTCACTTTGGGGAATTGTGTGAATGGTGCATTCACCAGTTTTGATCCGAGGGCTTTTTAAATTAATTGATCAGTTCTTCCTTTATATTATAATCCTTTCCATTGCCAGTCAAGCTTCATCTCTGAACTACGGCAGAGATGCAAAATCTCCCAGTTTGCTCGGAAATAAAAAAAAAATTGAAAATGGAAGCAAAAATGTCAAATTATATCTGGGCATTATAGAATCAATAATGGCCACAGTTTTTACTTCTTCATGTTACCTGCACTGATCTACGGAATTATCCAACACACCAGTCAAAACCATCCAAAAGCATAGAATCATACAATCAGAGAATCAGAGAATGTTACTGCACAGAAACAGGTTCTTCAACCCATTAAGTCTATACCATCCACAGGATGCACTGCAGCAATTCACCAAAGCTTCTTCAACAGCACCTCCCAAACCCGCAACCTCTACCACCTGGAAGAACAAGGGCAGCAGGCACATGGGAACAACACCACCTGCACGTTCCTCTCCAAGTCACACACCATCCCGACTTGGAAATTTATCGCCGTTCCTTCATAGTCGCTGGGTCAAAATCCTGGAACTCCCTTCCTAACAGCACAGTGGGAGAACCTTCACCACACGGGCTACAGCGGTTCAAGAAGGCGGCTCACCACCACCTTCTCAAGGGCAATTAGGAATGGGCAATAAATGCTAGCCTCGCCAGCGACGCCCACATCCCATGAACGAATAAAAAATAAATCGGTGTTTTTCCTCCATATAAGTCACCTAGTTTAATCTCACTCTTCTTTTTGTTCCCTATATCCTTATTCAAGCAACTGTCTAATTTCCTTTCACAAGTCCATATAAAACTCTACTTCAACAATTATTTGTAGCAGAGAATTCCATATTCTGACTACCTTCTGTGTAACATTTGTTTCTGACCTCTCCTTTAATTATTTTTGTGATTAACTTAAATGTATCACTTCTCATTAATGTCTCATCAACCAGTGGAAGCAATCTATCACTATTTATCTTACTATAACACTTCATATTCGTTAAGCCTTCAATCTTCTCTGCTCCAATGAAAACCTCTCTAACTACTCAAGACTCTAACGAATACCCTCATCCTGGATAATATTCTTGTGAATCTATGCTACACCTTGTCCAACATTTTTATATCCTTCCTATTAATGTAGTGCCCAAAAATACACACAATACTCTAACTCAGTTTAGCTAAGATCTTGTAGTTCAACATCACCTCCTTGCTTTTTCATTCTATGCCTCTAGCACAAAACAAAATTCTATCAGCCTTTTTAATGACCTTACCTATTTGCACTACCACTTTTAATGATCTGTGTATCTGTACACCTGAAGTCCAACTGCTCCTCTACTCTGTTTAAAATCTTAATGCACTGTGATATTGTTTGCAGGGGCCAGCAGCACAGAGTATTTTTGTGGGGCCAGGAGGAGCATTCCTCAAAATTGCAATTGGGGTTCTACATATGCCTGTTCCAGTACAGCTTCACACTGGCATCTACCCGACAAAGTGGAAAATTGCTCAGGTATGTCCTGTCCACAAAAAGCAGGACAAATCCAATCCGGCCAATTATCGCCCCATCAGCCTACCCTCAATCATCAGCAAAGTGATGATAGCACTGTCGACGACACCTTCCAAGCAGCACTTACTCACCAATAACCTGATCACCAATACTCAGTTTGGGTTCTGCCAGGACCACTTGGCTCCAGACCTCATTACAGCCTTGGTCTAAACATGGACAAAGAGCTGAATTCCAGATGTGAGGCAAGGATGACTGCCCTTGACATCAAGGCAATTTGACTGAGTGTGGCATCAAGGAGCCCTAGTAAAATTGATGTCAATAGGAATCAGGGGGAAAATTCTCCAGTGGCTAGAGTCATACCTAGCACAAAGGAAGATGGTAGTGGTTGTTGGAGGCCAATCATCTCAGTCCCAGGACATCACTGCAGGAGTTCCTCAGGGCAGTGTCATTGGCCCAACCACCTTCCAGCTGCTTCATCAATAACCTTCCCTCCATCATAAAGTCAGAAGTGGGGATGTTCGCTGATGATTGCAGAGTGTTCAGTTCGATTTGCAACCTCTCAAATAATGAAGCACTCTGTGCCCACATGCAGCAAGACCTGGACAACATCCAGGCTTGGGCTGATAAGTGGCAAGTAACATTTGCGCCAGAAAAGGCCCATCTCCAACAAGAGAGTATCTAACCATCTCCCCTTGACATTTAATGGCATTACCATCGCCGAATCCTCCATCAACATCCTGGGGGTCACCACTGACCAGAGACTAAACTGGACCAGCCACATAAATACTGTGGCGACAAGAGCAGGTCAGAGGCTGGGTATTCTATGGCGAGTGACTCACCTCCTGACTCCCCAAAGCCTTTCCGCCATCTACAAGGCACAAGTCAAGGGTGTGATGGAATACTCTCCACTTGCCTGGATAAGTGCAGCTCCAACAACACTCAAGAAGCTCAACACCATTCAGGTGCCTGCTTGATTGGCACCTCAGCCATCACCTTAAACATTCACCCCATCCACTACCGGTGCAGTGTGTACCATCTACAAGATGCACTGCAGCAATTCGCCAAGCCTTCTTTGACAGCACCTCCCAAACCCACGACCTCTACCACCTAGGACAAGGGCAGCAAGCGCATGGGAAAACCACCACCTGCACGTTCCCCTCCAAGTCACACACTATCCTGACTTGGAAATATATCGTCATTCCTTCATCGTCACTGGGTCAAAATCCTGGAATTCCCTACCTAACAGCACTGTGGGAGAACCTACACCATAAGAACTGTAGCGGTTCAAGAAGGCGTCTCACCACCATCTTCTCAAGGGCAATTAGGGATGGGTAATAAATGCTGGCCTTGCCAGCGATGCCTACATCCCATGAATGAATAAGAAAAGTCATAGGATCCCAATTTGTATATTAAAAGAGGCCGCCCACGTGAAACAGGCGGACACTCTGGCCACCAATCTAAAAAGGTCCCTACCAAGATGGCAGTTGCCACAGGGTCCATGTAAATATGGCAGTCAGTGACCCAACACCATTTTCAGGCCACCACTGAACATTTATGCTAGGTGGCTGCAGTCAAAAATCGACACCCAAATTTCCACCTATCCCAGACTTCTTTTTTATCCATCCTCCTGAAGGCACTAGCTTATGCTTGGGTACAGTTTCACAGGTGCCAACAGCAATCCACTAATTTACCTAAATGACCACGTCACGAACAAGCGCAATCCTGTTCTCACCCAATGCCCACATCTGCATTTTCCAAACAGGATTCACTGGATATAACAATCAGGAGCAGGAGACCTACATGATTTTTTTTCTCCTCACTGGCTCAGGGGTGCTTAGACTGATCGCGGCTCCCCTGGATTAGATCAGTTAACTCAGCATAGACTGTGAATTGAATGGGGATCTTCTAGTACATATGGTTCAGTACCACAGTGGTACTTTTACGCATTATATAATTCGGATTTAATGGCAAATGGGTAGTCTTATTTAAGCATAGAATGAGATTGGAGAATGAGAATTATGATTAAAAATGCAATACAATCAAATTATGGTCATCTTTTTATTATTAACCCCTCTTATCGCTCACTTTGTCAAATATTCACTGCTGGGTTTGCTGACTCCTGCCTCGAATTTGTAGCTAAAATACCTACGTACCATATGCCAATTGGAATGAGTGACGTTGAGCCTTTGCCTGTGACCAGCAAGAACACCAGTTAATGTCGATGGAACCCTATGTTTCCACCTCCCAAACCATTTTCATCCCTTCTTGAATTGAACTCCAGGAACCAAGTTAAAATTTCCTTGGCCTTAAACATACATTGCTCCCAGTGAATGCACAGCCTTGCTAACAAAGTCAATGTACAAATGGACTCTCCCTTGACCACTGTGGAATGAAAGTGTACAACAACTACACAAAATATGTACACGTACAGGTAAGCTTTTGGAAAAATATTTAAAAGAAACACAACACCACGGTAGCTGCCTCTTAATAGGAACACCTCAACGGCAAGCAAATGTACCCTTTATCCAATTACTCTTACTAAGCAAACATTACAGAATTCATGAGGAGTGAATCGATGTCTGATCCCTTTAAATGAACGTTTCCACTGACACGTTGTCAATTAACTGGCATGTACTGTATAAAGTGTTCCGAAGCTTTCAAAGAAAATTCAGTAGTGTGGGTGAAGGTACAAGACTTTACAAAATCTAGAACAATACCGCGGTTAACTTTTAACTTTCAGGTTGCCTTCGCTACACTTTTCATACTAGGTTATTGGGATTCATTGTCGCAGCACTATGGCAGGTCATGCGGAGAGTGTTTATTTTGGAATTTCTTTAAACTACAGCAGTTCTGCAATAGTTTTATGATCCTGGACATCAGTCTGTCGGGACTATTTGAAAATGTAATCCCATCAACGGAAAATGATCCCCCCTTTTGATCTAAGGAGTATCAGATGCTGTTAGCACAAACTTAAGAACTCCCTCTGTGGTTAGACTGTAAAAATGTTGTTGAGCGCTATCTACACTGTTCATTTATCTGGCTCACTTCACTCATCCCAGATGTTAGAAGTGGTCTGGCACATTCTCTTACTACTAATAATGCCATTTAAAAAAGTAGTTTTTCCAGAGAATGATCACATTTTATGACAAATTTAAATTAAAACTGTTTATGCTTAAAGGATGTTAAAAAGAGTTCCCAAAGCTGAAGACTGGAAAAGTGGACAGATTGAGATTAACCTTTTTGAATGGCTACATGGCAAATAGAAAAGGGCAAGTGGAATGAATATCTATGCTGTAAATGAATAGGGTAAGGGGACTTGTAGATTTCTGTTTCCAAAGGCTATTGCTTCTATGCAACCTCAAAAGGGCGCATGCACACATGCCACAAATGTCTCGCCAATGTCAGCACTAATGGACACTCCAGCATATTTTATGCTATCCAGTAAAGGACTGGAAGCTGGTTAAAACATGCGTGTACTTTCAGGTTTCTCAATCTTTCATAAAACATCTCCAAGTGTTCATTGTTATTTTATGGATGTATTTTACTTTGTAATTTAAACATCCTTTGTCTTTTCATTTCTCCAGTTCCTGGTCTGGTTACCTCCCTTCCTCCTCTCGCTATTCACACTATGAGATGGTTATTTATGCTATAGTGTGGTTTAATGGGCACGAGCAACCTCTGATGCAACATAGTCATTCTTCATGTGATCCTGAATAGTAAATATCAGCAGCTATTGAACTATGGTGCTGAGGGGGGAAATCACAGTTAAGTAGACCTAATCCTCACCTCACGCCCATGCATGTGCTTTACTTGAATATAAATACTTTAAAAAGTGTTTGGTTCATGGCATTTAAAAAAACAATTGGACAGAATGTGCAATATTGTGAGAACACTCAATTTGATCAATGTTTTTCAGTCTTTTTTCTTAAAGCCAAATATAGTTTGTTAATTTTGAAGCTATTGAAATAATTACAAAGCTGAAACAATATTTTCTCTCATGTATTAGTTACTTCAAACTACAGGGGGTTTTCTGCAATGTTACTAGGTAACGAAGGATGGCACTCAGATATTTTATCAGAACATTTTTATAAATTTTGATTTCATCTCCCATGGGACATAACATGAAAACCCCAAGACAAAAATTACACTTTAGGATAAGTTTAGCGTTCTATGCTCACAGTTGGGAGCTATGCTCAAAGGAAGCATAAGCCAGAGTTAGGGCTCTAACACGATAGTTCCAATTCGTGGATCCATCCTCACTTCAGACATGAGTCCTTGCGGGGAGCACAAGATCGCTGACTATACTCTGTAGAGTGGCACCTGATTAGTGTAGAGGTTACAAAGTAATAGAAAATTCTGTGGTAATGGGATTTAATTACACAACTGCTGGAGTCCACAGAGAAAAATCTACCTGGATGTGAAGTGCCTTGCAAGAGAATTTACCAGATTAAATATGGGTGTTTGCAGTAATGCCACCTTTGCATGATGTCTTGATTATATTGCTCAATATGCAATCCCCATTACTTTAAAAACTCTGAGCAAACTCAATAACGTTCATCAGAATCTGTCAATTGTTTACATGGTAGGAATTCTGGCATTTGCCAGTTTTAAGTTTTAAGTTTCATCAATGGTCACTGTAGCACAATTTAAGGCACAGGCAGTTTCTGAAGAGTCCAGAAATTGAGCTTGCACCTCCCTAAACATATGACAATCACGCCCTTTAAAAATGAGTTTCTCCCAGTGCCTGGCTTCAGCGGTGATAACCTACATGGTCAAATAGTCTGCTGATGCTCATTGTCTAAACTCTCAGTTAAGAATAAGCATTGGGACAAGGGTAGTCCAGCAAGAGTCAGCACAGAATAGGGTTAGGGTTGGGGTGGGAGGGGGGTTGGGCGTGGGGGGAGGTCGATGGGAAATGAAGGAAGGGAGCGAATGAGTTACATTTCGAACAAACTTGTTGGTGACTTGGTGACTGCATGTAACACAAGATCCTGCTGTAGGTCTACAGAATTCACATTAGTTTATTCCAGAAAGACATCTGGCATAAAAAAAAATTCATTTGCATTGTTTATTCTAGTTGCACTGCATCACAAACATAGTTAAACTTTTTTTTGTCAAAAATATACAATTCATGAAACCTTTCAAAATAATGGCCTTGAAATTATTCTGTAGAATAGTAGTATACAAACATTTAACATTGGTCTGAAATTCTATTGCCCATTTATTTAAAAAAAAAGTTAAAGCCTCCACTAATGTAGTGGAGAGAGGAATTTCAGACAAATGCATATGTTATTGGCCCACTGTGTAACTTCAAGGCCAAGATAACAAACCTTCAACAATCTCAGGCATTAGGCAATTCAATATAGTGAGATAACAGAAGTTTGGAGTTGGGAACTCCTGATGGTGACGGTCTAACATTGCGGAAGAAATACTAAACCGTATTAACATATTTAATTTAACACTAATTAAAGATTTTTATAAATTTAAACTTAAGAAAATAACGCAGTTAAAATTATTCATATCCAAATCTTCTAGAAGTAAATATACGACCTGTGGTTTGGACGAGATGGTAAACTGAGATCTTATCTACCTGTGTTCAGGTAGATGTTAAAGATCTCATTGCACTATTTAAAGAGCAGGAAGTTCTCCTGGTGTTTTATCCAACATTCCTCCCCCAGCCAATATCATCAAAAACACATGAACTAGTAGCACATTGTTATTTGGGACATGTTGCTGGTGCAGAATGACTTCAGTGCTTAACTACATAACGATAGTCACTGCACTCCAGAAGCAACTCTGTGTGAAACCTTTTGTGGTATTTCAACATAATAATATTTGCATTTATATACTGTTATAAATAATATAGGCAATAAAACCAGAAAATTTGGACATGCATAGCTGGTCTGTCAGAGCCTGAAAGACAGTTTAGCGTCTCGGATTGACGGAGGTCATGGCAAAGGGTCTTTACCTGAAACGTTAATCTTGATGGACTTACTGTGTACTTCCCAAAATTTCTGTTTTTATTTCAAATTTTCTTTTTATCTCCTAATATAGGTACGTAATTAATGGTGCATTCCTCACGCTAATTATATCTGATCTTAAGCAGCTTTGTAGACTGCTCTGACACATGCCTATAATCAGTTTTCCCTATATTTATAGCCCAATTTGTACCTTCCGAATTTAAAGAAAAGCTTACAGACTGAATCATGTATATGGCTAGAGGTTTGAATCTTTCAAGTACACTTAGTGCCCCTTGTATAAAAGTAGTTTTGATATCAAAACAACAGATTTGATGGAAAGAATTTGCCTCACCTCCTATTGATACTTAATCAAAAATCAATACAGAAGAGGCAATTGCTCTTATGTGACTTGCTATTATGGCTTGCATTATCCCTTGCTCCTTCAATTCAGCACTGGACGGGTATAATCAAGCAATCTGAAGGACTCAATAGTTTTGTTTTTCTTCATGACTTGGACCCGTTACATTATTCTTCCCAGATTCAAAAGATTTGTTTACCAAATTACAAGTTTTAGATATCTGAGAAAATGGGGAAGCAGTCATCAATATCATGAGCACACCAATCACAACATTTGCTTTGCTAACCACATTAGTGCCCTTGCTTGTTTAGTAGGTTAAGGGTTAATAGAAAGCAACTTTTTTGACAAATAGCTGAGTTGGGCTGAAAGTTGGTAAAGCATAGGCAGAAATGCATGGGGACTCTAAATCAAGCCAATATTTGTGTTTAATCAAATACATGTATTATGACTTTAATTGTGCACTTTTTCCCAAATGACCTCGTCACTGAAAGAATGCCCGGGTGAATGTGTCTATAAAAACACTCAACACTTCAGGCGAGAGGCTGGGAAGTGCTCACATACCGTTGAAAACTCACTGTTCTGCGGTGAGCTTAAGAAAACAAGTACAAGGGATTCCACATTAATATGTGATTAATAATCAGAGCTTTAATCTTTCAGTATTTTCTTACCTTGGATTAAAATGAATCCCCATTGAATACAGAAGACTGTTGCTATGAAAAATCTAGGATACATTTTCATTCCAGCTGAAATGGATATTCCTATCCTGGATCTGTTCTATGTGCAATCCCAATAAGATTCCTACAGAAATGTCAGTGCAATGCAGGTTATGCACTCAAAAAAAGATCCCAAGAGGCAGGTGCTGTGTCTTCTTCTGACTCAGATCTTGAGTTTCTCACTTTATGAAACTTTCAATTTCCCACAGCTCTTAAAACTCCCAAATTCTTCATCATAACTCCACCACAAAGCCAATTCCACTGAGGGACAGGAACATTGTTAAAAGTTGCTTGGTTGTTTCCTATCTGACTGCACAGTGCAATGAAATCTGAGCTGAGTTTAGGTGGTGCTGGGCTGTTTCTCAGCCTCCAGATCCTTTATAGTGTAAAACAGCGGGAAGCAGCTACGTCAGCCACTGCCAGAGGGAGCCCATTTACTGTCAGAACTCAAACAGCAGCAATGCTAGCTGCTACTATTAAATACACTGCAGTAAAATGTGGACGCTTTCATTCAAGACTCAAGGGGTTGAAATGTACCTGCCCATCTTCTGTATGGATTCTCTTGTGTTTTCCTTCTCTCTCGCTCATATCTTTTTTTTTAATTAAAAGAGCCAAAACACAGATTAGATTCAGGGGGAAAACAAATTCTTAACTTAAAGTTTCCAGATTTAAATTTTTACATTTTAAAGTATGGCAAGAAGTAGCTGAATATGATTGCACAGCATTAAATTATTCTCCTAATGCAACTCTTGTAGTTCCAGTGTCTTTTCTCATTTATCTCTCTCCTTCTTACTTTTGTTCAGGTCCAGTTTGACGCACTTTATTTCCTGCTTAACACTTTTTTCCTTTACCTTTTATTTCCACGCAGATTTCTAATTTTTTAAAAAAAACCTTTCATTGAGAAAAGAAATCCACATATTTTATGTCACTGCACAGTTTTATCACGTGGCACTTACAAGGGAATAGAAAGAAGGACATACCTACATTTATATAACACCTTATCACACTATAGAAATGTCCGTTACTTTGTGAAGTGAATTACTTTTGAACTGCAGTGACTGTTGTTCTGTCGGTAAGCATGGCAGTTATTTTGTACCAGTAACATCCATCAAACAGCAATAAAATGAATGGCTCAGTAATCGATTTATTAGGTATGATGTGGAGATGCCGGTGATGGACTGGGGTGGACAAATGTAAGGAATCTTACAACACCAGGTTATAGTCCAACAAATTTATTTTAAAATATTTTAAATTGTGATTTTAAAATAAATTTGTTGGACTATAACCTGGTGTTGTAAGATTCCTTAGATTTATTAGGTGGCAATGATTGACAACATTGGCCAGAGACTATGAGAACTCCCTGTTCTTCTTTGAGTAACGCTATGAGTTCTTAGAGTACAGGCAGATGAGACCTTGCTTTAATGTCAGCTTTAACAATGCAACACTCCCTCAGTACTGCACTAAAATGTCAGCCTGGATTATGAGCTCTAGTTCTGGAATGGGGCTCAAATCCACAATCTTTTGACCCAGGAGCGAGAGTGTTACCAATTATGCTAAGCTGAATACATTAGCATTGGGGTTGTTGACATAATTATACCCATGCTAATTTTATATTTAATTTCCTCACTTTTTTGCCTTTCTTGTTCTTCACCATCTCCTTTCTGCCCGATCTTACTTTCATTAATTCTTGCCATTTTTCCTTCACTTTGAATCTAATCTACTATTATTAAATTTTCTTTTCTGTCGCTCTTTCCTTGTTCTCATTTTCTTTTCATTATGTGTTTCTCTTTTTCAGTCTTTTCCTTTTTCTTTGCTTATCTATTTCCTTTTTTCTGGTTTCTTTTATATTTGGCTGTTTACCCATTATTTTCATACCCATTTTTTCTCAATTGTCCTTTCTATCTTTATCTTTGTTCCCTTCTTTGAAGTGAAGTTCGAACACTGGCCAATTTTCCTCACCTTGAGGCCAATTGCAGTACTCCTACCATTACCGTGGCTGAGGTCAGCTAACTCAGTACAGATCCAAGATCGAAGTTATGATGTTTCTGAACTGTATGTTTCAGCCACTCACTTTGCAGTATTTCTTAATTCATTGGAACAAAAACATGGGCAGCATAAATGGGAACGGTGAGGTATGGGTATGAAAAGAATCAAGCTGGTTTCTCCCTGTCTGAAAAAAACAGTAATTGGTGCAGTTAATTTTTTGCAGTCTGTTCTTCAATTTCTTTTACAGGTCAACGTCACAAATATTTTCCAAGGCTTCCAATCCCCGACTTTTTTTTCTCATAGTCGTGAGCCTCCAGCTTCCAATCTTTCTCGTTTGCCTCTTAATACCTTCTCCCACCAATAGACTTTCAACTTCCAGCCTCTCTTCACACATCCCCATCAGCTTCCAATTCCTTCTGGCTGCTGATGTTTCTCCCGCTAGGCTTCCAACTCCAACCTCCGAAGTTTCCAAATCCCATTTCTGGGCTTCCAACTTGTGACTTCAGCTCTCAGTCTCCTCTAGGATGCCAGCTTCCAACTTTCTTCTATTTCCCCTCCAGCTCTATCCTTGCAGCTGACTACATACTGGCTGCTGGTGACAGACAGTGCACTGGGTGGTGGTAGCTGCTGAGAACTGGTGACAGACTGCTGGTGACAGGCTGCAGACTGGAGCAGTTTTGGCTTGCTGCTGGTGGATGGGTGGCATCTGGCTGCTGGTCTGCTTCTTGCTGGTGTTTGGCTGATTTCTGGTGGCTAGTTGGCTGCTGGTGGTGAACTAGCTGGCTGTGATTTGGATAGCTACTGGTGGTAGACAGGTCACTTCTAGTAGCTAGCTGTTGGTTTTGGATGGGTGACTTCTGATGGTTGGCCGCTGTTTTATGCTAGCTGGGTTTTGGTTGCTGGTAGTGATTAGCTGGCTGCTGGGCTGACCTATTAGCTGGCCATTCTGGTCTGTGTGGCTCAGCAACTTACTGGATGAAATCACTGAGCCACGAGGCAGCATTTTTTCTATGTTATATAACATGTATTTTAAATATTATGAACTGGCACACACATTATAAATTATTTATGTATACTATTCGGTATCCTGTGGCATTGCACATGGCGAGTTAAAACCAAGTGTAAGTCTTCAGGGGAGGCAGGGTGAGAGGGTGGGGTATAATCTGACCAGGATGCAAAGATGTAATCCAGTTCCCATTTTAAAGTCTCACTTTGTGATTTTTATATATCATAGTAGGCACAGCACAGGAGGAGGCCATTTGATCCATTGTGCCTGTGCCAACTCTGAAAGAGCTGTCCAATTAGTCCCATTTCTTCATAGCCCTGTAAATTTTTCCTTCAAGTATTTATCCAATTCCCTTTTGAAAGGGATTATTGAATCTGCTTTTACCACCCTTTCAGGCAGTGCATTCCAGATCATTACAACTCGCTGCGTAAAAAATGTTTCCTCATATCGCCTCTGGCTCTTCTGCCGATCACTTTAAATCTGTGTCCTCTGGTTACTGGAAACAGTTTCTCCTTACTTACTCTATTAAAACCGGTCATGATTTTGAACACCTCTATCAAATCTCCCCTTAACCTTCTCTGTTCCAAGAAGAACAACCTTGGCATCTCCAGTCTCTCCACATGACTGAAGTCTTTCATCCCTGGTACCATTCTAGTAAATCTCTTCTGCACTTTCTAAGGCCTTGACGTCCTTCCTTAAGTGTGATGCCCAGAATTGAACACAATACTCTAGCTGAGGCCTAACCAGTGTTTTATAAAAGGTTTAGCATAACTTCCTTGCTTTTGTACTCTGTGCCTCTATTAATAAAGGCCAGGCTTTTTAAAAAAAAACAGCCTTCTCAACTTGTCCTGCTACCTTCAAAGATTTGTGTGCGTGCACTCAAGTCTCTCTGTTCCTGCAACCCCTTTAAAATTGCACTGTTTAGTTTATATTGCCTCTCCTCATTCTTCCTACCAAAATGTATCACTTTACATTTCTCTACTTTGATTTTACATTACAATTTATAGTTAAATGGCACAACTTATGGCAATTTAGGAAACAGAGAAGTAGAGTTGATCGGATCACAGAATGTTCTTTGCAGTGCAGACCAAGGAGCTGGGAAGTGCAAGGCTGAGGTGTTGCAGTGCCACCACAGGAGAGAGGCTATAATTACATTGTGACGAGTTTACAATACAGTTGTCATTATAAATGTGAATATAGAAATTTACAAAGGAAAAAGTTGACAGAAAAGTATGAGAAAAACATAACTGGAAGTAAGGTTTTAGACAGGAAGTGTGTGCAGCCGTAAGATTTTAATATATTTTAGATATAAGAAAAAGGTATACACCAAGTTGCTAGAAAATACACCAAATTAGCCATAAACATTCTCTGAGGGGTGGGATAGGCCCCAGAAAGAAAATCTCATACGTGATTTACAGAATACCAACCTCTAGAATTGCTACTACACTGCTGCCTCTGATCATCACTTCCCCCATATATTGTAACAGGGCTAAACTGATATCCATGGCACAGCTTGGTGGAGCATGACCATGACATGCCACCACACTGTCATGAAATTCCTTTTATAAATGGAAAATTATAAGAGTTCCATTGCAGTCAAACAGCTTAAAACTGCTCCTAGTATAAAGAGGTCTCCTCCTGGCCTAAATTTATGTGCAGTTAAATCCCACCTGAATCTATTCTTATCACAACAAAAAGGTCATTTTAATGTTGCTTTTTGAAGTCCGGTAATTAAGTGGTTCTTCTATAATACAAGTTACAAGCAAATTTTGAA
Source organism: Heptranchias perlo (assembly GCF_035084215.1). Lineage (NCBI taxonomy): Eukaryota > Metazoa > Chordata > Chondrichthyes > Hexanchiformes > Hexanchidae > Heptranchias > Heptranchias perlo. Next base: position 44,730,039 of record NC_090339.1, on the reverse strand, counting down.
TTGGAGCAAGGATGCTTTACTTTGAGAGCAGAGCGCTGAATAAGTATGATCGTTCTGTGCATGAGTAATAAAACTGTTGCTAATGTTTCATGCATACACATCGCATTACCATGAAATTTACATACTAATTTAATGTCTATTAAGAAATTTGAAAAATATGTATGGGTGTAAATTCAGATAATTTGCATTCAATTTCATGCTTGTGAACAGGGATGAATTAGGACCAAGGAATCTTTTATAATTTGTAATCCAATGTTCCTCCTAATTTATCTCCACCGATCTTTCTTTCTTAGTGCGAAGTGTAGGATGATGCAGTACACTGAGTTCTTTGTAGACAACCCTTTTGGAATGCTACCCTTCTGCCACCTGCAAAGTGGTCGAGCTGTGTTGAAAGGCATTCATCCTCCTTTTTGCCCCCATCACCACCAGTTAATAATTACAATCTTATTATCCCAAGTGATAGTAATCATAAACTGGTGCGTGATAAGCACGGGATGATAAATGTTTCCTTCAATGGCAAACCAGACTGAGAATCTGATTTGAAGCTGAGATACAAATTCATGGCTCCTGGTCAGGAGTCCAATGCTTTGGCATCATGGGGGCAATTTTCAACTTCTGCCCGAAATGGGCAGGTGTGCTGCCCGCTCATTTACAGGCCCGCCTGAAAATTGCATCAAGTGGGCATCCACAGGGCAGCTGAGGTGCTCCTCAAAACCCAGCCGATTGTTTCTCATGATTGCCATGAGGTTCATTTACTACATCACACCAAGTGGGTTCTTTATTGCTTCAGTCTCTTTATATTTTCGAAACGTTTCTTATAAATTCACAGCTTCAAGCACCGACTGTGGAATTGATTCAAACTGGCATATATTTAATTACCATAAAGGGAATAACTTATTTAACCATCAGATTCTACATTATAATCCCAAAGCATATTGATCTCTAGTTTGTAGGATACGATGGAAAAAAGTAAATGTGGAAAAAGTAAATGCAGAAAATTACTTTAAAGTAAATTATGTGAGTCAGACAAGATCACAGAGACTCAAACCAGTAAAAGGCAATTTTAGGACTGATATCAGGAAGTTCTTCACACGTAGAGTGATCTGTATGTGGGCTTCCGGAAAGAAGTGAAAGCCCTGGAATCATTTAAGAATAAATTGGATGCTGCAATTTAAAAAAAAAATTTGTTCATGGGATATGGGCATCGTTGGCAAAGCCAGCATTTATTGCCCATCCCTAATTGCCCGAGAAGGTGGTGGTGAGCCGCCTTCTTGAACCACTGCAGTCTGTCTGGTGAAGGTTCTTCCACATTGCTGTTAGGAAGGGAGTTCCAGAATATTGATCCAGCGACGAGGAAGGAATGGCAATATATTTCCAAGTTGGGATCGTGTGTGACTTGGAGGGGAACGTGCAGGTGGTTTTGTTCCCGTGTGCCTGCTGCCCTTGTCCTTCGAGGTGGGAGAGGTCACGGGTTTGGGAGGTGCTGTCGAAGAAGCCTTGGCGAGTTGCTGCAGTGCATCCTGTGGATGGTACACACTGCAGCACCGGTGCTGAAGGGAGTGAACGTTTAGGGTGGTGGATGGGGTGCCAATCAAGCAGGCTGCTTTGTCCTGGATGGTGTCGAGCTTCTTGAGTGTTGTTGGAGCTGCACTCATCCAGGCAAATGGAGAGTATTCCATCACACTCCTGACTTGTGCCTTGTAGATGGTGGAAAGGCTTTGGGGAGTCAGGAGGTGAGTCATTCACCGCAGAATACCCAGCCTCTGACCTGCTCTTGGAGCCACAGTATTTATATGGCTTGTCCAGTTAAGTTTCTGGTCAATGGTGACCCCCAGGATGTTGATGGTGGGGGAATTCGGTGATGGTAATGCCGTTGAATGTCAAGGGGAGTTGGTTAGACGCTCTCTTGTTGGAGATGGTCATTGCCTGGCACAAATGTTACATGCTACGTATCAGCCCAAACCTGTTGTCCAGGTTATGCTGCATGAGGGCATAGACTGCTTTATTATCTGAGGGGTTGCGAAAGGAACTGAACACTGTGCAATCATCAGCGAACATCCCCATTTCTGACTTCATGATGGAAGGAAGGTCATTGATGAAGCAGCTGAAGATGGTTGGGCCTAGGACACTGCCCTGAGGAACTCCTGCAGCAATGTCCTGGGGCTGAGATGATTGGCCTCCAACAACCACTACCATCTTCCTTTGTGCTAGGTATGACTCCAGCCACTGGAGAGTTTTCCCCCTGATTCCCGTTGACATCAATTTTACTACGGCACCTTGGTGCCACACTCGGTCAAATGCTGCCTTGATGTCAAGGGCAGTCACTCTCACCTCACCTCTGGAATTCAGCTCTTTTGTCCATGTTTGGACCAAGGCTGTGATGAGGTCTGGAGCCGAGTGGTCCTGGCGGAACCCAAACTGAGCATCGGTGAGCAGGTTATTGGTGAGTAAGTGCCGCTTGATAGCACTGTCGACAACACCTTCCATCACTTTGCTGATGATTGAGAGTAGACTGATGGGGCGGTAATTGGCTGGATTGGATTTGTCCTGCTTTTTGTGGACAGGACATACCTGGGCAATTTTCCACATTGTCGGGTAGATGCCAGTGTTGTAGCTGTACTGGAACAGCTTGGCTAGAGGCGCAGCTAGTTCTGGAGCACAAGTCTTCAGCACTACAGCTGGGATGTTGTCGGGGCCCACAGCCTTTGCTGTATCCAGTGCACTCAGCCGTTTCTTGATATCATGTGGACTGAATTGAATTGGCCGAAAACTGGCTTCCGTGATGGTGGGGATATCGGGAGGAGGCCGAGATGGATCATCCACTCGGCACTTCTGGCTGAAGATGGTTGCAAATGCTTCAGCCTTGTCTTTTGCACTCACGTGCTGGACTCCGCCATCATTGCGGATGGGGATGTTTGCAGAGCCTCCTCCTCCCGTTAGTTGTTTAATTGTCCACCACCATTCACGACTGGGTGTGGCAGGACTGCAGAACTTTGATCTGATCCGTTGCTTGTGGAATCGCTTAGCTCTGTCTATAGCATGTTGCTTCCGCTGTTTAGCATGCATGTAGTCCTGAGTTGTAGCTTCACCAGGTTGGCACCTCATTTTTAGGTATGCCTGGTGCTGCTCCTGGCATGCTCTTCTACACTCCTCATTGAACCAGGGTTGATCCCCTGGCTTGTTGGTAATGGTAGAGTGAGGAATATGCCAGGCCATGAGGTTACAGATTGTGTTGGAATACAATTCTGCTGCTGCTGATGGCCCACAGCGCCTCATGGATGCCCAGTTTTGAGCTGCTAGATCTGTTCTGAATCTATCCCATTTAGCACGGTGGTAGTGCCACACAACATGTTGGATGGTGTCCTCAGTGCGAAGACGGGACTTCATCTCCACGAGGACTGTGCGGTGGTCACTCCTACCAATACTGTCATGGACAGATGCATTTGCGACAGGTAGATTGGTGAGGACGAGGTCAAGTAAGTTTTTCCCTCGTGTTGGTTCGCTCACCACCTGCCACAGGCCCAGTCTAGCAGCTATGTCCTTCAGGACTCGGCCAGCTCGGTCAGTCGTGGTGCTACCGAGCCACTCTTGGTGATGGACATTGAAGTCCCCCACCCAGAGTACATTTTGTGCCCTTGCAACCCTCAGTGCTTCCTCCAAGTGGTGCTCAACATAGAGGAGGACTGATTCATTAGCTGAGGGAGGACGGTAGGTGGTAATCAGCAGGAGGTTTCCTTGCCCAATGTTAGTGCATTCTGCGTAGTTTTTCCTTTGTTGGATAGTCATACTGGGTGTCTCTTTAATAAACCTTGCTGTTGGGAATAAGATTAGAATACTTACTGACACACAATACTTAAAAAAAAAAATTCAACCTACCTAGGATAACAAAAATCAGCTGTGTCTTAAGGCACAAGATGTTGTTGCTCAAACGTACTCTCAGGCTGTGGTAGGACAGGGGTATACGCCATAACTTCCCACAGTTTCCACCTCAGCTATATTGTCAAAGGGCAAGCCACCACTTTGGATCAGGAGGGAATACAATGAGGGTGAGCCACCATCAAGGAATGAAGAGCCTTATGAGGAGACCTAAAAAGTAGGATAATATGAAATATCTTTAAAACAGGGATTAAAATGGAAAATAGCCAATATTTTAAAGTGGAACTTGACTACCTGTGAGAACAGGATGAGACTTGAATTCCCAAATTTATTTTTAAACTCACAGTATTCCTATGCTTCAAAGAATAAACCTACTCCCTTGAGTTGTGTGCAGAACCAGAAGCATATTGTTTAAAGAATATGGTGCCTTGAAACTGATAAAAAAAGAACACAAATAAATAATGCTTCCTGCTGTCCTTTAGACATCAAATGAGTCAAGTATTTTCCTCAGATTACAGCAGAAAAAAAGTTTTAGCAAAATTACAGTCTAATCCTTCTATTCTGAGCAAGGGTATCCAATTTCTGCAAATTTGTGCTGGACTAGGGATTGTTTTTAAGCTCTCAGCCTGTATACACTTGCAACTGGATTGAGACTCCCCAAATTCAATTCACATTACTTTTAACAACTGTTGAAGTCACGAGTCTGGACTCAATTTCAGTGCAAACCCCAATTATTTTTTTTTGTTCTCAGGATGTGGGCAATGATGGCAAAGCCACATTTTTTTTTGCCCATTCCTAGTTACTGTGTGAGGATGGTGATGGGCCTTCTTGAACCATAGCAATCCTTGGTGTTAGGTAGGGAATTCCAGGATTTTGATCCAGCAATAATGCAAAAATGGCAGTATATGTTTAGGTCATGATGGTATGCACCTTGGAGGGAACCTCAAAAGCGAGTATGTTCCCATTGTATTGCTGCTCTTGTCCTTCTTGGTGATAGAGGTCATAGGGCTAGGAGGTGCTGTCTAAGTATCTTGGTGACGAAAGAACACTGTTCTCACTGTGCCACCTAGATCCCTTACCGCACATAATCAGGTCCAAGATTCTGAAACCAGGGGCAGGATTTTAACTGTGGAAAAACTGGTTAGAGGCGGGGGCATTGAAAATTGCAACAAATTCAGATCCGCTCCCAACCAGCCCATTTCCAGTTTTCACCAGATTGGGGCAAGGGTTGGTCACTAAAATTTTAAGGAGACTGTGGGTCTCCATTTTGAAAGGTTTTGCGATGTCAACCCCTGGGGGCCAGGATTCCCGGGCCTTCTCCTTCACACCACATGAGAGGAGGCGAGAAGGCCCAAAACTGCAGGTAAGTGGCTATATAGCACTGCTTGTGGGCCTGAAGGAGCAGGAGTGCTTCCCCCAGGCCCAACAAGCCGACCTAGAGTAACCCGCCCCGCCCCCGATCGTGGATCCACCACCCCCCACCACCAATCCAACCCCCCCCCCCCCACCCCCCGGCGATTGCAGATCCACCCCCCACCCCCCGGCCCCCGATCGCGGATCCAACCTCCCTCCCGCCCCCGATCACGGATCCAACCCCGCCCCAGCATCCGTCCCCTCCCCCGCATTGCGGATCCAACCCCCCACCCCGACTATCGTGGACCCCCACGATGACCCCCGATCCCGACATTATTTTCCGATGCTGACCAACCTGCTGTGCAATTCCAGTATTTTCTGTATTTATCACTTTGTACAGTCAGATGGTGAGGGAAATGAACAGAACCACACAGAAAATCAGTTTGATTAAAATTTGAATATTGAATGTTATTAAAACCCCTGGAGAGGAAACATTTTTTTTTTAAATTGTGAGGTAGTAAGTAAGCACAGATGGAACATTTACAGTTACTGGGCCTGAGCAAAATCCAATCCCTTGTATAATTATCCACTTCTGATGATCAGTCTGTCTGTGTGGATTTTGCAGTGAAAATGGAGGATTAATCTTTTCTGCATGAATAAACCCCCTGCTGTTAATATTCTCATCCATTTTTTTTAAAGCATAAAGTACTGGGGGTTATTTTCTGTCACTGCTTAACATGCGGCATACAACAAATACTCAACATAGCACATAAGAAATTAGATTTCATTGCTTCTAGCATCAGAAACAGAGTAAAAAGTATACTTGTACCATCTTGTCAGTTCATTTATTTCAGTGGGTGAAATTCTCTCTCTCTCTCTCTCTCTTTCTGGACAATATAAGCAGAATTCTGCAGCAGGTCAAGGCCAACATCGACAACAAGTGCAACCGAACTCTGTTTCATGAGAATATGAGAATATAGGGACTGATAATTTGATTTTTGGTGCCCGTAGTGCTGATGTGCAACAGGTGGAAGCAACCCATATTACAAGGTGCTCAGACCTGGCGTGTGCCTGTTACGCATCACGTGGGATAATGTGGTGGTGCTGAGGGCCCATGCACCAGGCATGCATTAAGATCTCAAATAAATATTAATGAGCGTCTTACCCAATAATCTATTCTTCGCATCTGAACAGGGCTGCTAGAGCTCAGCGCCCATGTCAAACAAGTGCTGGATGGTTGGCCGTTCAGCCGTGTTGGTGCCTGTTCCTGAGAGGGGAGTCTGCCTGGTAGTTACATCAAGTGGCTGCGTGTTGACCCAGTGAAAGCATTATTTATTTCATGGTATCTTTGGATTTCTATACTGCACCTAAAGCTGCATCCCATTTGCTATCAGTGGATATTAGACCAAGGATGGATAACTGAGCTCTTCCTAAATAGGACCTATGGATATCCTGCTGGCCATCCCTCTCCATTTGCTGGTTCTGAAAAAACAGCAGCATCAAAGAAGGCATGAAGTACCAACCAGTCTAGGTTTCCAAGCTAATTGCAACCTGATGCACCTTATACAACCTGTGACAGGCTATTGCCATGGAACAGGTGGAGAAGTATGGAACCTGCTTCAACTAGTCATCAGCCTGGCCATCAGTCACCTTGGGCTCGATTTTCGCACCCCCGAGCGGGTGCGTTCGCGGTGGAGCGGCTGCGAAAATCGGGGATTCCCGGGGCCGGTCTGGAGCCTGGCTCCAACCCGCCCACTACCGGGTTCCCCAGTGACGTGCTGACATGTGCGTGCAGCCCCCGCATGTGGGACTCCCGCCGGCAAAAGGCTATGGGCCCCGACAACATCCCAGCTGTAGTGCTGAAGACTTGTGCTCCAGAACTAGCTGCGCCTCTAGCCAAGCTGTTCCAGTACAGCTACAACACTGGCATCTACCCGACAATGTGGAAAATTGCCCAGGTATGTCCTGTCCACAAAAAGCAGGACAAATCCAATCCGGCCAATTACCGCCCCATCAGTCTACTCTCAATCATCAGCAAAGTGATGGAAGGTGTCGTCGACAGTGCTATCAAGCGGCACTTACTCACCAATAACCTGCTCACCGATGCTCAGTTTGGGTTCTGCCAGGACCACTCGGCTCCAGACCTCATTACAGCCTTGGTCCAAACATGGACAAAAGAGCTGAATTCCAGAGGTGAGGTGAGAGTGACTGCCCTTGACATCAAGGCAGCATTTGACCGAGTGTGGCACCAAGGAGCCCTAGTAAAATTGAAGTCAATGGGAATCAGGAGGAAAACTCTCCAGTGGCTGGAGTCATACCTAGCACAAAGGAAGATGGTAGTGGTTGTTGGAGGCCAATCATCTCAGCCCCAGGACATTGCTGCAGGAGTTCCTCAGGGCAGTGTCCTAGGCCCAGCCATCTTCAGCTGCTTCATCAATGACCTTCCCTCCATCATAAGGTCAGAAATGGGCACGTTCGCTGATGACTGCACAGTGTTCAGTTCCATTCGCAACCCCTCAAATAATGAAGCAGTCCGAGCCCGCATGCAGCAAGACCTGGACAACTTCCAGGCTTGGGCTCATAAGTGGCAAGTAACATTCGCGCCAGATAAGTGCCAGGCAATGACCATCTCCAACAAGAGACAGTCTAACCACCTCCCCTTGACATTCAACGGCATTACCATTGCCGAATCCCCCACCATCAACATCCTGGGGGTCACCATTGACCAGAAACTTAACTGGACCAGCCATATAAATACTGTGGCTACGAGAGCAGGTCAGAGGCTGGGTATTCTGCGGTGAGTGACTCACCTCCTGACTCCCCAAAGCCTTTCCACCATCTACAAGGCACAAGTCAGGAGTGTGATGGAATACTCTCCACTTGCTTGGATGAGTGCAGCTCCAACAACACTCACGAAGCTCGACACCATCCAAGATAAAGCAGTCCGCTTGATTGGCACCCCATCCACCACCCTAAACATTCATTCCCTTCACCACTGGCGCACTGTGGCTGCAGTGTGTACCATCCACAGGATGCACTGCAGCAACTCGCCAAGGCTTCTTCGACAGCACCTCCCAAACCCGCGACCTCTACCACCTAGAAGGACAAGAGCAGCAGGCACATGGGAACAACACCACCTGCACGTTCCCCTCCAAGTCACACAACATCCCGACTTGGAAATATATCGCCGTTCCTTCATTGTCTCTGGGTCAAAATCCTGGAACTCCCTTCCTAACAGCACTGTGGGAGAACCATCACCACACGGACTGCAACGGTTCAAGAAGGCGGCTCACCACCACCTTCTCGAGGGCAATTGGGGATGGGCAATAAAATGCTGGCCTCGCCAGTGACGCCCACATCCCATGAACGACTAAAAAAAAAATTAAAGCCGGCGGGGTGCCACCTAAAGTACTCATTAAGGTATTTCAGGTTGTTTACAGACCTGATTAACAAAACATTTTAGGAGGGGTGGGATTTTGCAATGAACTGAGACTGTTCCCCGTACTGGGGGAAACACTCCCAGTTCAAATGGACATTTTGCAGCCATCAGCCTGTGGCAGCTGCAAAGGTCCATTTGACAGGTTGGGGGGGGGAGGGGAGACCCTCACTCATTGCAGGAGGCCACTCTGTCACTTTAGACAAAGTTTGGCCTCCACCACCCTCCTCCTAACAATAAAATTCACCAACTTGCACACTTACCCCGGTGTCCAGACACATTTACCTACCTTGCAGACCCCCTCAGATCTACACCTTCTGGATGGGGGCCGCCGTAGCTGCAGTCATGACTTCCTTGGAGGACGAACAGCTTCACCAGCTTCACCGGCCACCTCTGACATGTGCAGCCCCACAACACAGTGCTGGGACACATCCACCTGCACAGCAGGAGGGAGGGCAACAGCAGAGAGAGATGCGTCGCAGAAGGCACTACCCTCGCCACAGGGTCGACAGACCGAGGCTCAGCTTCCTGGACCTCTCTGAGCAGCAGTGCACACGGAGGCTCAGAGTCACTCGACATGTAGTCATGGATATCTGCAGCCTCCTTCATGCCGAGCTGCTCCGGGCTGGCCCGAGCACCATCTTCTTACCTGTCGCTGTCAAAGTCACCACTGCCCTCAACAACTTCTCCTTCGCATCCTTCCAGGGTGCCACCGGAGACATCGTCGACGTCTCTCAGTCATCTGCACAAAAGAGCCCTGCAAATATACCTACACTCACTCTGCAATGACACAATGGGCGGCACAGTTGTGGGTCTTCATAGTGATCCTCAGGAAAGGGCATTATTGCACAAACCAGACAAGATTCGCAAAGACGTAGCAGTAGTAGTGAGAATATAATATGTTATGTGAGTTGATCAGAAATTAAATATAGGTAACCACCATGACAAACCCTCAAAGACCCTTGTGCATCCCCTTCATGCTCACGACACATTCGCCTTATGCTTCCTACTGCACATATGTGATGCATGTCCTGTGGCTGCAGCACAGGTAGTGGCAGGTTGAGTGAGGCTGGCCGTGAAAGAGATGCCTGAGAGGGTGAGTATGAGATAGAGCCATGAGATTGGATGAGGATTGGGTTGAATGGTAGTGGCGGGTTGAGTACTGGCGAGGTGAGTAAGTGCAGGTAAGATGAGGATGAGCTTTGAGTGGGTGTGAGGGGTGATGTGACAGAGTAGTGTTGGCAGTGCAGAAGGAGATGTGGGGTGGGGGCGGTGATGTGGCAGACGGAGTGTAGGGGAATGAATAAGTGTACTCACTTCGGCTGACCTACCTAGGTGACTGAAGCGCCTCCTGCACTGTATGCAGGTGCGTGATATATTGGTGGTGCAGGTGACCTCCTCTGCCACCTCGAGCCAGGCCTTCTTGGTGGCAGAGACAGGCCGCTTCCTCCCACCTGCCCGGAGGTGGGGCGGGGGGGGGGGGGGTGGTGGGAAAGAGAAGATCTCTGTCCTCCCCCTCCTCCTCACCCCATCCAATAATACCTGGAGTGAGGTATCATTAAACCTGGGAGCAGCCTTCCCCCTGGGCTGCTCCATGCTGTCATTTTTCCTATTTCCTGCAGCATCAATCCGTGGAGGACTGCCCCTTTAAATAGAGCTCCTCCAGCTGTCAGTCTATGCTGCGCATGCGCAGTCCGCCCGCTGCGCAGCTTTCCAGCGCGGAACCCGGAAGCACAAGTAAGTGGATCCAATTAGCCTGCGATTCCGTGCGGAGCACACTGATTTCACTGGGCACGTTACCCATGCGCCCAGTCGACCCCCCGCCGCCCTCCTAATATTGGGCCCTTTGTATGAATCTGTGAGCATGCAGATATCTTGTGCTGGCTGTATGCTTGGTGCTTGTTGCTTGCCACATTTCATGGCCCATGGGGCAAATGCATGGACATGGCAGCTACATAAATGCCATATGCATTTGGAAAGCAGTTAAACTGTTGGCAGAGTGCTGCACATACTTTCTCTGTGATGCTCCACTAAATGTACACTGAAGTGCTGTGACACTACATTGTAAGGAAACATTGTAAATTTAAGCAAACCTTGGCAACCTTCCTGGGACAGCAAATATCTTCCTCACTTGTTCTTGGGATCTGATCACAGGTGAGATAGCATTCATTATTTCTGTTAGCTCCATCCAAGCTGCCCTCACACTACTTTTCAGAAGGGATTTCCTCTCCTGTTCCAAAAAAGACAACCCTTCTCTCCAGCATCTCCTGTAGCACAACCTCCAAAACTGTATTCTGGTGTTGCTTATCATCCTGGTCTTGATGCAACTGCTTTACCCTCTCAGTGCTAGTACAATTTTAAGGTATCCAAGAACTACTTGGACCAGATAATGGTCCCTTTGCTTTATGTGATGTGAGCCAGGAGCACTCACATGAAGTCAGCTGACAGCAATATTAAAAAAAACAACATTCTCACTACCACAACATAGTGACTTTGTCATTGACATTATACACTCTGTGATTCAAGGACATCTCAATCTAAATACTTTTGAAACATCATATTAAAAAACTGGTAATTGTAAACTATTTAAAAGCAATTTGCTATGCTAATTAACCTTTGAGTCCCTATGTGGGGTTTATCTATTTTCAATATTAACTGCTACTTAATAAGTGGTTGTCGTACCTGACTTTTTCAGCCAGGTGAAACAGCTAAGTGTTAAATACCAGGTAACTGATTTACCAATGCTGGTGTTCTGAGTCATTTGGCACCAATCTTCTAATTCCCATTGAATTGAAACTCATTAACTCTCATGCGTACCTTGCACACTTGATCTGCAAAATTAGACTCAGATTTTTTGCAAAAGCAGCAGATTAACCAACTGAGATCCAGGGGGTTGAGTAATTTCCTGCAGGTGAAGTGTACAAGGTGTGGAATGTATAGATAATAATGAACTAAAAATCATTAAGCATTGGATGATTAGTATCAATTGGTAGCATTTGGACTCAAATCACTGGCATTGGTGCAGCAGACATTGGTTCCAATAAAATTGCAATGGGAAAACTGTATGGAAAATGTGAGAATATGGCAGGAGGGAAATCCTGTGACTGGGTGCAATTTTGAAGAGCTTTCTTCGGCCATAAAATCAAGGCACTTTAGAGGACCTGTATTGGGATTATTGAATTTCAGAGCTCTTTGTATTAACACTGGCTGATTTTTCAGCTGTAAATTCACTCATTTATATGGGTGAGCTGCCAGTGGAAGTTGTGCTGGCTCAGGGCTGCCAGGAGCATTTGGGTTGATAAATGAGATGCATGTCTTCCATAACTGAGTCCTCCACCATGAACATCTTAGGCAGTCACCACTAAGCAGAATCTTAACTAGACCTGTCATATCAACACTGTGGTTAGAAGAGTAGAGTAGAGAAGAGGCTGGGTAGGGTACTCTGCAATAATGGGCCCGATGTTACCAGGGCTGCGGGTTCACGGCGGGGGGGCTATTGGGTGCATGGGTAACGCGCCCGGCGAAATGAGTCTGCCACCCGCGCAATCGTAGCATAATTGGATCCACTTACCTGGTCCTCCAGGTTCCCCACTGCTGATCTGCGCGTCGGGCGGGCTGCGCATGCGCAGTAAGATCTGTCAGCTGGTGGAGCTCTATTTAAAGGGGCAGTCCTCCACTGACAGATGCTGCACCAAACAGAAAAAATTACAGCATGGAGCAGCCCAGGGGGAAGGCTGCTCCCAGTTTAATGATGCCTCACTCCAGGTATCAATACATGTGGTGAGGAGAAGGGGGAGGACAGAGATCTTCCCCCCGGCGGGCGGGAGGAAGCGGCCTGCCTCGGCCTGGCTCGAGGTGGCAGAGGAGGTCACCAGCACCACCAACATATCGCCCACCTGCATACAGCGCAGGAGGCTCTCCAATGACCTCAGTAGGTCAGCCAAAGTGAGTACACGTAGTCTTTCCCCTACACTCAGTCTGCCACATCACCGCCCCCACCCCACACCTCCTTCAGCACTGCCAACACTACTCTGTCACATCACCCCTCATACCCACTCAAACCTCATCCTCACCTTACCTGCACCTACTCACCTTGCCAGTACTCATCCCACCACTACCACTCAACCCAATCCTCATACAATCTCATGGCTCTATCTCATACTCACCCTCTCAGGCATCTCTTTCACGGCCAGCCTCACTCAACCTGCCACTACCTGTGCTGCAGCCACAGGGCATGCATCATATATGTGCAGTAGGCAGTGTAAGGCAAACGTGTCGTGAGCATGAAGGGGATGCACAAGGGTGTTTGAGGGTTTGTCATGGTTGTTACTGATATTGAATTTCTGACCAACTCACATTACATATTATATTGGCACCACTACTGCCATGTCTTTGCGAATCTTGTCTGGTTTGTGCAATAATGCCCTCTCCTGAGGATCACTATGAAGACCCAGAACTGATGCCACCCATTGTGTCACTGCAGAGTGGGTGTAGGTGTATTTGCAGGGCTCTTTTGTGCAGACGACTGAGAGACGTCGGCGATGTCCCCGGTGTCACCCTGGAAGGATGCGGAGGAGAAGTTGTTGAGGGCAGTGGTGCCTTTGACAGCGACAGGTAAGAAGATGGTGCTCGGGCCAGCCAGGAGCAGCTCGGCATGAAGGAGGCTGCAGATGTCCACGACTACATGTCGAGTGACTCTGAGCCTCCGTGTGCACTGCTGGTCAGAGAGGTCCAGGAAGCTGAGCCTCGGTCTGTGGACCCTGTGGCGAGGGTAGTGCCCTCTGCGACGCATCTCTCTCTGCGGTAGCCCTCCCTCCTGCTGTACAGGTGGATGTGTCACAGCACTGTGTTGTGGAGCTGGTGAAGCTGGTGATGCTGTTCGCCCTCCAAGGAGGTCATGACTGCAGCTACGGTGGCCCCCATCCGGAAGATGTACATCTGAGGGGATCCGCAAGGTAGGTACATGTCTCTGGATCCCGGGGTAAGTGTGCAAGTTGGTGACTTTGATTGTCAGGAGGAGGGTGGTGGAGGCCAAACTTTGTCCCAAGTGACAGAGTGGCCTCCTGCAATGGGTGAGGGTCTCCCCCCCACACCTGTCAAATGGACCTTTGCAGCTGCCACAGGCTAACAGCTGCAACAGGTCCATTTGAACTGGGAGTGTTTCCCCCAGTGTGGGAAACAGTCCCAGTTTGCTCTAAAATCCCACCCCTCCACACATAATCCCTTAATCAGGTCAGTTAATGACCTGAACAAGCAGAATAAATAACGTCAAGTGGAACCCCGCTGGCTTTAATTGCCTGTGGGATTCCCACCAGCGGGGGCTGCGCGCGCACACCGGCGCGTCAGTGGGGAACCCGGAAGTGCGCGGGTTCGAGGCGGGCTCCGGTCCCGCTCCGGGATTTCCCGATTTTTGGGCCCCCCCCGCCAGGAACGCACCCGCTGGCGGGTGCTAAAATGCTGCCCAATGGCTCATCCCCTGATGCATAAAGCTTCTCCATTATCTACAAGGCTCAATTCAAGACCTTAATTGCGTACTCATCTCTCTCCTTGATAGATGCAGCCACAGCAACACTCAGGAATCTCGACACCATCCAGGACAGAGCAGTCTACTTGATCAGAGCTCCTGCCATGGCCTCAATATCCAACCCATCCACTATTAGTGCACTGTGGTTGCAGTATGTATTGTGTACAGAATGCACTGCAGCAAGTCACCAAGCTTCTACAGCATCTCCCTTCCCTGAAAACTCTACCACCAAAAAGGACAAGAGCAGCAATGTCATGGGAACACCATGACCTTCAAGTTGCCTTCTAAGTCACACACCATTCTGACATGGACATATATTACAGTTCCTTTCTCTGCGCTGGGTCAATATCCTGGAATTGCCTACCTGAAAGCATTGTGGGAGCACCATCACCACAATGACTGCAGCAGTTCAAGGAAAAGCACCATCATCACCTTCTCAGGACATCAAGGGATGGACAATAAATGCAACATCGTCCACATCCTGGGAACAAATAAAATAAATGGCTTTCACTCCTTTTACAGTAGGAGCAAGACACAGAGTAGGGCTAAAAATAGGGTTTTTGATCCATTTCTGCTTACCACTAGGCTTGTTTACTCATGCCTACTTTTTTGTTTAATTTTATATCATGGGGAAATTTTATTCGTTACTAATCTGGCTGACAAACTGGATGTTGCATTTATAGGATGTTGCCTTGTTTAGGTAGATGCCTAGAAGATTGAATACTGCTTGCATGTTTCATAGAACTGGTAATTTTTAGCTAAAATATTTTCACCATTCGGATGCAATTATCCTAAGGATGGATCATTTCATAGGATGATTCTTTTTGTTGGAACATATTAACAGAAATATTCAGACAAATGAGTCATTCAGACAAATAGGCTTTGAAATATGTGTTTATTATGCAAATTTTGTAGGTATAGATAATAAATATGTGGGAGTGAGTTACAAAATTGGAATTAATTTAAGAAGCTGTGATGGTGATACAAAAAATAATACGTGATTTAAAGCTGGTAACTCAAGCCCAAACATTTGTTATTTTAGTTCATTTTAATCTACATTTTCCATGAAATTAAAAAAATGTATGTTCCTTCACTTTTATGTAGGAGCAAATCAAGATGTGGGTGAAAGGGTTTTAAAAGTGACGAACCTTAAGGTCCACATATTTGACAGGTACTGTGACAGCATGTCTAGACTTTTGATGTCCCCATCTCTACTACTAAAATAAATACCAGAACCACTTCTAGCTAATTTTTTGCTCATGTAAGAACAGTCACTATATTTCAAAAGTAATTTTGGGCCTTACATTATTCTGCGTGAATGTTTGTGTCCAAATGCTTAAATTTTGTATGAAATTTGTTTGCCTCTATTTCAACAAAGGTATTACGGTTACTGCCACCACCAAAATAATTGTAAACAATTTTACAACACCAAGTTATAGTCCAGCAATTTTATTTTAAATTCACAAGCTTTCGGAGATTTTCTCCTTCCTCAGGCAAATGTTTCAAGAGCTCCTTGAAGCCTACGCATTTATACATATTGAACAATACATGGTGTTTACAGACTGCCCCTGCAACTGCCCGTTGCCAAGGCAATCACCGTGTTCAGACAGAGAGGTGTCACCTGCAGAACCCCCGAATACACATTCAACAAAAAAACAAACAGGGAAAAAAAACAGAGAAAAAAAAACACAGAGAGAGGCAGAAACATCCGGAAGGCAGAGAGAGCCAGCAAATGACCCATTATATTAAAAACAGATAACATTTGTTCGCTGGTGGGGTAACGTGTAGCGTGACATGAACCCAAGATCCCGGTTGAGGCCGTCCTCATGGGTGCGGAACTTGGCTATCAATTTCTGCTCGACGATTTTGCGTTGTCGTGTGTCTCGAAGGCCGCCTTGGAGTACGCTTACCCGAAGGTCGGTGGATGAAGAGACTACACGATAACATCAACAAGTTCCATCCCACCATCAAGCTCACCATGGACTACTCCTCAGAATCAGTTTCTTTCTTGGACACACGAATCTCCATCAAAGACGGGCACCTCAGCACCTCACTCTACCGCAAGCCCACGGACAACCTCACGATGCTCCACTTTTCCAGCTTCCACCCTAACCACGTCAAAGAGGCCATCCCCTATGGACAGGCCCTGCGAATACACAGGGTCTGCTCAGACGAGGAGGAACGCGATGGACACCTACAGATGCTGAAAGACGCCCTAGTAAGAACGGGATATGACGCTCGACTCATCGATCGACAGTTCCGACGGGCCACAGCAAAAAATCGCATAGACCTCCTCAGGAGACTAACACGGGACGCAACCAACAGAGTACCCTTTGTCGTCCAGTACTTCCCCGGAGCGGAGAAACTACGCCATGTTCTCCGCAGCCTTCAACATGTCATCAATGAGGACAAACACCTCGCTATGGCCATCCCCACACCTCCACTACTCGCCTTTAAACAGCCACCCAACCTCAAACAGACCATCGTTCGCAGCAAACTACCTAGCTTTCAAGAGAACAGCGTCCACGACGCCACACAACCCTGCCACGGTAACCTCTGCAAGACATGCCAGATCATCGACACAGATACCACCATTACACGAGATGACACCACCCACCAGGTGCATGGTTCATACTCCTGTGACTAGGCCAACGTTGTCTACCTCATACGTTGCAGGAAAGGATGCCCCAGAGCATGGTACATTGGCGAGACCATGCAGACGCTGCGACAACGGATGAACGGACACCGCGCAACAATCGCCAAACAGGAGGGTTCCCTCCCAGTCGGGGAACACTTCAGCAGTCATGGACATTCATCCACCGACCTTCGGGTAAGCGTACTCCAAGGCGGCCTTCGAGACACACGACAACGCAAAATCGTCGAGCAGAAATTGATAGCCAAGTTCCGCACCCATGAGGACGGCCTCAACCGGGATCTTGGGTTCATGTCACGCTACACGTTACCCCACCAGCGAACAAATGTTATCTGTTTTTAATATAATGGGTCATTTGCTGGCTCTCTCTGCCTTCCGGATGTTTCTGCCTCTCTCTGTGTTTTTTTTTCTCTGTTTTTTTTCCCTGTTTGTTTTTTTGTTGAATGTGTATTCGGGGGTTCTGCAGGTGACACCTCTCTGTCTGAACACGGTGATTGCCTTGGCAACGGGCAGTTGCAGGGGCAGTCTGTAAACACCATGTATTGTTCAATATGTATAAATGCGTAGGCTTCAAGGAGCTCTTGAAACATTTGCCTGAGGAAGGAGAAAATCTCCGAAAGCTTGTGAATTTAAAATAAAATTGCTGGACTATAACTTGGTGTTGTAAAATTGTTTACAATTGTCAACCCCAGTCCATCACCGGCATCTCCACATCATGACTACCAAAATAATTGACAAAGGAATTTCATACAAACACTTTAAACATTCCTATGCTAATATCACAGAGGGTGATTTCACCCCAACTATGTGAGCTGCTATGAGACAGTTCAACAATATGATAAGACACTATATAAATGGAAGTATTTCCTTCCTCTTGTTTTCGTAGATTTTTAAATAAATCTGAATCTGCCCAATTCTGAGCAATTTAGATTTCCTCTTCAGATTCAGGACTCTTTGAACAATTTGAAGCTTTTCAAAAATAGTGTAACGCCAAAGATTTTAATAAGCTCCTATTGCTAAACATGTGTATACACAAACTTAATTACATAGTCCCCATCCTGTTACAGGTAATGTTCAGTGAATAAACCCTTTAAATTCAGAATAATTAAGTCACATATTTTTGGGTTAACAAAACTCAAAAAAGTGGTCCTCTGTTCTCATGTAGTTTTGACATTTTATCTTACATTAGTTAATGATCTTTAGCGGATTCTTGGAAAGAATGTCTGGTCGCTGATGTAGATTTGACTTGTAAAAGTGAAGCTATGAAAGTGTTAACAGTGTGGCTTGTGTAGCTAAACAATTAGCATGACAAGAAATTGTACAAAAATGTTCCCATGAATAAAGTTCAGTTTACATTTTTTACACTCAAGTCTGAAATCTTAGTACTTTCTGCATGAAACCCTTAGGACAAAGTGTAAGCAGCAGATCAATGTGCAGGCATCGAGGCTGATAATTGGACTGCAGGTATACACACATAAAATCTCCTAATACGCTTGGGGAATGGAGCCATGACATGGTATGGTTGTAAATAACACTAAAATCTTTAAGGGAATTGGTGATGAGACAGGCTGAATGGAGGAAACCATGTCTGGGATATAAATGCCTGTGTCTTTTTCAGCGGTGAGATGAATTCTGGCACTAGCACATTCTTCCACGTAAAATGAAAAAATATATTAAAAAGCCCACCAGTACAATTTCTAATACAGAGAGCATTGCAGAGATGGACAAAAGCAAACAATAACTAGAATGGATCCTTCTTATTATCATGCCTAGATAGCCAGTCAAATATCTATTATTGAATGACAGATAAGATTGACCATTTTCAATCTGGAATTCCAGTCTTTTTATTTGAGCTGCCAATAGTTTAATTGACACTGAAGCAAGCCTTCCAGTGGCTTAATTTTACTCTGTTTACTGACTTGCACATTTGACTTAATTTAGATGGGTTCAGAAAGGTAGAAGTGTAATGAATCGTTCCTTAATATTGTCTTCCAGCAAAAAGCACCACGTGTTGTGGGACTGGGCAGTAAGATCAGGATAGTTCCAGATTTGATTGCTGGTCTGTGCTGAGTCGACTGATCTCAGCTGGGGCAGTGTTGCAGTGCAATAATTGGCCTCAGCATCCCTGGAAAAAGTCAGCCAGGTTTCCTGTTCCTGATGACTAATCAGTGACCCCTGTTGGAAAACATTAGATAAGGATAGGATTCTGCTGAGGTTTCATGCTTCTTATCTCACATAGCCTAGCCACACTAATATGTGAAGCATGGTCATTTGGGTTAGATATCAGAGGACTATTAGTGTTCATAGAACTGTGAGTCACCTCTTTTGGTTATTTCATTTCCTTCTCTGTGTATTTAGCTGGTATACAATTTATAGCTGGTATCTGAGATATTCCTTATGGAAGCACATCTTTATGCTGCCATAGTTGACATTAGCAGAATAGCTTTCTGCAGAGAAGGCAGATCTGAAAGGAAACATCTTTTTGGGAGAGAGAACAGAAAAACAAAATAGCCATACCTTCAACAGGGTTGGTGCTTTTTGATTTTTTTTTCTCATTTGTGAAATAGGGAGAGTGTTTTATATTAAAAGTAACCCCTCCCTTACACGTTCTTTCTTCTTAGATGCATTTAGCTGCATCACCTTATAGTGCTATCTAATTTCCACTCTCCTGCCAATTTTGGAACCAGGAAATTGGCAGTATTGTGTATTACTCTGCACAAGTCTGGACAGAAAAGCCACAAAATGTGTTTGACATAATTACAAACTCAACAATAAAATGGCATGATTTGAGCTTAGAAGAGGGAAGGTGAACAGACGGTTTTTACTTAAGTACTTAACACAGAGAGTGATGAATATATGGAAGAGACAGCCTAGGGAGACAGCGAATAGACAAATTCAGGGGAGAACTGGACAGATATTTGGCAGAGAAAGACATTTTGGAACATGAGCAATACAGCAGAAGGAGGCCATTTGTTCCATCGTGCTTGTGCCAGCTCTTTGAAAGAGCTATCCAATTATAGAATCATAGAATGGTTACAGCACAGAAGGAGGCCATTCAGCCCATCGAGCCCGTGCTGTGTTCCGATTAGTCCCACTCCTCTGTTCTTTCCCCATAGCCCTGCAATTTTCTCCCCTTCAAGTATTTTTCTAATTCCCTTTTGAAAGTTACTATTGAATATGCAGTCCTGCATATTGTTATGTTTCATCTACCCAACTGTACCAATATGATCTGATTCATCAAGCAGTTAATTAGGATTAAAATATAGAACTGCCATGGCTAACAAAAATGGCAGAGCAAGCTCAATGGGTTTAATGGTGTGCAGGAATTCATATATAGGAACATGTATTCCTATATACATGTTCCTATTCATATATAGGAACATGAGTTGCTATTTCAGAGCTCTGAAATAGCAACAAGGCAAATGCATGCATTAAAAAAGTGACTGAATCTAACAATAAAAATCACAATATAAAGCGAGTGAAATCTAATCCCTACTCTGATACATATTTCTTTACAAAATTTGAAATGATTCTGATAAGGTCTATAGATACACACACAGAGGATTTTGTTAATAAGCTTCTGTTAGAAGTGACTTACTAAATAAACAATTGTGGGTGGAGCAGGGAGTGCATATTGAAGCACAAGTGAGATGTGCCACTCCAGCAATTTCTGGGCCATTCACTTTAAGTCCACTTTGTTTTTAGAATTCAAATTTTAATTCAATTTTATCTGAATCATTTGAATGTTACGTTAATGATAAAAAAACAAACAATTTCCCTTGATATGAATAAGACATTCCATTGTACCTATACATTCCCAATATGAATCAGGATGTGGAGATGCCGGTGATGGACTGGGGTGTACAAATGTAAGGAATCTTATAACACCAGGTTATAGTCCAACAGTTTTATTTGAAAATCACAAGCTTTCGGAGGCTTTCTCCTTCGTCAGGTGAGACACTCAGAGCAGATATTTCTGTGCTAAGAATGTAGGGAGCCAGAGTGCAAGATGGTTACATTTAATTTGAAGCAGGAAGATCTACAGTAATACCCTATCAGTTTTAATACAAGCTATCCCATACTCTATGCTTCTATTTTACTATCTATCCACTAGAGGGCTATTGATTTAGAGACTTTGCCACCAACCTGACCCTTTTTTTCTACCATTTTCTTCAAAGAGCATCACCATCAATGGAACACTACACTCCAATTCAACTCCACATCTGCAATATGAAAAAAAATCAGTTCAAGAAGTGTTAAATATTGTCACTTATTATAAGCACGCTTATTTACACTCCTGTTCCTTTGGTCATGTTTAAACCATATAAAATGCTAAAGCATTCAGGCTATTGACAAGAAATCTTTAGATGTCGCTGTGACATTTGTTACATTGGATTGTTTAACATTTTACGACTGTTCATTTTCGATTCCCTTATTACACGTGTCAAAGTTTAAAAAAAAACAAAATATGTTGATATATTTCAACTTTAATGTGCATTTTTATTCACAAGAGAGGGAATTCTAACCCCCACAACCTCCTGGCGGGAACGGTTAGAGCGGGGGAGTTTGTGCTGTGTGACTGATGTGTTCCTGCCCCTGACCATCTCAACTAGCCTAAATTGAGGCACAGGAAGAACACCTGCCCCAGAGGAACAGGGGCCTTATTTAAGCGGCAAAGCTGCGACCTGGTCACATAATCGGGATGCGGACGCCATTTTAACCGTGGGCCTGACTAAGGGGCGCACGGTCTCAAACCCCCCCCACCCAGTGAAAGCTGATGGCAGGCAACATCCTGCTGGTGAAGGCCTAGTTAAGCCCTTTTTTGTTTGCTTTTTAGAGGCTCCTTCCTGGCCCCACAAGGATACCTCGGGCTTCCTCCACCCCGGGCTCCCCCCTCCCCCGATCGCGGACTTTACCGATCCGGGAACCGTTTCCATGGATCTCTGGTGGCAGGCTGACCCTCTGCCAATTTTGACTCTCGCCCATCGTTGGCGACGTCATTCACGCTGACTTTGGGCAGGAGTCAGTATCGGAGCATTCAAATCAGGCCCGGGTGTTAAAATCTCCCGGGCCTCAAGCTCCAGGGAAGCGGATGCTTCGCCACCTGCATCGGCCCCCAGTTCCACCAATTCCTGCTCCGAGTTAAAAATCAGGGTTTATGTATTTATATGAGGGTGGGTAAAATGCTGAGGTCAAAATTTCACTGTAGCGCTAACTAAATCTGTCCATATACTTAAAAGCAGTCAGCATTCATTAACATAACACTTCTCTTTCATATAATTTGAAAAACAAAATCAGGAAGCCCAATTTGCTGAAATCTGTACTGAAACATTAGCACTGTATACCAAGATATAATACAACATTGCCAATTGGAACCACCTAGGGACACAATTTCAGTTCAGATTTAAGATTGTTCGAGCTTGTGATACAATTAAAATCTATCAGACCTTTCTGAGGATGTTGTCCCTTAAAGCCACAGCCATCTGCTTAAGTAGAAGAACATGCCAGTGCATGCCAATAATCCATCCCTTAAAGGCACAGACATCTGCTCAACCAGAAGAACACTCCAATGTGCAATGATCCCTTCCTTAAAGGCACAGCCATCTGCTCAAGTAAATGGACACGCCAATGTTTACCAATAGTTTAGCTGTTAAAGGCATGACCATCTGTACAAATAGAAGAGCATGCCAATATGTATCAGTCGTCTCTCCCTTAAATGTACAATCATCTACTAAACTGGATTAATTTTGATGCACACAATGTTCATTTTTTTCATCTGAAATACTGTGATTATCTTCCTTTCTTGGCTTGAAAGATAAAATTCATTTGGTTGAGTCCAGCAATAATTGTGGCAGTTTATGCAAAATGTATTTTTTTATTTTAGGTTTATCTACATATTTATGTTTGTAAATTATCTTCCGGCACCGGATGTACCATGAGTCCGGGAAGGGAGGAGATCAGTTTTGGGGGGGTGCGGGTGGTGGCCAGCAGTGGTCTACAGTTTTAATGTCGTGCCTGCCCTGCTCAAAATTCTTCAGTGGCCCCTGTGGCCATCAACCAAAGGAGAATTTGAGAGAGAAAATAAATCCTTCCGATAGAGTAAAGTGGAACAGGAATGCTCCCCCGAATCCATAGAGTCAGATGAGGCCTGAAGACCAATTTCTATTGATCCTCAGACCTCTTGCTTCGGGCGTGCACTGCCAACGCAGAACTGAGTCTGGGCCCTTTTGGGCCCCTTCATATCTTGTCTTTTCTCTTCTCAAATGCTGACTGACTTACTGTATTTTTCCAGCATTTTCTGTTAATACTTCAAAGTTGTAAGTGGACTTGTAAAGAATTAATCTGAAAAATAAAAGCATCTATTAATCACACTATTAAAAAAACTGAACTGCAAGTTGCTTTTGGTCAGTATTTTAACAATAATATACATGACTGAATCAACTGGGAAATGGGCTGAATAGGTCAAGAGCTGCTTTGGGTGTGGATGCTTGTGTTCCTGTTCAGTGGCTGACTAAGACTTGACATTAATTACGTGTGCTTGCAGAAACAAAAGGATGTGACTGGCTCCAGACAACTAAACCTTGCCTGTACTGGCTGGCTCAGACAAATGGCTCTAATGGATGAGCAACCTCCTGTATTTATCATTAACTTCACTTGATGAAGGAAGCATAAATCTTCCTTTAAATAACTCTATAAAACCATTGTAAATGATTCAAACTATTGTTCATTTTGTGTCAAGACCTTTCCCTCATTGTTGTCTTCAATACGAAAGGCCACGTGATCCGACAAGTACTCCAGTAAGGTACCATCAGTTCCTGCATGTGTCTATCTCAATACTGCAACGTAATCCAAGAATCATACGTGGGAAAACTTGAATCCTGTCGGTCTTGTTTTGTTAAACATGTATCATTAGCTACAGCTGGATGTAATGTACTAAGGTATAGAGGGATATGGGCCAAGTGCAGGCAATTGGGACTAGCTTAGTGGTATAAACTGGGCGACATGGACATGTTGGGCCAAAGGGCCTGTTTCCGTGTTGTAACTTCTATGATTCTATGATTCTATGAACTAATTGTGCTTTTCTCTGTAGTCTTATCAACTGCATAAATTAATGCTGTTTAGTTTTTTTCTTTGGTTGTAGGATAACAGGCTAACTGACTGCATCTGCACCGACATATTTTTAAACCAAAAGGTGTTGCATAGGCGTATTTAGGTATCAACTGAGCAGCATTGATGTACAAATAACTGTGAATTGTATACTGTACTCATTCACCACCCTACATACATTCCAGTCTACGAGACGCGCAAAAGCTGTGAACAGCTTCGACAAAATCTGGCACAGCCCCAGAAAAGTTGACAACTCAAAGAAACAATGTACAACTGAAAAATAGTTTTGAATAAAGGCCTACAATAAAGAAGGTTGAATCAGTTAAATTCCTTTTGATTACATTGAATTTCAGGATTTTTGTTAGTGTTTTGGGATCACATTTTGCAATTCAGTTTGTTCTTATGTGAAAACTGAAACCCAGCAGCCTCACGTATACCACATAAAAATTAGTTAGAATGAGATTTGTTATGACTTAATATGCAGTTGTACCCAATATTCCATCAGTTGTATGATAGGGAAAAAAAACAATAAAGTGCACAAAATTGCAACTTTTGCAGTGGTGGATACGGAAATGTTTGATGGGGGAAAAGTTCCTGCCTACAATATACAGAGGTGCCAGTGGTTCTGGGAGTGTACAAAAAGGAGAAGGGGGCGCTAAGTAAAACCACTGAATCTACAGTGTTCTGCACTCGGGCAAAGGAGGTCTCTGAAAATATACAGTTAGACCTCTGCTCCCTGATGCTGGGATGCTCGGGAACCTTTTAAAAAAATTAATGCAGAGGTGCCAAGCTGTTCATTAACTTTAAAAATAATAATATTTTTAAAAGGTGGCTTCATACTAATTGCAGTTATACTGTAATGTGTGTGAAGCCCAGATAGTGTAAAATTGCACCCTTAAGGTGGTCTCACAATGCATATTGGTCTCCTAACAGCACTGTGGGAGTACCTTCACCACATGGACTGCAGCAGTTCAAGAAGAAGGCTCACCACCACCTTCTCAACAGTAACTAGGGATGGGCAATAAATGCTGGCCCTGCTAGAGGCACTCATATTCCCAGAATGAAAAAAAATCCTGCTAAAATTTGAATCAATCTCAAATTGTAACTTCATACCACAGCTACATTGCACATTGTGCATAAATGTGATCCAAAAGCAGCAGAAGCTGCTCCAGACAGGAAAAAACATTTTAATTTGATCTTCCTCGGAAGACCTTGCGCTGAACCCCCACTCTTCAATATATAAACACAAATGTATGCATGTGTGCACACACAGCACAAAGAATGCATGATCCCGAAATGACTTTAAAAAATAGAATATCCCCCAGGGATTTTTTTTGGAATAAAGCCCTTCATACTACAGCCTAGTAATGGAAAATTACAACAACCATTTCATAGAATCATAGAATGGTAGAATAATACAGCACAGAGGGAGGTCATTCGACCCATTGTGCCTGTGCTGTCTCTTTGAAAGAGCTATCCAATTAGTCCCACTCCCCTGCCCTTTTCCCATAGTCCTGCAAATTTTTCCCCTTCCAGTATTTATCCAATTCCGTTTTGAAAGTTATTGAATCTGCTTCCATCACCCTATCAGGCAGTGCATTCCAGATCATAACAACTCGCTGCGTAAAAAAAATTGCGTAATCTCTGATTCTTTTGCCAATGACCTTAAATTTGTGTCTTCTGGTTACCGCCCTTCTGCCACTCATAACAGTTTCTCCTTTTTTACTTTGTCAAATGATTTTGAACACCTCTATTAAATCTCCTCTTAACCTTCTCTGCTGTAAGAAGAACAACCCCAGCTTCTCTAGTCTCTCCATGTAACTGAAGTCCCACATCCATGGTACCATTTTAATAAATCTCCTCTGCACCCTCTCTAAGGTTTTGACATCCTTTCTGAATTTGACTTCATATCCACTTGTAAATTCCATTATAACACATCCGAAATAGCACGCTCAACGGAAGTGCTAGCTTTCCACTACATGGCCACTTGTGCTGATTGTTGGGCGGACCGCGATTCAGGTGGCCAGAGCTGCCACCGGAAACAGGTGGGAGCCTTATTAATATATGCTAATTGGGGGCTAAATGACATAGATACGACCACCTATGACATTTTTGTCTCAGCCTGCATTAGTACCATCAGTTCCTGCTCCCACCAGAAACCATAGGTGGCACAAGCCAGGAGGTGGACATTTCCAATGATATTTAAAGGGCTTCTCAGCTGGTCTTGGGTAAAACTGGAGAAAATTTTGGGAGATATTTTGCTTGTATTAGATCGTGTTTTTTCTGCTACTTAGATGATATCAAAGTGCGTGTTGTTGTTTTTGCTGGACCTTCTGAACTCTTAGGGGTCTTCTAGCAGTGTATTTATTTCTTCATGGGAGGCATTCTGAGAATCTTAAATTGGCAAGAGGAGAAAGACCAAGAGCAACAGTACCAAGAGAAAGTAGAGTTGCAGCTGAAGGGAAACCAAATTCATACAAATTAGACCTGGCAATGAAACTGGCATGGGTCCCACCATTTGTCTGATTTATGCTGTACTCCAAATTCACCACCCTTGTTTAGCAGTAACTCTCCTTTCAATTTTCCTTTGCTATTGGAAATTCCTAGCTTCTACTCGACACCTTCCCACATCAGAAAGGCCGAGATTCAGAAGTCAATGGGGTCAATTTTCGGATGGCCGTGCGTTCGTGGTGGGGGGGCTCATAAAATTGGGGATTCCCAGAGTGGGTCCGGAGCCCGGCTCCAACCCGCCCACTTCCGGATTCCTCAATGATGCAAATCGGTGCACGTGCAGGCCCCGCATGCGGGACTCCCACTGGCAATCAAAGCCGGTGGGATCCCACTTAAGATCATTATCTGGGCACTTGAGGTCGTTTACAGACCTCATTAGTTGGAGATTTTCGGAGGATTCAGATTTTGGACTACCCAGAGCGTGTTTCCCATGCTGGGGGAAACACTCCATGTTCAAACAGACGTGTTGCAGCCAGCAGCCGGTGGCAGCTGCAAAGATCCATTTAACAGGTGCGGGGTAAATCCTCATTCATTGCAGCAGGGCATTCTGTCACCTCAGACAAAGTTTTGCCTGCCACACCGTTGTCTCCACACTCCAAATGATTAAATCATACCCTAAACTCTGCTGTCCAAACACATTTACCTACTTTGTGGACCCCCTTACATTCACACCGTCAGGATTGGTGGGGTGGGGGGGG
The DNA here is from genome assembly GCF_035084215.1 of Heptranchias perlo. Taxonomy (NCBI): domain Eukaryota; kingdom Metazoa; phylum Chordata; class Chondrichthyes; order Hexanchiformes; family Hexanchidae; genus Heptranchias; species Heptranchias perlo. The sequence goes on along the minus strand of NC_090339.1, from coordinate 44,702,881 downwards.
TCCATTGCTGCATTCATCACTCCATTGGAGAACGAGCAACATCACCAGCCTCGCCAGGAATGCCGTCTATCTCCGCCACGTGGAGCTACACAACACAGTGCTGCGCAACAGACACCTGCACAAAGTAGTCGTGGAACTACACATACACTAACTGTAGGGTGACCCAATGAGTGGCATCAAGGATGTTCATGGAGAACCTCGTGAAAGGGCATTATATGCCAAGCCAGTCAAGAATGGCCAAGATGTGGCAGGAGTGATGACAATGTAATATGTAATGTGAGTTGATCAGAAATCAAATATAAGTAAAAGCCATGACAAACCCTCAAACACCCTTGTGTATCCCCTTCATGCTCACGACACGTTTGCCTTACGCTTCCTACTACATATATGTGATGCATGCCCTGTGGCTGCAGCACAGGTAGTGGCAGGTGGGGTGAGGCTGACCATGAAAGAGATGCATGAGAGGGTGAATATGAGACAGAGCCATGATATTGTATGAGGATTGGGTTGAGTGGCAGTAGTGGGATGAGGACTGGCGAGGTGAGTAAGTGCAGTTAAGATGAGGATGAGCTTTGAGTGGGTGTGAGGAGTGATGTGATAGAGTAGCGTTGGCAGTGCAGAAGGAGATGTGGGGTGGGGGCGGTGATGTGGCAGACGGAGAGTAGGGGAATGAGTAAGTGTACTCACTTCGGCTGACCTACTTATGTCATTGAAGCGCCTCCTGCACTGTATGCAGGTGCGTGATATGTTGGTGGTGCTGGTGACCTCCTTTGCCACCTCGAGCCAAGCCTTCGTGGTAGCAGAGGCAGGCCACTTTTGTCTGCCGGGGAGAAGATCTCTGTCCTCCCCCTCCTCCTCACCCCATCCAGTAGGACCTAGAGTGAGGCATCATTAAACCTGGGAGCAGCCTTCCCCCTGGGTTGCTCCATGCTGTAATTTTCGCTCCTTTCTGCAGCATCAGTCAGTGGAGGACTGCCCCTTTAAATAGGGCTCCTCCAGCTTACAGCCTATGATGCAGGTGCGCAGTCCATCTGCTGTGCAGCTTTCCAGTGTAAAACCTGGAAGCCAAGGTAAGTGGCTTCAATTTACTTACGATCGCGTGGGGAACCCACCGATTTCACTGGGCGGATTACCCACGCACCCAGTCAACCCCCCACTGGCAACCCGCCTCCCTCCTAATATTGGGCCCATTGTGTGGGAGGGACCAAATATGTCACTTGGAGTAAAGCATCCCCTTGAGCTGATATGCTGATAGATTATTAATCATTGAACAGCTTACAAAAGTCATAAAGGGCTCCTTTTTCTGACTCTGGTTGGTCATTATGTTTTGTATTGAAGAGGTTTATATTGATCCACATCAATATCAAAATTTTCTGAAATCTAACTCAACCATTTTATTTCTAATAATGAGCTGTATGGGCAAATATTACAGGTGTTATTATTCTCAATTCAATATGCAGTAATACCCTGCCCGTGACAACAAATAACAGTGACTTAAAAATTGTGACAGGATTTGTGGTGGGGAAACTTTTAGAGACAATAATCTGAGACAAAATTAATTGGCACTTGGAAAAGTATGGGCTAATAAATGAAAGTCAAATCCTTTAACGGATTTGTTAAAGGAAAATCATGTTTGATTAACTTGATTGAGGTTCTTTGATGAAGTAACAGAGAGGGTTGATGTTGTGTATTTGGACTTTCAAAAGGCATTTGATAAAGTACCACATAATAGACTTGTAAGCAAAATTAAAGCCCATGGAATTAAAAAGACAGTGGCAGTGTGGATACAAAATTGGCTAAGGGACAGAAAGCAGAAGGGACAGAGAGTAGTGGTGAACGATTGTTTTTCAGACTGGAGGGAAGTATACAGTGGTGTTCCTCAGTGGTCGTTATTAGTAACATTGCTATTTTTGATATATATTAATGACCTGGGCTTGGATATACAGGGTATAATTTCAAAGTTTGCAGATGGTATGAAACTCAGAAATGTAGTAAACAATCTGAAGGATAGTAACAAACTTCAGGAGAACATAGACAGACTGGTGAAATGGGCAGACACACGGCAGATGAAATTTAACACAGAGAAGTGTGAAATGATACATTTTGGTAGCAAGAATGAGGAAAGGCAATATAAACTAAATGATACAATTTTAAATGGGGTACAGGAACAGAGAGACCTGGGGGTGCATGTACAAATCTTTGAAAGCGGCAGGAAAAGTTGAGAAGGCTGTTAAAAAGCCATATGGGATCCTGGGCTCTATTAACAGCGGCATAAAGTACAAAAGCAAGGAAGATATGCTAAACCTTTATAATACACTGGTTAGGCCTCAGCTGGAGCGTTGTGTTCAATTCTGGGCATCACACTTTAGGAAGTATGTCAAGGCCTTGGAGAGGGCACAGAAGAGATTTACTGGAATGGTGCCACAGATGAAGGACTTCAGTTATGTGGAGAGATTAGAGAAGCTGGGGTTGTCCTCCTTAGAGCAGAGAAGGTTAAGAGGAGATTTGATAGAGGTGTTCAAAATCATGAACGGTTTTGATAGAGTAAATAAGGAGAAACTGTTTCCAATGGCAGAAGGGTTGGTAACCAGAGGACACAGATTTAAGGTGGTTGGCAAAAGAACCAGAGGCAACATGAGGAAACATTTTTTTATGCAGCGAGTTGTTATGATCTGGAATGCACTGCCTGAAAGGGTGGTGGAAGCAGATTCAATAATAACTTTCAAAATTGAATTGGATAAATACTTGAAGGGAAAAAAGTTACAAGGCTATGGGGAAAGAGCAGGGGAGCCGGACTAATTAGATAACTCTTTTAAAGGGCCGGCACAGGCATGATGGGCCAAATGATCTCCTTCTGTGTTGTATTATCTGAATCATTAATGTGTTCATAATGTATCCCATTGTCTGTTTTTTTTAACTGAAGTGGTAACCCATTAAAATAAATCCATAATGCCTCCTTTAAAATAGCAGAGGAATTAGATACAAATGAATTAAGCATTTCCAGGCTTATAACATTGTATTGATATAAGCCTGGAAATGATGCTATGCAATATATTGCAGAGTATCATTTCCAGGCTTATATCATTACAATGTTCCAAATATGGAATAAAGGATGTGTATTGTAGCACAACTGAGGGAGTGTGATGATCCTGCAGTATATTTTTTATTTGAATGCCCAAATGACTGAATTGAAGCCAAACCTGAGATATGTTTAAGTGCGCGGGGGTAATTTTCAACTTAGATGGGGGTGTAAAACTAGTGGTAGTAGATCAGCTGTCCATTATTCATTTTAATGGAAAGAAAAAGCCAGGCAGGGTGTATAACGGGCAGCTGATCCACTACCGCCAGTTCTTGCCCCTGCCAAAGTTGAAAATTATCTCCAATATATTGTGTCTCCAAGTGACATTGGTCAAGCCCATTGTTATCAGTTAGTAAGCAATGTATAATTGGGTTATTATTACTAATCAATCTGTAGCTTCTGTCCAAATGTCGTTCATATTTTAATGAATTCTGATTAACCTCTGTGGGTTTGTTATGTGCCTGAACTTCTACTTTGTAATATGCAGCATGGGAAATTTGGAGCAAATCCATTCAGATTTTATATACCAGAAGGTGTTGTACTATAAAAGCTAACAAGGTTTTCCAGTACTCTGGGGGTTCAACTTATTTTGCAAGGCAACCTGATTTAATTCTTATAAACTGGTTTACATCATGTCCTGTTGGCTGGTTATAAATACAATAAATGAGGAATGCAGAATAGTGGATGTGCACAAAGGATACATAATAATGCTTCAGACTATATATAGAATAACAGATATTTGGGAGTGTTTCCAAGGTTATGAGGAAATTACTGCCATGAAAGTGTAGTTGGAATGCTTTCCAGCAGCGTTTGAGCACAGTTTATGTTGACGGTTTCAAATGTGCTCCTGTTAATTTGGGTGTGATTATAGGTCATTCTAGCCTCCTCAACAAGGTTTCTCTCTCTACCCCTCCAAGGTTCTTCATTGTATCTCCTCACAATGTGGTTTTCTATTTCCACCCTTCCCACAGCAAATTTGCACTTTCTTCCCTTCCCACAGCAGGATCTCGTTCTCTCCTCCTTCATCAAGTCTCTATCTCTCCTTCCCTAAAAAGGATTTCTCTCCCCCTCAACAGGCTATCTCACTCCCCTCCATGCCATTAAACACTATTGCCCCCCCCCAAAAAAAACAGGTTCCCTCTCTCTCTTATTTTTAATGCTTATCATGTTGTTAATAATGCTGGTGGATGGTGAACTGTTAACAGCTGAATTTTGTTTTAAATTGTCATTGAGTTTCACAGCCAACTTGTGAGTTTTGGTTCAGTGACAATCTGTAACAACTTGGCCCCCAAAAATATGCAACTGTTCCAGCATACTCCCACCATAACTTTGGTGGGAGCATGCCAGAACAGATGGAAACTAGACCGTAACTCGGTGCAACTGGTTCCCCACCTGATACTGGAATTTCCAAGGTGGCCTTGTGGAGGCAAAGCCTCCACCCGCCTCTTATAAGCCCTTCATCGTGTGGGGCCAGGGAATCCCAACATTGGGAATTCACCTGTCCAAGATGTCTAGAGGGACTTGATGTAGGGTCAGCGTAATCATGCTTGGTCTGATGAGGTGCAACTTCATCCCACCGGCTCATGTGGAGATCGCCTGGCTGGGATTGGGACCTGGACTCCTGAAGATTTGGCCATGAAATTTTGTTTTTAGGTACCTACATATTTCTTCCAGGGCATGGAGCCTGGCACCCCGTAGCCCAGGAATCTTCTTTCAGACTTTCCAGCTTCTGTGGCGGGGGAAGTGGTGGGTGGGGGGAGAAGTTCCTCAGATGCACCTCTAGCTCATCAAAGTCATTTAAATTGCAGGATCTTCCCCTGACCCTGACCCTGACCCTGCAAACTTTGATGGGGTCAGCAGCAGAGATTGTGTTCAGGTGCATCCTAGCACTTATGCCAGGATGCACTCTGAAGAGTTGAAGAGTTGAAGAACACCTGAAGAATTTCAAGGTCCTTATCTGTGAAGTAGTTATTTTAGTGGTGAAAGATCCCAAAACAAGTGAACTGTTTTAAGGATTTCGATATGAAATGAAAAAAATCCCTAGTGAAACTTAAGAGTTTCATGACAAGATCATAACATTCAGGATAAAAAAACTCTAACTGCACTGCACTTAATAAAAAAAACACACTGTTGAAAAGAGTGTGTTCTTCAGTTTCTCTGTTTCTTATTTTAAATAATATTTGGAAAGATGAGACTGCAAATTTTCTACCCACATTTTTACTGAATATTTAGAAAATTTCCTCCAGCTCTGAAACAGTGATTGAACATTTTTCGACTTTACTAAAAGCTGTTTATGGAGCATTTTGGCTATTTGTCAAATGTTTTAAAATTTTATGAGGCTTTCTTATTGCATTCACCTAGCATTGGACTCACTTACATTTACTTTCACCCACCATGGGCTTCTGTAACATTAGCCTCACTCAGCATTATGTTCCACCTGGCTCCAACTTCAATTAGCATTACTTTAACCCAGCGTGGGCCTCACCTAGCATTGGTTTCACTGGATTTGGTTTTCCCAAATGCGGCCTTCACCTAAGGAATTGATGTCACCCAAGGTGGACTGTATTTAGGATTGACTTCACTGGATTTGATTTCTCTTAATGTGGCCCTCACCTAGCATTGGTTTCACTGAGTTTGATTTCTCTCAATGTGAGCCTCACCTAGCATTGGTTTCACTGGATTTCTCTCAATGTGGATTCTCTCAATGTGGGCCTCACCTAGCATTGGTTTCACTGGATTTCTCTCAATGTGGATTCTCTCAATGTGGGCCTCACCTAGCATTGGTTTCACTGAATTTGTTTTCAGCTATCATTAGCTTCACCTAATATCGTTTTCACTTAGTGTTCATTTCACCAAAATGGCATCACTTAGCAGTTTTCTCTGATCTGAATGGACGGTTAGTTAGCAGATCACATAAAATGATAATGAAGGGAGGAGACTCATTTTTTTCAATATAAATAGATTGAGAGTTTCTTTGCACTAAACTTTCATGTGATCCTAAGGCAAAATTGGTGAAGAAGGCTGGTTTTCCAAATGTACATCCCCTTTCCATCTGTTATGGGCTGGCCCTTAAGGGCATCAAATCAGTTCCAGTCTGTGACATGGGGAGTGGGGAGGAATATGAATGGAAAATGACAAATCCATTATTCACATTCAGTTTTGATTGGGAGGACATCCAATTTGAATGAGGTGGGAGGGCACAAGCCTCCAGTGCCTACCTACCCCATGCAGCTGAAAAACCCCGTGTTTGCCTGCCAATGGCGGGGGGGCAGGGAGGGGATTTGTCCAGGTAACCCCAGGCCCCAGCAATTTGGATAGTTTCAATGAGGCTATTTCACTAACTGTCAGTCATCAGAAAAGGATTTTTTTGATCATGTTCAGAGGGACATCCTGTAACTGTGTGCAGCACTTTTTTAAAAAAGAAATTATCTTAGACAGGTAAAATCCAGGTGTTGAGAGACAGAAATAAAATCATCCATTAATAGATTTTCCTGAGTTTTTCTTGTAATTTGGTACTCAAGGTGAGGGGTGCTAATGCTGGGAATTGGGACTGATTTTCACTTCAAGCACCCCGTTAAGCATTAAGCACTCCCAGGCCAGGTGTAGGACAGATGAGGCTCGAAATTTGGCCATGAAGCACCCATTTTTCAGGTGTTATGCAGTTTCCTAAGGTCCCAAAATGGTGCTCAGAATGCGCGTGCACGTGCGCCGGATGCCATCTTGGTAAAGGTATTTGCATACGCGCAGATAATGAACTCCAGTACCATGTAGAGTAAGGAGAATGTGTGTTAGATCAGTGTGCAATGTTGATTTAAAGGGATAGATACTATTTTGGCACTCAACGCTCCAGCCAATGCATTGACTTCACCACGACGAGGTGAACATGTCCTAGACAGCCTGGAGGGCCGCCATCAGTGCTATTTCAAGGGACCATGCAGGATTTACAGGTTAGTTGCTGGATTATTGCTTCCAGCTGTTATGCACCACTTTCTCCAGCAAGATATCGGGACGTGTGTCGGTGGGTGTCCTGCATGATGTTTAGGTGATGTGCCTGTCATGGTTGAATAGCTGCCAGTGTGTGTGACCTGTGAGTTATGGCTGTGTGGCTTGCAACAGTGGTAATGTGTGAGGGTGAGAGGAAGCATCTGACTGGAAGAGTTGAGTACTGATTGAAAGAGTTTGTTGGTATGTGGGTGATGGGGGGGTGTAGTGCGTGGAGCAGTGGATGTGGCTAGTGGTGCAGTTGGTAGGAGATGCCACTTCACAGTTGACCTCACTCACCTTGATCACTTGTGTCAAAACATTGAACTTCTCCCTGCACAGTATCCATGTTCATGGTGCTATGCACCTGGCATTGACTTCATCCCCTACTGCCTCCCACTGCCTCTTGAGCATATGTCTGGAGGGTCTCTTGTCCCCTTGTGGATTAAGATGCACCTCCTTCTGTCCACGTCTTGCACCAAGGCCTCAAGTGCATCATCAGACAAACTTGGTGCACGCTCTCTCACAGGCCTGGTACAAACTCAGATCGGCAGATTGGTGAGGTCTGGCGTGCAGATTGGAGGATGTGGGATTTCGTAGTGTGCAACCTTTATTCAATGTTTTAACATAACTCAACAGTTTGTAAACATAGGGACGGGACCTGCATCTATGTTTTATAGGAACATAGGAACAGGAGTAGGCCATTCAGCCCCTCGTGCCTGCTCCGCCATTTGATAAGATCATGGCTGATCTGTGATCTAACTCCACATATCCACCTTTGGCCCATATCCCTTAATACCTTTGGTTGCCAAAAAGCTATCTATCTCAGATTTAAATTTAGCAATTGAGCTGGTATCAATTGCCGTTTGTGGAAGAGTTCCAAACTTCTACCACCCTTTGTGTGTAGAAATGTTTTCTAATCTCACTCCTGAAAGGTCTGGCTCTAAATTTTAGACTGTGCCCCCTACTCCTAGAATCCCCAACCAGCGGAAATAGTTTCTCTCTATCCACCCTATCTGTTCCCCTTAATATCTCATAAACTTTGATCAGATCACCCTTTAACCTTCTAATCTCTAGAGAATACAACCCCAATTTGTGTAATCTCTCCTCGTAACTTAACCCTTGAAGTCCGGGTATCATTCTAGTAAACCTACGCTGCACTCCCTCCAAGGCCAATATGTCCTTCCGAAGGTGCGGTGCCCAGAACTGCTCACAGTACTCCAGGTGTGGTCTAACCAGGATTTTGTATCGCTGCAGCATAACTTCTGCCCCCTTGTACTCTAGTCCTCTAGATATAAAGGCCAGCATTCCATTTGCCTTATTGATTATTTTCTGCACCTGTTCATGACACTTCAATGATCTATGTACCTGAACCCCTAAGTCCCTTTGGACATCCACTGTTTTTAACTTTTTACCATTTAGGAAGTACCTTGTTCTATCCTTTTTTGATCCAAAGTGGATGACCTCACATTTGTCTACATTGAATTCCATTTGCCACAGTTTTGCCCATTCACCTAATCTATCAATATCGCTTTGTAATTTTATGTTTACATTTTATGATGTCTGATCTCCTTTCAGACTCTGTGCGGACCCATATCTTATTTTTTTGCAAATAAGAGGTGCAGCCTGCCTTGAAGAGGTCCAAACAACTCATGCTATATCTGGACCCCTATGCTGAGGAGAACACTGAACATCTGCAGCTAGGCCTGCAATCAGATAAATGAGGAGGCAGCACGAATCGGGTGTGGATTAATCGCGTACTGCGACCCCTGCGCCCGGATTCGGGGTTTATCGAATTTAACCCCCATGCAGTGTAACACTCCCTCTAGTCTGCACCAACAATGTGCCTCATCCCCGATCTCAGAAAAGTGCCTTACTGCACCCAATGTGATATTTTTCATTTTCCACACCGATCTTCCTGCAGCCTTTCTGAGTGAGATAATCGATTATTGCCAACTAACTTCAGTTCAGTTCTCCTTCCAATCTGAAATGTGACATGTTAAAATGGAACAATTTTCATGAAGAAGTGTTGCAAACCTTTTTTTCTCTATTCCCACTGCTGCCTTGGGACCCCCCCCCCACCCCACCCTCTGCGATCTTAACTCCCCCTGCAAGTTACCTTGCTGGCAGCTGCCCTGGCCCGATATTGAGGCCTCAATCCAGCGAGCTACATCGGGCCGACTGTTCAGAGCCCTGAAGCTCGCCTGCCAGATTTAAGTGAGGCCAAGGCTGCAAAATCGTGGCGGCCTCTTCACCGCAGGAATGGGCAGCTGACCAACAAGCTCCAAACATCAAAATAGACCCCGCTCAGTCAATATATTCTAGCAAAGAATAAGCAGCTTTTCCCCTTCAATGTAAGTGATGCAGTTTTGTTCCAAACCCTTGATTGACGAAGTGCTAATCCAGGGCAGATTACAACCTATCAGTATCTGCAGGGTCTGCTTTGAATAAAGCTTGTATTGTGTTACACTGCTGTAACATTCAGCAGTTCAGATGATATTAACCGCAAAAAACAATACTTAAATTGACCAAAAGATCCACTGAACCTTGATATTGTTATAAAGCCTCGTAACCTAAACCAACCGTTGCTACTGATACTATGCACAATTTTTTGCCTTATAACCTTTCACTTCCACTGAATTTAGGTTCTTATCTTTCTCTGATGCTGTTGCTATATAAGCACTCACATTAGGATACTATCACAGTACTGAAAAAAAACAAGCGACACAACAGGTTTTATTCTTTGTCTGGTATGATGACATTCAATATCTGGTATGCAGTAAATTGTTATATTAGTGTTAGCATGTTCATGTCCTATGGTGAACCAAATGGTGCTAAATGCCTTTGAAAGCATAAGATAATTAGAATTCAACATATAATCATGTACCAGCTAGCAATAATACACTGTGAGCCTGCACTGTCCAATTCAAACAGAAAATTATTCCTTTAAATTCTTTTATGCAACAGGGTGCTTCTATAGCTTTGAATGAAGGGCATATTGCTTCCCTCCATTTTCTCTTTGGCTCGGCATGCCCTCTGCAGGTTGAGTTCATTTCACTTGCTTGTCCTCTCTTAAAGCTGTATGTCCTCATTACAACAACAACATAAACTCTGTAAGTTATTATGTCACCCCTGGATTTTTTTCCACTTCTTAAACCTCCTTGTACCATGCATTTTTTTAGGCCAATCAACTACTATATCTGACGACCAGGAGGTGCATGAGACTAGCCCGGGGTGATTGCCCTTCTAATTGTTCTCCTTGCTGCTTTTGGAAAAGAAAGATAAACTTGCATTTATATAGCACCTTTCTCAAATTCAGGATTTCCCAAAGCACTTTACAGCCAATTAAGTACTGTAAAAAACACAGCAGCCAATTTGCACACAGCAAGATGATCTGTTTTTTTAGTGATGTTGGTTGGTCAGGACACTAGAGAGAACTCCCTGTTTTTCTTCAAAGTAGTGCCAAAGGATGTTTTATGTCCACTAAGAGGGCAGATGGGGTCTTGGTTTAATGTCTCATCTGAAAGACAGCACCTCCGACAGTGCAGCACTCCCTCAGTGCTATACTGGAGTATCAGCCTAGATTTTATGCTCAAGTCCCTGGAGCAGGACTTGAACCCACAACCTTCTAACTCAGAGGCAAGAGAGCTACTGACTGAGCCACCTCACCTGAATTTGCTCAGTTACAGTGGCATGGTTGAGTATGAGAGCTACCGTGTGGGCAACCACTAATACAAGCCCATGCTGTGTAATGCATTGGTGCTCCAACATGCAGTGCCTCTGTGGCTTTCATCCATGTAAAAATGTGAGAAATCTCTTCTGTTTTATATTTAAAGCAAGCTGTAGACCATAGCCACTTACTTGTATGGGATGTCTTGTTGATCTGCTGCTTTTCACAGACGAATTCTTATCCCTTTTAGTGGTGTCAGGTATTTCTCCCTACACAGTGAGCATAGATCAACATGGTTTGGAGAATGGCCTAGTTCGGTGCAGGGATATATTCTGCTTACAGCAGCTTGACCAGAAATATGGAGGTATTAGTCCTGACCCTGGGGGAAGCCTCATCCGTCACCTGCCCCCAACCCCTCAATATTTTCATGCCTTACAGTTTCCAAATGGCCTCCTCAAGGGCTTGTAATGCCTGGGTCCTCTTCTAGTTCTGGTCTCCTCCCTTGGGCTATCTTGTCCTGCTATCAGATATCTGACTTGATACAGGTCTTTAAGATTATGAAAGGGTAAACATAGAGAAGATGTTTCCACTTGTGGGGGAGACAAAAATTAGGGGACATAAATAAAAAATAGTCACTAGTAAATCCAATAGGGAATTCAGGAGAAACTTCTTTACTCAAAGAATGGTACGAACATGGAACTTGCTACCATAAGGAGTAGTTGAGGCAAATAGGATAGATGCATTTAAGGGGAAGCTCAATAAACACATGAGGGAAAAAGGAATAGAAGTTTGTGCTGCTAGGGTTAGATGAAGAAGGATGGGAGGAGGTTTGGGTGGAGCATAAACACTGGCATGGACCTGTTGGGCCGAATGGCCTGTTTCTGTCATGTACGTTCTATGTAATTCTATGTAATTCCTTCAAAACTCTTAATAAAATCTGAATTAAAAAAGAAAGTTATGGGAAGTGATTTTGCAGTGGAAATGAGCTAAAGTTTAATGCTGACTGAAGATGTTCATGTTCCACACCACTACTATTTTCTGGATAGAGAGATAAGTTACCTATTTAAATACTTTCCGCTCCTGTCAGTGGTATTGCTCGTTTCAGGCATAGAGCATCTGAATATTACTTGTGAGAAAGGGGAAGAAGAGGTATACGGCTGAGCAGTGAAGTGTGATCTGATAGAAATCCCCAATGGCTATGATTTTGCACAGTTGGAGACCTGCCACATTGAGGATATGTCTCCAGCTCATTTAAAGAGACTTTTATAAAGAAAAAACCTCCAGTATTAAGCAATTGGGAGTTGTGTGGCTGCCAAGGCAAAAATGGTATATTAATCGGAAACCAGGTAAGAAAATCCAAAAATCTCCTGGCATAGAGCCAGCAGACCAGAAAATAGGAGCAAGGTCTTTGAAGGTAACTGCATTTCAATGAACTTGTTGTTTAATTAAAGGAGTGTTACCGTTATGGTAGTAGGTAGTGCAAGACACTTTATCATGTTTGTGTACAGAGCAGAAGTGGCAGGTGAGTGGTGATTGCAGTGTTATCATGCTGCTGACTGCAGGTATTAGTAGAAATAAATAATCCCGTTCCACTGTTTTTCTCCCATTGTTGTTTTAACCTCTTCTCCTGAAGGACTGGCTGTTACTACCATAGGATTCTGCAGCCATTCAGTACTTGCCCTCTGCTGCAGTTCCTATCATGTCTTCTCTTGCAGCCGTGGTCAGCTTCTGACCCTTTTCTGTGGTTGTAGCCACTAGGACTCCTCCACTTGTAACTACTTTCTGAGGTACTGGGACTCCTAGACCACTTCACTGATTCATCCTTCCCTGAAATGCTCCCTAACCCCAGTGCTCCTAAAGCCCCAGGAACCCTCAACCCATGCTGCCAAATTCCAGGACTCCCTTCTCATGTTACCAGATCCGAGGACCCAGTGCTGCCTTTGACTCATCATGAACAATGCCACGGGAGGTCAGTAGATTTTGTTTATGTTTGGAGGCTGTAGAATTAAAAGAGAAAGTTTTTATTGTTCAGACTATCAACCTGTAGATTTCTAAATTCTTTTGCTGTGGTGTGAGGAGTGAATTTGCTGATACTGCCATAGGAAATGATTGACAAAGAGCTTGAAATAGGTATTAAACGATTTTATGTAAAAACATTTCAGAGAAATTGAAATTGATGTTGATGATTGATCACTCATCTATTTCATGCAGCATATACCACCAAAGTGATTATGTCCTGGATTGTTTCCAGTCTGCAGATTGCCATAGGAACTTCACTGAACAAGTAAATATAGTTTAACAACTAGACTGGGATTTTGCATGGTAGATCTGATTTTAGGATCACTCTTTTTGATGACAATAGTTTAATAATTATCTGAGAGCAGAAGAGGAGGCAAAAAAGGGCAATCTTTTGTTATAGAGATGATCATAAAACCACAAGATAGAGCCTTCTCCACCCACACCCTCAGCCCATTTGATTTTATCCTTCCAGAATACTAAACACGCCATCTTTGTACTACAGCATCTAACTGTTTCTTAAATGAGTTCAATTTGCTGGCCTCTACCACCCTTCTTGGTAAGGAGATGGCGCTTTATCAATAACAGTTTATGGTCACTTAATGGCAATCCTCAGAGAAGAAGGCACTCTATTAGATCAAACTGATATGTTTGTAGAGAGATATAAATATTCATAATTTCAATGTAGATGAATTAGCAGGAAGAGGCCAGGATAGAAATAAAAGGTGTCACTTCATTACATTAGGGCATCTGAGCTCGAGGAAGGATTAAAGTTAAAATAGTTACCTAAGAATGCATGCATTTAGAGCAAAGTTAATATTTTATATCATTCTGTTCTGCATCTGCTATCAGAACACTCAACACCATGGCAGTTTCTTCAACGGCAGTTCTGGATGAGCTGGAACATGAGTCTTCATGACTATCACTCAAACTCTATCAGTGCAACTCTGCGACTGATCAACAGAAGATATTTTTCAAGAGTAACAAGATGATTAAGAACCTTATTCAAAAGCTTTTGCAGATTTTCACAAGTGTGCTTTTGTTTAAGCAGATCAGTTTGTGAAAGAGGGCCTTCAACACTTGTTACTTTTTATCCCCCTTCTCAAGCTGAAACAGCCTACGAGAGTGAACTGTATCAAGTAACTGGGCCAGGAACTTTTGCTCTTTATAGTGGCAGGTAGGTTTGAGTGATGGGCAGCCTTGACAGAAGAGACAATAACAATCTAATTACTAGTACCGTCCACAGTTCTGGTCTCCATATTATTAAAAGGATATAGAGACACTGGAGAAGGTACAAAAAAGATTTATAAGGATGATACCAGAATTAAGAGGTTATACTTATCAGGAAAGGCTGAACAGGCTGGGGATCTTTTCTCTAGAAAAGAGAAGGCCTAATAGAGGTCGAATTAGGTGACCTAATAGAGGTCTTTAAAATTGTGATGGTGTTTCATTGAGTAGACGTAGAGAAGACGTTTCCACTTGTGGGGGAGACCAAAACTATGGGCCATAAATATAAAATAGTCACCAATAAATTCAATAGGGAATTCAGGAGAAACTTCTTTGCCCAAAGAGTGGAACTCACTACCACATGGAGTAGTTGAGGTGAATAGCATTTAAAGGGAAGCTAGATAAGCACATGAAGGAGAAAGGAATAGAAGGATATGCTGATAGGGTTAGTTAGAAGAAACTCGTGTGGAGCATAAACAGCGGCATAGACCAGTTTCTGTGCTGTAAATTCTATGTAGTTAGTTATTCTGATCTCCAACATATATTCCATCATTTTGTACAGTAGTAGCTTAACATGGTAACATTTAACAAATACTTAAAACACAGATACTTTAAAAAAAATTACATAAATATTGAAGGAAACTATTGAACATAGAGCGTGACACTGCTGGACTCCGTCTCATCTTAATTAATTTTCTCTTTCACTTTCCAGTAAAGTAGGTTTCAGTGATTTCTGAGAGCCTCCAGTGCTGACTTTTTACCTGTTCTTTTACACCATGGTTTTCCTTTGAGTTTAACATTATACAAAGCTGTTGGTTTTCAAAACTGATAGAAGACTTGCGGCCCAGAATATTTTGACATTGAGATCGCAGTTCCTTGTTGATGCAGAATAGGACGATAGGATTGAATAAGACTGGAAGTTCAAACAAGAACTCAGCCATTGTTTCAAAGCAAATATTTTGCTCTGGCATGAGGGTTACAATTGCTCCTATCAAAACAAGAATAGAAATATCCATAAGTTGTTAAGCAATGGTTCATGCTGCCAATGTGATTAAAGTTGCACATTCTATTTGTTGAAATTGTTCATTCAGGCACAGTTCACTATAATTTCAAAATTTTGTTTTAGACCAATAGCCATTGCTCCTGATTGTAGTGTAGAAAATGTTTGACAACTCATTTTGATTTTCCTTTCAGAATGTCGTACAATTCCATATCATTTGATATTCCCATCCTTGGTGCGAGAGTTATGAAGCGCTACTCATCTTAAGTACAAACACAGAAAAGCCTCTGTTCTAACACACTATCTTAAACAACCACGCAAAAGAGAAATGTTGCAGAGATATTATTTCAAATGGTTTTGATGTGAAAGAAGATACCATGTAATAATGAAGGGTTACTATGCACTGCCTATCTTGTGATTCCTTGGAATAAGACTGCCATGTTTGTATTGAATTTAAGACAGGCAGTTTTATAAATTGGGAATTGGACCAGCACCACCCAAACTCATTTTATACATGACTGTGAACAGCTGTGAGAGAAGAGACATTCTCTGCATTGTGCACCAGGAAGGACTACATTTAAAGCTGCAGCACCCTATACTCCAGAGCTTTTAGAGAAAGAAGTTGGAATTATTTAAGACTTGCAGCCAAAAATGGTCAGGGTAATTTTCACCTTCACCGCTTGGGCAGTAAACTGGTGGAGCAGTGGTGCTCACAGAGCACCGGTAATGTGCTGCGCCAGGACCTACAGCTCAGTGCACAAACTTGCTCTCAAGCCTAATTAAATAAAGGAGATGCACATGGATGCACTATTGGCCATAGCCAGGAAGAGATCAGGACGTCAGAGTACTTCCTGGGCCTTAAAGGCACTAAAGAGACAGGTACAGGTAAAGCCCCAAGGGAGAGCTAGAAGGATTTTGTTTCTTGGCAGGTAATGGGGCAGAATTATTGTCTGGACACCTTCTGATGAAGAGTGGTAAGTTTTTAAACTAATGTATGTGTGGCAGAAGCTGTGACTTGCATGTTGGTAGTCTACATGTTAATATAAAGATTCCATCCCCTGTGAATGAGCCTGTGCTATGGTTGGGATGGTGGTAGCACCCTAAATAGCAGTCCGAGTGCCTTGAAGGGAGCTGGTAAGAGGGCAGCACTGTGGTGCCAAGCAGTAAGCACAGGATCAGGGAAAACAAGTATGAAGATGAAGAAGAATAGTACAGGAATTGGAGGAGAGTGCTGGTTTGAGGCTTCCCGTTTTATTCCAGGTTGTATGGAGCCGGTGGACTGTTAGGAAAATGGTGGGAATCCTAGACTGTGGCTTCGGAGAGGCCCAAGTGAATGACTTAAGTAGCTATTGAGGAGCTAGCAAGAAATATAAAAACAGATTGTAAGAGCTTCTACAAGTATATAAAAAGGAAGAGATTAGCAAAAGAAAACGTGGGTCCCTTAGAGGCAGAAAAGGAGAAATTATAAAGGAGAATTAGGAAAAAGCAGAGATGTTAAACAAATATTTTATATCTGTCTACACAGTAGAAGACACAAAAGACATACTGGAAATAGTGAGAACTAAGAGTCTAATGAGAGGGAGGAACATAAAGTAATTAAGATTAGTAAAGAAAAAGTTTCAGAAAAATTAATGGGATAAAAGCCAACAAAACCCTTGGATCTGATAGCCTACATCCTAAGGTTTTAAAAGAAGTGGCTGCAGAGATAATGGATGTATTGATCTTCCAGAATTTCCTGGATTCTAAGACAGTCCTCATGGATTGGAAGGTAGCAAATGTAACACCGCTATTCAAGCAAGGAAGGAGAGAGAAAACAGGGAATTATAGGCCAGTTAGCCTGACATCAATAGTAGGGAAAATGCTAGAATCCATTATTAAGATGTAGTAATAGGACACTTAGAAAATCATATTATGATTAGGCAGAGTCAACACGATTTTATGAAAGGGAAATCGTGTTTGACAAATTTATTAGCAGGTTAAATAAGGGGGAACCAATGGATGTAGTATATTTGGATTTTCAAAAGGCATTCAATAAGTTGTCACGTAAGAGGTTGTTACACAAGATTAGGGCCCATGAGATTGGGTGTAACATATCAGCATGGATTGAGGATTGGTTAACGGACAGAAAACAGAGAGTAGGAATAAACGGATTATTTTTGGATTGGCAGGTTGTAACTAGTGGGGTGTCGTAAGGATCAGTGCTTGGGCCTCAGCTATTTAAAATCTATATTAATGACTTAGATGAAGGGACCGAGTATAATGTATCCAAGATTGCTGATGATACATAGCTAAGTACGCTGTGAGGAGGATGCGAAGAGTCTGCAAAGGGATATCGACAGGTTAAGTTAGTGGGCAAGAAGGTGACAGATGGAGTATAATGTGGGGAAATGTGAGGTTATTCGCTTTGGTAGGAAAAATAGAAAAACAGAATATTTTTTAAATGGTGAGAAACTATTAAATGTTGGTGTTCAGAGGGATTTGGGTATCCTTGTACACAAAACACAGAAAGTTAACATGCAGGTGCAGCAAGCAATTGTGAAGGCAAATGGTACATTGGCCTTTATTGCAAGGGGTTTGGAGTACAAGATTAAAGAAGTCTTGCTGCAATTGTACAGGGCTTTGGTGAGACCACATCTGGAGTACTGTGTACAGGTTTGGTCTCCTTACCTAAGGAAGGATATACTTGCCTTAGAGGCGGTGCAACAAAGGTTCACTATATTGATTCCTGGGATGAGAGTGTTGTTCTATGAGGAAAGAATGGGCCTATACTCTCCGGAGTTTAGAAGAACGAGAGGTGATCTCATTGAAACATGTAAGATTCTGAGAGGGCTTAACAGGGTAGATGCTGAGAGGCTGGAGAGTCTAAAACTATGGGGCATAGTCTCAGGATAAGGGGGAGGCCATTTAGGGCTGAGATGAGGAGAGATTTCTCCACTCAGAGGGTTGTGAATCTTTGGAATTCTCTAGCCTAGCGGACTGTGGATGCTCAGTCGTTGAGTATATTCACGGCTGAGACCGATAGATCTTTGGACACTCGTGGAATCATGGGGTATGGGGATCGGGCGGGAAAGTGGAGTTGAGGTCGAAGATCAGCCATGATCTTATTGAATGGCAGAGCCTACTCCTGCACCTATTTCTTATATTCTTCCAACTCTAGTTTTTCATCCCTGGTATCACCCTGACAAATGTCATGCCAATTTTTTCCCCAGTTTTCTATACTCCTTTTCTGAGGTATAATTTCAAAAGTGCCAGCCTCCCTCCAATACCTCACCTAAATAGTCATTCTTTATGCATGAGCCTAGACAGTGGATATTGAGAAGCAATCCAGCTACATGGGGAGGATTGACATCATAGCTGAAGCCAAGCATGTCTTCACCTCAGATCCATACACTTAGGAACATAGGAACATACGAACAGGAGTAGGCCATTCAGCCCCTCGTGCCTGCTCCGCCATTTGATAAGATCATGGCTGATCTGTGCTCTAACTCCATATACCTGCCGTTGGCCCATATCCCTTAATACCTTTGGTTGCCAAAAAGCTATCTATCTCAGATTTAAATTTAACAATTGAGCTAGTATCAATTGCCATTTGCGGAAGAGAGTTCCAAACTTCTACCACTTGTTTTCTAATCTCGCTCCTGAAAGGTCTGGGTCTAATTTTTAGACTGTGCCCCCTACTCCTAAAATCCTCAACCAGCGGAAATAGTTTCTCTCTATCCACCCTATCTGTTCCCCTTAATATCTTATAAACTTCGATCAGATCACCCCTTAACCTTCTAATCTCTAGAGAATACAACCCCAATTTGTGTAATCTCTCCTCGTAACTTAACCCTTGAAGTCCGGGTATCATTCTAGTAAACCTACGCTGCACTCCCTCCAAGGCCAATATGTCCTTCCGAAGGTGCGGTGCCCAGAACTGCTCACAGTACTCCAGGTGCGGTCTAACCAGGGTTTTGTATCGCTGCAGCATAACTTCTGCCCCCTTGTACTCTAGTCCTCTAGATATAAAGGCCAACATTCCATTTGCCTTCTTGATTATTTTCTGCACCTGTTCATGACACTTCAATGATCTATGTACCTGAACCCCTAAGTCCCTTTGGACATCCACTGTTTTTAACTTATTACCATTTAGAAAGTACCCTGTTCTATCCTTTTTTGATCCAAAGTGGATGACCTCACATTTGTCTACATTGAATTCCACTTGCTAGAAAGGATCGCTGGATTACAAATCAACAAGAACTCTGATTTTTCTCGTCATTAGTCCAGCAGTGCTTTTATAGTACTCCTGCTGCAACTTTAGCTGAAATCAGTTAACCCAGCACAGGTCCAGGAATAGAACCTGGGACCTCCTTGGTTGCTATGGTTCACATTGAGTTTTCGTTTCACCAACCGACATTGTAATAGTTTAATAAATATATATACTTGTTTATAACCTACCTGGAGTGTGTGCAATGAAAGTTATTAAAAAGATTGATGAAAACATTATTGCAAGCTTTTTGTTGGTAGCTTGGCTTCTCTGCATTGCCTGAGCACTTCTGAAGGTGGTGTATAGGATGTGAAGGAAGAAGTACAGAGTAAGAGGGAAAAACACAATCATCTTCACAATCATTTTCACCTTCATGCTGTCATCGTCTGTGATCGTGAAGCAGGTCTGGTTCACACTGTTATAGTGAGGTTTCTTCTCATTCCAGGAGTGCTCAAAAAGTTCCTCAGCAAGAAGCACCATACATGGGAAGACCACCTGGAAAATTATGAATACACTGTGCTCTACAATTTTCCGGCCACATACAATCGTGAGATAGATGGAGAAGGTTATGCAGGACACATAGTAAAAGGAAAGAGTATTTGCTATCTGCTTCACATGGACGATCAACTCACAAACAGAAGAACTAAAGCGCCACTTGTAATGGAGGCACCAGTCAATCAACAGGGGCCATGACAACAAACTGCTGATGTTGCAGATCGTGCTTCCTACAATGTAAACCACGATGCTTTTCTTGATGCAGATTTTCTTTCTCTTCAGGCACATGACAGTGGCTACAAGAATAAAAGCATTCATGCCAAGACCAGGCAAAAGCAGCAAGCTTCTTGTAAAAGCGCAAAAATTAAAATACATATTCATGTTACAGCACGGAGTAAACATAGTATCCATCATTTTTTTATGCAGACAATACAAAACACACAGCATCTGGAAGCTTTCCTCTGCTTTGAAAGTCTCTTGCTATTGCTAATTTATATTGCTTCACTGCAGTTTAGGCTGTCGCACTGGGACTAATTATTAAAGATTTTTTGACTAATAATCTTCCTTTTTACATGGTCATGGTTCTAATTAAAATAATAATTAGTTTTTATCAAAGGAAAACAAATCTTTAAGACCCAGCTAATGATGCAGTTACCATTAAGCTTAACCTACACGTACAGTACCTGTTGAAACTGGTGTTTACACCTGTTCTTTTGCAGCAATATTGCTTTAGGGCTGATACTACAAGGCTTACAAGGGTATTGTATTTGAACTCTCTGGAATTTTATGGTTTACTTATAACAACAACAAGAGCAGTAAGCTTCTTGTAAAAGCGCAAAATTTAAAATAGATATTCATGTTACAGCACGCAGTAAACATAGTATTCATCCTTTTTTATGCAGGCAATACAAAACACACAGCATCTGGAAGCTTTTCTCTGCTTTGAAGGTCTCTTGCTATTGCTAATTTATATTGCTTCACTGCAGTTTAGGCTGTCGCACTGGGACTAATTATTAAAGATTTTTTGACTAACAATCTTCCTTTTTACATGGCCATTGTTCTAATTCAAATAATAATTAGTTCTTATCAAAGGAAAACAAATCTTTCAGACCTTGCTAGTGATGCAGCTACCATTAAGCTTAACCTACACGTACAGTACCTGTTGAAACTGGTATTTACACCTGTTCTTTTGCAGCAATATTGCTTTAGGGCTGATACTACAAGGCTTACAAGGGTATTGTGTTTGAACTCTCTGGAACTTTACAGTTCAGTTATAACAACAACAACAACTTGCATTTATATAGTGCCTTTAAAGTAGCAAAATGTCCCAAGGCGCTTCACAGGAGCGTTATCAAACAAAATTTGACACCGAGCCACATAAGGAGATATTAGGACAGGCGTGGTCAAGAGGTAGGTTTTAAGGAGTGTCTTAAAGGAGGAGAGAGATGTAGAGAGGCGGAGAAGTTTAGGGAGGGAATTCCAGAGCACAGGGCCTAGGCAGCTGAAGGCATGGCCGCCAAAGATGGAGCGATTAAAATCGGGGATGCGCAAGAGGTAAGAATTGGAGGAGCGCAGAGATCTCGGAGGGTTGTCGGGCTGGAGGAAGTTACAGACATAGGGAGGGGCGAGGCCAGGAGTGATTTGAAAACAAGGGTGAGAATTTTAAAATTGAGACCGGGAGCCAATGTAGATTAGCAAGCGCAGGGGTGATGGGAGAACGGGACTTGGTGCGAGTTAGGATATGGGCAGCAGAGTTTGGATGAGCTCAAGTTTATGGAGGGTGGAAGATGGGAGGCCAGCCAGTAGAGCATTGAAATAGTCGAGTCTAGAAGTAACAAAGGCATGGATGAGGGTTTCAGCAGTGGATGAGCTGAGGCAGGGGTGGAGACGGGCGATGATATGGAGGTGGAAGTAGGCGGTCTTGGTGATGGACTCGATATGTGGTCGGAAACTTATCTCAGGGTCAAATAAGAAACCAAGGTTGTGAGCAGTCTGGTTCAGCCTCAGACAGTGGCCAGGGAGAGGGATGGAGTTGGTGGCTAGGGAACGGAGTTTGCAGTAGGGACCAAAGACAATGGCTTCAGTCTTCCCAATATTTAGTTGGAGGAAGTTTTTGGTCATCGGACAAGTAGTGTGACAAATGAGAGATAGTGGAGGGGTCGAGAGAGGTGATGGTGAGGTAGAGCTGGGTGTCGTGTGGAATCTGACGGATGATGTCGCCGAGGGCAGCATGTAGATGAGAAATAGGAGGGGCCAAGGATAGATCCTCGGAGGACTCCAGAGGTAACGGTGCGGGAGCAGGAAAAGAAGCCATCGCAGGTGATTCTCTGGCTACTTCTGGGTAGGTAAGAACAGAACGAGGCGAGGGCAATTCTACCCAGCTGAACGACAGAGGAGAGGCGTTGGAGGATGGTGGTGTGGTCAATCGTGTCAAAGGCTGCAGACAGTTCGAGAAGGGTGAGGAGGGATAGTTTACCACAGTCACAGTCACTTAGGATGTCATTTGTGACTTTGATAAGGGCCGTTTCAGCACTGTGGCAGGGGCGGAAACCTGATTGGAGGCCATAAATATTTGTTCTTGAATATGCTAAATATAAATTTACATTTAATGGTCTCACAATGTATTATTGATGTTTTCTGAAGTACCTCAACTGAAAATGGTAATTACAAACATTCAAAACAATTTACATTATGCCACTTCAATACATTTTAGGGAGAGGATAGACTATCCTGGCAAATTAAGCTTTTCGTCTCATTTTGAAGGCATTGGCTTCTGCTAGATACAGCTCGATGATAATCTTCATGGTCGAGTCTTGACTGCATGTCAGCAGGCTATTTGACATCTAGTCCCACCTGACATATACATACAGACATGAACACACATATATATTTTTCAGCAGTAGGAACTATATAATGATCAGTATCCTGAACCCTGGTTGATTTTTCCTGTCCCTAACCCAGGGATTCTGTGACCAATTGTAGCCTCCTGCATTGCCTGGCTAAGGTCAGCGAACTCAACAAAGACCAGTGACTCAACTTGGGACCTTCCTGGTCTGTATGGCTCTGTACCACAGTATGCAGTGCATTAATCCACTCATCCATCAGTGCGGCAGCTAACTTGGACCTTTGTAAAGGAGGATTGCGTTTCGAAAAAGATGTGTTAACATTAGAAAAGTGAATGTTGTGATGCTAGCACTACGCCTGCTGAATTAAACTACCTACATGTATAGAAACACACATTGTATTGTTTGATTGAGTAGACTTAGTGCTAGCATCGCAATATTATAAGATTTTGAGCTGTGTCAATTACACTTCAGCTGTCACATATGCAAATTTCTGTGTTACACTTAGAATAGCATATAAAAAATGATCTCCAATCATTTCCAATTAGCAGAAAAACTTCTCCACCAACAGAAAATATTTTTAAATTGGCTACAGGAGCCACAGATTTAAAAAAAAAAGAAAGCTGGTCTTTTTTTTATTCGTTCATGGGATGTGGGCGTCACTGGCGAGGCCAGCATTTATTGCCCATCCCTAATTGCCCTTGAGAAGGTGGTGGTGAGCCGCCTTCTTGAACCACTGCAGTCCGTGTGGTGAAGTTTCTCCCACAGTGTTCTTAGGTAGGAAGTTCCAGGATTTTGACCCAGCGACGATGAAGGAACAGCGATATATTTCCAAGTCGGGATGGTGTGTAATCCTGTGGATGGTACACACTGCAGCCACAGTGCACCGATGGTGAAGGGAGTGAATGTTTAGGGTGGTGGATGGTGTGCCAATTAAGCGGGCTGCTTTGTCCTGGATGGTGTTGAGCTTCTTGAATGTTGTTGGAGCTGCACTCATCCAGGCAAGTGGAGAGTATTTCATCACACTCCTGACTTGTGCCTTGTCGATGGTGGAAAGGCTTTGGGGAGTCAGGAGGTGAGTCACTTGCTGCAGAATACCCAGCCTCTGACCTGCTCTTGTAGCCACAGTATTTATGTGGCTGTTCCAGTTAAGTTTCCGGTCAATGGTGACCCTCAGGATGTTGATGGTGGGGGATTTGGCGATGGTAATGCCGTTAAATGTCAAGGGGAGGTGGTTAGACTCTCTCTTGTTGGAGATGGTCTTTGCCTGGCACTTGTCTGGCTAGAAGTAAAGGGAATTAGGGTTTACGGGGAGCGGGCAGGAAATTGGACATGAATTTAGATTTGAGGTTAGGATCAGATCAGCCATGATCTTATTGAATGGCGGAGCAGGCTCGAGGGGCCGATTGGCCTACTCCTGCTCCTATTTCTTATGTTCTTATGTTCTTATAAATGTTACTTGCCACTTATCCGCCCAAGCCTGGATGTTGTCCAAGTCTTGCTGCATGTGGGAACGACTGCTTCATTATTGGAGGGGTTGCGAATGGAACTGAACACTGTGTAATCATCAGCGAACATGCCCATTTCTGACTTTATGATGGAGGGAATGTCATTGATGAAGCAGCTGAAGATGGTTGGGCCTAGGACACTGCCCTGAGGAACTCCTGCAGCAATGTCCTGGGGCTGAGATGATTGGCCTTCAACAACCACTACCTTTGTGCTAGGTATGACTCCCGCCACTGAAAAGTTTTCCCCTGATTCCCATTGACTTCAATTTTACTAGGGCTCCTTGGTGCCACACTTTGTCAAATGCTGCCTTGATGTCAAGGGCAGCACTCTCACCTCACCTCTGGAATTCAGCTCTTTTGTCCATGTTTGGACCAAGGCTGTAATGAGGTCTGGAGCCGAGTGGTCCTGGCAGAACCCAAACTGAACATTGGTGAGCAGGTTATTGGTGAGTAAGTGCCGCTTGATAGCACTGTCGACGACACCTTCCATCACTTTGCTGATGATTGAGAGTAGACTGATGGGGCGGTAATTGGCTGGATTGGATTTGTCTTGTTTTTTGTGGACAGGACATAGCTGGGCAATTTTCCACATTGTCGGGTCGATTCCAGTGTTGTAGCTGTACTGGAACAGCTTGGCTAGAGGTGCAGCTAGTTCTGGAGCCAAGTCTTCAGCACTACAGCCAGGATGTTGTCGGGCCCATAGCCTTGGCTGTATCCAGCGCACTCAGCCGTTTCTTGATATCACATGTCGTGAATCGAATTGGCTGAAGACTGGCTTCTGTGATGATGGGGTTATCGGGAGGAGGCCGAGATGTATCATCCACTTGGCACTTCTGGCTGAAGATGATTGCAAACGCTTCAACCTTGTCTTTTGCACTCACATGCTGGACTCCGCCATCGTTGAGGATGGGGATGTTTGCAGAGCCTCCTCCTCCCGTTAGCTGTTTAATTGTCCATCACCATTCATGACTGGATGTGGCAGGACTGCAGAGCTTTGATCTGATCCGTTGGTTGTGGAATCGCTTAACTCTGTCTATAGCATGTTGCTTCCGCTGTTTAGCATGCATGTAGTCCTGTGTTGTAGCTTCACCAGATTGGCACCTCATTTTTAGCTAAGCCTGGTGCTGCTCCTGGCATGCTCTTCTACACTCCTCATTGAACCAGGGTTGATCCCCTGGCTTATTGGTAATGGTAGAGTGAGGAACATGCCGGGCCATGAGGTTACAGATTGTGCTGGAATACAATTCTGCTGCTGCTGATGGCCCACAGCGCCTCATGGATGCCCAGTTTTGAGCTGCTAGATCTGTTCTGAATCTATTCCATTTAGCACGGTAATAGTGCCACACAACACGTTGGATGGTGTCCTCAGTGCGAAGACGGGACTTCGTCTCCACGAGGACTGTGCGGTTGTCACTCCTACCAATACTGTCATGGACAGTATGCAACAGGTAGATTGATGAGGACGAGGTCAAGTAAGTTTTTCTCTCGTGTTGGTTTGACCTCTAATTGACCCGAGAAGGCATAGCAATTGCACCTTGTGACCTTAAAGGGGCACACAAAGATACACACAGTTGTACTTCAGCAGCAGAGTGATATATTGGGCATTATATGGTATGATGCGTCTGTTCTCAGCGTATCCTCTGCCCCAACATGAGCATCGCCTTGGGAGAGCTGCTAGTATTTTTTTTTAAAGAGTAAGGACCAGGAT
This sequence comes from Heptranchias perlo, assembly GCF_035084215.1. Lineage (NCBI taxonomy): Eukaryota > Metazoa > Chordata > Chondrichthyes > Hexanchiformes > Hexanchidae > Heptranchias > Heptranchias perlo. The sequence continues at coordinate 44,677,108 of NC_090339.1, read as the reverse complement.
AGAGCACTCATGGATTATGTCTCAATCCTTGAGATGTACTGAGTCATAGACCATATTGGGTGTTGATTTACTGCCCCATTTTGTTTTGCTTCTGTAACTGGGATCTGAAACTTAAGTGGGGAATATTGGGACAGGGAGGGGGATCCCAGACCGTGTGTCTCTGTGGTACACTGCATCAATGCTTAACATTCTGTACAACTAGGCCATCATTTATGGGGTTGAAATCCTTTTGTGGGCTATTTTTAGCACACTAGTTCATGGCCCAGAAATTGCTTTTAAAGTAACGGTGAGTCTAACAGTGCTCACCATTATTAGTGGCAAAATCGAAGAACGCGGTAACTTAGCGAGCGCAATTAAACCTAATGACCGCGGCTGTTGCTGGTTCGCCGCTCGCAGCAATTTATGGGGCAGTATGTTGGTGTCGAATTCCCATGTCCACTATTTGAACAGAACTATTAACCTGATTTTACTGGGTTAACAACCTTGTTAAAACAGTGCACGCAGGAATCTGATGCAAACACATTAACCACTGCGCTGGAAATAGTGAACAAAAGAATTTCAACCCCTATATCTTTAAAATATAAGCCCAGAAATTATTTTTGCTGATAATACTGGTTTAAACCACTTATTTTAAACAGGTTAAACCACCACTAAAACAGCATGAAGAATGTCATGGGAGTGTGTTAAGTGTTCATCTGGTAATTTTTTGGGCTATATAATTTTTGTCTCCGTAAAAAATATTCATAGAATAAATAATCATATTCATTTTGGTGCCTGAATGGGTTATTTCTACTCCTGAGAAAGTCCGCTGTGTCCGATTATGTATCTTTGAAATTCTTAAAATAAACCCAGCAATGCACTGCTGCTGATGTGATAGCCCATATATATGTACAGAAGATCATTGTAATGTAACATATCTGGTATTTATTCAAAGCTGTGTGACCTCCTGGCCCTGTAATTATTCCCATGGAATTGACTTGATGTGGAAGTTCTTATCCAGGCATCATTTGAAGCCAAGCGGAACATTTTTTGGCAAACTAGTTATATGTTCATTGGGATTCAAATAGATCACAAGCTGAGTTGGCCAAATTATCAGCATTCTTCTGCTCAACATTCCTATGAGATTAAAAGAACTCATTTTAACTCCTGGCCCTTAAAGGTGCATTGACATCAATTTGTCAATAGGGTCAATAGAAACTCCTGACTGTAAATAAAAAGGGGTAACATTTGAAATTAAGTTTACTGACAGATAGTGACTTTAATTCAAGCTTTATCTTAGTGGAAAAAAGCCTGATCATCAAACAAAGGCTCCCATTTCAATAATAGTGGGGGTTAAAATGGATAACCCCCGAATCCGGGCCCGGGGGTCGCGGTGCGCGATTAACCCACACCCGGTTGTTGAGATGCAGGCAGCACGTGAGATTCGTGCTACCTGGTCATTCATCTGATATCTGTGAGCAGCCAGGCCAAGCTGCGCTGTTGAGTGGCTGCTCACCAGCAGGAGGCCCAGATAGCGCGTGAGTGGCTAACACCACGTAAAGAAAGCCTGCACCTCTTATTTGCAAAATATAAGATAGGGGTCCGCACGGAGTCTGAACGGAGATCAGATATCACACACGTAAAACATAGGTGCAGGTCCCGTCTCTATGTTTACAAACTGTTGAGTTATGTTCGAACATTGAATAAAGGTTGCGCACTACTAAATCCCACATCCTCCAATCTGCACGCCAGACCTCACCAACCTGCTGATCTAAGTTTGCACCAGACCTGCGAGAGAGCGTGCACCAAGGTTCTCTGCTGATGCACTAAAGGCCTTGGTGCAAGATGTGGACAGGAGGGGCATCCTATATCCGCAGGGGGGCAAGTGGCCCTCCAGACATATTCTCAAGAGGCAGTGGGAGGCAGTAGGGGCCGAAGCCAATGCCAGGAGCACAGCACCACGAACATGGATGCAGTGCAGGAAGAAGTTCAATGATTTGACATGAGTGAGGTCAACTGTCAAGTGGCATCTCCTACCAACTGCGCCATGAGCCACATCCACTGCTTCAGGCACTACACCCCCCCATCACCCACAAACTCTTTCCATCAGTACTCAACTCTTCCAATCAGATGCTTCCTCTCACCCTCACACATTACCACTGTTGCAAGCCACACACCCAAAAGTCACAGATCACACACAGTGTCAGCTATTCATCCATGACAGCCACATCACCCAAACATCCTGCAGGACATTCACCGACGCACGTCCCGCTTCCTTGCAGGAGAAGGTGGCACATAACAGGAGGCAGCAAGTGGCCGTGGCTCCATGGAACACGAACCTGCTGTCCTCTCTCAAGATTTCAGCATTCCTGTCCCACCCCTGCCACACTGCCAGTGCCCTTGCTGTTGCCTGTCAGCTAGCCAGCGCACTTCCTGTAGAGTATTGAAACTTTATTATAGGAATATGGGAAGATAGGAACATGAGGAGGCTAATTAGCCCCTCGAGCCTGTTCAAGGAGATCACCGTTGATCTGTGACCTAACTCCATATACCCGCCTTAGCCTCATATTCCTTAATATCCTTGGTTATCAACGATCTATCAATCTCAGATTTAAAATTAACAATTGAGCTAGCATCAACTGCTGTTTGCAGAACAGCTTTCCAAACTTTTACCACGCTTTGTGCGTAGAAGCATTTCCTAACTTCACTCCTGCAAGTCCTGGCTCTAATTTTTAGGCTATGGCCCCTAGCCCCAGTATTCAAGTATAGGAGACCTCCAAAAACAGGTACAAATGCATCAGGAGCCAGAAGCAATAATCCAGCAACTAACCTGTAAAACCTGCATGATTCCTTTAAATAGTGCTGGTGGGGAGGTCCTCCATTCTGTTTATGACCTATTCAGCTGTGCATGGTTAAGACAGTGTGTTGGCTGGAGCTTTGAGTTCCAAAATCATATCTGTCCCTTTAAATCAGCGTTGCACACTAATCTAACGCATATTCTCCTTACTTTACATGCTGCCGGCGTTTGTATTCTGCTCGTGCGCAAACATCTTTACCAAGATGGCATTCTAGCATGACGTGCGCATTCTGGGCACCATTTTGGATCCTTAGGAGGCCACGTAGTGCCTACAAAATGGACGCTACGCGGCCCAATTTATAGCCCGTATTGTTGGAACTCTTTTATTTTTCCTCGCTCCACTGATGGCTTACTGGGTAATGACATCACTTAGTGTAGTACTAAGCTATACAAGTCAAGAAAATCCTGGTTTTAAACCCTGGTCTGTGCTGACTGAGCTGATAACAGCCAGGGGAGCAATTGGGATGCTCCAATTGGACTATGTGCCTCTTGACTAGAAAGTGGAATAAAACAATTGTCCAGGGTCCGATCTCCTAATTGCTTTTCACTGATCTAAGCTAGAAAGTGCACCTGTGTGTATATTGGATGGAGTCACGATTGGACTGAGCTTTATTGCCTGCAATACTCACTGGCTACACATGACAAATGGTCTCTTGGAATAAAACAAGAAAATGCTGGAAATATTCAGCAGGCCAGGCAGCACCTGTGGAGAGAGAAACAGAGATAAGGGGCATAATCTTGGCATGGCGGTGGGATGTCAGCGGGGAAGGGGGTCAATGGATGCGTGGGAAACCCGGAAAAAATTTTCCTACCTTTTCTCAAGCGATCGTGACATAATTGAAGGCCATTAATGAGACTTCCGGGTTTGGCACCTCCAAGCTGTGTGGTGGGCGCACTGCACACCCGAATAATGTGCTGTCAGCTGGAGTATTGAAAGGGCCATTGCAAGAATGGCTTTTGTGGAAGAAAGAAGATATTGAAGGAGATGGAGCAGCAGAGGAGCAAGCCAGCATCCACGTTCAGTGATTCCTCACTTGAGGTGTTACTGACCAGGTGAGGAGGAGGAGGAGGGAGCCGCTGTACGTGGCAGACAGGAGGAAGCGCCCAGCATCTGCCACCAAGAAGGCCTGGCTCGAGGTAGCAGAGGAGGTGATCAGCAGCAACAACATCTCCCGTAGTTGGGTCCAATGCAGGAAGCGCTTCAATGACCTAACCAGGTCAGGAAAAGTGAGTACAATTACTGATTCACCTGCATTCTATGGAGCACATCACCGACATCCCCCTCACACTCTGCCCTGCGAAGCCTACTCGAGCACATCACTCCTCACACCCACTTAAAGCTCATTGTCAACTTACCTTCACTTTCTCTGCAATTCCTCACCTCCCCATTTGTGCACCCAGCACTCCCACTCACCCCAATCCTGATGCAATGTGATCAATCTGTCGTGTAGTCACCTTCTGATGCATCTCATTCATTGCCAGCCTCACCCAAAGCAATTCATCTATTGGGTGACCCCGTCACCCTGACTCACTCACATGTCTGTACCTTCTCCCCTTGTAGAAGAAGAGAGCGCAGAATGCCAGGTAGAGGACGAGGACTGGAGGGGGGCCAGCACACATCATGGCCCTCACAGAGGCGGAGGAGGAGGCCCTGCTACTTAGTCGAACTGTGGAGTGCCTGGTCATCCCGGTGGGCGCACTCCTCTCCAAGCTCTGCTCAGCTGGGCACAGATGCCGAACCCCAGGGGCTATCATTGAAAAAGGAGAATGATCAAGGTACAGCAGCTCCTTTGCGAGGTACTGGGAAACGTGCCACGCCCACTCTCCCTAATAGCGGAGAGGATGGAGGAGTGCACCTCCAGCATTGGTGGAGTGGGAATGCAGGTAAGTGTGGGAATGTCCGCGATGGAGAGAATGGCAGCCTCCATTGAGCTTCAAGCATGGCTCACCAATGAGTCTATTCAGGGCCTGACAATAGCCACGCGGACTCAGGGGGAACTACATTCTGCCGCCTTAAACAGGCAGACAGATACATTAGCTCTGGCTTTACAAGGCATCACACATCTCATCCAAGTTGTTGTCCAGCAGAGTGGTAGGAGTAATGTGGCCCTGGTCCAGGTTGGTGAAAGGGGACATGGAAGTGAGGACACCACTCAAAGCACTCCCACACCTCACCCGTTGTCCCCCTATCAACCAGTACCCGCAATGCTGCCTCCTCTCCAGATGGCCGACTCTGCCCCCGCACAGGTGCAGGTGGAGCTGTCTTTGGTGGGGCCCTCATGGGCTCCAAAACTCAGAGGGCATAGGCCAAAAGCATCTAAGCAGTCAGGGCATGAACCTGAGCAACTGGCCACTACCTCTGCTGCAGCCACAGGGGATGCATCACGTAGAAGCGCTAGGAAGAGAAAGGCTGAGGTTTTTTAATCATGAAGGGTATGCACAAGGGTGTCTGACAGAATGTCATGTTTTTCATTTATATTTGATTTTTGTTAAATGCACATTAAATCTTATAATTCTCACCATCACTGCCACGTCCTGCCCATTCTTGAGTCGCTTTCATGAAAGCGCCCTTTCATGTGCTTCATCATGAATGGCAAGCCATGATGCCACCCATTGGGTGTGTTTACAGTGGGTGTATGTTTAGTTGTAGGAATGTTTTGTGAAAACGGAGGTGGGGGGGGTGGGGGTTCGCTGGTGGTGCTCATCCAGGTGGCCGGAGAAATGATTATCTTCACTTTGCAGATCTCCTTATGAGAATCTATCAAATATGACTCCCTGGCATCACGAGCAGCCAGGTGAGCCACTGCTCTGCCGATGGGTTGCCCATCGTCCTCCTCCTCCTCCTCCACCTCCTCCTCCTCAATGTTAATGGCAGATACGGATGCTTCATGAGCGCTTGGAACCTCCTCCATCAGTAACCCTCTCTGCTGAGCGATGTTGTGCAGGATGCAACAGACGACTATTATTCTACACACTCTCGCTGGTCCGTACTAAAGGGCTCCCCCGGATCAATCCAGGTACTGGAAGCGCATCTTGAGAAGTCCCATGGCATGTTCAATGGTGATGATGTGACTGTCGTTGTACCGCTGCTGTGCCTCGCTGGTGGGGTTTCTCAGGGTTGTCATGAACCATGTCTGCAGGGGGTATCCCTTATCTCCAAGGAGCCATCCCTTAAGTCTGTTCTGTGCGTGGAAGAGGGCCAGGATGTTGGATTCGCACAGAATGAAGGAATCATGACAGCTGCCAGGGAATTTGGCACACACTTGCAGAAGCCTCTTCTGGTGGTCGCAAACCAACTGTGCATTGATCGAGAGATATCCCTTTTGGTTGATGAACATTCCTGGCTCATGTGGAGGTCCTCGGATTCCTACATGTGTACAATCAATTGTGTCCTGTACCCATGGGAAGCCAGCCAGAGAGTGCAAACCCACTGCCCTCTCAGTCTGGCTGATGTCGTCGAAGGAGAAGTTGACATAGCTGGATGCCCTGCAAAATAATCCATCTGTGACCTGTCATTTACACTTACGTGCAGACAACTGAGAGATCCTGGTGATGTCACTGGTGGCGCCCTTGAAGAACCCGGAGGCAAAGAAATTGAGGGCAGCAGTGACTTTAACTGCGACAGGCAATGCGTGGCCACCAGGCTCAGCCAGGAGCAGCTCAGCAGGAAGGAGCTTGCAGATGTCTGCAATCACCTGGTGACTCAATCTGAGTCTTCGCAGGCACTGCTCCTCAGAGAGGTCAGGAAGCTCAGCCTATGTCTGTAGACCCTCTCAAACAGGTAGCGCCTCTTGCGGCGTCGGCCCCTCCGTTGTTCCCCTCTCTGCTCTTCTGCAAGTCCTTGTGGTGCACCTATGTTTTGTGGAGCTGCAAGTCCCAGTACTGCATGGCTTTCCATACCGCGGATGCTGATGTGCCTCCTCCTCAGATGTACTGCTGAATACATCCATTGCGCCCCCCCCCCCACCATCCTGATGTTGTCAATTTGAGGGGGTCCAAAATGTAGGTAAATATGTGTGAACACAAGAATTCTGAGTGTGAACAAAGAAATCTCAGTCCAAAGTCAAAGAACTCCCAGCCAAAGGTTTGTCTGAGAGAACTGATTACTCTGCTTCAAAAACTCATCTTTTATCCCCATAAGTTGATCATTGGTTTAAAGATCCAAATGGCTGCTGACTGCAACTCGCCTCCGTTTCCATTGTGTTTGTCAGAGGCCATGGGAAACACGTTTAGGGAGAGTTAATATCCTTTCCCTGCCTCAATATACAAAAAATTAAATAATTTCAAGTATCCTAATTGATGGGTTAAGTATCGACCCGTCTGCTTTAATTGCGGAAGTTGGCGGCTTGGAGCCGGGATTCATTCCTGCTCCTAAATTCAGCGATTTTCATTGCCCCCCTGCCCCAACCAACCCAAAGTTGGGGGCTAAAATCACACCCAACGTTTCAGGCCGATGGCCTTTCGTCAGAACTGGAAGAAGTTAAAGATTTAACAGTTTTTAAGCAAGCCAGGGAAAGGGAAGAGGAGGAATAAGGAAAGGTAAGAGGAGGGAGAGAGTGGAAGGGTGAGAGAGGGGAGGAAAGAAAAGAACAAAAGGGAAGGTCTGTGATTAAATGACAAAAGGGATGATGGTGCAAGGCATGGAGGGTGGTAATGGGACAAGTAAAGAAACAAAAGATGGGTCTAGAGGAGCTGTAAATGGCAACATCAGAACCATTACCGCCACCTGCTGTCCGATGAAGTGGGAAGAGTGGTTATGATTTGAAGTTATTGAAATCAATGTTGAATCCGGAAGGTTGTAAAGTGCCTAATCGAAAAATGAGGTGCTGTTCCACAAGCTTCCATTGAGCTTCATTGGAACTGCATAGGAGGTAGAGGACGGAGTTCAGAGTGGGAGTGGGATGGAGAATTAAGATATTAAGTGACCGGAGGCTCAGGGCCATGCTTGCGGAATGAACGGAGGTGTTTCAGCAAAGCAATCACCCAATCTCTTGGGCCAGGTACTGCCAAATGTCCCTGAATATGTACCCATCAAGAATTAGTCCCTCCGGCATGGAGGAGAGATAACAAACTATGTAATTTAGAAATTACTACTGGCAATATTAGCAGAGAAATACTTAATGTATCCATATGACATATCTGCTATTTAGTGGAGACCTTAAAATAAATGGGTTAACACTTTTGTTCGAATAGCAGGCAGAAGAATTTGCAGAGATATTTACAATTATTTTAAGAGCAGCTCTCCATGGTATTCCTGTAATCAGAATGGCATGAAGCATTCAATTTACATGCTGCTAAATACAAATGCCACTGGTAATTTAGAAAAATGAACATCTCCAAAGATTTAAACCTCCTTGAATATATTAAAGAACAAGTTATTGCTGAGAGAATAGTCTCATTAATAAACCAAAGGCTGAGTCATTCCTGTAGTAAATGGTAAAATAAGTAAATTTATCTAGACTATCAGATGATGTGGAGATGCCGGTGACGGACTGGGGTTGACAAATGTAAAGAATCTTACAACACCAGGTTATAGTCCAACAATTTTATTTGAAAATCACAAGCTTTCGGAGATTATCTCCTTTGTCAGGTGAGCGTGGGACTCCTTGAACGTTTCGCATTTATAGTCAGAGAACAATACCTAGTGATTACAGATAATCTTTCCAACTGCCCGTTGTCAAGGCAATCAAAGTGTTCAGACAGAGAGGTGTGACCTACAGGATCACCGAATACACAAATGGCCAGAACACAAGACAGAGAGAGAGAGAGAGGGAGAAACATCCGAAAGGAAGAGAAAGACAGAGAATGACCAGTTGTATTAAAAACAGATAACCTTTATTCGCTGGTGGGGTTATGTGTAGCGTGACATGAACCCAAGATCCCGGTTGAGGCCGTCCTCATGGGT